>NC_134950.1:87549147-88165477 GCF_965638725.1 Aptenodytes patagonicus | reverse complement strand
TCATTTGCAGGCTACATTCAGCTAACTTTATCTTCCAGACATTGTTTGTTTTGTCTTTCTTAATAACTTTATCTGCTAGAACAAATATTCTTGTATTGTCAAATGGATAACGGAAAGTTACAATGATATCGGAGACCCAAGTCAACAGTAAAATAAAACTAAATAAAATAATAGAATCTGGACCAGTAGAATGTCAAATACCGTGTGTGGTAACATTGGTTTAAGATTATTTCCTCTCTGAATCTCTTTAATTCTATGCACATTTTAACACTGCAGCTATAAATACACCAATATTAAGCTAAATGTTTAAAATATTTTAATGTGAAGGGCAAAGGAGGGTTACATGACTGTGTAAAATGACTGAAAATCAAATGGAAAGTGGAAAACCAAGACAGATTTTGTTTTGGATTTGGGGCATATAATTTTAGTTTCATCTTATCCTTAACTGCCATAGACTAGATCAGTCAAAATTAACATGTAAAGATGACATTTTTAAAGAAGCTAAACCAGGAGAGAAACTTTAGACTTGTAGCATAGCTTTCCCCTTCCCTTTCTCCAGAAGCATAGACTTGAGTGTCTTAATATTGGCTGATACTTATGAATATAAACAGCATCCATTTTACACAATGAAACCACCAGGTTGTGAAGTTACGTCTTACACAAAAATCTTCTTATAGCATGTAAAGTATTAGCAATATTTTGTTTTCTTATCTGATGTGACTTATAGTCTTAAATAAATCAGGGACATTATAAAATCAAACCCATGAAGTGTTGCGTCAACCATGAAATTAATGTTTTTGAATCTCTTTTATGAATGCATTAGCTCTGAAAGATTTTCTGCAACAGAATACTAGGTAGTTTCAACAAAGATGTCTATATTTTTTCATTAATTTTCTTTTACCAAATATAAAATTCATGCTCTTTTCTGAAATTGAACTTAACTGCACAATAGTAATTTCCCGTATAGGTCATCAGTACTTTCTGTTGTTACATTATTCGTTTACTCTTCCCTCCCCCATCTCCCCCATTAGTTACAGAATCATTTTTCTGACTATGAAGTCACGTGCAAACTCTTTGTGGTACTGTCCTCCTGTCTAAGCTTTCTGTAATCTTAGATTCATAAAGTCCTCAGTTACAGTGCTTTGCTTTGCAGCTAGAGCATCTGGCATATCCAAGTGCCCTCATGCATGAGCCAGAGGGACAGAATGCATTCACTTCAGTCTCATTCTCTCTCTCAGGCTTTGGTATTCATACAGCCCTGGTTATTATAGTTTTATCTATTTACACTCTCTAATGAATTCATACAATATTCCTTTGAGGTACAGAGAAAGTGCTGTTGTTCACATTTTATAGGTGGGTGCTGAAGCATCACAAAAGAAGTGACGTATTTTGGAAGATAATTAATTTTTTTTTCCTTTTGCGTTATGTGACTTTCAACATTTAGATCTCCGAAGTCAAGATTCAAATAAAACCCTCCTAATTCTCTGGTTCTATTGTTCCTTAATGATTGCCTAGGAAGTTGAGTAACATAAATACTGATGTGGCTGGTGGTCCCAGCTGGTTTGATAAAAGCTTGCAGTCCTGATTAGTTCAGCTCTGTCCTCATCAGTCTGCCACTGTCACTCCCTGCCTGGGAGGAAACGTGAGTCATCAGTAGATGGAACTTCCTATCTGCACAAGAGTATGAGGGCTTGAGCTGCCTTGACTTTAAATAATAGGTTTCCAGGCCTTGTGTTTCCTTTTAGACTCCTCTTTTAGTTTTAGATCTTTGTCTTCATGAAGGACTGAGACCTTCTGGCTCTTTAATGGTGCAGTGGACCTTAGCGAGATTATCTTTTCCCTATTTCTATTTTTTTTAATTTATATGTAGCTAATAAAAATGTTAGAATTTGAGTGAAATTCTGCTCATTGGTGTACAGGTGACTGTTAAGGAGATGTTTTATTAAATCTCTTAGACCTTGCAAAGTTGGGCATTTAAATACTTTAAACAATCTGGAAGCAAGTATCTTTTCCAAGATCAAATAGGAGGAGTGTGGTGTCATATTTCAAATTGATCACCTTTGGGACTTTGTCTTTCTCCCTTTTTATGCATCCATACCTGGAATGCTGTGTATGGATTCACAACTACCAGTGTATTCATTTTTTATTGTAAGAAAAGAACTGTTACAAGATGAGGTACTGAAAATAAATTACCTCTCCCATTAAACCCAGGTGTTTTGTGTCCCAGATGAGTTTCTAAAATGTAAGCCTATATTTTCTCCTTAGTTTCACACTCTAGTTTTCCTAACTCTACCTATTAAGAGTGAATTAAGGTGAATTACAAAGTTTTTCATAAAAAATAGTGTGCAAATGGAAAAATATGCATATAGGTGTTAAAAATACTTTTGCTGTGAGAATCTGATTCTCTAGCACACCTTATGTACCCTCTTTGTTGTAAAAAAAAAAAAAAAAAGAAAATCTAAAGTTGGATTAGAATGAATGACAAATCTTACGTGTCTGATATGACTTGTTTTGAAGAAAGCAAAACAAAATGTGCACCCAGCATTTCTAATATGTTAAAGTAGTAATAATTGTCTTATTTAGTTAAATTATAACTAACTGGTTAGTTTTTAATTAATGCAATTTCATTAATTAGTCTTAACACTAAGTAAAGATCTATTTTGGGGGGAAATTTTTCAGAAAGCAATTTCCACTTTAGACATCTTTTTTATATGTTCAGTTCATCCTTACTCGGTACTAAGAACCCACTTTGATTTGCAACATATGACTTTCTTTCTGACTATAGTTAATTAATTTTCTAGCAAGAATAAGAGAGGGTAAAAAATATTTGTCAGCCTGAAATGCAGTCTGAATGCCTTAGGGAAACCTGGATATCTGTCTGATATAGGCAGAACCTAAAGTGAAATGATTGCTAGAGAGCTACATGGCTGAATGGGGAGAGGTGAGAGTCCTATGTCTGCTGTAAGGAAAGCGTGCAAGTTGCCACGGCTTTATGATCCTTCTTCCTACTAGTCCACTAGTCCACTTCCTACTAAACCTGAGGATCACATTTTTATTTTCAGTAATAACAAGGTTCAAAAGTATTCAATTTCTCTTCATAACTCTTACTGCACTTGTGTGAGAATTCTCAAATTCAGATTTTGAATGTTCTAGCCCAATCCTTGCATTTAAGCCGAAACTCTTCTTAAATTATCAAATAAAGCAAAGAAATTATCAGATTCCTACACAACTTAGTATATAATTAGTTTAACCAGGCATATCTGTTCTTCCATAGAGGTTAAGCTATCCTTTATATGAATTAAATTTAATTTTATATGAGGAATGTTTTTTGTTGCTACATAGGACCGTATTTATGCAACATAAAGGCAATTATCAGGGTTGTTAAAGGAAGTATCAAGGGCTTATTTGGTATGTTTAGGAGAAGAGAATATTATCAATTTCAATGCCTTGCATTTGGTAGAGTCAATATAAACGAAGAATTGCGGTGTTATTTTTCATAGTTAAGTAGTATCTCCTTCTTGCATTTTCAATGGTATGCCCTTTTTCAAGCCACTGCGTGAGAACCCAAAGTCTGCTGGAGGTCAGCCTGCTGCGTGAGCTGCTAGTAGATAAAGCAGATGGATATATCTTACCTGAAATAAGGCATTATCTTTCATGTTCATGTGTATTTATCTCCACAGACATACTAACTACTGGTAACAACACTGAATCTATTCAGAGAAGTCAGTTATTCCAGAAACAAAAAGAGACAGAGAGGTGAGGAAAACCAGTGCTATCAAGCATAGCAATCTGCTTATATAGTTCATGTCAGTAAAGCGCTTATCTTTGGGCATTTAAGTATCTGCTAATTTAAAGCAAGCACTTCAGAAAGTAGGGTGAGTAAAATGACTATCTTACCTATTGCCTTTGACTGAGATAGAATCACCTCCCAGTTTTAAAAAATCCGTTTTTACCATTAGGAATCATTTTTGTGGAGGGTAATAATGCCAATAAGCTGCTAATGCCTGTAGGACCATTACTGTCATTGTAGAATTGGCAGGATTGTGGGCTTTCTGAATTGTAAAAAAGTATAACTTATATGTATGCAAGAGCACAGGAGAGAGAACACTACCAGATGTAATTTTGAGAAATGAGATTTGCATAAGGTCTTGGTTCACAATGTTTGCAGATGTTGTGGCAAGGGCAAAATAAATTATTTAGACATACCAAGGTGAGGAGAAGGACCCACATTTATATCAGAATACTTAACATAGAGGACAGAAAACCCAACCAGGGAAAATAAAGTGTCCTTTCAGGGCAAGAGAGTCTAAATATGAAAAAGAAGTACAGTAATGGCTAAGGAGGAAAAAGGCACTGAAAAGAAGGAAATTAAAGTGAGTGGGGAACAGCTATAAAAATACAGAATCTAAAAAGAATAAGGGATCCCTAAATTTATGAGTGCAAATTAAAATAGTAAAATGTGATACTGTGAAGAGGAAACAGGAAGCTAAGATGAAGATGCTGGATTCAGTGGCAAAGATTTAAAATAGGTAGAAAAAATATATATCAGCAAATTCTGTAAAGATGAAAACATTACACAAATAACAATAATAAAAAGGTAAATTAATAATAAAATTACTCAAAATTACAGATGTCTCTTAATGACTTTGAAAACAAGACATTTGAAACACCAGCAGACTGTAAATGGAATAGCTTTTGAAATGGGAATTGGTCAGGGAATGATGAAACCAGTTGAGGATGGTAACATTGCTCTGGTAGACAGCAGTGATTAAAAGAGTGTTACCTATTAAGATATCACCCATTTAATGTTTTTTCCTTTCTCAAGGATACAATAGTATTACAATTTCAGGATGTCAGAGTGCCGATTGCCAGACTGATGAAAATTAGCCAGGTTAGTCATGACCAAGAGTTGTACTTGTTTAGCCCCATACTGAGAATCCATAAGGCCTGGTGATCCAGGAGCATTTGAACTCGGTCCCTGTGTGGTGCAGAACTGTAAAAGCTCAGGCTGCAGCTGGCAACCTGGTGCTGACTTTCAAACTCAAGGCTCAGGTCACAGGTTTGATAAGCCTCTACCTAAATTACATATAAGTGAATTGTGTCTCTGTGTTTGATCACATCAACAATTGCTTCAGAAATACACTAAACATTTGAATGCGAGTTTGCATCCATATAATCTGAGACTTTTCAAAGGGTGTTCTTAAACATCCACACATAATGTGATTTTTCAACTGAGGCAGGAGTGATCATTTTACAGGTGAAATATTTGTCCCATTGAAAAGAATGGACAGAATGAAGGACAAGAAAGTTTAACAAAAGAATGGGAAGTAAGAATAGTATTAAAATTCTCTCTCCAAGAACCGCATAATATTTCAGATTCATCTCAGTGTTCTATCCCTTTTAACTAAAAAGAAATATAAATTGACAGAAAAAAGGTTCATAGGTGAGCCTGGAGCAAACTGTTCTTATGTTTCTGGATTTTCCACTGCATTGGAGAAGACAGCCAGTAGTACGGTTTATATTTATCAGACAGCTCTGCTTTTCTCTTCCGCCTAAAGTGGAGTGAAAGAGTAGGCAAGAAGGAACAGTAGAATTCCCCACTAATCTTTTAAAAAACACTGGAAGCCTTCTGCATCTCAAACTGGAATATTTCAAAGGACAATTAAGAGTTTCTGACTCCAGACTAAAATCTTAGTTAAATCTGAATCAAGATTTAACCTAGGAGTTTTGGCTCTTGTCTTATCAGGGAGGGGGAGCTCTACTTAGTGGGGTGGAAACAGAATTCCACTTCTTTAAAATATAGGAGTTTCATATAGATAAAATGAGCTGCATCAGTTCTTGTATAAACAAGTCATTTATACAATATTACTGACACATTGAAGAATTCAGGAGAAGTGCACTGAAAATCCTTACATCATGATTCACAGAAGAATTTCAAATCATTACTTTTACTTCACAGAATATCTGTATTCATTCTCTAAAAAGATGCCAAATACTTCACATGATCTACGTGGATAAAGCAGTTGTACTGAGTGGATACTAAAGAGCACTACAAACAAGAAACAGCCAATAAAAAATAAATGGCATCTAAATTATTTTGTTAATTATTGTGTTTAGGAGTTTTACATTTCTGGCATTTTGGACTTGTGTTGAAATGGATTTCAAGGTTTGCAAGGGTGGGCATGGGGAAAATACTGCACATTAGTTTCTAAATGAGATTAAAATCTCTGTGTGTACAAAAAAAAAAAAGAACTTGTTTAACAGAAACAACAATAATATAATCGTATGTTGAATTTTCTTCTGTCCAATCAAAGAATCTTAGAGTTTCACAAATTGCACTATGAGCCCATTCAATCAACTAACATAAACTCTGTCTACATGGAAATCATATCATTTTCCAGCACTTAAGATAGCCTGTCAAAAATAATTTACCTATTTAAAATTATAAAAGAGAATTGAGGTTTAAATTAAGAGAAATATAATTATCCTAAGTGGAATTTTGCCTGGGGCATTCTGGTTTATGTAATCAGGAAAAGTGCCCTGCAAGCTTTTCTGCATAGAATTGGTAAAAGTTTAGATAAAGGATGTTATTTGCTTCAGCGTGGTGCTTCCCCACACTCAGCTGTGGGAAGTATGGTACAGTTTACAAGATGTTCTTTCAGCTGAAATAACAGCACAATTTGCTGGATGTTCCAAGGCTACTTCTGTTGTGGTTTAATCCCAGCTGGCAACTAAGCACCACACAGCCGCTTGCTTACTCCCCCCCGGTGGGATGGGGGAGAGAATCAGAAGGCTAAAAGTGAGAAAACTCGTGGGTTGAGATAAAGACAGCTTAATAGGTAAAGCAAAAGCTGTGTGTGCAAGCAAAGCAAAACAAAGAATTCATCTACTATTTCCTATTGGCAGGCAGGTGTTCAGCCATTTCCAGGAAAGCAGGGCTCCATCATGCATAACGGTTACTTGGGAAGACAAACGCCATCACTCTCAATATCCCCCACCCTTCTTTCTTCTTCCCCCAGCTTTATAGGCTGAGCATGACATCACATGGTATGGAATATCCCTTTGGTCAGTTGGGGTCAGCTGTCCCAGCTGTGTCCCCTCCCAACTTCTTGTGCACCCCCAGCCTACTTGCTGGTGGGGTGGGGTGAGAAGCAGAAAAGGCCTTGACTCTGTGTCAGCACTGCTCAGCAATAACAAAAACATCCCTGTGTTATCAACACTGTTTCCAGCACAAATCCAAAACACAGCCCCATACTAGCTTCTGTGAAGAAAATTAACTCTACCCCAGCCAAAACCAGCACATTCTCCACCCCTTATTCTATACCATTTACATCATGCTGAGGTCTCATACTATCCAATACAACCTCATTACCCACCACCACCCTTCCCATCCTTTGATAAAATACACAGATATCATTACCTTAGCCTATGGACCACCCCTGTAAAATGTCCACAAAATGTCCATTGAGTTCATCTAGTCCATGTCTTTGGGCTCCATTTGTTATGGAGCAATCACCTCAGGCCAGGAGAGGTGGTGTGTTGTGTGGAGTTATTGGGCACCAAAGCCAGATCAGGTCGGTGCAGCTGTGTGGACTCATCCTCAGGTCACTGTCCCTTCGACTTGAGCTCGCACTGGAGTTCCAGCCTGTCCGGTACAGCAGCACAGAAACAGCAGCGATGCCCTGGCCATCTGCCAGCCCAGGCGCATCGCCATTGCTGTTATCAAAATGTTCCCAGGCACAGCAGAGTAGGACGATAAGCAGTACAGCGGTACAGCACGCAGTGAAAGTAAAAAGCAGCCACTAACAAGCACTCAACTCTAATACACAGTACGTCAAGCAAGCCCCATGGCAAGCACAGGAGCCTGCCAATTAATAGCTAAACAGCAATAACAGGTATAAATTTGATCTATCACATTTGTGAGAGACTGAAAGAGTTAATGTCTCAAACATTGTGGTAAAACAAGTCATGGTCTGCATAACAGCGATAAACCTTAAACGCGAGGTCAAATAACTCACGACGCAGAGGGCGGGCCGGAGGGTGCACAGTTTCATGTTCTGATAGGCCCGGTATGACAATGCACCGTATATGGCCAGAGGTCATACAGAGTTTATTTGAGGAAGGGGCTCACAACTCCCCCCCCCCACAATGGTGCCTGCACAAAGGATCAGGAGCTACATAACTCCCCGAGAGCCGGGAACTAGACTATAAAAGGCACAACTCCAAGGAGCCGTGCGTGCGCCCACCACCGGAGGATTGCCACATCCGTCATCGTCATCGCGGGAGCCAAGGGTGGTGATCTCTCTCTCTCTTTCTCTCTCTCTTTCTTTTTCCTTTTCTTCTCTTTCCTTTTCTTCTTATAAATGCCTCAGTAGAATCCATGTTGCCTATTATTATACTTTCCAAGTTTAAGTTGCATGTTCCATAAATAAAGTGTTTAATTGATCGCCTCGTGTCGTTTCACCTTAATTTAGCCCAAGGGAATCACGAAACCACTATGACCTCCTGAGTCACCCAGTCTGGGTCCTAATAACAGTCCAATCAAATCTGTCATTATCTCGAACCCTTTGAGGCCCACATTGGGTGCCAAAAAGGACTGTCGTGGTTTAACCGCAGCTGACAACTAAGCACCACACCGCCACTCGCTTACTCCATCCTGGTGGGATGGGGGAGAGAATCGGAAGACTAAAAGTGAGAAAACTCATGGGTCAAGATAAAAACAGTTTAATAAGTAAGGCAAAAGCCACGCACACAAGCAAAGCAAAACAAGGAATTCATTCACTACTTCCCATCGGCAGGCAGGTGTTCAGCCATCTCCAGGAAAGCAGGGCTCCATCACGTGTAATGGTTACTTGGGAAGACAAACGCCATCACTCCGAACGTCCCCACCCTTCTTTCTTCTTCCCCCAGCTTTATATGCTGAGCATGACATCATAAGGTATGGAATATCCCCTTTGGTCAGTTGGGGTCAGCTGTCCCAGCTGTGTCCCCTCCCAACTTCTTGTGCACCCCCAGCCTACTCGCTGGTGGGGTGGGGTGAGAAGCAGAAAAGGCCTTGACTCTGTGTCAGCACTGCTCAGCAGTAACGAAAACATCCCTGTGTTATCAACACTGTTTCCAGCACAAATCCAAAACATAGCCTCATACTAGCTTCTGTGAAGAAAATTAACTCTACCCCAGCCAAAACCAGCACACTTCCCTCATTCAAATATTCCTCATCAGGACTTCCTCATCATTCAACTAGTATAAAAGGATATGGCTGCAAGCCAAGACAAAAGAAATACTGAAACATACAGATCCAGGAAGCACTGGATTTAGACTCAAAACTGTAGGTATACATATGTAGTGAAAATACCAACACCTGAGATACAGAAGTAACTTCAATATATACTTTATTAGGACAATAAGTGACAATACTCATTATATTCAGCTTTAGTGAATAGCAGTTATAATTTACCAATTTCTGATAAACTGAATATACAAATAATTTTGCTTTAGTACTGATGCTATCATTTCTTTATTATGATCTGTTTCAGGAACTGGATGTAGTTCATTTATTTGTGTTCAAAATGAAGATATTTCACAACACTATTATTTGGCTGCATGAAGGAAATGAAAATGTCTGATAGAACTACTATTAATCAGACTACGTCTTATCTAAGTTTGTACACATATACATGTAGGCATAATTTACATGTATATATACATGCATATATAGTATGCATATTTGTGTATAGTGTACAAATTTGAACATATATATGCATCCATGTATTTATATATATTACATATATATATCTTCAAGTGTATAACTATAGATGAGTAACATGAGCAATTATGGCTATGAATTTGTCTACACAGCATTGGCATTCAGACATTAAAGTAGCTTCCTGGTAGCTAAATTATTCTAATATTCCAAACTTGCAAAAATGTCTGTTCTTTTTTTCCCGGTGATGTGCCAGTTTCCTACCTTAGGTAAAATTTATAGCCAAGAGAGGTAACTTTTCACTTCAGTTTATGGATTAATTTACTTGACCTAAGCTTGAATGTCAAATTTCCCAGTTATTTCTTTACTTCTCTAGAGCTATAAACAATCCTTCCATCTTGATGATCTTCTATTATCTGCTGGGAGATAAGAGGGAAGTGTTAGGGAGTTTGGGTTACTTCAGCTTTATCAGTCCCTAATCAGTTATTTCTCCTGACCCTATGAGCTGCATATCGAGGTTTTTGTAATACCAAGAGCCACAAGACATACTTCATACCATGTAGAGACGCAGAAAAGAAATATGGAAGTACTTCAGAGAAAGGAGGGAACTATGGTTTCCCAGAGCTTACTCTACTCTGCTGAAGAATGAGACATGGTTGGATTGCTCCAGACATTAAGTGCAAATGTTTATCCTACAGCCAGGGCAATGGGCAGTTTGGCTATCAGCAGTCATTGCTGGCTCATTTCTCTCACAGCTGGATGACCCAGTTCACTTTTGCCTGTACACCACCTTCCTTGTCTGACGTTGTAGCCTTGGCACACACCTGAGCTGCTTGAGCTGCAAAAAGCCAACAGCCACTGATTATTCATCTCTGACCTAGTGTTACATAGATTAAAGGGGAAGAATTATCTGTAGACAGAGTTTCTTTTCAGAGCAGCCATGTCTGGGAAGACTAACATCGATCCAACGTGGTATGTCATCTCTAACAATGGCCAAAAGCTGAAGCCTAAAATAGTATAAACTAGGCAAACACATGGAATCAAATAGTTTGAATGAGGTTGGAAGGCACCTCTGGAGATCATATGGTCCAATCTCCTGACTCAGAGCAGGGTCAGCTAAAGCAAGTTGCCCAGGACTGTGTCTCACTGGGTTTTGAATGTCTCCAAGGATGGAGACTCCACAATCTCTCTGGGCAACCTGTTCCAGTGTTTGACCACACTCACAGTAAAAGTGTGGTTTTTTGTTTTTGTGGGTTTTGTTTTTTCTTTTTAATGTTTGAATGGCATTTCCTACACTTCATTTTATGCCCATTGCCTCTTGTCCTATCACTGGATACTGCTGAGTAGAGTCTGGCTCCTTCTTCTTGACACCCTCCAGCAGGTATACACATTGATAAGATCCCCCTGAGCCTTTTCTTCTCCGGCCTGAACAATCCCAGCTCTCTCAGCATCTCCTACTATGTCAGATGCCCCAGTCCCTTAATCATCTCGTGGCTCTTTGCTGGACCTGCTCCAGAAAATCCATATCTGTCTTTTACTGGGGAGCCCAGACCTGGACACAATACTCTAGATGTGTCTTAGAAGGGCTGAGCAGAGGGGAAGGATCACCTCCCTTGACCTGCCAGCAATGCTCTTCCATATACTGCCCAGATGTTGTTCACCTTCTTTGCCTCAAGCACACAATTGCTGGCTCATGGTCAATTGGTTGTCCACCAGAACCCTCAGGTCTGCCAGAAAATACTGCTTTCCAGACGGTTGTCCACCAGTGTGTACTGATGCAGAGGGTTATTCCCCCCAGGCGCAGCACTTGGCAATTTCCATTATTGAACTTCATGAGCTTCCTGTCTCCAGCCTGTTGAGGTCCCTCTGAGTGGCAGCATGACCCTCTGGTGTATCAGCCACTCCTCCCAGTTTTGTATCTTCTTCAAACTTGCACCCACCGACCAGGTCACTGATGAAGAAGATAGACAGTGTTCGTCCTGGTATCAGCCCCTGGGGCACATGCCACTCCATCCTCATGGTTCTGACTTCCTGAAGCATATGTGCTTTCTATAAATTTAGTAATTCTGTATGTATGAGTTTCTCTGTCATGAACTTTTCCTCACCTCTTTTAAACAAGGTGCTTACCAGCAGACTTAACTTGCCCAGATGTCAGTGATGCTCAGGATTTTAGACCTGTCAACACAAAAACACAAGAGGGTCAGTAGGGTACTTTCAATGCTCAACAGTCACATAATTTTTCCTAAGAGCCACTTGGTTACTGAATTTTTGTAATTTATTTAGTGACAGACATCACATAGTCACAGTTGGTAAATCTATTAGTTTCTATTTATAAGGTGAAAATGTGATAGCTTGGATATTGTGGGATATCTTTTGACAAATACTGTCACAAATAGCAACTATGTATTAGGACATGAAAGTCCCATTTAATTGTTAGTTTTTTAAAATGATTGCACCAATTTTAAAGAAGATTTACACTTTTAATATACCAGTTTTGAAGAAAATTGCCTCCAGAAACAAACAAAAAAAAATTCTCTAATCATAAAATAACTTGGTTTGTGTTTCACTGATGCTTTTTCCCAGAGACTGACAAAACAGAAATTAAAATTAGTTTGTTGGCTGAATAATTTTGAAGCTCAAATTTCAACTAAATGGTCTAAGTAAAATGAAGTTTATCAGATTTTTTAAAATTGATTGAAGTGCCTGTTTGACTGTTACTTCCCATTTGGAATCCAGGAATTTACTTCCCTTTCTCACTTGAGTTTTGGGAGGAAAAATACATTACATTACTATAGTACAGGAACACTTTTCAATGTGAATGAAGCATATAATCATCTGTGATAAATACAGATGACTGATGGCTTGTGGGAATTCCTTATTAAAATTTTGCCAATGACATCAAAGCCAAAGAGATTACAACTCTAAACATGATTATAGAATGGTCAGCATTTTTCTATAAATTAAAATAAAAATTATCTGTAAAAAAGTACTCTATATTTTTCTACTTTTTTACCAGCTTTTTGTTTAATTGGTGAGCATTTTTCAGAAACACAGTAATAAAAAAACCCTTTTTTATAGAAGTCTGGCTCTTTCATTGATTCCTGTTTAAAAATTGTTTATACACTTATCACTCTGTGGACCTGATACTATATTACTGAAATACTTGATTTGACTTCAGGGGTTTGAAATGGTACTGTATGAGAGAAAACACTCCTATTTGGACTTTTGATGGGTAGAGACAGGGGAAAGTGACAGGGAGAGTCTTAACTTCTTAAGAGCCCTTTTAAAAATATTGGCAGAAAGCCACTAATTTCCTAAATACTTTCACATATTTGTTCTTATTTTCATGATATGACAGCAGTGATTTTGAATGCATTTCCCATGGCAGTGATGATACATGGTATGCAACAATGACACAAATCACAGTTAGTTTGTGTTATCTCTTAACCTGCACCTTTTTTTGAATGATGGTAAATTTTATGGTTAGTTCATAACATTCTGTGTCCTAGAACCCGAGGCTGATCTGTCTGAGTTCATCACAAAAATTAACAAACAATCTTTACCTTGAACTCTTTAAAAAAAATATTACTGCAGCAGATTCGGTGGCCCATAATCTTTAATAGTTACAATTAAATAACAACCAATACAGAAGTCATTAATGCTCTGCTAGTACAGTATTCAGAGACTACTGTTACATAGACGAAAGCAGCAGGCAGTCCAATCTTTACAAACAAGAAGAAGAAGTCAAAATTTTAATAATTCTGGAATATATATAGTTTGGCAACCAGTCAGTCCCTTTGTACGTTTACATTAGGTAATGTCTTGTTTTACCATTTTTCTTAGAATTACTTTCGTAGATGCAGCTGGATATAAGCAAGTTGTAATTGCTTTGTTTTGCTGTAAGTTTACAAGCAAGATTACACCTTTTAGGTGTGACATCTGCTATGTTAGCATAGGCTGTGGACTAACCAATGCAGGAGATGACTGTGGTTTTCACAAGTATTTGAAAATGAATGGCAAGACTTACGGCTCATTTAATATTTTGGAAAGAATGTACCAAAATCATATATGTACTCTAATATATATAGCCATTTCCACATCTGCCCAGATTTCTACTCCAGTTCTCTTGCCTTTAACTCTAGTCCCCCCACCCCACTCTGCACCACACTGGTACTTCCAGGTCCTGTCTCCATGGCCGATATGTTGTGGTCGCTCACTAGACTAATCGGTTCAAGGCAGAGGGTACTTGTTCACTCGGCTGCAGTTCCTGATACTCAGCTTCTCACCTGGCCTTAGCCTTCTGGCCCACCAGTCAGGACCAGTCACACTGTTCCTGCCATCCAATCATTAGATCTTGCCATTCTTTATTTCAAAGAAATGCAATTCTTCCCAGAACCTTCCAAGTCCATCATCTGAACAATATGCAAAGACCAAGAATCTTTTGAGGAGCTACCCTTACCCATGCCTTTGAGACCCAGTGAGGTATGGAGTGATTTTGCTATCTTTATGACCTAGCTCCTGAGAAGCTGAGATAGATGAAAAACTCTATATATCCTTATTTCTGGAAAAGGAAACATAGTTTTTTAGCTAATACTTTGCCTGCTGTTGAGCAATGTTGCTGTAGCATTTAGAGGTGTTTTGTAAACAAAATTATTCTTGTACACCTAGCTACATGTACTTGCAACAATAGTAAAGTGCTGAAACTCAGCAGAGTGTGTTTTATTTGTCAATTAATATATGATTCAGGTGCATTGTATGGACGAGTGCTTTTACCACCTGAAATTTGTATTAATAGACTAATAAAACATGCCCTGGAGTGTCTTAATACTATTACCATATGGCTTTTTAAGCATCAATTAATTTATTTAAACTATCTTTTTAAAACAATTTTTCTCTTAAGATTACTTTTTACTACGTAAAATTAAAATCATCTTAGTGGTAAAAGGATAGAATAGGAAAAACACTATTTTACTGCCATAGCATTTTTCTTCATTCATTATATGTTATTTTATTTTTTTTTCATTTGTATTCCCTGTCCTGTATTATATTTGAATCTTATTGTCTTTTTCCTTTCCTTGCAGCTTAGCTCTGCTTTCTCCTTTCATTGCTTTTCCAGTTCTTCACACATTTTTCTTCATTCACATTAAAGCAAAAATTCTCTATCTGATGCACAATTTTCCCTGTTTTGATTTTTTTACCAGCAACTGCAATTGTCCCTATCTTTTAAGCCACTGAATTGCTTTGATGGCTAGTTTTCAATGTTTTTCTTTTTTTTCTTTTTTTCTTTTTTCTTTAAACTCCATCCTTGCAAATATTTGTAAGAGGTAGGTTGAAGTCAATGTATATGTGTCATATGGACATGCATCTTGTGCCAAGCTGTTAAGTTTATAAGATTACAGTTCTGATAATTTGAGGGATGGAAGTCTCAGTCAGGAAGATGAGATGCCCAAGCTAGTCATTCATTCACTGAATTTCTCAACACTTCACTTAATTCTCCAGAGCTCTTCTCTTCAAGATGTCCTTTAAAACATATCTTAAGCTTTCCAGAACCTGTAGGGCTTGTTTGAGAGACACTTCATAAAAATGCCCTGAATGAAAGTGGTAGTTATAGAAAGATGAAAACTCACTGCTGAATCCTATATAGACAACTTTCTACTTGTGGGTCTCCACGCCCCTCATAGGTTGAAGAGATATGCTGGCTATTTCAAGCCCCTGCAGATCATACGAGCTGTGCCCTTTAAATTCTGTGAAAGTCAATTGTAAAAAATGTATGATGTATCTAGGAAAAATATTCCACTTAGGAAATTGTTATGCAGCAGAATTCTAGCATGTCTGACCTTTTCCTTAGTTGTGTAGATGTCACCATACAGATACAATGAAGTGCAAACTGCCAGCTACTTTAAACAAAGTAATGATACTGGGCAAACTTAATCCTTATGTACTCCAAAGAAGCATTGGATTTTTTCATCATCTCTATAGAATCAGTGTTATCAGGGTTAAGACACTCCATTTTTTACAATTAGTTTCTGTCCACTTCTGTTAGACAGGTATTGATGTTGTCACTTGTGGATGGCAAAAATTGAGTGCCTCTACCATGTATGTCAAAAAACTTCATGATGCCGTCTAAGAATTTTAAAGCCTTTTAAAGTCAAGCCACAACTTCAAGAGCTAAGTTGGGAACTTCCATTAAGCTTTCTACATGAAATCAAAATGGAAAGTAAATCATTTCAACATGTCTGAAATGCTAATGAGATGAGCAGCCAAACTTCAAAGAAAATTGTCACCTAATTCCAGAGCCCACCAGCTGCATCATTTCTTAGGCAGCTCGGCTGTTGAGAGACCTGCCTTTCACCAGAGAGGTAAATTAACTCTCTCTGAAGTGCTGCAGCCAGGTAGGAAAGGCAATTTCTCTTTGAAGTTTGGCCACTAGCACTTCTTTCTTAAGGAACTAAACTTCAAAGAGAAATATTGTTGGATGTTGTATTCAGTAGCATATGAGACACGGCTACTCTTTGTGTAGTGGGGGGAAAAAACATTCTTTTAAACAATATTTCTGTATACATATTAAATTGAAGTTTCAGATTAGTTTCTCTGTGATAGGATAAGCTGAATGGTGATTAGGGAGAGCTACTAGAGACTTTTAACTATATAATTTACAGGATTCTTAACAGTTCAAAGAATGGGTAAGAAAGAGAGAAAAGATCAAGATGGTGATTTTCCTTACTAGCTTTCCACTTTATTGACATGAGGGACCAACCCCTTATCAAAGAAACCCCAAAATCCAACAACTGGGCATCTGGTCTAACTTTTATATTTTGGAGTTTGTAGTAGAAATGGTGATTAGAAGCACCTCTGAAGGCCATCCAAACTCCTGATCTCAGCAGGACTGTCACCAATAGATCGTATCAGCTGTGGCTTTTGTCTAACAAAGTGTTGGAAGTCACCAATGATGGAGACTGTGCTGCTTCCCTAGGTGACATGTTCTAGAGCTGCAGAATCCTCCTATTATTTTTTTTTTTAATTTATTTTTTATTTCCAAATATCTAATCTGAACTTCTCAGGCTGCTAATTTTAGCCACTTCCCCTTTAACTTGGTTGTCTGCCACTGCTGGGAAGAGTTAGACTCAGTCATCTTTGTAACTTCCCTTCAGGTACTTGTAGTTTGCTCTTAGATTGCCCCTTTACCTTGACTTCTCCAGATTAAACAAGCCCAGCTCCCTCAACCTCTCTTGGAGGTCATGAGCTGGCCATCTTGGTAACCCTCCACTTTTTTCAACTGTGGGGCCCAAAACTGGTCACAATATTCCAGGCTTCTTTGTCATTGAGTAGAGTGGGATAAATGGTCTGCTGGCCATAGTCCTCATAATGTAATTTAATGTGCTGGTTGCTTTATCTGTGACGAGAGAACACTGTTGGATTATATTCAGTTTTGTGTTACCTATAATAGCCACTTTCTTTTCAGCTGGTGTCGTGGTTTAATTTCAGTCGGCAACTAAGCACCACGCAGCCGCTCGCTCACTCCCCCCCACCCGGTGGGATGGGGGAGAGAATTGGAAGAGCACAAGTGAGAAAAACTCGTGGGTTGAGATAAAAACAGTTTAATAATTGAAATAAAATGATGATAATAATATGATGATAATAATAATACACAAAGCAAGTGATGCACAGTACAATTGCTCACCACCCGCCGACCGATGCCCAGCCAGTCCCCGAGCAGTGGCCTCCCCGGCCAGCTTTCCCCAGTTTATGTACTGAGCATGATGTCACATGGTATGGAATGTCCCTTGGGCCAGTTTGGCTGTGCCCCCTCCCAGCTTCTTGTGCACCTCCAGCCTTCTCAGTCAGTAGAGCATGGGAAGCTGAAAAGTCCTTGGCTAGTGTAAGCATTACCTAGCAACAACTAAAACATCGGTGCCTTATCAACTTTGTTCTCATCCTAAATCCAAAACACTGTACCAGCTACTAGAAAGGAAATTAACTCTATCCCTGCCGAAACCAGGACAATATCCACCCCTTATTCTATACCATCTGCATCATGCTCAAGTCTCACATTTTCCAGTACATTTTCATTAATCACCACCCCCTTTTATATATATATATATATATATATATATATACACATACACAGATATCATTCCCTTCATCTGTGGGCCATCCCTCTAAAATGTTCGGTGAGTTCATTTAGTCCGTGACTTCGGACTTATTACTTCTGTCGTAATAATCTTTCAGGGCAGGAAAAATGGAGATGGTATGTGGTGTTGGATTGTTTTATGTTGAAGTCAGTTCTGGTACCATCATCACTGTGCTTTGCTTGGTGTCACTGAAGTTATTCTTCATTAGTCTGGGTGATTCTTATTGTAATAACATTAGTATGGCATATAATATTATTAGTATTATTAGTATATCTGTGTATTATTAGTATAACTATTATAACTATAATTAGTACTTAACATCACATAATTCAGATCATTGGCTATTCTCACCCAAAATCAAATCCCCTTGAGGCACACATCGGACTTCCCCATCCTTCCGCATCACCCACCAAGTGCACCCAGGTCCTTGAGCAAAAGCAATCCCACGAATGGGTTTGCCTCTGCCCGAGGCAGGAATAACCCAGACTGTCTTCCCCAGCATATTTTTTATGTGCACTACAGGGACTTTATTCCCATCTACAGTACGTAAAAGTTCTGACTGGGCAGGGCCTGCTCGATTGGCAGATCCCCAAGTGTTGACTAACCAGGTGGCCTTTGCTAAATGCGTATCCCAATGTTTAAACGTCCCACCACCCATTGCTCTCAGTGTAGTCTTTAACAGTCCATTGTATCGTTCAGTTTTCCCGGAGGCTGGTGCATGATAGGGGATGTGATACACCCACTCAATGCCGTGCTCTTTGGCCCAGGTGTCTATGAGGTTGTTTCGGAAATGAGTCCCGTTGTCTGACTCAATTCTTTCTGGGGTGCCATGTCGCCATAGGACTTGCTTTTCAAGGCCCAGGAGAGTGTTCCGGGCAGTGGCATGGGGCACGGGATATGTTTCCAGCCATCCGGTGGTTGCCTCCACCATTGTAAGCACGTGGCGCTTGCCTTGGCGGGTTTGTGGGAGTGTGATATAATCGATCTGCCAGGCCTCCCCATATTTATATTTCAACCATCGTCCTCCATACCAAAAAGGCTTTAACCGCTTGGCTTGCTTGATTGCAGCACATGTTTCGCATTCATGGATAACCTGTGCAATAGTGTCCATGGTCAAGTCCACCCCTCAATCACGAGCCCATCTATATGTTGCATCTCTTCCTTGGTGGCCTGAGGTGTCATGGGCCCACTGAGCTAGAAATAATTCACCCTTATGTTGCCAGTCCAGATCCACCTGAGCCACTTCAATCTTAGCAGCCTGATCCACCTGATGGTTGTTTTGATGTTCTTCAGTGGCCTGACTCTTAGGTATGTGAGCATCTATGTGACAGACTTTTACAACCAGGTTCTCTACCCGGGCAGCAATATCTTGCCACAATGCGGCAGCCCAGATGGGTTTGCCTCTGCGCTGCCAGTTGCTCTGCTTCCATTGCTGCAACCACCCCCACAGGGCATTTGCCACCATCCATGAGTCAGTATAGAGATAGAGCACTGGCCACTTTTCTCGGTCAGCAATGTCTAAAGCCAGCTGGATGGCCTTTACTTCTGCAAATTGGCTCGATTCACCTTCTCCTTCAGCAGTTTCTACAACTTGTCGCATAGGACTCCATACAGCAGCTTTCCACCTCCGATGCTGTCCCAAAATATGACAGGACCCATCAGTGAACAGGGCATATTGCTTCTCATTTTCTGGTAGTTCATTATACATTGGGGCCTCTTCAGCACGCGTTACCTCCTCCTCTGGCAATATTCCAAAATCTTTGCCCTCTGGCCAATCCATGATCACTTCCAGGATTCCTGGGCGTCTTGGGTTTCCTATTCGAGCCCGTTGTGTGATCAGTGCGACCCACTTACTCCATGTAGCATCACTTGCATGATGTGTACAGGGGACCCTCCCTCTGAACATCCAGCCCAGCACCGGCAGTCGGGGTGCCAGGAGGAGCTGTGCTTCAGTGCCGATCACTTCTGAAGCAGCTCGAACCCCTTCATATGCTGCTAATATCTCTTTTTCAGTTGGAGTATAGCGGGCCTCGGATCCTCTGTATCCCCGACTCCAAAACCCTAGGGGTCGACCTCAAGTCTCCCCAGGTGCTTTCTGCCAGAGGCTCCAGGTAGGGCCATTCTCCCCGGCTGCGGTATAGAGCACATTTTTTACCTCTTGCCCTACCCAGACTGGCCCCAGGGCTACTGCATGAACTATCTCCTCTTTAATTTGTTCAAAGGCTTGTCGTTGCTCAGGGCCCCATTTGAAATCGTTCTTCTTTCGGGTCACTTGATAGAGAGGGTTTACAATCAGACTGTAATTTGGAATGTGCATTCTCCAAAAACCCACGACGCCTACGAAAGCTTGTGTTTCCTTTTTGCTAGTTGGTGGAGACATGGCTGTTATTTTGTTGATCACATCCATTGGGATCTGACGACGTCCATCTTGCCATTTTATTCCTAAAAATTGGATCTCCTGTGCAGGTCCCTTGACCTAACTTTGTTTTATGGCAAAACCGGCCTTCAGCAGGACTTGGACTATTTCCTTCCCTTTCTCAAAAACTTCTCCTGCTGTGTTGCCCCACACGATGATATCATCAATGTATTGCAGGTGTTCTGGAGCTCCACCCTGTTCCAGTGCAGTCTGGATCAGTCCATGGCAAATGGTAGGGCTGTGTTTCCACCCCTGGGACAGTCGGTTCCAGGTGTACTGGACGCCCCTCCACGTGAAAGCAAACTGTGGCCTGCACTCTGCTGCCAAAGGGATTGAGAAAAACGCATTAGCAATATCAACTGTGGCATACCACTTGGCTGCCTTTGACTCCAGTTCGTATTGAAGTTCTAGCATGTCTGGCACAGCAGCACTCAGCGGTGGCGTGACTTCATTTAGGCCACGATAGTCTACTGTTAGTCTCCACTCTCCATTAGACTTCCGCACTGGCCATATGGGACTGTTAAAGGGTGAGCGGGTCTTGCTGATCACTCCTTGGCTCTCCAGTCGACGAATCAGCTCATGAATGGGAATCAGGGAGTCTCGGTTGGTGCGATATTGCCGCCAGTGCACTGTGGTGGTAGCGATTGGCACTTGTTGGTCTTTGACCTTCAGCAACCCCACAACAGAAGGGTCCTCCGAGAGACCAGGCAAGGTGGACAGCTGTTTAATTTCCTCCGTCTCCAAGGCAGCTATACCAAAAGCCCACCGGTACCCTTTTGGGTCCTTGAAATACCCTCTCCTGAGGTAGTCTATGCCAAGGATGCACGGAGCATCTGGGCCAGTCACAATGGGGTGCTTCTGCCACTCATTCCCAGTTAAACTCACTTCGGCTTCCAATACAGATAGCTGTTGGGATCCCCCCGTCACCCCAGAAATATAGATGGGTTCTGTTCCTATATATCTTGATGGCATTAGGGTACACTGTGCACCGGTGTCCACTAGAACCTTATACTTCTGTGGGTCTGATGTGCCAGGCCACCGAATCCACACAGTCCAGTAAACCCGGTTGTCCCTTTCCTCCCCCTGGCTGGAGGCAGGGCCCCTCTAATCCTCATCACAGTACTTGTTTCTCATTTCTTGTACGTATGAGTCAGAAGTTTCTTCATTAAGATCAAGAGTAAGATCAGCCCTTCTACTCTCTCTGGGGAACTGCCCGCTGGAAACTGGAGCAGCAATTTTCCTGGAAGAACCTCTTTCTGTGATTGTTTTCCCTTGCAATTCGCGTACCCGTGCCCCTAGGGCTGCAATAGGTTTCCCATCCCACTTCCTCATGTCCTCTCCGTGGTCACGCAGGTAAAACCATAGGGTGCCCTGTGGTGTGTACCCTTTATATTCTCCCTCTTGAGCAAAAGAATGCTTACTTCTAATAGCCGAGATACTGGTCCGTACAGGTGAGGAGTAGGACCTATCCTCTCTGAGTTGCTGGATCTCCCGGGACAGTTTTTTGGACAGTTTCTCCACAGCCGAGACGAGGGAGGAAGAAAGACTTTCCTTGTATTGCCGGAGTTGACTAGCCAATTCATCCACTGTTTGTTCCTCTCCATCTTTCCAGGTTATCACTGCCAATGAATTGGCGTGTGACGATAGTGAGCTCCTTATAAACTTCCGCCACATGGGTCGTGTGCACTTGACTTCGTCTGGATCTTTGGATAGTTGTTCATTGTTCAGGTCATCATAAATCACCTCCAGCACAGCTAATTCTCTCAGAAACTGGATACCCTTCTCCATGGTGGCCCACTTGCTTGGGCGACATATGACATCTTCCTTAAAGGGATACCTTTCCTTCACGCTTGACAGGAGTCGCCTCCAAAGGCTGAGGATAGGTGTCCCTTTTCCAATTGCTTTGTCAATGCCCCCTTCCCTAGAAAGGGATCCCAGCTGCTTGGCTTCCCTACCCTCTAATTCCAGGCTACTGGCCCCATTATCCCAGCATCGGAGCAGCCAGGTGACAATATGCTCACCTGGACGGCGGCTGAAATCTTTTCGTATATCTCGCAGCTCACTCAGGGATAGAGATCGGGTGGTCACTGCCTCGTTTATGAGTTCTTCCTCTTCCTCCTCCCCAGTCAGCGGCCAGCTTTCCTCCTCCCGTTCTCGTGATGGTCCTTCTCTAGGGTCATCTGTCTCGTATACTTCTTCCTCCACTTCCCTTTTAGAAGAAGCTTCTTCCTCCCTTACTAAACGAGCTGACTTTCGCTTCCAAGATTTTTTCTTGTGTACAGGGGCGACTGGTACCAGCACAGGCTCGTTCTTTGGTTCAGCCACAGGACGTGTTGCTGGGGTTGGAGTGGCCGCAGTGCAAGTGCATGTCACCAGAGTCTGAGTGGCCGCAGGGCCTGTTGCTGGGGTTGGAGTGGCCGCGGTACATGTCGCCGGGGTTGGAGTGGCCGCAGTGCAAGTGCATGTCACCGGAGTCTGAGTGGCCGCAGGGCCTGTTGCCGGGGTTGGAGTGGCCGCAGTGCATGTCGCCGGGGTTGGAGTGGCCGTAGTGCGTGTTGCCTGGGTCTGAGTGGCCGCAGTGCGTGTCGTTTTGCTGTCAGAGCCAGAGACCTTCTCTTCCCTTTGAGGGCACTGAATGGGGTTGAACAGGGCTCGGTAGGCATGGGCCAGGCCCCAGCACGTTGCAATGAGCTGCATGTCTCTGGAGTTGCCAGGGTGACAGCATACTTTGTCCAAATATTCTACTAACTTTTCAGGATTCTGCATTTGCTCAGGGGTGAAGTTCCAAAACACTGGGGGTGCCCATTGGCCTAGGTACTTGCCCATCTTGTCCCACACACCCTGCCACTCATAATTATTCAGCCTTGGGGCAGATCTCTGGATGATATTCTTAAATTGCTTACCAACTAGACAAAACCGAAACAGTATTCCCAAGAAGTATTAATAGAAGTATCTTAACTGCCCAAGGATGTTCAAAATACTGAAAAATTACTGTAATGAAGGAGGAAACATCATAGAAGAAGGTAGTGACACTGCCATTCTGTATTTCCTCCGAAAAAAAACTCTCAGAAAAGTTACTGCAATTGCTAGTTGTCTCCACGAAATGGTCTCTGTGGTACAGTAACGGCTTCATTGCGAAGTTTACATACCACAGAAACGTCAAGGTCAATGTTCTAAAAACAAACCTCACAAGCGAGACATTACTATTCACTGCAGACCACAGCAAACTGCAAAACCCAACACCAATCTTTAACATGTACAGCAGGAAAAAGAGCGCGATGCAGATTATACAAATCAATATCGAGAACAGAGAAACCAACATTGTGACCCACAACTACTAACAGATATAAGTTCCTTAATACACTCCGGTTAATCTGTTATTATCTCAAACCCTTCGTGCCCCACGTTGGGTGCCAAAAAAGGACTGTCGTGGTTTAATTTCAGTCGGCAACTAAGCACCACGCAGCCGCTCGCTCACTCCCCCCCACCCCCGGTGGGATGGGGGAGAGAATTGGAAGAGCACAAGTGAGAAAAACTCGTGGGTTGAGATAAAAACAGTTTAATAATTGAAATAAAGTAATGATAATAATATGATAATAATAATAATAATACACAAAACAAGTGATGCACAGTACAATTGCTCACCACCCGCCGACCGATGCCCAGCCAGTCCCCGAGCAGCGGCCCCCCCCGGCCAGCTTTCCCCAGTTTATGTACTGAGCATGATGTCACATGGTATGGAATGTCCCTTTGGCCAGTTGGGGTCAGCTGTCCTGGCTGTGCCCCTCCCAGCTTCTTGTGCACCTCCAGCCTTCTCAGTCAGTAGAGCATGGGAAGCTGAAAAGTCCTTGGCTAGTGTAAGCATTACCTAGCAACAACTAAAACATCGGTGCCTTATCAACTTTGTTCTCATCCTAAATCCAAAACACTGTACCAGCTACTAGAAAGGAAATTAACTCTATCCCTGCCGAAACCAGGACAGCTGGTTTCCATGAAGCAGTAAAACTATCATAACTGCAGCTGGTCTGATTCATACCAAGCAACCCCAATGCCATATACCACTGCAGTTGGAGAAAGAGGAGTTTGTCATTAACACAGCTAGCTGGAACATGTCCATTTAGGCAAAGCTTAAGGGGTACTCATAAGATTCACACTTTTCCTTTTCATGGGGATGTTTCTTACCCATTAATAATATCCTGAAATTCAGAAGAATGAATGCCAATTGTGATGATGGAGAGAGCCGTAGTGTCTTCAAGACCTCATGAATTATCTTTAGAACATTTTTCTCTCATGATTAAGCAATTATAATCTACACTCACAAGGAACAGACTTACATCCTTGAAATATTTAAGGGTTTTGTATAGAGTAGATGAGCTGTAAAATTACATAAAATCTTTCACAATTGACCATTTTCAATTAACTTCATGGAGGAATTTTAAGAGTAACTTGAAATTTAAGCACTTGCTGTAACACTTAGGAACATCAATAGGAAACTCTAATTCAATTCAATAGGTCTGGAGAGAAAGCTAAAATACTGATATATACAATTGCAAATGAAGATGAAGAATGGTGTAGCCCCAAGTCCCACCGCTTCTTTCAAGATTAATATGATACAAACCCAAACCAGTAATAGCACATTTCAAATACTGAAATAAAATAGAACTAATGTGGTTCCAAATAATATCCCAGAGAATTTCTTTTTTCTGTGCTGTTTATTGTTTTGATTGTGTTTTACAGTGATGATGAGAGACTTATAGCTGTGTTCTGTTTTTGCAATAAAATATCTCCAACATTAGTTAAGAGTCCCTTTAATCTCTATTATTCTTGTTCCTCTTTTCCTACCTGGGTGGTTCAGGTTGTTTTGACAGAACCCACTGTCATGAAGAGCCCTTGTGTTCTTCGAAGGCTGGTATGGGTCTTCTTGATTTGAGGGCACTTCATGAAATTCCAACAGAAAAAAAGACTGCAATCACGTTCATTGCAAATGTGAAGATGGTATTTGGAATGTGTACATCTATGCCAGTAAAATGAAAAAACACAGGACTCTTTTATTGCACTGCATGAAACAGCCCACATCCATGTTAAGTTTTCTTAGCCACCAAAATGGAGTGGCCACAGGCAAACTGCTATTGTTAATGGTCCCTAGTCTGTGTTAAGTTCTATTCCATGTCTTCTGTTCCATCTTAAGGAATTGCTTGAGAAAGTGTTGCTTAGCCTATGCCAAAACTTGGATGGGAACCTTTATAATGATTCAGCAGGACAGATAGTTAAATGCATGGGAATGCACCTTGGTATTGTTTAATTTAGTAGAATAGACATGCCTAATGTTTTCCAAAGTAAATAAAGGTTCTCTTTGGTTTTACTTAATTGTATTAATCCTAATTTACACAAACATTTTGATCTTAGCTTAGGTGGCTTTGAACTTTACTCATTATCTGTAGGACAGACAGAAGCTGCATTGTTTGGCCTCAGAATTACTCTGAAATCTTGTATAGCAAAAGAATGCAATTAGATTTTCTGACAGGAAACTTCTCAGCTTTTCTTTTTTTAAATTGTATTTTATTGTTTGGGGGTGTGTGGTTTTTTTGTTTTTGTTTTAATTCTAAATACGCCAGTGTTGTAGGTAAAGGAACCTAGACAAAAGAAGAAAACAAAATGTTCTGTAAGTCTGATTATTTGACTACAGCATGAGTCATATATTGTACTTTGTTTTCTTCCAGTGTTTAGGTTTTGTATGCAGTGTTTCATAATAGAGTTCTGGCTGACTACTTCTCTTATGGGCATATACATGGTTCACTGAGGTAATTGCTGATATAGGAATAGTTTCTTGTGGCAGAGTCTTCAAGTTTTTCTGTACATCATCCCTGTAAGCAGAAATGTAGAATTTCCTGGAGAACTGAAAAGATTCTGAATTCATATTTTCACCCACTGGAGTCAACAGTTTAAATGGAAGATGTGAATGATCACGTCTATGATCATTCATTACTGTGATCTACTGAACACAGTAGTTTGTTTAAAAAAAAAAAATAGGATTAATCAAATTAAAATGTTATTGTCTCACCAGTGTGTAAGAAAAAGGAAATGAAAAAAGTAGAGCTGGCTTTTCTGTAGATGCAGCTGTAATGATAAGTGTAGGGAGATATATGAAGTTTATCCAGTTCTTGTAAAAGTGTGGTGGGTTAGCCTTGGCTAACAGCCAAATGCCCACCCAGCTGCTTGCTCACTCCCATTATTTGCAGGATAGAGGGAGAAAATAAAATGAGAAAGCTCATGGGTTGAGATAAAAATAGGGATATTGCTTACCTGTTACTGTTACAGGCAAAACAGACTCTATTTGGGGGAAATTAATTTAATTTATTGCCAACTGAAATAGATTGAAGTGGTGAGAAACAAAAGGCAAACAAAACAACACCTTTCCTCCCCCTTTTTCTCATGCCCAACTTCACTCCTTCACTTCCAAGCCCTCCCCAACCAGCACTGGGAGTGATGGGGGAGGGAGGAGTGTTACTGTTGGTACATAGTAGTTTTCTCTCTGCTTCTCCTTTGTTCTCACATTTTCCCTGCTCCAGAGTGGGTTCTTTCCACAGGCTGCAGTCTTCCTGGATAAATCTACTCCAGCAGACTGGGACCAGCTGTTTCCAGCACAGGGCAGCCCCGGTCTCTTCCCACAGGAGCCACCCCTGCTGTCCCCCCACTACCAGAACCTTGACACCTATACCCAGTACATAAAGAGATCCTGATTTAGCAAAGTAAAACATATTCAGTTTCAGTCTAAATGGCACTACTTATATGTCAAAGCACTTGTAGCATTGTGCAAGAGATGTGAATGAAGCCACTTGAAATTAAATGTAATATTTTATTGTTATTTAAGTGGAAATAGCAATGCCATCATTGTTGCAAAGAGTTTGTGTTCTAACACCATGTTTGCACGGCCAGTAACTGTGGACACAGTAATCGATCAGTAGAGATTTGACCTGGATTATCCACGAACATGCAGTCACATTTCTCTTGAATTAACCAGAATACAAGCTTCAATTTTTATTTAATTTAGCCTTTCGTGTCAACTGTAGAAGACAGATGATACTTGCTTTGACAAAATATTCTTTTTCAAAATGTTTTAAATAGCAGATTGAATTTGTACCAAATAATTTCTTTGTATTATATGATCCACATTTTTTATTTTAACCCAAATCTAAATCATACAAAACTACTATCCTGATTCTTCCAGAAACTATATGCCAATTTATCCCTCAATTATCATGAAATGCTACTGAAAAAGATAAACTTTATGTATATACCAGATTGGTAATCTGATTTTTAATGACACTTTTAGACAATATTTTTAAGTTCTTGTTCATTATTTTGCATTTGATTGCTTTACCGTTTCTGAAGGACAGGCACTAGTTTGAGATGTTTGCCCTAAAAAATACTCAAAGTTAGATCAGTTTACTGTTAGTAATGTCAATATTTTATTATTGGTGTAGTATATTATACCATTCCATCAAGTGCCCTACTAGGAAATGAAGCAATGTAATGTAACAGAGATACTGTTTCTGAAAAGTCAATACTCTACAGTAGGTGGCTTGAAACGAGTGCCAAGTAGCATGAAAAACAAACCAGAACAAAACAACGCTTCATAAGCTTATGCTTCCCAGGATGAACTTTATAGCACTGACACACTGGGTTTTCATTGTCAGCAATCTTACATTGAAACGGTCTCTGCCTCGTAACACTAAAGTTGTTTTTCAGAAGTCCTCTCTCATTAATTCTTGCTTGAAGCCATATAATTAAAACCTCACAAGGTATTCCTTGGTAAGAGACGAGTATTTTTTACATGAAGATAGAACACAAATCCCATTCCTAATACAATGGACCTTCTAACCTGGCACTCTCGTAAAACCAAGATGTTGCCAAGTAAATTGGCTGCTAGTGCTATCAGCGCCCTGCAGTGCTTTTGTTAATTATCTTGCCATAGTGCATGACGCAGATAGCAATCTTTCCAAAAGAGCAGGCAGATTTAAAGAGGCAGAATTAATTAAAATTGATTTGTGCAGCCTGTCATGTTGAGCCCTGCTGGGAGAATTTTCTTTCCCTTCCTCTCTCTAATTCATGCTGTAGTAATACATGAAACAGGTAGTTGCCTCACCTTGGAGTACTAATTATGGTGAATGAATGGGATTTGTCTGCCGTGATAGGTAATTCACAGGATGAGAAAACATCAAAAGTTAGTTCATTTGAGTATCACCCAGAGGGAATACTTCTTTCTTCCAACTTTCTGAGTTCATAAGGGGACTAGACACCAAACTTCAAGGTCATAATTTTGCAACTGAGGGCGCACTTTGATTTCATATGACCAAAGATACAGGGCTTTAAACCTTCATTGCAGACAGGATAGAAAATGGTGATGTAAGACTAGTGCAAGAATTAAAATACTCCAAGATTATACAGAGAAATCCCAATGCGAACAGTGAATTTATTTCCTATATATGAGCTTCATTAGCAAGGAAAACACCCCAGGAATTCCCGAGCTCCTTTATCCAGCTCAAATTTTATGTAGGAATCTTCTTGTATTTATAAAACTGAAAACCTTGGGCATTATAAATAATCTTGAAGAAGATGACAGCTGTTTCTTTTATAGAAATTTGCCTATCATACTGGCAAATAATGGGCATATGTGGGCAGAATTAATGATTTTTAAGTACTTAAGTCAGTCCAAGCTGGATTTTCAGGAACTTGCTTTTTGAAAAATCCATATTTTTAAATGTTTTAGATTTGGTATATGTTTTGCAGTCAGTTTTTTAAACTGTGATTTATGCTTGTGAAAACAATTTTTATTATCTGGCAAGGTGAGATAGGGCTATGAAGATGGCATAATCTATAGAAAAAAGTTTCTCTTTATGTTAAACACCTTTTTGCAAAGTTATGTAAAAAAATATGCATTTAAAATAAAAACTAAGGTTTATTTATTAATGAGGGGGTTATCAAGCAGGACTTGCTACTTTTAGTAGATTTTTTTTTAATCCTTTCCAGGATTTTTTTAACTTCAGAAAGCTTTGCCTGTATTTCTGGTGCTGAAGTTGCTACTCAGAAAGATATCTTGATCTAACTTTGAAGAAGGATTATAATTCGTATTTAATGTGAGAATTTGGATAGAGCATTTTAAGCAAAAAATTGCTCTCATGCAGCAACTCCTTACTGAATCAGAAGTTGAAAAATGTGTTTAAGGTGCCCACAACAGTCAAAAACTGAGACAGCAACAGCTGAAATACTAGGTGGTGAAAGAAATACATCAGGGAAAATACTCACCTTGACAATGATATATTGGATAAATTTGCATAGTGAACTTGTTATCCAGCTTCTTACCACTTTATTCGTGATTGTGGCTGCCTCTTTTCCTTATTCTAATAACAGGTTTCCCCCCTGCCTTTTTTCCCAGCATAATTTCTATAAATGCAATTCAACATGAGGCAAATTCTACTCTTGAATAGCTGTGATTTCAATGGAAACAGCATGTTTGTTAGACTTAAATATGGAAATAGAAATAATAATTGAAGAATATTGGGCCTGATTCTTCTCTGATTTTCATCCACTTAGAGGACTATAAAAATTCATGAAGGTACAAGACAAATTAGAATGTTATTATTTTATATCCATTTCTATGTTTCAAGTATGAATTTTTATACAAGGTGCAAAGCAATAAAAACATCTCACTTGGCTTAAGAAATAAATGTTAATTAAAATAACACATTTTCCTAAATAGTAAAAGAATATATCTGATAAATTTTATGAACATAGAGAATGGAATTGTGCTACCATATGATTTTATTTCTATTTTCCAAGTATACTTAGCAAGGTTTTCCTACTTATTCTGCCCCAGAAGTTAATACATTCATTACAGAAGCTCTCAGTGGAAAAAACTCTGTAGTGCATTGAATCCATGCAATGTTTGGCTCTAATAAAACTAGGATGGGACAGAACAAGAGTTAGACCTAACTAATAGTGTTCTACTACATATATTATTAATAACACTGAAATTATATTGTACTGTAAACCCATTACATATTGTTTAATAATTCACTCAAACTCAGTTTCGCTACCTCTAAATTAGGAAAATAATTCTGAAAGGAAAAAGAGTTTGAGAAATATGGATCATTATTTGTTATGGAAGATGTATTACAAATCTTATCCTGAGATATTTTGTTTTTTAGCCAGCAAATACCTGATATGTTTTTGAACCTAGTAAACTTAGCTTTGTCCTGTTCTGGATCTCTGTCACGTGTGCAGGAGGGGAATGCGATGAATAGTAATAGTTAAAAACAAAACTCTGCTTTCTTACAGTTAATCTCATGTCTAGTCATTTACATAATGTCTCCATCTTTTTTTTTCCCCCTCTCAAACTTGCTGCTTTTCTTGACAAAATAACTCTTTGATTGCAAAAAAACCTGAAGTGCTCATCAAAATCCTCATGAAAAAAGTGGTTACAGCTACTCCAAAGACATTTTATGTTCATTTCATTTTTTTGCTTTCTCTCAATGTCATATAAATTATCTGACAATTTCACTTTCCTCTTTTTTTTTTAGCTGTAGCCATGAACAATTTGAAAATACAAAACCTTTCAGATATCACTTAAAAAAAAAAGTTTAAACATAATCTCCTGAGAGTACTTCTGAAATGCCACTCTCATTTCAGACCCAGATTTGCTCCCAACTCACAGTACGCATAACAATATGCTTTACTACTTGTATCTGTTCCCATAATAATAAGAGGAATGTTACCCAACTTTTCTGTGATGTATTTCTTTAGAAGATGTCTAAGCAATTTACAAAAATAGTCAGTAAAGAGCTGCAGGAATGATTTGCATTCTGGGAAACATGTCAGATGGGGAAAAAAAATCCCTTCATTTATTTAGTCTTTTTTCCAAGAAGAGGTCATATACAACTTTCACACACTCTATGACTCTAAACATAGGAAAGGTATTTGAAATATGGTTTTGCTTTGTTTCTATTGAGAAAAGTCAGAATGTATATTAGTAGCTGGAATACGACTTTTTAAAATCAAATTAGACTTAAATTAATGTATAAAGTACTAAAGTGAAGTTAATTTTCTATTGCAACAATTTGCTCAGAGTGATGGTGGTTTCTTTCTCACTTCAGTTGAACCTAGATGTTCTTCCTAATAATGTTAGAGCTCAAATAGAAATTATAGCCTTGGTGCAGAAATTGCTGTGTGAGGTTCTGATCAGGAATGCTCTAATCTAATCTCAGAATCGTAGAAAAATTTAGGCTGAAAGTGGCCTCAGAAGTTCATCTTATCCAATTTCCTGCTCAAAGCAGAACCAAATGTGAAGGTAAACAGGTTGAATATCTCCAGCAATGGAGACTGAACAACCTCTCTGTGCATACTGATCCAGTGTTAGCAACCCATATTCCTACATACTTTTATGTTTCTTGTTGCTTATTTATTAAATGTCTATGTGAATTTTCTTCCTTGATAAGTGTTGTGGTTTAACTCCAGCCGGCAACTAAGCACCACACAGCCACTTGCTCACTCCCCCCCGGTGGGATGGGGGAGAGAATCGGAAGGGTAAAAGTGAGAAAACTCGTGGGTTGAGATAAAGACAGTTTAATAGGTAAAGCAAAAGCCACGCACGCAAGCAAAGCAAAACAAGGAATTCATTCACTACTTCCCATCGGCAGGCAGGTGTTCAGCCATCTCCAGGAAAGCAGGGCTCCATCACGCGTAACGGTGACTTGGGAAGACAAAACACCATCACTCCAAACATCCCCCCCTTCCTTCTTCTTCCCCCAGCTTTACATGCTGAGCATGATGTCATATGGTATGGAATGTCCCCTTTGGTCAGTTGGGGTCAGCTGTCCCAGCTGTGTCCCCTCCCAGCTTCTTGTGCACCCCCAGCCTACTCGCTGGTGGCGTGGTGTGAGAAGCAGAAAAGGCCTTGACTCTGTGTCAGCACTGCTCAGCCCTAACAAAAACATCCCTGTGTTATCGACACTGTTTCCAGCAGAAATCCAAAACACAGCCTCATACTAGCTACTATGAAGAAAATTAACTCTACCCCAGCCAAAACCAGCACAATAAGATACAACTCAGTGGTCAAAGAAGGTACAAATCATTGTTTCAGAAGTATGTCCTCAAAGAATAGAAAGCTATTTTCTTAAAAAATAAAATTGTTTGGTATATAGAGATAATTTTTGCCTTGAGAAGATGAAGTTTTCAGCATATATTTTTAGAAAAAAAAAACAAGTGTGTGCTTTGAATTTTTTAAAAAAATGCTTAACTCAATACCAGAATAGATGTGTGGTAAGCTCTTGTTGGTAATTGCACTTTATTTTTTTTTTTTTTAGCAGTCCCTTAAAAAAATTAATAACTATGTACTTTGAAGCCTTTGCATTTTATAAAAAGCATTGATGACTGACAAAATGATTTGGAGAAGTCGCTGATTCTTCTAACGAGCTGTTTCTTTCAGATTAATAGGTACTAGCAATAGTTTAGATGCTTAATGTGGCAAAATTTTTATGAAATGAAAAGTTGATAATAAATTTAATTATGTTTACTGATAGACTGGATGAGGTTGAAAGGGACCTCTGGAAATCATCTAGTCTGATCCCAGTATCCAGAGCAGGGTCAGCTAAAGCAAGTTGCCAAGGAATGTGTCCAGTCAGGGTTTGAATATTTCCAATATATTTCAACTCTCTTATATTTCAATTTGTGTCCATTGCCTGTTGTTCTGTTACTGGATACCACTGAGAAGTCTGGCTCCTTCTTCTTGACTCCCTCCCATCAGGTGTATATGCACATTGGTATCCCAAGCCTTCTCTTCTCCAAGCTGAACAGTCCCATCTCTTTCAGCCTCTCCTCATATGACAATCCAGTCCCTTAATCTTCTTTGTAGCCCTTTACTGGGTTTGCTCCAGTAAGCCCATGTCTGTCTTTTACTGGGATAGACACAGCACTCCAGATGTATCTCATCACGGCTGAGCAGAGAGGAGAGATCACCTCTCTCGACCTGCTAGCAACACTTTTTTTCTTATGCAGCACAGTACGTTGTTAGCCCTCTTTGTTGCAAGGGCACATTGCTGACTCATGGTCAACTAGTTGTCCGCCAGAACCCCCAGGTCTTTCTGCCAAGCTGTTTTACAGCCAGTTGGCCCCTAGCATGTGCTGGTGCATGGGGTTATTCCTCCCCGGGTGCAGGACTTGGCAATTTCTGTTATTGAACTTCATGAGGCTCCCGTCAGCACATTTTTTCCAGCACAACCCTATGGCATATCAGCCACTCCTCACAGTTTTGTATTATCAGCAAACTTGCTGAGGGTGCACTCTGCCCCGTCATTCAGGTCATTAATGAAGATGTTGAACAGTATTGGCCCCAGTGTTGACCCTTAGGGTACTCCACTAGTGACTGGCCTCCAACTGGAGGCTGATCACACTTCGTGCCACTGATCACAATCTTTTGAGCCTGGCAGTTCAGCCAGCTTTTAGTCCACTTCACTGTCCATTTATCTAGTCTGTATTTCATCAGTTTTGTCTATGAGGATGATACTGGAGACAGTGTTGAAAGCATTACTAAGGTCTAGATAAACAACATCCACTGCTTTCCCCTGAATTAGTATCTTGACATAGTAGTTTTCTATTACTCCTTTTAAGTAAAAGGTGTGATGTGCAATGTATCAAGATTGTTTAAGGCAACTTTTAATTGGAAAAATCCATTAAATTGATTGGTAATCCAAGAAAATATTACTGTGTTTAGTAATAATAATAATTGGGGAAGTTAGAAGTTATCTTGTATTGCCAAAGCAACTTTTTAACTGAACTTAGCCAATCTGTGATGGTTTTTAAGTATTTTCAAAATCTCCTCAAGTTTTATAAACTTTCTTCAAGAATTAAGTTTAAAATGTCTTTTTTGAAACTCAAAAAGTCTTTCAGTAGTGTAGATAAGTGTTTGAAGGTGTCTGAAACAGAATTTCAATTCCTGCTAAAGCCCAGTGAAACCAAAAAGAAACCTCAAACAGTTAACTGAACAGAAGAATTAATTCGACCTCAAAAGAAGATAGAAGCACTTCTTACCATATAGATAAGCTGAGAAGAAATCACAGCACCATTACATTTGTAGTAGATTGCCTGTACAGAAGCTCCAATTTCTAAAAACTTAGCCAATGACAGTACTGAGATAATGCAAATACCAACATCTCATTTTATTCAGATCAAGCCTATAAGAAGAGGGGATTTTTATTTTCATCAACCATCTTCCAGTGACAGAACAAATTATAACAAACCTTCTAACTGAATAACTTAATTGATATTAAGGTAGAACTCAGTAGATGTAAATATCTTGATGGCTAATAACTTTAAACTACAGAGCTATTTAAATTGATTGTCTTGAACGTCTTTATTTTTTTTAAATATTTCTATCTCGATGATTTCAAATATTTTTTTTAAGCAGGGGAGAATCTGATTGTTTAAATAGGAGTGAGAAAAAGAGGTTTCATAGCAAGCCTACTAGTGAGTAGGTGTTGCTATGTGTTACTTGTATCTAATACATGAAGTGTGTTCAGGCGAAGGCGATTTCCAGGTTTCTGAGTAGACCTTTAATTATTTCTCTTTTGAGTTAGAGCAAGCAGATACAAGATTAAAACAGTGAAAAAGAAATGGTATTTTAAATTATCTCAACAGGAAGCTGCAAGTTACTCAAAGAGAAGGGATTAAGTTAGAAAATGAAAGCTGTACTATCTACACAGTAATAGAGTTCTACAAACAACATCAACTAGATTTTTCAAATGATTTAAATCGGTATTGACCCTTTAAAATCAGTGAAGTTACACTGACCTACATCAGCTGAGAATTATTTTTAGGAAAATACCACTGAAATGCCCTTATTAAATATATGGTACGTACATAGATCCCAGATTAGCAGCAGTTTTTTAACCAACGTTGACAAGATTAGTTTTGGGAACCGGTACTGTATATCTTTGCTGGCACTTAGGAAAAAGTTAAGAATCAAACAGGAAAGGAATGGTGTCCTTAGAGTTTCAAGTATGAGAAACTATACTGGAGTTTTTTGATTCCCTAGCAGTGCTAGAAACTGAATCCAAATTTAGTGAGTGGCTTTGGAGAAATCAGTTCTACCATGTATGCTTCGGTTTTCCTTTCTGTCCTTGCTTCTTTTGTTCATTCACATTAATCTTTTTTGAACATGCGTTATCTCTGATAAGAAATGACAATTGTTCAAATGTAAACAGGGATTTGCAATTGCTGCAATATGAAATAATTGCTGGAGAACAGAGACTTTTGATTCTTCAGCGTGATCCTCAGGTGAGCATGTGCAATGATCATGACAGCCCCCGCTCTGGGAACAGGGCATCTAAGATGAGGAAAGCAGCTTTAAAGCCAAATAGTTTTGGCTAAAGTTACACATCTATTTTTTTTTTTTAAAGAAATACATCTTTTTAATATATACATTTATTATAGACAAACAAGAAAAGGCAAATATAATCCTAGTTGTTGTCATTTCTAATGACATTACAGACATTTTACTCCCTTCAATTTTAATCACAGTTTTTCTTTCTCTGCACTAATGGCATCAAAGTGGAAAACAAATAACAATCATTTATTTAAATAATAGTTTTTTCTTAAAAGAGAAAGAAAGAAAGAAAAAACAAGGCACAACCAAGCAGTGAGCAATTGTTCCACACTGAAATCTCTTCATCACGTCTTTATATGAATAGCTTTTATCTGGGGTTAGAATTGTGACTGGGACATACCTAGGTAAAGTAAATATGAAATATATTATTCCATACATCAACAACTAAATTAAGGTATTATACATACATCTATAATACATCTTCTGGACAAGACGACCTCCAGAGGTCCCTTCCAACTTACACCATTCTGTGATTGTGTGATTCTCTGAAATAGCCAAGAATATTTGAAAATTATCAGGAGAGTTCCCTTTAAGGATTAAAGGGAATAGTGAATCCTATTTAGTCCTCTATGATACCTTACAATACAGCTACTTTACCTTAACTACATCCTGTCGAAACTAATTAAAAAATCCAACAATTCACTTTAAAGAGCTATCTTTAACAACAACAAGAAGAAAATAAATAAAAAAAAAAAGTTTAGTATTAAGCTTTCTGCATTCCAGAATAAATCTCATTATTTCTTTCAGCTAACCAAGTTTGAGCTTATAACACCTCTTCATGAGTGTATAGACATAACAACCTGATGCTTAACAGAAGAAGCTGTTAAATGGTAAATACAATGGCTTTCAGATTTCTTATAGGAAAAAATTCAAGCTTAGTCTTTGACAATGCTTTTACTTATATCCTCTACTTAGTCCTGGCAGTTTGTGCTCCCTCATGCATAAAATGTGGTAAAGTAGAAGGTTAATGATTCTTGAGTTATCAATCACGCTGACAAATTTTAAATTATCAGTTATTAATGTTGATGTTGGTATGTTAGCAAAGTTTTCAGCTAGTGCAAGTATTGAGAGAATCATTAATGATAAAAAGATTATTGACAATGAGCAATCTGGGTCACTTGGAAAAAGGCGTGCAAGAAATATGCAAAACTTATTTTTTCATAGATTTGAAAAATGTATCATGTTCGCCTCCTATATCAGTCTTCCTGGTCTTTGAGAATATACTCCTGTGGCTTTGTTTCTTTTAGACAGACAGTACCCAAAATCGCAAAGGGCAATGGTCTGAAGCACAGTTCACAATTATAGTTGTGTGCAATAAAAAAAAAGCAACCCAAACCTCACAAAAACTAACTTAACTTTTGGATACACTTTTATAACATAAAATAAAAATATATGAACCACTAAAACAGTATAGAAATCTAAAAGCTGAACTTCCAAGTTTATGCAATGGACCTCAAGGTGACATGTGCAAGTTTACAACCCAGCAAGAGGTATTTATCTGGAAGCTTTTCATGCCTGTATTTACTGAAGGAGAACTGAGATTTACCTTAAAGCAGAGGCTTATTTAATTAGCCTGAACTCTTTATTTAATAAAATGAGCAACTAAAGACAGGAACATGTGAATTATTATGTTCTTCCATCATCACGTCTGAGGAAGTATATCTCCTACAAATCAGTAAAAACAAAGGCAATTTTACAATACCTAATATCATTTTTTTAATCTATATTAAAGTTTATTACACCAAATTACACCGAATTGTTCTGCTGCAGGCTTTGATATCAGATCTATGCAGGTAAATCCCCTCTTTGGCAGATTTTTTGTGTTTTAATAATATTGGGCAGTAGGGTAGATGCTTGTACTTTTAGATTCAGGCAGTTTCAATTAATTCCTGTTGCTGAATATCTAAAAGCATAATGATTGAAATAGTCATCTGATGGAAACTTACACTCAGGACCTATTTTCACAAGCTTTTGTCTGAGCTACATGACCAGGTCTGTTAGTTCACACCCTGAAGCAGATTCAAAGTCCCACAATCAAATTGTCTTATGGGAAATAAGATCCACAGAAATGAAATGTGGATTCTTCAGTCCCTGTTCACCTTTATCCAAGGAGATTTGCCATGAGCTTCTGAGAATCTCCTGCCTGAAGTCCATCTAAAATACTCATTTAGACCATTGGTCATTCACACTAAGCTTTAAACACGGAACCGCTGAAGTCATCGTGTAGCTGATGAGTGCAGTGCTCTTCAAAGACATTACGTGAAGTCCCAAAAGTGTTACCCCTGCACTGATGTGGTGCTGTCCCAATATGCATTAGTTAAAACTCTCATGGTAGTTAACATGGTCATTCTGCTTATTGCTCTGCATTTAATTCTTTGCAGTTTCTGCAGATTGCTTTGTTGTGTAACATAGACATACATTATACTGTTTAATCATTTAAAGGGGAAAGAAAACCACCCTAAGCAGCACTGTTTACGTTAGTAGTCTGTCTTTCTGTCCCTATCCATTTCATCAAATATGTGAAAGGGTTTGTCTGCCCAGCTAAATATGAGGTACCTCTGCTGTCCCTAGCAGCATTCTACTGAGGAATTGTTATTACACAGTGCCTTTACATACCTTGCATGCTTAAGAGTTTGCAGAATAGCATTCTTACTATTCACCAGACTCCTGCATCAATGAATAAAGAGAAGGTTGGCTAGAAGAGAGAAATCTTCCATTAATTGTATTCCTTAAATATTCTTCCTGGTAAGAATTACTATTTTTTCCCACAATAGCAAGGAAAATTTATGAAAACAGCTTGACTTTTAAGACAAAGCCATTTGTAAGCTTAAGTTCCTAGACATGGATATTAAGTATCCTGATTGTAAATACAAGGGGAACTGTATATGAGATTCTATTATTAACGTCACTTTTGTTCTGGAGAGATGAAAATTAAAATCTTGTATGCAAACACATTTTGTTTTGTAAGAATTCCTATTGACTATATATATTGACTCTGGACTTCTTCCTTTTTCTTTTACCTTTTTCTTAAAATAAATATTTATACTATTAAGATAGGACAGATTTTGTTACTTTTTAAAAATGTAAAATCATGTCAGAGTGAGTGTGTTATTTAAGGTCTTTTTCTATGATCTAAGGAAAGATTTAGTGTTTAATGAATAATGGCTGTTAGTTCACAAGTGGTGTTTTAAAAGGTAAAATATATTACTGCATATTACAAAGATTTTAGATTCTTGAGTCTTATATTGTGAAGTGATTGCTAAACATTTTCATTTCACTTTTCCAAGTTTAAATAATTTGTGGCAGAAAATACAGCTGATTGCTTGTACTGAAAAATATTTCTAATTAGCTCTTAAAGTAATCTTCTCTGAAGGGGGTTAGGACTCTCTTACAGATAACTTGTTGCTTTATTTCTCTCATCCATCTTCTTCAGGCATCTTGACATTTTACAGTGCATTATTTTTTACACATCCTAAATGGAAGCTCTTAACCTGATCCTAGAAAGAATATTTTTCACTGAAGAGGGAAAAAAAGGACTTGTTTTAGATCAAAAAATCTCTAGGCCACCTGCCTTAGTGGTACATGAACAACTGCTGTGCCATACTTCTGTTCAAGTCTGTGTCCAAAGACAGTTTGTGTCCACATAGACTTACATTTTTTTAAAAAAAACTGACACTTTTTTATTGGTGCTTATTAATGAAAAGACAAGGTGACCTTATTATTTTCTCTCTTTTTTTTTTTTTTTTGTTGTTTTGGGACTTAGGCTAGAGATAATTGGCATACTTCTTAACAGTCTCTAAAGACCAATTAACAACAGGGAGCCATGTACTCTGCCAGTCTGAGTTTCAATTAAATGTCTGCTCCAGGAGGAGCTAAACTAACACGTAGCTATTGAACAGCAGTTACACTATTGATATAGCTGAGTCCACTGCTGAGGACAAAGATTCTTCCTTCACGACAGATGGCCTAATGCTCTGGCAATTAATACATTTTTATGACTTTTAAATCTTTCTGACCTTTTGCTTTTCTCTGTCTGAATTAGTAGGGCACAGTTTTGTTAGTGGAATGGAAGTTTAAGGACACATTTATGTGATATCTTTTCAGAAACTCCCTCCTACTTTTTTTTTTTAAATGTTAAATGTATTCTGTTGACAAGAATTAACAGCCCAATTTTAATCAGTCAGGACTGCAATGTATTAATTCTGACTGTAGGGAAGGTGATGATTTCTGATGAGATCCTGTTGCTACTATAGCTGGGCTGTCAAGGTAGTTAGGGACTAGAGAATAGTAAAAATTAATAAGTATTAATAAGAACTCAGTGGCCAGGATACATGTAACGGAATACAATACATTCGTCCTAACTCATAATGTCCTAGAGTTGTATCTTTAAAACACAATTTTCTAAAAATAGAAACTCAGGAATCAAATCAACATGGCATAGATTGCCATGTAGATATTCTCTTTCAAATTACAGAAGTATCTGCAAATTTTGGTTAACTAATAAAATAAGTTGGAATCTAAGAAAATGCAGTCAACTTAACATTATCTTAAATCTTTCAAGTATTAAAAAATCTACCAGAGTTTCCCTCATTTACTTGTTTCTTCCCCCAAAATATCTTCAATGTAAAGTTAAAATAATAATAATAGTAAAAAAGGAAATTAATATATCTCTCTCAGGCATACTTTACCCTGAATCAGTTTTTCGAACGTGGCTAGTTATATTTAGGTGTCTCACCATTTTTTTTCCTGGTTGTTAATAGAAGCACAATGAGTTTCTGAAATAATAATCACCCATAAGTCTAGTAAAAAAATAATAGAAATTATAAGTGCTCGGTATTTGTGAAAAACAAACTCACATCTAAAATTATGGAAAAATTATGAAAGATACAAATTATTAGATGACAGCACACATTGACAAAGTTTTTAAGCATTACTCAACTACTTACTCCTCTCTTTTTTTTAAATAGAATAAGGATTGGACTATTTGTGTATGCACTGGCTTTTTGCACAGGGTACAATATTTCAATGGGTCATTATATTACCTTTTTTCCCTATTTCTATCCAATGTACGTCATCCAAACAATGAACTCACCTGAAAGAAAACAAAGAACACTCACAGTTATACATTGACTTTATTTATAGATTACAGAAATGTCATTAGTCTGCTTAAACCTATATTTGTATTCTAAGAACATAAATGATGAAAGCAAAGACTTTTCATTTAAAATCCATCTATTGTTTGTGGGTTTTTGTTAATATCTAAGTATTAAGATGATCTGAAATGAATTTCCCATATTAATAGATACAAAGGTTTTGATATTATCTTGACTACAGATAACTTCAATGATATACATTGATTAATAAGAACAGTTAAGTGACACTCAGAAAATCTGTAATAAAACTTTTTGTTGTATAAAATATGAATTAAAGTTAAAAAATTCACATACTTTAAGAAAGCCCACAGTCTTAGAAATGAAGATTTTATTACTCCACAGATTTGTGAAAATTTAAAAAAAAAAATAGCAACACTGTAGTGTTAAATTAAACCTCAGTCATCCATATCAGCCTCTTGGGGATGTCATATATATGTGTTTCAGACATCAATAGATAATTAGGCAACTCAGTCAAGCTCCTAGTTAAAACAGCCATAAACTTTGGGAGTTATTCAGCTGACCAAACTTACATGTGCTCTCTGAAATCCACTGACTTTATTGATTGCGTCTTTATTGACCAATGAAAGTTTCCACACCTAAATTGCAAGCAAAAACTTTAATGCTTAAATTTGTGCATCCACAAATGGATCTGCCTTCCATCTGTAATAGTATCTAGAAGTAAGATTCTGCTTGTGTTCATGGAAAATTTTGAAATAGATAGTTTTATTCTGATATTTAAATACTGAAATACTACATGTAATCGAACCATTCTTTTCTTGGAGGATTAAAGTGGGGGTCTCGGTTTTATATTCATATTTGTTCATCTTGTTCTTTTTGTTATTACTTGTTACTATTTTACTGTGCAAAAGAATTTTAAAAATATGCTAAATTAAAAGCAGTGGAGAATTAGATGCCTTAACATGTCTAGGCAGGCACGAATTCTGTTTTATCAAGTTTTAACATAAAATCAATCTGAAAAATTGTCTATATGTAATGACAAATGTAAAGCCCTTTTAAAAAATTGAAATATATCTTACAGTAAAATTTAGTAATAAATAGGCTGCTCTTACTGTAAACTGACTACAGTCCTGTGGTCTAATTGGCCTTGCTTGGGAATTCTCCCAGCTGTTTTAAAAAATGAAATCTCTGGACTCTCGTTGTAAGAAATATTCATCATTTTGATACTTCCTAGGTATCTTCCTTGATGTGCTTGTCTTCCAAGGTCTTCCTTGTGAGAACTGTTCAGTGTGCAGGCAAGAGTCTAGTGAGATTTTGTCAGAGAAAAATAAAACATAAAAGAGAACAGGACTGAAGGCTTCACTCTCCACCTTTGTAAGATGGACAAAGTGAACCGAGAGTCTAGGTATTTCTTTTCTATTGAAGGTCGGACTATTCAATGCCAAGGAATTGATACTTCCCCATCGTCTGTGCTGAACATGGACACTGTTTATTATTTGTAGGTGATCTAAAAGAAAAAAAATCTAAAAGATTGGCTAAAGTGACTATATTGTTCTATTTGTATTTCGTTGGGTATATATTAGGTACCTCAGTTCCCAAGCAAGCCTTTTCTAAGCTAATTCACAGTTCATGAGGGAAAGAGGAATACCAGATGAAGGATATCGGGACCCTTTTTCAGTATAGCAACTGGTAAACTGTGGGTGAATATTTGACCATCTAGAGATAAATGGAAGGCTCACCAAGCAAACAGCACCTTAGAATTATGCCTGCAGTTAGGAAAATAGGATGTATTTGGAAGTGAATGAGGTTGGTCCATTGTCTTCAGAAACTTCAGGCACACTGTAAAACCTATAATTATTCCCTCCTTGTCAATTTTTTTTTTTTTTCCAGCACACAGCTTTACAAGTAGCATTTTTAATATCTCATCCCTTGTGAACAAACTTTTCACTTATTTGGAAAGTATTTACTTTGCGCTTATGTCTATGCAAATGTGTGGGTCGTGTTGAATTTCTTTTTTTTTTTTTCCTTCAGTATTCTTAGATAAGGAACCTCTAAATGGCTAGAAACTTTTACATTTTGTCTTGCAAATGGTGTTTGTCTATAGTTTCCATTAGTCTGTAGAGATAACATTGTTCACATGTAAGTCTGTTATCTGCTTTTTACAAATTTACTTCTAATCTTGGCTTTTATCTTTCATAGACTTATGGTTTGGGGGATTTATGGGCATGTGAAAAACCAAGAAATATGCATTTTACTTTCCATTTGGGTCTTTACTCTTCATAGCAAATGATTATTGAACTGAAGAAATAAGTTTTTATTAATAGTTTGGTTATAATTTTATTGCTCACAAAGCACACCAAGCTGACAGCACTCTAGACTGATATCCTTTGTTTATCCAGGTATAAGTACAGGATCGTTAAATCCATGCTTTTCATTAGCCCTATTCAGTGAAACTCCAGCTCCATTTAGGTGTATGATACCTTTGGGACAGAGAGTGTATAATCATACTTAAAAGCTAGTTCAGGGTATGTGAAGTTCTAGCTCTAACAGTGCATGGTTGATATGGTTTTATAGGATTTTATCTTCTTTCTGCCTTTCTCTTTCTCTTTCTGTCTTTCTTTCTCACTTCCTCACTTTTCCTTCCACCCTTCCCCTTTTCTTTCCCCTCCCCCTTCCCTTTACCCCGCCTAAAACAAACCCCATCCCATATGGAACTTTGCACCATTCCCTGCTGCCTTAATGAAATAAAAACCACCTGCTAGCCAATGTTATTCCAATCTACAAAAAGGACATGAGGAAAGACCCAGGGAACTACAGACCTGTTAGTCTAACCTCAGTTCCTGGAAAAATTATGGAGAAGAACATACTGGGTACTACTGAAAGGCATTTAAACAACAATCCAACCATCAGGCACAGTCAACATGGGTTCACAAAAGGAAAGTCCTGTTTCACTAATTTGTTTTCCTTCTATGATAAGGTCACCTGCCTAGCAGATGAAGGGAAGGCGGTGGATGTAGTTCTTCTGGATTTTATTAAGGCTTTTGATACTGTCTCTCGCAGCATCCTTCTGGACAAGTTGGCCAACTGTGGGATGAGCAGGTTCATGGTGCGCTGGGTGAAGAACTGGCCGAAGGGCAGAGCTCAAAGGGTTGTAGTGAGTGGAGCTACATCTGGCTGGTGACCGGTCACCAGCGGTGTTCCTCAGGGTTCAATCCTAGGGACAGTCCTGTTCAATATATTTATCAACGATCTGGATGCAGGAGTTAAATGCACCATTAGCAAGGTTGCTGATGATACCAAACTGGGAGGTGCTGTTGACTCTCTTGAGGGACAAGATGCCTTGCAGAGGGATCTAGATAGATTGGAGCATTGGGCTATGATTGATGGGATGAAATTTAACAAGCTGAAATGCCGGACTCAGCACCTAGGATGGAGTATTGCCAGGCATGAGTATAAACTGGGAGAGGAGTGGCTGGAAAGCAGCCCTGCAGAAAGGGATCTGGGGGTGCTGGTCGACAGCAGGCTCAATAGGAGTCAGCAGTGTGCCCTGGCAGCCAAGAGGGCAAACCACATCCTGGGGTGCATCAAACAGAGTATAACCAGCCAGTCAAAAGAGGTGATTATCCTGCTGTATTCAGCGTTGGTGCAGCCTCACCTTGAGTACTGTGTGCAGTTCTGGGCTCCACCGTTTAAGAAGGATGTGAAGGTCCTTGAATACATCCAGAGGAGGGCAACAAAGCTGGTGAAAGGGCTGGAAGGAATGTCCTATGAGGAGCAGCTAAGGACTTTGGGCTTGTCTAGTTTGGAGAACACTAGAGGTTGAGGGGTGACCTCATTGCTCTCTACAGCTTCCTGAGGAGGGCAAGGGGAGAGGGAGGTGCTGATCTCTTCTCCCTGGGATCCAGCGATAAGACGCATGGGAATGGTTCAAAGGTGCACCAGGGGAGGTTTAGACTGGACATTAGGAAGCATTTCTTTACCCAGAGGGTGGTCAAACACTGGAACAGGCTTCCTAGAGAGGTGGTCGATGCCCCAAGCCTGTCAGTGTTTAAGAGGCATTTGGGCAATGCCCTTAACAACATGCTTTAGCTTTTGGTCAGCCCTGAAGTGGTCAGGCAGTTGGACTAGATGATGGTTGTAGGTCCCTTCCATCTGAAATAATCTATTCTATTCTATTTCAGTCAGGTTTTATGTTTGTAGGGTATTTTATTTGGAAAAAAAAAAAAATATTGGCAGGTAAATAATTATGTATACAAAAACCTTTTCCTTTAAAACACAAGGTAATGGTGCAAATACATGTTTTTAAATAAGTGAGCAACATATCAACTTCAGAGGAACCTGAATATCCCAGTCTTGAATTTGTTCCTACTCTAGTACTGTTTTTGAAGCTGCACTTGTTTTGAGCTTTAAAAATGTTAAGACCAAGATAAGCTCAAGTATTCAAAGGCTACATCTGTTCAAAGCTTACAGATGGTCTTTTGTGTTGTCTCTGGGCTCTGTATAATTATATGTGACACTGTGCTACTCAGTGAGGTGTTGCAGTGTACAGATACATTACAATTGAAATGTTCCAAGGGGTTTTCCTTAACACTTACTATTATCTATTCCTCAGTGTATGCACCATAACCTCAAGAGCAAAGATTAAGTTCTTGGGCATTGATTTGTACTTGTTGCAGAATCCCTGCAGTTGAAAAAGTCTGTCTTGTTAGGTTAAAAAATACTGAAAAGCTTTCCTTCTCTTCCTGCATAATTTAATAGAGAAAAAAGATGTGCTTTAAGTTTTTCAAACCACGCTAAAGGAAATTATCTTTTTGATTTTTGCATAAAATGCATAAGATAAATATTTAAAACCTGCTTTCTAGTAACATCAACACTAGCCTTTTGGTTCGTGTTAGCTTCTTTAGTATTCTTTGACTTTCAAGTTTATCTCTTCGGTGAGTGTTCCTTCTTTCTGCCTTCTCAAATAAGCTAGCGATCTTAGAAATGCTTATTCTATTTGACTGCAGAATCTTCCTGGTTTGCTTCACAGAATAAAGATTAAAGGGTTAAATACAGCAATGTGTATGTGAAGTGGGTTGAAGAAGCGTGTGGAATTTCTTATGGATGAGACATATACACCTGAGTATTGAAACAAAAAGGAAGAGAACTATCTTGAATTATTTATTCTCCTAGATTCCAACAGCTCTTTTCTCAAAAAAGCGCTTTTCTGTTGAATAAATAACCAATTCCCAAAGGTATCCCTGCTACAGTTGAATCTTATTAATCCTAATACGAAGGACAGGGAGACTTTTAAGCAACCAAAACACCAGGCAGTATACGAGGGAAGAGAAAAGTGGCAAAATTGTAGACAATTTTTATAGAGGAAAAAAAAGAAAAGCTGTAGTATATTGCTTAAAGTATATTAGACTATTTTAAACTTTCAGATCTCTAGATGCATAGCTTGAATATTGCTAGTTTTTCTATTTTTTAATAAATCTTTGTACTATGAAGTGTATGAAACCACTGTGGTATCAATGCAATTCCGTGGTAACTAGTAAACATTTGTCTGTGTTGTTGATTACAAGAAAAAAGTAACAACAGGACAATTAGATAACTGCTTCTGCTTTCTAAAACAGAGCCTTGCAAATAATGTATAATCTGCTGGAGGTTTATTCTTTTCATCCAACACATTCTTAGTACCTCTTGACACTAATAAGAGTTACCTGCATGCATCAGGACAAGAACTGAACAGGTCATTATTTATAAAGCTTGCTGCAACTTCACCTGTAGCTACTAAACAGACTTTTGCCCACTTAGAAGTATAGGAAAAGCAAATACTGGCCAAATCGTGATGTTCTTGCTGTTTTCTGATGAGTTTTTGTTCAGTCTGTACTAAGCACCCCTTTTGTGAATTCTGATTTCCTAGTCATATTTTAGAGCAGTTCAGCTCCATTGGAGCTATGCATAGTATTCATTGAAGTAGAATTGGAATGATGAACTTGCTGATTAAAACTGCTATTTTTCAGAAAATTTGTCTTTAATTATATTTTTAAGTGTAAAGCTTTTTTCAACAGTCTGTATTCAGCAAAATCATTATTAGCATAGCTTCTCTTAATTCTGGTGACTTTGGTGATATCCTGGATATTAAAAAATCAAAATAATGATTGAGCCTTCCAGTTCATCCTCTTCTGTGCAACTATTTTGAACTTAATAAATACTTTCTTTTAGTTTTATCATTAGAACCATTACAGTTTAATGAAAAAAAAAAACAACAGAATTTGCTGCAATTTTTCAGTTGATCTTTAATTTCATTTACCTTTCAGAATGTGAATCACCATAAATGCCTTTTTACATTAAGCAACAGATGATATTAAAGGAAACCCCTCCATGTATACCTACTAAGTGAATTTATTTTTCATGTAGCCATGAAACTGTGCAGTTAACAGGGGCAATGCTGATTTAAGTAAAATTACTTGTACAGTATGAACGTCATTCTGGTGAAGAGCCCAAATTTTCAAAGATTAAGTTTTTTAAGAATCACGCAGCATTTTGACTCGAAGTGCATAGTGCTTTTGAGCATAGTGCTTTATCCTATTCATTTCTGTTTAACGTGTTTCTGTAGACTTGCATAAATTTTTTGATGATTGGGACCTAAAAGTGGTATTGGCTTTTAGAATTGGGCTGCATGAATATTGTCGTTGTTTTTCTTTACTTAAAATAAACAAACTTCCATAACAAAATGCAGTGTTAGTAACTGAAGAATTACTAATAACAGCAGAGAGAAAATATACTAACTTAAAATGTCATCCAGGCAGTTTTAAGATATGTTCCAAGAAGATAAAGCAAACAAACAAATAACAGAGAGAAAAACAAACAAATAAAGCATAATCTTTGCAAACATTGACTTTTGAAAACTATTTCTGACATTTATTGAATATGGAAATTCAATTGTCAGTAAAAGTCAAAGCAGCAAGCGAAAGCGTTTTACATTTTATCCTACTTCCCTTGAGAAGAGGGTATTTTCAATGGAAAATGGTAGACTCAGATCAGATTTTTAGGAGCGCTGATGGCACGTGGACATAATTGTTTTTCTCTTGCTTGCTTTTCTATCGATTGAATTAGAAGCTTGAACTTTTTCTTTGTAGGCAGACCTCATGGCAGCAATTTATCCAATTGTCATCTTTTAACCAATTATTGTAATATGTTTTAAATGGTACTATGCTAAAAGACAAATAGAAAATCTTAATAAACCCAAATGCTATTGTCTGATTTCCTATAGATACATTGTATCAATTCTCGAGGAATGTAGTTTGTTTTCAAAATACCAATTTCCAGATAAATGTCCCTAAGCATGTTGAGTTTCCACTCTAAGAACCATTTGTCTTCCCATATGGTAGCTGAGATCAACAGAAGAATGTCATTTCCAGATGATCTTCAAGTTACGTGGGACAACCTTGTTTCCCCTTGAGTATTCTTATAAACAAGCAAAAAATCAAGGGAAAGCTACAGTCTTGAAACTGAGGAACTGACAGTCTTCAGGATTAGTCAGTTAAAGCTGAATCTTTTCAGTAGTTTGATGATTTAAGCAAATATCTGATGCTCATATCACATATTAGAATAAACAAAATTAGACGACTCCATATCTTACCTGAAAAAATGTTGACTAAATTCACAATCATGTGGAAAAAGACCACTTTCTGTAGAAATACATAAAAAAAGGAAGATATGCAAGAAACAAAAATACCAGCAATGGTCTGCAGAAATACCTTTATAGAAATATCTCATGCCTTTATAGACTATCTGGAAGAGAGAATAAAGAGTTTATCATCAATGAAATCTGCATATTAAACTTAGTAGGGTGGAATTGTCAGCATTAGTCAAAAAAGAGGAATAGGAAACTAAAGGGTATTCAAACACGGACAAAAACAAGATGAAAATCATCCTGGGGAGAGAAGCAGTTAATATAACCAAGGAAAACAAACCAGCATGCTCATTGTCAGCTGGAAGGCAGTAACACTGGAAAGAACAAGGCTCACTGTCATCACAGGGGACAGCTACATTTCCATAAGCACATCAGGAAAAAGCAGCAGAAAGACTAATGCAATGTTGGGCTTTTTGCACAGCAGCAACATTAGTAATGACAATAATAGACCCTTAGAAATGTGGTCCAAGTGTGACCACATCCTGCTATGTTACTTGGATTGATTAGAGTTATTTATGCAGTTATTGTAACGCAGTTCAATAAAATGATAGGGAAAGACAAATAAAGGTAAAAGATCAGCATTTAATTGCAAACATAATTGTTAATCTGTTTAAATACAAGCCTTTTTTTCCCTAGAAGTAGTAAAATATGTGTCCCTTTATAGTTTAAAGGCTGCAAACCTTAAAATATCTGTGATCAATCTTTCTCAGCCTCCCTGAGAAGAGGGACTATTCAGTGGATGTTTTCCATTTTGGATTTGGATGTTTCTACAAAGAAGATATAGTTACTTTTGTAGTACATACTTAAAGTGTGTCTTCATTCTGCATGCCCATATCTGTGGAACAGCTAGGTTTCCAGCATTGGAAGAAGTAGTTTTCCTATATTACTATGCCACCACATCTACCATAGAAATCACCTGGCCTGCCAAGCAGGATGTCATTCTAAAGACAAAGGTGAGAGATTGGCACAGTGGCAGATGACCACAAGTAGAGGTTATCTGGTTATTCTATGATGGATGCTGCACACGAAGAAGAATTTATAAAACCTGAAATACTAAAAAAGTTTTCCATTTCTGGCAGCACTTGTTCTTGGCTTTGTGTCTGCGTTTTTGTAAAAGCATTTGTCTAAACTACACTATTATAAGGTCCTTTCAAGTATTAATATTGAATCTTTAACATTACTATTTTGCTTCAAGAAATTTTATGTGCCTCACCCAACTCACATTCAGACTAAAGATATGTATCATGCAAGCTGAGTTTTAAATCCCCTCTCCGGAACTTGTCATATCCCAAAAGCAGTTCCAGACTTCAATCTCTGCACCTAGCCAGTTTAAACAAAAGAAAAAATATTGCCACTTGGAGTGCTCTGCTAAAAGAGTCACTGAATGCATAGGTATTTCCCTCACCAAGAGAGAAACTTTAAAATAAACAATAAAAATAGCTTGTGGCATAGGTAACTTCTCTCACAGATCCAGTTCTTCTAAAGCAAGACCTAAAGGTGGTTTCCCAGCACTTGCTTCTTTGTATAAAACAAAAGTCTAGCAGTGCAGTCTTTGCTCAGCGCCTTCTGAAAGAGGCACTTCTGGTGGTAGGCATGAGCAACAGCCAGTCATGACCTTCAAGAAAATTAACCCATTAAGATTAAATGCTGATTATTTGTTATCAGTAGAAAAGAGAACAGAGGAACCAGAGAAACACTTCCAGTTTCTTGGCACAGATAAAGGAAATTGGAGGAGGCGAAAACATAAATCTCAAGGGTCAATGTTGTCTAATGTCTAGTTATCGCAGGTGGAGGGTAAAGAGCCAAATGTTACAATTCTGTAAATCTAACTATTATGAAGTATACTTAACATATGTCCTGTGCTGGTAAGAAAATTTTCTAATCTTCTGCAAGTATTTGGTTTGTGTATGTATCAGGTGCCTCTGGTGTACCCCTGTGCTGGAAGGAAAGGTGCTGCAGGAATCTTTTTATTTATACTATTCTGTACCATCTAACAAAACCTGAGATCTCCCCACAGAGTGTCTGTGTCACACTTTCTGTCCCTGCTTGGTGCAGGAGGTGAAGGCAGGGACAAGCAGGTCCCTGTCTCAGAGCCACTGGCTTCTCCGTGCAGGTTGGGCAGCCCCAGCATGAATTCTGCCCTTGAAACAAGTCAGCAGCAAGAGATGAAGCTTCTGCAGAATCAGAGAGAAACCCTGTTTGTATGAGTCCTCAGTTACTACTTTTCCCCTTGTTTGGGGCAGTGCCTGAACACTATACAAAAAAGTCTTTATCTATTAATGGCTATGAATACCTTAATACAAAAAAAATACTGCCATGACATTAAAGTATTAATGTTATGACTGATTTTTTAATAGAAATACCCGGTCCCTGTAATGTCTGAGCAAATAACTAAAGCTGACTGTTCTTGTAAAATGTAGTAAATTGGTCAAGTTCCCTAAGAGTTCCTCATTTACTGTTTGTTTCTATTAATTTGAATTCAGCAATCAAACCTGCTAAATAATCTTGTGAAACACAAATACTTCTTTGGTCTTTAGCTCTAAAGAGTGCTAAAGAAAAAAACAATTGTACTGCTATGATATTATAGATGAAAACTATAAAGATGCTTCCTTCTACAAAAGTTACTTATTTTCTGTTCCAGTCTTACAGCTGTTAGAACAGTTTAAAAAACAAAATTAATACATAGCTTGAATATTTTTTTATATACTTCTATATATGTGAATGACTATGCTTAGGCAAGGCATCATTTGAACAATATAATCCAGAGAGATCAAAGGTTCAGTCACTATAAGAATGAAAACACAGGATTAGAATAGTAAAATACAAGCAAGTTTAACTATTGTTGCTACTAGTGGTCCTGCGCTAATACCATTTTCTTGTTAACTTTTAAACTTTTCCAAGAAAAAAGAGTCTTCTACCTGGAAGGATCTTGTAGTGAAAGCATAATATTGTTACAAGTAGTGCCTTATGGCTCTCGCTTTAAGACCTGCTGATTGGCTCAAGGAGTAGAAAATGAATATTGAAGGAAGTTCTTATTTGAATACTTTCAGTGTGCTTTTCTGCCTTTGAGATAATTTGAAATAATTTGTATCAATTTTTTTCTGGGAGTGAGCAATCATTAATAAATGGTTCTTGGTATGAACAATTTAGAAAGAATAATTCCTCAGAAATATAAAAGAATCTTTTACGTTTAGCTACAGTATGTGGCACAGCGACTACTACCTGTGACCCTGAACTGGCATCCAGAAGTATAGGAAGGATAATGTCAGAGGCATTTTTAGTAGATTAGAGAATGACTACATCTTATTTTGGTAAGTTAGGGGTATCTGCTTCCACAGACTTGTTTAATGAAAAACTCCATGAAATAACACAGCTTTTTAGCAGTGCATTCTTTGATCTAATCCTTTTCAAAATATCATCACTACCACCATTTAAAATATATCATGGATTTCTGTAAAGATATTTAAAAATTAAAGGTGCAATTTAGATGTGCAGACTTATAATTTTGAATACGAGAAAATCCAAAGAATTTTTCTTGGGGTGAATTGTAATGATCAGCAGTACTACACACAATCAAAGCACGAAAGAGAATGCAGTGAGGGCATATGATCTCCCAACTGCAGCAATACAGGCTGCTAAAGCCAGTAATAAAAAAAAAACAACAAAAAAAAACCTGTGTATCATATTGCGCAACCATTCATTAAGCATGCAGAGATTTAGGGGCAGAATAACACATAGTTATCTGTCTAAATTGCAGGAGACGGAAGCCTCAAATTTAAATAAAACAATTCAAGGTTGTCATGTGCATATCATGCTCCCTCCCTCTTTACAGATCTCAAGGAATTTTCTGAATGGAAAGGAAGATATATTGCATTATTACCCAATGATCATCTCACTGTACTGGTAAAAAATCCTACTCTGAATCACGCACTTCCCATAGCACTGATATTACTTTTAACTCAGGATGAAACTACTGAAAAAAATCATAAAGCCTCTGTGAGCCTTCAACTTCATTCAGTCTTTGTTCTTTATGTTTCAGTTTGCATGTTTCTTTAGGCTTTTGGGATATCAGAAAAACATTTTCTCAAGAAACTATGAAACCAGAGGACATCTTCTTTATAAGGAAATGGTACCAGTTTTTGAAGAAATGGCAGATGGTCATCTATGAAAAGAGATCTCTTGTGATCTAGTGAAATACATCTTTACCGGTTTCCTGGTAAAGATTCCTGATTTGTCAGCAAAAGCCAGACTAGAGCCACAGTCCAAAGCAACCTGCAGCACTGCAAGGTGTGGGGTGGGTGAGTGCAAATTCAAGACCTAAGTTAACATAGATAGAAAACATAGCCTGGGACCATCAAGCTCCCCTGACTTTCAATGAAACCCAAGTTCCAAACTATTCAAGAGTGCCTATAAGAAATAGCAGTAGTTTTTACCAATATTGGCTTATACAGTATGCTGAAAGTGACTACAACAGAAAATATGCCCAGTGTCTTAAGCTAATAAATATCTAAATCAAAACTAGATTTCCAGCTTCAGACAGACCAAAACATATAATTTTTCAGTCTAAATTGCCATTTATCATATGTTTACCTCTTGCAGTAGGATGTGGTCTTAATCTTTATGTTCTAGTATAATGAAAGTGTTAAGTAGTCATATTTACAATAAAGGTGAACAATGTACAAACATTTCATAATACTGTTATCTGTGCCTTCTGACAAACATAGAAGAAGTTTTAAAACCAACGGGGATTTTCTAAAGAATAAATTCCAATTATTCTTAAAAAAATAGTCCCAAAGTATAAAAATGACTTTAAAACTGTACCACATGGAAAACCTAAAACATTCATTCTAATGAGAAAAGAGTACATCTTTATCCTTTTTTTCCTTTTTTTTTTTTAGCACATCTATAAGAACTTAAAGTTTAAATATTTAGAAGGGCAATACAGGTAATTATTCCAGCAAAGGCAATTGACTTTTATATGCATTTTAAGTATTTTTCTGCAGTTGAGAATCTTAGTCTTAATTTGTGGTGATATCTGTAGAGAAACAAACTGGTATTTCTTCTTTAGATCTAATAAGCAATAACAAAATAATACATTTTCCTGGCTTTCTATTTAATTTTTTGCCTAACTCTCATTTTCTTATCATACCAAAATGAGGTAAAGATTAAAACAGTGATGAGCCCATGTAAAAGAAAATTCTACTTGCTGAAGTTAATGGTTCTGAGTGGTTTGCAATTTACATTAGACTGATTGTATTTACTTCGTGTAAGTTTATTTATAAATATACATTAGCCTGGTTCTATTTATCTTGACTGTAACTGGGAAAACTAAGAAGTGATTTTGTTTCTGAATGCTTAGTTACCTAGAACGATTGTATCATTATCAGTTCATTACTCTATTTGGGTAAAACGAATACGTAGAACTGGATAAACCGTTTTGTTCATTGACATATGTGTCATTAAACTGATGGAATTATTTCATCCATGACAGAAGCAGAAACGTGGGCTTACAAAGCCCAGCAGCAGTGACTGTATAGAATCACAGAATCATAGAATCATAGAACAGTTTGGGTTGGAAGGGACCTCTAAAGGTCATCTAGTCCAACCCCCCTGCCGTGGACAGGGACATCTTCAACTAGATCGGGTTGCTCAGAGCCCCGTCCAACCTGACCTTGAATGTTTCCAGGGATGGGGCATCCACCACCTCTCTGGGCAACATCTTCCAGTGCTTCACCACCCTCAGCGTAAAACATTTCTTCCTTCTATGTAGTCTAAATCTACCCCCCTTTAGTTTAAAGCCATTTCCCCTTGTCCTGTCGCAACAGGCCCTGCTAACAAGTTTGCCGCCATCTTTTTTACAAGCCCCCTTGAAGTACTGATAGGCTGCAATAAGGTCTCCCCAAAGCCTTCTCTTCTCTAGGTTGAACAGCCCCAACTCTCTCAGCCTTTCTTCATAGGAGAGGTGTTGCATCCCCCTGATCATTTTCGTGGCCCTCCTCTGGACCTACTCCAACAGGTCCGTGTCTTTCTTGTGCTAAGGGCTCCAGAGCTGGACACAGTGCTCCAGGTGGGGTCTCCCCAGAGCAGAGCAGAGGGGCAGAATCACCTCCCTCGACCTGCTGGCCACGCTTCTTTGGATGCAGCCCAGGATACGGTTGGCCTTCTGGGCTGTGCGCGCACATTGCTGGCTCATGTCCAGCTTTTCATCCCCCAGTACCCCCAAGTCCTTCTTGGCAGGGCTGCTCTCAATCCCTTCATCCCCCAGCCTGTATTGATACTGGGGGTTGCCCCGACCCAGGTGCAGGACCTTGCATTTGGCCTTGTTGAACCTCATGAGGTTCACACAGACCCACTTCTCGAGCTTGTCCAGGTCCCTCTGGATGGCATACCGTCCCTCTGGCATGTCAACCACACCACTCAGCTTGGTGTCATCTGCAAACTTGCTGAGGGTGCCCTTGATCCCACTGTCTATGTCATTGATGAAGATATTAAACAGTACTGGCCCCAGTACGGACCCCTGTGGGACACTACTCGGCACCAATCTCCATCTGGACATTGAGCCGTTGACCACTACCCTCTGGATGAGACTATCTAACCAATTCCTCACCCACCGCACAGTCCACCCATCAAATCCATACCTCCCCAGTTTAGAGAGAACGATGTTGTGGGGGACCATGTCAAAGGCCTTACAGAGGTCCAGATAGATGACATCTGTAGCCCTTCCTGTGTCCACTGATGTAGTCCCTCCGTCATAGAAGGCCACTAGGTTGGTCAGGCAGGACTTGCCCTTGGTGAAGCCATGCTGGCTGTCTCAAATCACCTCCCTGTCCTCCATGTGCCTTAGCATAGCTTCCAGGAGGATCTGTTCCATGATCTTCCCAGACACAGATGTGAGACTGACTGGCCTGTAGTCCCCCGGGTCTTCCTTTTTTCCCTCTTTAAAAATGGCGGTTATGTTTCCCCTTTTCCAGTCAGTGGGAACTTCACTGGACTGCCATGACTTCTCAAATACGATGGATAGTGGCTTAGTAACTTCATACGCCAGTTCCCTCTGGACCTGCGGATGGATCTTATCGGGTCCCATGGACTTGTGCACCTTCAGGTGCCTTAGATGGTCTTGAACCTGATATTCTCCCACAGTGGGTGGCTCTTCATTCTCCCAGTCCCCTCCTTTGCCTTCTGCGACTTGGGCGGTGAGGCTCGAGCACTTGCTGGTGAAGACCGAGGCAAAAAAGTCATTGAGTACCTCAGCCTTCTCTGTATCCCAGGTAACCAGGTCTCCTGTTTCCTTCCAGAGAGGACCCATGTTTTCCCTAGTCTTCCTTTTATCCCCAACATACCTATAGAAGCTTTTCTTGTTGCCCTTGACATCCCTGGCCAGATTTAATTCTATCAGGGCTTTAGCTTTCCTAACCTGATCCCTGGCTGCTCGGACAATTTCTCTGTATTCCTCCCAGGCTACCTGTCCTTGCTTCCACCCTCTGTAGGCTTCCTTTTTGTGTTGGAGTTTGTCCAGGAGCTCCTTGTTCATCCATGCAGGCCTCCTGGCGTTTTTGCCTGGCTTCCTCTTTGTTGGGATGCATCGCTCCTGAGCCTGAAGGAGGTGATCCTTGAATATTACCCAGCTTTCTTGGGCCCCTCTTCCCTCCAGGGCTTTGTCCCATGGCACTCTACCAAGCAGATCCCTGAAGAGGCCAAAGTCTGCTCTCCTGAAGTCCAGGGGAGTGAGCTTGCTGTGCGCCCTCCTTGGTGCCCTAAGGATCTTGAACTCCACCATTTCGTGGTTGCTGCAGCCCCGGCTGCCCTTGAGCTTCACATTCCTCACCAGCCTCTCCTTGTTGGTGAGAACAAGGTCCAGCATAGCACCTCTCCTTGTTGGCTCCTCTACCACTTGGAGAAGGAAGTTATCACCAACACATTTCAGGAACGTCCTGGATTCCTTATGCTCTGCCGTGTTGTCCCTCCAACAGATGTTGGGGTGGTTGAAGTCCCCCATGAGGACCAGGGCTTGTGAGCGTGAGGCTGCTCCTATCTGTCTATAGAGGCCCTCATCCGCTCCATCTTCCTGGTCAGGTGGCCTGTAGCAGACCCCCACCGTAATGTCACCTGTCCCTGGCCTCCCTTTAATCCTGACCCATAAGCTCTCGGTTGGCTCCTCATCCATCCCCAGGCAGAGCTCCATGCACTCCAACTGGTCATTGACATAGAGGGTGACACCCCCTCCTCGTCTTCCCTGCCTGTCCTTCCTAAAGAGCCTGTATCCCTCCATCCCAACACTCCAATCATAGGAAACATCCCGCCACGTCTCCGTGATGCCAATAAGGTCGTAGCCCTGCAGGCGTGTGTAGGTCTCTAACTCCTCTTGTTTATTCCCCATGCTACGTGTGTTTGCATAGAGGCATTTAAGTTGGGCCCCTGATGGAGCTGTCTTACTGGCTGGAGTTCCTGTATATGGAATTGAAAGCACATACATCCAACAATATTAAATTTCCATTCTTTGGGCAGTTAAATTAGAAGCAGTTATAATAATGCCTCCCATGAACATAGGGGATACCATGCATGTAGGCTCATCATAACCAGTTCCTGTTTTACATGGCTATCACACACTTTCAGCTTGTCAAACGGACGTGAGTTCTAGATAACTTCTACTTTTATTGTACAACAAACAGCCTAACTGAGATGCTTTTCTGAATATTTTTATGAGTTTGTATTTTTTTTCCTGGATTATAGAAAAACTCTTCACTATCTCAAATTTACTATGTGTTTCTTTATTTTCTGCCTGTAGGGTTTTACATGCAAATAAGCTGCATGGATTAACCTTAAACTAGGATGAATGTAGTTAAAAATATAGTCTTTCCTGTTGAGAGAATCAGTTTTGAACATCCACATATATTTTAAATTCTAAATTTTCTTTTAAAAATCAGATAATTAATTTTGGCCTAAAGAATTATGCAAAATAAAATGAAGATTTCTTAAACTTAATATTAAACTAAATGTTAAGACCTGTATACTTTTGTGCTCAGAGTAGATAAAAAGTATGGCTACTTATAATTAGTAAACCCTTGGGAATAATTCCTGGGCAAGTCAATAATTCATTTATTCATATTCCTGATGTTTTCTCTTTTGATATAAGTGGCATATTTTTTCAGCCCATAGAGTCAATCACAAAATTCCTAGTCAGATATTACTCAGGGAAAAACCTCCTACTGAAATATCTAGGAATTCTGACTAAAGGTTGAATACAGGTATTTGATTTGTTCCTGCAGAAAGCAGAATTACCTACACAAATAAATGTATACTTGTATTTAAGTTCTGTAAATCTCATGGAAAGTAGAAATTCAGGCTATGGTGGATGTATTCCAGGAAATACAGCACATTCCCCAACCACCAGTGCTTTGCATTCTTCCCGGCAAGAAACAGTTCAGAGTTTTCTCTAACATGTTAGATGTGCTTTATCTTTTGTTTGATTGCCAGGACGTAATCTATTAGCAAGGGTTTTTATCTGGCAACAGGAATTACTCCCTCCCCCATGCCATTTTTTATATGTAATTATTTATATCTTTAGCTTCTAATGAAAGAGTTGCCCTAATGATATTTTGCCAGTGTCTAACAACAGGTATGGTAAAACAGGTATGAAAGAATTTGTTGACATTTAAATACTTTGCATACTTACAACATCTACAGCTGTTACAACAAACAATTTTCTCAGAGAAAATTTAATAGAGAAACATCATTGCATGACATGATTATATTGTTTTAGCTACAGCTTTTACAATGAGATAAAAACCTTAAAAATAAAAGCTGAAAACATGAAAGAGAACTTATAACACAACTTTATATGTACCTCATCCACTTATAAGATCCAGTTGTTGAATGAGCTTTAGACATTTCAAGATAGGCCATTTTAAAGTTATATTAGATATCCAAATTCTCCCATCTAAAATTCCTCTGTAAAAGAATGATTCTATATTTCAAGATTTTTAAGAAAGCCTAAGTAAAAACTTAGGGATAATTGATGAAAAATACCCAGCTTGGCAGAGACTGTATATTCTGAAACAATTCAGAAGTCCTTCAGAAATTAGCTTTTCTCAAAAGTTAATTTTAAAACACAGTATTTCTTTTATTGCAAGCATTATCTCCCTATCATTTTAGCTGGTGGAAACAGAAATGAAGTATGTATGGTGAGTAATTACAGGAAACTAACAGAGCTATTTCTGAAAAGTAAGCATATTTACCTGCTGAAAGATAAAAAATGACAATAAGACACTGCACAAATGAGTGATGATAATAATCTCGGTCTTGTCTCTGATCTTTATGTAAGCCCAGTAACAAATTAACAGTGAGTGACCAGGTACAATGAGCCCAAAATAAGTACCCTAGATCCATTATTAGAAAAAGAACTTGTTCTTATCTGCTAAACTGTCTTTCTGACCAATTAACCTTATCAAAATATCCTTTTGAAAGATCTAGAACTTCTTGCTCTATTTACAATGCCTTTCCTTCTATAATAAAAAAAAAAGAAACCCAGCTATTTGGAAGATCTTATTGAAATATTTCCATAAAAAATTATATGTCCATAAATACCATAACACAATGGTATAAAGAAGTGGAAGATGAAACGGTTTTTCAGTGTTTTCCACCATGCAAGAATAAGGGAACATGCAATGACAGTTTTAGGTAGGCTTAAAGCAAACAAAACAGGTTGCTTTTTTTTAAAGGTGCGAGATTAAAAGTAGCTCTGATTGCCCCAGAATGTTATCAAGGCTAAAAGCATGTTTAGTAGCCATACAGCAGTGACCAGTAACAAATGTCACCCAGGCACAATCTCATTTTCTTAAATTTTTAAATATTTCTCCCAGAGAATTAGCATTTTCTATTCTGTTTCTTCTGCTCCTTCTTGCAGTGTCTGTTACTCACCCTTCTCAGGATTTCAGGCTACACAGATCTTTCATATGGGCCATTACAGCCATTTTTATGTTCACATTATTCCAGTTCTGCTCTCTGCCTGGTTTCATTTAGCTCTTTTCCACTACTTAAGAACGCCATTAGAGCCTGAACATCTGTAACTTCCTTTCCTGCAGTTAGATTCAGCGTCTTCCTTCCCAATGAGTCTTGTTTCTTTCTTGCATCTTAGCCTTTTCTCCTAACAAGTGGAGAGTGCTATTGCATCCTTGCCTATTTTCAGCTTTAGCATGGTATTAGATGTCCTGAAAGTGTTTTTGGTTGAGCTTGTTCTCATCTCCTTCAGTTTGGGACTAAGCCATGAAAAGTCTGTATAGCTGCGTAGCATGTGGGAATTATAAAAAGGGTTTCCAAAGACACCAGCTTAGTGGAACTGAATGGGGGGAGCTGCTAAAATACTGCAGTATTTTCAGGTTTGGTTAGGCCCAGTAGTCCTTTGGTATCACAGGCACTGTCTTGGGACAGAACAGTCCAAGTCATTTCAGACTGTTTTCTGATTTCAGCTCTGCAGTGGGACGAGGCGCAGGGACAAAAGGCCGCCACTAGCAGACTAGCAACCCAGTCAGACAGCTGAGGCCGACTAAAGCAGAAAGTGCAACTCATGAACAACATAAGAGATAAGAAAAGGTTCTGAATACCCGGGACTCTCTGTATGATCAGCAAAACCCGAAACAAGATAGTAAACAAATTTCATGTGAAGTACAAGACTATTTTTTTCTGATTTAACAGGTTGTTCTTGTCCTCCATAAGTTGTCTTAGCTCTCATATGATGGGAAATATGTACACACAGAGAAATTAATCTGCAATCTTTACAGAAAAGAACAATATTGTTTTCTGTGTTTCTATTTATGAACCTTGAAAAAGTTCTGGAGGCCAAGAAGTGACATGTTTTTCTTTTTCAACAGAGAGTAATTAAAACAATGGACTATAATAAATTGTCTTACATGAGTCATTTCTGAGGGGATTAGCAAGTATTTGAGTGCCTGGGGGGTAGGACTCTTTGTTTCCTACTAAATTCCGTGTTGTTTTCTCTATTCTACTTCCCAAGCCTAACATTATTTTAAGATGTCAGGTTTTCAAACAAAAGCTTCGGCAATATTCGAATTCCCATGACCAGAAGTTTTTTTTAATGAATTTTGGTCATTATTGTTTTTATTTCCAAGATCTAGAGTATGTGTAAACAAATTAGGGAAATAAGCCCACACAGACACACACAGAATTACTCATGCATATATTTTGTATGTGAAGCAGGTAAGCCCTTGTGTAACATCTTTTTATAGAATTTAATAAGGATTACATCAAATGGTCTATGCAAGTTAACTAGGATTCTGTAGTAATACATTCAAAACCTATGGGATTTAATGAAGGATTGTAATAATTTCTTTAAAGTTTTAAATGACCTTTAGACTATAATATGAAATTGCAAAATGTAGTCAGTTGGTTAAAAAACCCTATAGCAAGACCAATCTCCATTAAGTTCTCAGATTTTTTTTCTGTGTGGGAACAGTTTGCCTTTCAAATGCGAGTGCTATTAGCTGAAGTAACCCATGGCCTAGAGGTTCAGCTGTCTGTGATCCTCAGCCTAGTTTTGGAGTGACACAGCTGCATGACTGTAGTTCAGTTTTGGGGAGAAAATTGTTGTTCCCCTTTAATTTTCTCTTTTGTGTCATCTGAATCCCCTACAGATGGATTTTTGGAAAATACAGATTGTGTCCAGGCTTCAGAAATTCCAACCAGGACAAGCACAAGAAGTTACTCAGTTAGATGAGTTTTGGCTGGAGGTGGAGATAGAAGAAAGGGTTAGAACAGAAGACAAAATGAAGAGCTCTGGGATGGGGTGAGGGGAAATAGTCTGCAGTGGGAAGAGGTGCAAAACTTTCATGAATGTCAGAGACTTCTGGGACAGTTTTTCATGGTTGGTATCTCAGGGAAGAGGGTCATGGTCACTATTTCCTTCTCTCTGAAAGTTAAGATTCTTGCTAGGGCCTGTGAGGGAAGTGAACCTATGCACAGGACTGCTGTCCTCTGTCCTCTCTCCCACTACCTCCTTTTATAAATTAAAGAAATTCAGTACCCCTTATGTCTTGATTATTATGATTTATTTTCTATTCCTCTTCTCCCCTTGTGTTTTTTTCTCTTATTTTGATTTACCTCTACTGCCTCTGGATCCTTTTGTCTTTCTACTAGCATTCTCTTAAATGTCCTTTTTCTTATATATTTTATATTACAGTGACCTAGAGGGTTTAGTTTAGCCATGTAATCAGTTTTTAGGCAAAAAGTTTTGTTTTGTTTTGTTTTGTTTTTTAATTTCCCAGAAGTTGAAAATGAATATGATTATGATGCAGGTCTTCTAAACAACCAAATTTGTTCTGAGCCAAATAAAGTACATTCCAAAATCAGCCTGCAGATCACTTCTCAGCTTGTCATTACTTTCACATCTGCTGCTGCTGATAGAATCTTCTGCATTGAAAATGCATGCTTGAAACGAGAGCTGCACACAAATGGCAGGACATAAAGGAATATAATGAATGTAAAGGAACAATAACAACCATTTTCAAATGCCATTTATGGGCTCAATCCTGCAAGCTGCTTGGAGTTTTCAGAGAATAAAAGGCAATCTGTACCTCTGAGGAAGTGGTCAGTACCTTAGCAGACCAAGATCTGTAAAATGATGACCTTCCCTCCAAAAGCACTGGTAGGAAAAATCTTTCTTTTGCTGAGGGAGATCTGACAGAAGACAGAAGATAGCATGCAGGCTTATTCTGGTTTGAAAATACAGCTCTATCCTACTAAAACTCAGTAATAAATTGGAAAGGTTAGCCACCTTCATTCTGAATGTCTTTTTACTTTCTAAAAAAGTAAAAAGGGGGTTTTTGATTCTCAAACTGATTTATAAACAAACTACAGACCAGTGGACAAGGCTGCCACTGAAACCAAGGTTGAAGTATCTCTGCTCATTTGTTTCCCATGTTGTATCTTTTTTTTGTAAATTATATTCTTAACTGTGACGTCAAACCACAAACACAACTTATTTATATGTTTTTCGTCATAGTGCTAGCTGGTTCATAAATCATGGTAATAACAGAAGTGTCAATATTTAATCCAGCATTATCTTTTCTATCATAAGTCTTTGCTTTCATTTGTGTTTAGTATTGCCAAAATTTAAGTGGTAAGGATAATATGCTCCATGTTTGCTATCTGCTTCAGGCTTACTTTTCATGAAACAAACTTCAAGATAAAAGTTTTACTAATACACTAAGAAAAAAATTCTGAGTATTATTTATCCCCCAAAATTCTATTGCTTCTAGGTGTTTGCAAGTGATTTTTAAACCAGGTCAAATTCCAGTGTCTTCCAACATGAAGGTCCATAAAGACCACAATCTTTTTGTCCAAAAGATAATACTAATCTCTGAAAATAATAATTTTAATATTTTTATTATTATCAACTCCATTATATGGAAATACATTTCTAAAACCATGTGCTAAATAGGTTGCAGGTCCCAGTTGTGTCCCATATATAGTAGGGTGCAGTTAAGATTTCTGGCAGGAGTTAAATGTTGAGTGGTCTAGTAGTTTTTTAGGCTTTGTTAGTCCAGCAAAAACTGTGTATGAAGAAATACATTAATGAGACTATATGTTTTAGTGCAGACTCCTCCACTGACTGTTGGGTGTAGAAAGTTCTGTATAGATTAAATGCTTTTGAGTTCTGAGTTTAGGAAGCTCTGAGTATCGTTTCACTTGATGATATTATCACCTCAATTTTTCAGATGGTGGCGTTCTACAGGTCATTTCTTGCATAGATCTCTAATGCACACCCCACACCCCTCCAATTTCTAATCAGCCTGACTGAAGTCTAATTTATTCAGCGACAAAGTTTTTCACTGTGGTGTGATAAGTCTATAAATATGTCTGCATTGCCAATAACTCTAGGTCATGCTTTCAAAGGACAGGAAAACTATTTGGAAGTTCTGAGGATCAGAGGTTCTCTGCCCATATTGCTAGCAGTTATTTATACTAGAGTAAAAGATCTGGCATGTTTCATCTATTGGCTGGCTGACAGAGCTTTTCAGTATAGTGTTGCTACCATACAGTAATAATTCAAATGACAGAGATCTGCATAGGCTACCTAAGAAGTCTGTTGGGTGGGAGAAGATGTGTATCAGAAGAACAGTATGTTGAACCATGGAAATATGTGAAGGGGTGATATGGGACAAAAGGTGTTTTTCTGTGAATAGCACTCTGCTTTGTGCCAAAGGCACAGCTCCATCCTTGGCTCTCTTCCTGAGCTACCAGTGTGACACCAGACAAGAAGGAATAATCTATATACAAAGGGACAAGGCTGTAAAAACAATCTTAAGACTGGTATTTTCATATTTCTGTACTTCAGTTTTATCCTTTGCATTCTTTTAATATATCATCGAGTTTGTTTGGATGACTTGAAATGAAAGACTAGATTTCCATTTTTATTAACAATAGAAGGCCTCATTTAGGAGAGGTGGTACCTTGTTATTAAATTGTAAACAAACAATGTAATTGAGTGGTCTATATCTCCTATCCTGTCCTTCTGTGTTACTGAAAATTTAGAGGTTCATTTACAAGCAAAGCCAGCAGGAGCCAGACTGAGTTTATGCGGGCTTTAAATTACAGCAAGCAAGTGTAAAGAGAACAAAACAGAAAAAAGCTTTGGAAAAAGAGTAAAGTCTCTCCAGAGGCAGTGATGGTATCTATAATTAGTAATATTGGTGATGGCACTTATTCTCAGGGAAGGGCACATGCTGCTTGTATCCCCATTCAGCATAATAAAAGATAAGAAACCTGGGATTTTATTAGTCACTTATTTGTTGTTGTTTAAAATGATATATGGACACTATCCATTTGATGAGTGGAGGAGTATCACTAGAAGGAAAGGGTATCAGTGTGTAGCTGCCAGGGAACAGCCTCCTCTTAGACCTCCTTATAAAGACCTAAACATGTGCATGAAAAATGTGTGCAAGCAGCAAAAGAATGCACTCAAAAGTTCCCAACAACAAAGGGTTAGGCAACTTTTTAAAATTGCTACTCTATACTTTCTCCTTCATGCCTTATAATTGCCTGAGATCTCTGATGCAAATTTGGCTTTCAAAAGTAGGCACATTTGTTTCCCACAGACTGTTTCACTATGTTTATACACAAGATGGCTGAATTCAGCCTGCACAGAGCATCTTACTTCTGGGATTCCCTGCCTTCGCTATGCCAAATTTAAAAACCTTTGAAGTCCCAGTGTATTGTTGTACATTAGTTCGTATACAGAAAACAAACAAGCAAAAGAATACTCAAAACACTAAGCAATCAGTAATTCTTTCAGAGATTTAAGCTGATCCATGTTAGAGTCACCAAAGGGTTCAGACCATCAGATGTACAAAATAAGCTTTCCTTCCTGCATTCATCAGTCTAGGCTGTTACATGGGCTGACCTCTGAATAGGTCAGCTATCAGGTAGCCAAGAGGGAATTTAGCTAATAGTTTTTGCAGTTTAGGATTACAGACTCTCCGGGTTTATGGATTTCTTCAAGAAAATACGTGCTGTTGATTATATATGCTGTTTCTTGCCCTTTCCCCTGACTTTTTACTTAATCTTTTGCTACCCAAACCTCTAGCTCCCTCCTTTCCTCATCTTTATTCTGTACTATCGCATTTACATTTCTTACTAGAGTTCTGCATCCACATCTGGTTCCCCATCACAACATTGGGAGTACTGAGAAAAAAACCACAGTGTAACAGGCCAACATCTAGTTATTGTCAATACTTATTTATCAGATGGACTTAAATGTAAACAGTGCCTGGAAAGGTTTTCCTTTGTGGTTTCACAGAGAGACAAGAGGTGCTACTGCTGAAATATCACAAAATTTCCTTTTATTATTAGCTTTTTTGCTAGCCACATTTACCTTATGAACTCTGTATTGCTAAATATTGCCCAGTGATATAATAAAACAGATTTGCCCCAGAAAGTTTATTGTCTATGATATGTGTTACTCAGCTTTTCAGACTTTAGAGCTTTGAAGATAATTAAAGAAAACATTCCAAATCTAGGCTTTCTAAATAAGATACTGAACTTTTTGGCTTTGAACCTCACAAATTTGCAAATAGATGACTTGTAACGTTGTGCTGTCTTCCCATGTTGAGGTATATATTTTATTAATTTTTTTAAATACTTTTCCCTCCTGCTAAAGCCATGGCAACACCACACTCTTGCCTGGGTCATTAGCAGTAGGCATAGTTTTTAATTTCTAAAACCAAAAATGAGAAGTGTTTCTGAACTTATACAAGGCGTCACAAAAGGGAACAAAACACCATACCACATAGGTTTGAGTCTGCTTACCTGTAGTCCCTATATCTTTACTGCTTTTCCTGTCACATATTTTCCAAATGAAACTACCTTTCTTCATGCTTTCATTTACAACCTCAATTCACACTTACAGTATTTCCTGTTCCTCCTGCCATTTATTCCAACAAAAGCTTCTTCATATATTTCCAGTGAGAAAAATGTGACACTATTTTTTCTTTTTTTCAGAAAAGGAAATCCTTTACTGACTGAAGTAAGATGCACAGGTCGATGTGTGCTTCAAACTATAATAAATAAATTCCAATATATAGAGGTTTTACACTGACTAACATATTTTGTTCTTCCCCAATGAATGCTGCCTTCTAAAATGATAGTGGCCATTTAATCAGAAACAACCAAAGCAAATTGTAATATTACTCTATGAGTCTTTGTTTAGCTAATTTGTTAACAAATAGATACCTTCCACAGATTTGAAAGTCAAATTCGAAGAATAGGCATGTGTGTTACACTTCTCAGCTTTTGATAGTCTATTTGAGTTACTGAACAATGAATAACAAAGCCCTTTAAAAATACAAACATTGAAAAATAAACGGGTCATCTTGTTTGTCTTTTGCTTGATATCTCTTTCCTACTCCTGTAGGTAATAATAGTATTTAACTTTAATAATATTATCTAAAAGTAGATAATCCTGACGGTATTGCAACATGTTCTGTGTAGATTTTCCAGTTGGAAGTATACCTGTGTATTTCAGCTAGGGTCACATCCAATATCCCTGTTGTTGACATGCATACATTTTGAATTTCTCTTCTTTAGTTTAGCTTAGTTTGGCATAATTTAGTTCAGTGTTGTTATGTTTACTTGAGTTTCATTTTGGTTTGATCTGGTTTGGTTTAATCTGGGGTTTGCTTTCATTACAAGAGGAACAAACATATAGGCAATTTCAGATGAATAGCTCTCTAAAAAGATATTAGCATTAAGCAGACAGTGGAAAAAGGGACTGGTTAGGAAGGCAAAAAGGAAATGAAGTCCGTGTTTTAGAGCTCAGTAATGAATAAAGTAGGAACTGCCAAAAGCCAAATTTGCAGTGGAATTAAAATTAAAAGCACAATTTCTCCAGCTATATGTATAAAATAAGAAAAAAGTGAAAGAGGTAGTGGGAACGCTATGTAATGGGAATTAGGCAGAAATTAAAGAAAATCCTTATTTACCTTGATTTTCAGTAAAGATAATAATGGAGAGCATGGAACCAAACCAAAATGTCCTATAAGGCAGAAAGAAGAAAGGCAAAAATGGAGACAAAAGGTAAAACCAAGAATAGATAAATGAGTTCAAGTTGGTGGGGGGTGGATGGATCATAAAAAAATCAGTTCTGAAGGAGGAGAGGCTAAGGGACCAGGGCTTGTTCAGTCTGGAGAGTACATGGCTTCAGGTGGACCTAAGAGCAGCCTGCCTGTACCTGTGGGGGGTTACTGAGGAGACAGACAGGCTTTTTATGGAAGTGCACAGCCAGAGGAGAAGAGGCAATGGTCATAGATTGAAACAAAAGAGATTCTGACTTTTAATAAGGGGAAAAAAACCCACTGTGGGAACACTTAACTCATGGAAGAGGCTGCCCAGAAAGGCTCTGCAATCTCTGTCCTTGGAGACTTTTCAAGACCTGACCGGATAAAGCCCTGAGCAACCTGGTCTGACCTCATGGCTGACCCTGCTCTGAGCAAGAGGTTAGACTAGAGACCTCCTGGAGTCCCTTCCAGCCTGAATGAATCTGTGAAATGGTGAACAACAGGGAACATACTGCCCCAAAAGAAAGTAAGGCCTGAGAGAAGAACATAGTCACTGTCTCTACTTATATCATGTGATGGGAGCGAACAGAAGGAGGAAATGTAAAAAGCATTACTGGCCCAACAGCAAATAAATATATATACAGACTTTGAGTAAATTCAGCCTGGAATTAGGAGATTTCTAACTGTTAGTCTCACAAAGGTTTTGGAACCACCTTCCAAATGACAGTAGTGAGGCCCAAGACTAAACTAGTTTTGTCTTGGAACTTGGTTCTTATATGGAAAGGATTATGGTATGTGTCTACCTGCTACAGCATGTCATTCTAGTTCTGCAGCTAGGCAGATCTTCACAAGACACATTTTGTTCCTAAGAAATTTCCTTTGTTGTGACCTAATCTTTGCTTCCCAGGGGTTTCTACAGTTGTTCTGTAAAAACTTGACACAACAGGCTTGTAACATCCTCTCTCTGTAGTCAGTCAATTGCAGATGTTATTAGGAGGTAAGCAGAAGAAACCCATACATATATCAAACAGAAAGGTAAATCTTGTTTCTGACAGTCATCCTCAGTTCGTTCTCATCATGCTCAGTTGAGTAGCACTTTGAGATATAGGCTGCAGGGGCTATTGCTGTATTGTAGTTAGTGTTCAAGGGTTCAATCCTATTTGGTTGATATTAAACAGATTTGTTTTAATGTCCTTCCCTTATAATTGAAAGTGAATATGGTAATTTGCAGCATTTTGAGAGTTTTTTAATAAAATTCTGCCGTGTTTTCTTCCTACTGCTAAATCTGCTTTCTAGGCTTTCAAATTCAGTTCTGCAAAAAAAAGTTGTATTTAAAAACTTCTAAAGAATAAAGTTCTAAATCCTTTAAAGCAAGTCCTTTCAAAACTTGGGATAAATGCAATCAAAAGATAAGTAGAGAGAAAGCGAGGAAATGTGAGTTTTTCTGTAGAATTATTCTTTTGAGATTTCTGTGCTGTACTTATATGTGGAGTAATTTTTTAAAGAACAAACCTAAACCATCTGGTAGCATAATACTTGGTTAGTGCTTCATGTCTATGTACTGGGTACACAGAAAAGCTTTGATTTACACAATGTCTTTCTGAAGCAAATGAGATACACAATACATAATTCATGATAGTACGTCTTGGCAATGGATGGCAGTCTTGATTCTGATGTTAGAACCATTTTGCTTTTTCAAAAGATTGTGACTCTGTAGGAGCGTGATTACAGTTAAGTGCACAGATGAGTGTCAGATACAATGAGAGGTTGTATCTCTGTCTTACATCTCTGTTTGAGCATGTTGTTTTAGAGCAGCCATAAGCTGCAGGCCCTCATGCCAGGTAATGAAGCATGGATGACTGACGTTACCAGTGTGACTGGAGAAAAACAATGAAACCTGAGAAGAGTTTGTTCTGATGCTTGGGACATTTTTTAAAAAAAAGTTTTAATTGAGTTAAAAACCCATAGCTTTAGAAACTTTAGAAGATGATAGCTTTTGAGTGTGAGGCATATTACTTCCTAAATGGGTTATGCACCTGGTACATGCCACTTACTAACCCTTACATTCCCTTTAGTCTGAGGAGCATATGTGGGACTTGGAATGGTTGGAGAGATGCATTCTAGGGCAAGTGTGCTTTGCACTTGAACTGCCTCTTGGCTGGAAGATCAGTACAGGGAATGATTCCCGCCAGTATGTCTTTGGATTAATCATAAGACTAACTTCAGTGACTGTTGACATAAGTATAACACTGAAGTGGCACTTGTGAGGGTTGTCCCATCTGTTCAAAAAGTGTGATGCTTTTCACTGTGGAGAGAAGGGAATGCTTTCCCCACCCACATTTCTAGGACTATATATTTTCTCAGTGAATCTCACTGTATTTCCTCTCTTGATCCCTCTCCTCTCTAGATTCTTTTTCATAATGTGTCTGTTCACTCCGGTGATGGGAACACCTCCTATAATGAATGTGCTGTTTACGCCTTCTCTTGGATTATTAATGGAGTTGTTACATAAAATAAATCCAACCTCTGAAAAATGCAGTAGTCTAGCACATTAACATCTAGACTCAATATATTGCAATGTCCTTCAATATCTTTTGTCATCAACTGCAATGACATGGTCTTCATTATTTCCTAATTGTCCATAACATTTCCCTGTATTTTTCTTATTAAAGATAGCTTTAAAAAGCAGCCCAATAGCTAAGATAGTTCAGAATCATCAGTAATGTAACCTTCTTCTTCATGAAGGGTTGCGCAATGACAACCCTCTAATTCCTTTATTTAAATTAAGTGAAGTACGGCACAAACAGCAATGAACATGGTTTTTCCCAGCCCCTCCAGATATGAACAACCTTCAGAAGCAATTCCCCAGGCCTATTTAGTCTTTGGCTTCTCTCATGAAATTGCTTACAAGACTGCAAATTAGCTTGCTAATAATAGTGAGGCAGACGGCCTGTACATGAATTCATGAATACCTTTCCCACTTAATAAAAACCTTTGACGTCATCAAAGTTAGCTAATACAGGTAACCTTGTGCTTCTAACACTAACATTTTTGTATTAGCCATCTCCATCTTACCTCTCTACTCAAATACCATTATGTGTCCTGCTTATTTTTCCTTTTTATTTGGAGAAATCTTTGGGACATGGCTGTTTCTTATTTCTACAGCATCTAGAAAAATGATTCTCAGGACGCTGACTGTGGTTTCTCTTCCAGTACCATAACATAGATTTCACCGCATGCAACATGTAATTACTTTCCTAAGATGCATCAAAGAAAAAAATAATCTTACATTATATGGCAAATATGAAAGAATAATCACAAAAGGGACCATCTTTTTCATCCTCTTGCCCCAACTGTTCCTGATAGAGTTATTTCAAATCCTGGTAAATACCTCCAATGATGGAAATCTTACAGCCTCAATCTAATTTAGTGCTTAACTGTCTTTACAGTTAAAGGTTTTACTAATGTCTAATCAAACTTAAGGCTTCAGTTTAAGCCTCTTACTTCGTGTTCTATCCCCAGTAGATATTAAGAACAATTTATTCATTCCTTCTGTGCAACATCTATGTGTGTACAAGGCAGTGCATCTTGCTCTTACTGTAAGTCATCCAAAGTGCCCCTTCTCTTCATATATTGCTTTGTTTCTTTCCCATCAAATGTTTATACATTTTGGACTCTGAAGACATGGTCTCCTAAGTTCTCCATATATGGCATTTCTACATTTGACCACTGAATTAACTTCTTATTCCTAAATTCTTAAATTTTAGTATGAATTTCTAAATCCTGAATTTATAAATAATGTTTAGTAAAGATTAAATGTTCTTGCTCTTACACCTTTCAAATTATGATTGCTTTCAGTGAGATGAAGTTGTCTTGAGAGGAGATTCTAGTTGTACAATTCTAGAAGTCAAGCACCCTGAAATTACTTGGATTATCAAATTGATCTATTAGCTATACCTGTGTACATCCCATCCCACTGGTAGATTTATCTTTGTTTAACTCAGATCAGAATCTGGAATAGAATTTTACAAAAACAATGTTTTTTACTTCTATTAATGCAAGTCATCCATTATAATGTGAAGTGGGTATTTGTCAATAAATCTAAATTCAGTGCAGTATGCTATTAAACATTAATCTCTTTGTAAAACAGCTGCTTAATTTTGGTAGTCATACATGCTACTTACATTGACTGTCCTTGTCCCTTATCCAGGGTAACACCAACTGAACTCAGGGTATCAGGTGCTCAGCTCACTTAAAAATATATACTTGTTTAATGATGCATCAATAAATCTACTTACATCCCACAATATCTATAAATTTGAAATGTTTTTCTTACTTGGGACATTAATGAGGTACATGGAATAAGAGATCTATCTGACTACTTTGTTATGCATGAGCAGGCCCAATTATTTTACTCACTCAAAGTTTAGAAAAATCTATGTTAAACCAGTATTTACCAAGGGTAATATTGACCAAGTTTAATGACTCACCAGCCTCATTGTTTTTGTGATAAAATGACAGGTTTATGGATGTTACTCATTACTCATGAGAGCACTTCTGGATACTGAGTCCAGTTTTAGGCTCCCAACACAGGGGCAACACTGGTAAACTGGAGTGAGTTCAGCAGAGGGCCCCCCGTGCTGGCTGGGGTCTGAAGCACTTGTCCTGTGAGGAGAGGCTGAGGAATCACGGTTTATTCAGCCTGGAGGGATGGCTTCAGGGGGACTTAACAGCAGCATGTCCCCAACCCCCATTCCCCCCGCCCCCCAGCCTGTGAGGGGATTACTGAGAACATGGAGCTGGGCTGTTCACAGCAGTGCCTGGTGGGAGGACAAGAGTCAACACACATGAGGCGAAACAAGAGAGGATCAGACTAGCTATAAGAGGGGGGAAGGAATCACCCTGAGGACACTCCAATAGCAGAGCACATTTCCAAGAGACGTTGTTCAGTCTCTGTCCTTGGAGGTTTTCAAGACACAACTGGATATATCCCTGCGTAACCTGATCTGACCCCATATCTGACTCTGCTTTGACATCCCTTCCAGCCTGAATCATTCTGTGAATACAAACTATGGAAAATTTAGTCATCATAATTTTTTAACTTCTTGGAAAATATTAGGGAAATGAAGTTGCTTAGTTGCTTCTGTGTTTGTTTTGTGCATTTACCTCAGGTTAAGTTTAAATATTCCTTATTGTTGGAATATTTTTAATTTTGCAATTAGTTTTACAGCCTTCTTTAGAGATTAGTCAGATTCATGGAACAGGTTAAGGAGTTTATTGTGGCACTTCAGTATATTTGCCTGAGATGGTGAAAGATGACTTATTAAGGACCTACAGGCTATCATAAACAATTGTATTTTCTCTCTGTCTCAGTCACTGATTTCTTGTATGATTCTGAAAAACTCAGTTGAATGGGACTTTTAACAACCGGGTATCATTCATTTCTGAATACTTAAAATGACTGATTTGCAGGAGCCCTGACGCATAAAACCTGAAGTTAACCAGAGCTGTGTTTTAAACCTGTAAGGTTATTATGAGAAGTGTTCTGAAAAATCATACAGTTGATGATACTTACTAGATACTTCTGACAATCTTGTCCTTATTTTCACAGTTGTAAAATGAAGTTTTATTTCCATGTCACATTACAGAAGTGTTGATATCAGTGTTTCATTATCTCGTGAAACTTTGAAGAAATAGTAAGAAAAAGACGTATGGAGTAAGTACCCCATTCATTGGATGAGACAGGGACTTTGTGGAAAACAAAGTATGTGATAGTGATAGCGTATGTGATAGTGTCATAGTGTGTGCAAAGTAGAAAATAATAAATGGCACAGTTCAGGTCTTAATATTTCTTAATTTTTCAGTCTTAATATTATTTTGAAGTATGTTAGGATTATTTGTTATTTTAAAAAATTATTTGAGGCTGTATTTCACAGTTTTGATTAAAGAATCCATTCTTTGATTAAACAACAGGAAAACCTAATGCCAGTTTAAGAAACTGGTATCTGGATTGTGCAAGAGAGGCTTGCTCCATTGTCTCAGCATTGAAAGAAAGTTTCTTAATAACCACATTCAAACCTTCTTTTTCCTTTGCTTTCTATTTTGGTTTCTTTTACACAAGGGGAGATTCAGGTGCTCACGCATCGTTCATATCCGTATCACTACTTCGCAAGTCAATTCACTCTATTATCTTTCACTTCAATGCACATCTCATATATTTCTCCAGCAGAATACACAACCCTCTCTCAAGGAGAAGAGCATATCAAAGAAAAAACAAACACAAACAACAGAGGCCATCACTAGCCACACATCACAGGTCATTATTATTGCTGCTCTGCTGTCATCTTGTTTTTCTCTCTGGTCTCTCCTCCTGGGTGGAGAGAGCACATCTGGCTATAAAGGAGTTTTTGTTTACTGAGAAAAAACATTTCTATATTAGAAATTCTTGTGACTTTTTCCCCACTGCCATTAACCAACTCCCATCTGTCCAACAGTGGTGAAAGGCATACTTGAAACAATATTCTGGAGGACACATAATTTGCAGAAAGTTTTTTCTAGAAATGACAAGCTAAGTAAGAGATGCTAAAGTGCATACATATAATCTGCTACCCCTCCATTCTCTTATATCTAAATCAAAACTTTTTAAATTATTAGTATAATTGAGCTATCCCTTGTTGCTTCATTCTTCTGGTCAGATCAGTTTTAGTACTGGAAATGAAGGCTTTCAAATTCTGCAGCAAAATAACTGAACATTTTTGTAAGTATGTTGTTTATTTAAGTGAACAGAAGTCAAACCCAGTGATAGAATTTCTTAGATTCTAGGCTAGATTTCTTAGCCTAGAAATTCATATGAGTAAATGTGTATTGAGACTGTGCTATTAGATAAGCATAGTGATACTTTAATTTCAAAGGAGTGTTGCCACCTAACGTAGCAGTCAAAACTTGTTTTCTATCAGAAACTTGCTTTCTCTACATTTACAAAATCTGTCTCTAGCTTTAAACCAACCAGAAAGAGTATGCACTTAGTCCATTTACATTATGTCACCTTGAGTCTTTTCTTCCTGACAATTTAATGTAATCTTCTTTTCAGTTTCATGTGGAAAGGAGTGCCATGCAAAAATGTATCACTCTATGACAGGTTTCACTGTAATGTTTACCCAGTAGTAATATTCTCTCCAGAGTGCTATGCTAGTTTAACCTCTCTCCATCACTGAATTCACCAATTACCTAGGAAGCAATTCAGGGCTAACAGAAGGTATTAGCTCTAATCTTGTTAATTTGAGTTTATGTAGATATGAGTCAGGGACCTGACCCTACATCAATATTGAGAATAAACCATAGAAGTGTCAGACAAATTGCAGCTCATTAGTTTTCCTAGGCTGTGAAATTATCCCTTCTCAGTAGTTTTTTGGGAACAACCACTCCCAAGGAGGATGAATAGAGGTGTAATTGCTATCCTTGTTCCTTCCTATGCTGGACTGAAGTAAAGGCTGATGCATGATGTGGAAATATTCATGTGCCATCACCAGGAGAAAGAAAAACAAACAACCCCCCCCCCAAAACCCCAACACGGCATAGCAGTCCCTAAGGAAGAGATGGTCTTTCTTTAAGGCACATGCTCTTCTGAGGTTGCTTTTCAGATAAGTCAAGAGAAGATGTCACCTCATACCCTGACATTCTTCAGTTTTCTTACCACCTTTCCAATACTATGCCCATAAAAGCTATTCAATAGTTGGCAGCATGCAGCTGAAAGTAATCTGTTAAAGAGATAGTGGAAGAAGAAGATATAAACCAGATTACAATATATTCTTCAACTGAAATAAATTAGGCAATAATCATCTGATTGCTTGGATTGCTAACACAGCGAAACAAGCTAAAACAAAGATCCTGGGAAACGTAAGGAAGCCCAGGCAAAGCAAGACAGACACACCCTGGTCCTGAGGTCTTGCAGAGCTATTAGAGCATTAGTACGTTGTTACTAGTGATGGCAGTATTTTATTTACTGAGCTACAGGGCTACACATCTCTTAAAAGATGGATTTAATTTCATGCTTATAGCAGCTAAACTACATAATCAATAAGGAAAAGGGTTTAAACAATATATTTAATGATAATTTTTTTTTATATAACAGCAGAAATATTAATGAAATATTAATATAATAGCACACTTTTTTAGAAAGGAGAAAGAAAAGAGATGTCAGATATTAAAAACATTTACTTTTTTTGCTGTTTTTATCTAAGTATATAATATAAAAAAACCTGAAACTTGATTTTACTTATGAACAGAGTTGAGTTAGGAGGCTGGGTCCAGCTCTATGGGCAAACAGAACTCTGGGAAAGCAATTTGTTTGTTTCTCTCATGTGATCCCAGACTTACGATAAACACTATTGTTAGGAACGCTTGTAAGAAAGTTACCATAGAAGACAACTAAGAAGAAGGAAAGCAACATAACTGGAAGTGGTGCAAACTGAGCTTTTTTTTTTTTAAGGACTGGTGGGAGATGTGGTGGTCGGAGGCCGTCATGGGCTTAGCGACCATGAAATGATAGAATTCTCGCTTCTTGGTGAAGTAAGGAGGGGGGACAGCAAAACCACAACCATGGACTTCCGGAGGGTGGACTTTGGCCTGTTCAGGACGTTGGTTGAGAGAGTCCCTTGGGAGACAGTCCTGAAGGGCAAAGGGGTCCAGGAAGGCTGGACGATCTTCAAGAAGGAAGTCTTAAAGGCGCAGGAGCAGGCTGTCCCTGTACGCCGTAAGAAGAATGGGCGGGGAAGACGACCGGCCTGGCTGAACGGGGAGCTCTTGCTGGGACTCAGGAAAAAAAGGAGAGTTTACCGCTTGTGGCAGAAGGGGCAGGCGACTCAAGAAGAGTACAGGGATCTCGTTAGGTCGTGTAGAGAAGAAATGAGAAAGGCAAAAGCCCAGCTAGAACGCAATCTGGCCGCTGTTGTTAAAGACAACAAAAAAAGTTTTTACAAATATATTAATGACAAGAAGAGAGCCAAGGAGAATCTCCATCCTTTATTGGATGCAGGGGGGACCATTGTCACCGAGGATGAGGAAAAGGCTGAGGTACTCAATGCCTTCTTTGCCTCAGTCTTTAACAGGTAGACCAGTTATCCTCAGGGTACTCGGCCCCCTGAGCTGGAAGACAGGGACGGCGAGCAGGATGAACCCCCCATAATCCAAGAGGAAGCAGTCAATGACCTGCTACGCCACCTGGATGCTCACAAGTCTATGGGGCTGGATGGGATCCACCCGAGAGTGCTGAGGGAGCTGGCGGAAGTGCTCACCAAGCCGCTCTCCATCATTTCTCAGCAGTCCTGGTTAACGGGGGAGGTCCCGGATGACTGGAGGCTTGCCAGTGTGACGCCCATCCACAAGAAGGGCCGGAAGGAGGATCTGGGGAACTACAGGCCTGTCAGCCTGACCTCGGTGCTGGGGAAGATTATGGAGCGGTTCATGTTGAGGGCGCTCACAAGGCATGAGCGGGACAACCAGGGGATCAGGCCCAGCCAGCACGGGTTCATGAGAGGCAGGTCCTGCTTGACCAACCTGATCTCCTTCTATGACCAGGTGACCCGCCTAGTGGATGAGGGAAAGGCTGTGGATGTGGTCTACCTGGACTTCAGCAAGGCCTTTGACACCGTCTCCCACAGCATTCTCCTCGAGAAGCTGGCGGCTCACGGCTTAGACAGGTGTACTCTGCGCTGGGTCAAAAACTGGCTGGACGGCCGGGCCCAGAGAGTTGTGGTGAATGGAGTTCAATCCAGTTGGCGGCCGGTCACGAGCGGTGTTCCCCAGGGCTCAGTTTTGGGGCTGGTCTTGTTTAATATCTTTATCAATGATCTGGATGAGGGGATCGAGTGCTCCCTCAGTAAGTTTGCAGACGACACCAAGTTGGGTGGGAGTGTGCATCTGCTCGAGGGTAGGAAGGCTCTGCAGAGGGACCTGGACAGGCTGGATCGATGGGCCCAGGCCAACTGTATGAGGTTCAACAAGGCCAAGTGCCGGGGCCTGCACTTTGGCCACAACAACCCCATGCAGCGCTACAGGCTTGGGGAAGAGTGGCTGGAAAGCTGCCCGGTGGAAAAGGACCTGGGGGTGCTGGTTGACAGCCGGCTGAACATGAGCCGGCAGTGTGCCCAGGCAGCCAAGAAGGCCAATGGCATCCTGGCCTGTATCAGAAATAGTGTGGCCAGCAGGAGGAGGGAAGTGATTGTGCCCCTGTACTCGGCCCTGGTGAGGCCGCACCTCAAATACTGTGTTCAGTTTTGGGCCCCTCACTACAAGAAGGACGTTGAGGTGCTGGAGCGTGTCCAGAGAAGGGCAACGAGGCTGGTGAGGGGTCTGGAGAACAAGTCTTTTGAGGATCGGCTGAGGGAACTGGGACTGTTTAGCCTGGAGAAAAGGAGGCTGAGGGGAGACCTCATCGCTCTCTACAACTACCTGAAAGGAGGTTGTAGTGAGGTGGGTGTCGGTCTCTTCTCCGAAGTAACAAGTGATAGGACGAGAGGAAATGGCCTCAAGTTGCGGCAGGGGAGGTTTAGATTGGATGTAAGGAAAAATTTCGTTATTGAAAGAGTGGTGAAACATTGGAAGAGGCTGCCCAGGGAAGTGGTTGAGTCCCCATCCCTGAAGGTATTTAAAAGACGTGTAGATGAGGCACTTAGGGACATGGTTTAGTGGGCATGGTGGTGTTGGGTTGACGGTTGGACTCGATGATCTTAGAGGTCTTTTCCAACCTCTATGATTCTATGATTCTATGATTCTATCTGTATATACATAACAGAAAACCACATACTGGCATTCTTCTCAGGAAATTTTTAAATCTTCCAGCTATTAACCTTTGCCAAGGCACTTTAACTCTCTGTTTCTCAGTTAATTGTATTTATGTATTTTCTTCTTAGTTCATCTGGTTAAAACTACTAAATTTAATTTCTTCTACGATATAGTCACATAATAATAGCTAAGAACTCACTGGTTAAAACATATGTCTGGCAAGTCTCTGTATGCAGAAGTATAAGACACTTCCATATACAGAAAGTGTCATTTGGCTAGCAAAGACGATTTATTACGACAGAGACTAGAAGATTTATGTGTTATTGTAACAGTGTTTTGTGGTCTTACAAGCTGATTGATTTGGTACACTATGTTTGAATTTCAAAAGTAAAATTATTTAGGTTTCTAAGTGTCGTGGTTTAACCTCAGTCGGCAACTGAGCACCACACAGCCGCTTGCTCACTCCTCCTCCCTCTGGTGGGATGGGGGAAAGAATCAGAAGAGTAAAAGTGAGAAAACTCATGGGTTGAGATAAGAACAGTTTAATAATTGAAATAAAATAATAAATAATAATAATAATAAAAGAATATATAAAGCAAGTGATGCACACTGCAATTGCTCATCACCCGCTGACCGATGCCCAGCTGTCTCCCAAGCAGCGGCCCCCCCGGCCAGCTTTCCCCTAGTTTATATACTGAGCATGATGTCACATGGTATGGAATATCCCTTTGGCCAGTTTGGGTCAGCTGTCCTGGCTGTGCCCCCTCCCAGCTTCTTGTACACCTCCAGCCTTCTCAGTCAGTAGAGCATGGGAAGCTGACAAGTCCTTGACTAGTGTAAGCACTGCTTAGCAACAACTAAAACATCGGTGCGTTATCAACATTGTTCTCATCCTAAATCCAAAACACAGCACTGTGCCAGCTACTAGGAAGGAAATTAACTCTATCCCTGCTGAAACCAGGACACTAAGAAATGTGAGAAAGCTAAAAAACTTCTAACAAAATAGCTTAAAAATAAAAGCCAGAATTTGAACCAAGAACTGAATCTATCTTTAGAGCTTTAAGAATAAAACTGTAGCTTTCAGTGAATCTAAAGTACAGGAACCAAGCTTTAAGGTATGAAAGGTTGTCTGAGACAGGAAAGAAAACATAGCTGTTTGCTACTGCTGATAGTATCTGTCCCTCATATCCCATAAACTGTTCTTCCCAGCAAAGTATTTCTATATTAAAATTTACTGACTGTGTGACAATCGGTGACCCTCAAAGGCTACAAGGTTTGGGGCTGATCATTTTACAGGTGGGTTGTTTAACAAATAAGACTTTCCACAAATGCTTCACTACCTCTGCAGTGTCTCTGTGCGTTGGTGCAGCTGTCTAATTGAAGATTTTCATTTATAACAGTACTCAGCCTTAACACAACCTGGAGTTTTCTGCCATTACAATTGTTCAGGTACTGAAATGATCCAAATTAATTTTTCATACGGATGAACGGCACAGAGTTGCCCCCAAGAACTGCCGCTGTTCTCTTGCTTCAGAGGAGGGCTTGAGAATATAGGAAAAGGCAATTTTATCTAATGTTTTAAAACGGGCTCACTTGGTAAGGTTGAGAAACCTTCAGAAACACTGTATGGCAGCTGTGGGCCAGACTGGAGGCTGAGGTGTAGGACTGGGCATGAAGGGAGAAGTCAAAAAGGGAATTGGATAGAGGGGCAGGTGGCTTCTTGGGTCCTCAGCAGGTCTGGGCTCCCCAATGCTCTGGGACTGGGCAGGGGCTCCCTTGGCATCAAGACATGAGCAGAAAAAGAAAAAAAGAAAATAATGCAGGAAGTTATTCTTCAGAGAAATCAGTTGGAGCTGTCATCAAATTAAGACTCAGATTTTGTCTGTTGCAGCGGTGTCTGCCTGATGGACTGACACTTTATTGCCTGTTATCCATCTCATTATGGTAAAATCAGTCTATAAGGAAATGTGCTTAAATGATGTTCAGAAAATTTTCCTGCAGACTAAAAGTAAGAATGGAAAAAATATATAAATGTATATTTAAAAAAAAAATCTGAAAACATTTCTGTTCAGACACATTTTCAATTTTCTCTAGCATTGTCTGAAATTAATAATATTTTTTATACATCTACTGCCTTCCAACACATAGAAGCTAGAACACTGTGGAATGGACCCCTACTTCACCTTTCCTTCTCATTCTTCTTTGTCTGCTCTCTCAAGAAAAAGAAATAGACTGAAAATGAAGAGACCTGGAAAATAAACTAATAATCCAAAATTACAATCTGAAATATTTGGGTTTCCTAAGAAGAAAGTTATATTAGTTCAAGTAAAATGCAACTTTTCATTTTAATTCAGAGTACAAAATATTAATTTTAAGGTTATTATAGGCAGTAACTAAACAAATGTAATCAAAGTATTTCAAGCTTTGAAATTACTTTTCTCTCTTTTTTTCTCAGAAAAAAAAGTTTTTCAAGAAGTTGTATTACAATCAGACATATGGAGCTATAAATGAAGAGTCTCTTCAAAAACTTGTGGTTGGAGGTGACCATCATTTCTTTTTCTCTCATATTTATATCCATGGGATCTAACTATAGTTAATTCACATCATGATACAGTATTATAAACATCTGTATTCTGAAACATGGAGAATTTACAAGGAAAAAGGGTGATCGATGACCTCTAAACATCAATGTTTTACTTCTGTTTCACTTAGATTTTAACCCCTTACTGAACTTACTCTTCAGCTTCATGTTTATGTCCATAAAGGAAGAAGAAATACCCATTTCTTTTATCCATACTGCTCAATTTCCTTTTTACATTGTTTAGGAAATGGCAATTCCGTGAAGTAGTACCACAGGTTTTGGTTTTTGTGCAGTGAACATTGGAATGTTGGTGGTTTTTTTCCATTTTTTTGGTTTTGCAATTTGTTCCATGTACAAATGAAATGCATGAATGGCAGAAGTTCCTGTATTTACTTCAGTTTATTGCCTCTCTCACACCTTACTAGATTACATTTGTGTTAACGAAAGTCACTGTTTACACTTATTTACCAGTATTGACTGAAGTAACACTGAATCTCTTCTAGTGAGGGCTGATTTAGCTACAAATCACTGTTCCAGCCCCAAGATCATTAATCAGCCTCAGGCTAGATCCATTATGTGGATATTCAACATAGAAGAAATATTAACATCTCCACAGAAGAAACGTTACCATCAGATTAGCTCTGACTCCCTGCTGGAGCAGCAAATTACTCTGAAGTAATAATTATAATACATTAGCAGAGGTTTAATTTCCAATAAGTGCTGTCTGTTTAAGAGATGGCAATCTCACCATAGCTCAGAGAACAATAGATCATGTTATCAGCAAGAACAAACCTACATGGGATTAAAAAAAAGATAATAAAAAATTCATTACAGTCTCCAAATTGAAACAAAAAGTCCCTAGAACTTTCCTAGCTAGAGTTTTGTGGAACAAATCCTGTTTATTCTGTTTGCTAAACCTTTCCCTTAAGCAGTAAGCAAGGAAAAATGTTTTACCTGTAAATAAGGCCTGATTATGCAAATTCCATCCTTCTTTTCAGCAGTCATTTCTGGAACATGCTCACCTCTGGTTTAGGGTATATATAAGGCAAGAAGAAAGGAAGGTGTGCTGTGCCTGAATTTTTTAGTTTGAGTAAGCATAGCACATTGATTTTCATGGAGTTCTACTAGTTTACCATAGCTGAGAGTCTGGACTTCTATGTATATCCTTAAACAAGGATATGAAAGGATTTGATTAGCCTGCACAGAGCCACTACACACCACAACATGGAGTTTTCTTTGAGAATCAGCTACAGCTAAAAAAAATTTTGTGGTCTTTTTTTTTTTTCCTTCTTGTACCTCTGTGCTGATATTCATCAACTTAAAACTTTTCAAGTCAGAAAGTCTATGCTCAAAAATGTTTCAAGTCCTCATGATGGCATTCTGAGGAAGTAATATGAACTTTTTACACTACATGGTGGCTTTGAAATATTCAGTACAGCTCTGATCAATGTTATTGTTTGAAATGAGTTACTAGAAACTTTTGAAAAACTCAGTATCTGATAACTGCAGAGGTGTTCCAGCAATGACTGAGTGCAATGTATTAATTTTCTGCACTCTGCGCTTGTTTGCTTGTGAGGTTTGGGGGAGAAAGTAGGAATGCGAGAAACAAAGATGCTAGACTTCAAGGAAAGCAGGGCAAAAAGGCTTCTTTAATGTGAAGATTAAATATTCAGCTACTAGATATTTACTACTGTAACTTCAGTTGCAAGTGTTGTATTATGTCTTGCCATTTTAATCATCAATTCAGTTCCTTCACACAGTCAGAAAAAAATGATGAAGTTCCTGGGACCTGGGGCTGAGGAGAGCTGATAAGAGTACATATTATGGAACTGAATTAATTTAAATAGAATCATAGAATCATTAAGGTTGGAAGAGACCTCTAAGATCATCGAGTCCAACCGTCGACCCAACACCACCATGCCCACTAAACCATGTCCCTAAGTGCCACATCTACATGTCTTTTAAATACTTCCAGGGATGGTGACTCAACCGCTTCCCTGGGCAGCCTCTTCCAATGTTTAACCAGTTAATGTTAAATAACCTCAACCAGCCATTGCATGGCTGCCATCTTTGCATAAGATGGGACCAGAAATGGCAATAGAGACAGTGTGTCTCCTCTTCCTCTAAAGAACAGCTTGGTAACTACAGTCAGATTTGCTGCCTCAGCAGAGGCAACCATCTGCTTCCCTGCACATAAAGAGACTGGAAAAAATTGTGGCCCAAAATGTGTTTCCAGACAGGGATCCAAGGTAGGTCAGCATGGAAAAAGCCATTGTAGATGAGTTCCCATACTCTCATTCTAGAACAAGAATGACCGTTCTGATTTATCTCACTCTACTTTGGAATGAGAAAACTAAAAAAAAAAAAAAAATCACTGGTTGTTCTGTAGCAAAAGTATCTGTAAGGATACTTGTTCAATAATACATAATCTATTTTAAATTCAAATCCTGTTTTACTCAAGCATAATTTTTCCTGTAGACAAGCTGGTTTTGAAGGTAAATCGGATGCATTCAAGAGCTGCTTCTTCTCTTTCTCTCTATCGTATTGACATTTAAAATTTTTTTTTCATTATTACCTATATCCCATCATGTATTCTGAGGATTGCTCTCCAGGTTCACTCAAACCTTGATTTATGGAATTCTTTGTGGTTCCATTATAAAAGTAAAGAGATTAATATCTTTTAATCCTGTAGATTTCTGATTTGATTTATATCTCTCAAGAATGTATACACTTGAAGGTTTTTCCTGTTTGTTTTCATTTCGAAAAAATTTAAAGCCATATTGTCAAATACAGAAGAAAAAAAAGCTGTGATGTCTGAATTTAAGTTTTTATGGCAGTTATAAATCCTGTGTTAAGAGCAGTTTGGGCCCAGGTCACTAAACTCTGCAGAGTTTGCATTACAGAATTGAATTCATTTTGTTGAAAAAGGAATAAGCTTCTCAGTTCCACTGAAACTGAGTTCTCTGAGATATAAAAAAAGTTGAGCATTCTCTTTTCCTTTATGTACTGTCACACTTTCAAACTAGGCAATGAACTGGAAGAGACTATCACAACACTTCAAGTAATGCTGCTTCCTTTTTATTTGTGGTCAAATCAGAATTATTCTTTGGACAGCTTATGCTCAGATTAATTCTTATATAGTTTAATAGCCCTATTATGTTAGGAGAAATCCTTCAGCTTTAAAACGTTTATGTTTGACTCCAGTCTGGAGATTTTGGCTTCAATCATCAAAACTGCATTCACATTTCCATCTGTCGTACTGTCCCATCCAGGAACAAGAATAATTACACCATAAGTCTCACCGTATTTTAACACAAAATGATAAATCATACAATCATAGAAATGCATATTATCACAAAAGTGGTAGCAGATAACTATACTTCAGAAATGCATCATGTATAGCATACATTATTTTAGCAAAATCATAGTTATTGCCAAGTGTGAAACTTGGAATTCATGAAAACGTATAGACTGCAAATATTTTACTCCCTAACCTACTTCAGGAAAACTGTATTTTATTTCTTTTATTAGGATGCTTTTTCTACCTGAATTGTATTGACTGAACTTAGTTAGGTACTGTTTACAGGAGTAGCTTTTCTGTTGAATCCATGTACATAGTAATTTTCATGAAAAGTGGTCATAAATGCTCAAGTACAGATCGGTCTTGGTATCTTCTTTACTGAGTCACCCATAGCTAGCACAGCATGAATGACTATAGCCTGAGAAGAATACACTGTAAAATGAAGTATTGGAAACATTTGGCAAGATATGGTCCTTATAATATATTGAACATTATTTTGAAAATTGCATATTTTTATGGCTTTCCTCTTTTCTCCTGGGCCTAACTTTATTGAGAAAGGAAGAGAAACAAAAAGAGGGAGAAAAGAAACCCTCTCCACCGCCCTCCTTCAAAGACTAGAGAAAACAACCTTTTTGGTATCAAAGAATTGTTTTAAAGGCTTCCATTGCATTTGAGCCAAAACATTTCTGTATGAGAAAAGGTGATTTTTACTATCCCTGAACTTTAACATATGTTAATGTTGAATCTCATATCCCCATCACAAATAGAATTTGCTCTCAGAAATCTATACAGTTTTGTACAGGAGAGTGGTAGAAAGTTTAAAAAATCAATTACAACTCATAGGACCTGAAGCCTTAGATTCCAAAGCTACTGATCTCATCTCATGGTATATGCATCAGAATTGCCACTTCAGTCAACTATGCAGGAGACTACAAACTGAATTTGATAGCTTATTGCACACTTGCCCTGATTTAAGACACATCGGCAAAACTGAGTAGAAAAACTGTCATGCTCACTTTCTGTGCTGTCTACACAGTGAAGGCAGAGGATTCTACTTTGCTCAGCTTGGTAGCATAATCTAAAAGATAATTCCAGGTATACAGAACACTAATCTGCTCTTTCCTTCAAATATCTGGAATTTCCTCATCCTTTCCTTTCTCTCCTACAAATGATTCTAATTAGATGCCAGTGTGAGCAATATGTCATTTTTCAGCATTTCATCTGCAGGGCCCATAAAAATTTGTTTCTGTAGATTTCTGTAGCAGTTTTTTGTACAAATCCAATTCAATAGTCGTTCTCATTTTGCTAGAGAGGGAGTACGTTCCATAAGTTTTAGGTAAGCATTGCTAAAGGTGAAACTGAAAAAATAATTTCCATACTTTCACATTCTAACAGTTATTTATTCCTGCTTAAAGATCACTAGTAAAGATATGAAATAAGGTACAGCTTACCAAAAATGAGAACAAAGCACAGATATCTTCATTCACATCTTCTGAAACAGTGATTTATTCTTCATTTACTGAAAACTAAAGGATGGCAGATTTTTTATTACTACTTTTTTACTTAAAAATAGTTAGGATAATTTTCAAATTTGCAATATGTTTTATTTCTTTAGAAATATTCATTCTCTCAAAAGTGACCTTTCTGCTCTACAAAAAACTTTCAGAAAAACCTTCAGACGGCTCTAATGAAATCAACATATGAAGCAGGTATAGGCATGAACATAGGTCACAAAATAACAAAAGTTTGGATTTCAGCTGACTACCTCCAGTTCCATGATCAGGAGCTGTAATTTCATATTTTAGAACAGTCCTGCATTACTGTCACAAGTACAATGTTTCAAAAGACCTTGAGAAAACACTTCAGAACACTCAAAATATTTACAAGAATTCAAAAATAATATTTAAAACTTTCAAAACAAAAATGTTTCAAGATGTTTGCTATTATAAAAATAACAGATCACACATGCATTGGTTTACTCAACTTTTAGACAGAGAAGTTGCGATCCATTCTCATGTTTACTAGTCCTTCGGTTAGGACTTCTCTCTTTGTCCTCAGGTGAAAACCACCATCTGAACCATTTCAGCATTTTTTTATCCTTTTAATCCTCTAGAAATACAGCAAAGACTCTGATTCTTCTTCAAGGGGTTAATATGAGAATAGACTTGCTACCTGAACTGTTTCAGCTACTGGGAATTGTCATTCATTTCATTATTTTCTCCCCCAACCGGGAAAAACAAGTACTTATGGGCCCTGAGGAACACAGGCATGGATTTAGCTCACTAAGACCTGAATGCTCCTCTAGAAGTATCTTCTTCTGTCCGTTGACTACAGACAGGACCAGCAGTGACAACAACCCTGTATTAGGCATCTTAATTAAGAACCCAAAGTTAATCTCATTCAGTGCTTTGTGCACTGCTGACCACATTATTCATGTTTTGTAAATAGCAAAAAAAAAAAAGAAGAAGAGGAAATAAAACCATTGGTAGTTGACGTTACAGATGTATATTTATATGTCACAAACCTCAAGCATGTGGGTGATCTTCCACATCAACCCAAGACAATCTAACTGCTGGCTGCAGCACTCCTGCCTTTACCCATAGCTCTGCCTTCCAGCCCTATTGCTCACTGGACATTGAGTTAAGCTTGAAAAATCAACAGAATCCTCCATCCCCCTCCTCTCCCAAGAGCAAACAAAACTGACACAAAGAATTTAGTATTTTTTATATACTCACCACACTGCAGCTGCAGCCTTAGATGTCACAAAAGGAATCATAAGTGGTTTGTATATTTTTTTTCTATGTGCTTTCTCCTTTTCTCTTTCATTTATTTCAGGTGATGAATGTATGTTTTCTTTAACTTATCAATGATCACAAAAACTGAGCAATTCAGGATCACTTGATGACTATGTTTTGGAGCTCAGCCACTTTCCATACATCTTTTAGATTTAGTTGGATTTAGCATACTAGCTCAACTATTGCCAGGAGCTAATCAGAATTACACTGTGTGGTCTGGTACTGAAGGTTAAGCTTCAAACCTCTGAACCTAGCACAGTTACAAAATCCTCCCTTGATCTGTCGCTGCCAGTAACCAGCAGGGTTCCTGCCTTTTAAGATGGGTGAGTTATGCTGGAGATCAGTCTATAAAAATGTGCCTGTAAAGGTGAATATTCCTCTCTAAAGGTGCTGGTTGGTTTTGTTATGTGCTTTAAGATTTAAATACCTTTCTCTGAAATGTGTGCTCCTTCTCTCGAAAGACAGACTTTCAAGTCTTTTTTCTGTCCCACTATTTAGTTAATATCCCTTTGCGTTTTGGTGGAAGTAGAGCATTTCTCCTGTTAAGGTGGACTCTAGTGGGGATTTTTAATTCCATTCTGTGCCATGATGCATGTCCCAGCCCTCCCTGAATCTGCTCCAAGCAATGCTCCCATTTCAGAGCTCTGAGAAGGGTGGACTTGGTCCAGGATTCCCCAGGCTGTCTGAGGATGATTTTTCCTCAATAAATAGAAGGTTGGAAGTATCATTTTCTGGTGCCATTTTGAAATTGTATTTTTCAATGATTTTGGTACCTCAAATACATTTTTTTGGAAAACACTACCACAAGCAAGCAAGACGTAAAATAGGAAATAAAAATATATTAATTATACAAATGTGTCAAGGGCAGTGAAACAAAAAGCATTCTATTTACAGTTTTCAGACTGCAGTCTAGTTACAAGCCTTTTGGAGGTTTGCTACCTTTGAATGCCACAATTACTTTATACGTATTGATATGCTTTGAGAATGCAACAAGAAATTAGAAATATAACATCTTTTTTGATACAGGAAAAAAAGAGGGGAAATACGTTGGAAGTAAGCAGTTACCATAGTACAAGTGGTTTTTTAATTGTTTTGTGTTTGTTTCTTCTTAAGTAAGGAACAGAAGATAAAATAGGGAATGGTAGATCACCAATATCAGAACAGAAATAAAGGTTCACACAGAAGGCAAACGAAGTATTTCTGGGGCAGGGTCATTTGCTTAAGTATATGAATGGATGCGAGAGAATTTATTAACAAGCAAGTAGTTCCATTCTGAGTACATATGAAAAGAAAACTACTTTTTTCTTTGGATTGACTATGGCTATCACTTGACTGTCCAAAAGAAACCAAGACCGGTATCTGCTTTTTGAAATGACCATCTGAATAAGATATGTAAGTAGTCAAACCTAGTTCTACTTTCATTGGATTTAGTCCTTGAGAAAAATCACACAGAATTTTATTTTAAATCGACCAGTTGTTCATTATGGCATATTCTGATTGCTTGGCCAGGAATTAGTACTGCACATCATAAAGCAGAGAGACCTTTTAAAATTTTAATTAGTATTAAGCATCCTAATAAGAGGTCCAACCATCACAACACCAGGTAGACAATTTGTCACTGTCAAGAGCAGGAAAAATATGACTAAGCATGTAGCTATGTATTTTCTGTCTCACTGACTTTGATACGGTCATCTATTTACACATTACACCACTTTCCTATGATTCCTTTATTACATTTTCATATTTTATTAGCTGTGATATTCTTTCATTTATATGACAAACCAGAAAAAATGATGACATCAATTGTTAAAGTACAATAAGTCTAAATTTTATATTCTACATTTTTTATTCAAGTACAAAAAAATATTTTCCTTGGTAAATTACTGGTGAGCCTTAGTCACACAGAAGTCACATAAAACTCCTTCTTGTGTACGGTGGCATTTGCCACACATAAACTGCATAAGTGCTCTGAGGGCCTCTATGATGGCTTCAGGACTTACTTTACACAAAGTTGACAATGGCCCCAAGCAGCCTTTCTGCTCATTTGCTAATGGTCAGAGTGAAATGCTGCTTACCCCTCATTCAGTGAGAATTACCTGTAGGCTGTAAACTTTGAGATGGGGGGGCAAGGTGCTGTTATAGGCTTTCCATTAACCAACCAATCCATTCCATCAAATTTATTTTTTGCGAACCAAAATTATTTGGCGTGGCTTTGTATCAGCACAGAGAAGAGAGAAGATTATGAGAGGTGAATATTTGCAGGACATAGGATGTGATGCCCCACATCCATATTAAAGCCCTCACAGAGAGGGACTATTGTCAGAGGGTGTTTTCAGCTATTCTAAGAACAGCTGATGTATTTTCTTCCGTATCTGGAAAGGAATCACCTGAAATATCATGAATTGAGCTGCTTACGGTGCCAATTTGTTTATAGATCAGATGTCTTAATATATAGGACTACTTAGGACCTTTTCTTAGGGGTGATTCTAGGGCAGGTTGAAATACTTCATGAGAGAGAACTGCCAGCCTCACGGGAGTTCACAGGGCCATAAAATACACATGGGTCATCCCCTTAAATAGCCACAACTAAAGTTAGAGATATTATAATGGAGTACATTTAAGTAAAACAGACTTGATAGGTCTTCACTGTAATATATGACTGTATTTAAAATATAATACTCTTTTTCTACACGTATATATGTATACTAAGGTTATTATAAGGTTACTATCTTTATTAGAAGAATCAAAGTCCATTTTAACAGTGGTAGGTATTATATCCACAACTCAAGCACAACAGGTGTGTGGTGAACAATAAACAAGATGCAAAGTGATCTTGAGTGATAGCCTTTCTTTCATATTTATGAAATTTTATTTTTTATCCTGTTTTACTCTATGTATTCAATTTACATGTGGTGTATCTATAACCCATAGAAAGCATGAATATTGTATTTTATTAGGTATTATAACTTCGTTCATACATACATCATAGTGACATTAGGTATTGTTTATTCAATGTTTCTCTGATTTTTTTCTTTGGGGCGGGCATTGAAAGGAACAATTTCTAACAGATGTTGACCTATCTAAATTATGTTTTCACACCATCTTATCTAAACTACATACTTGTCTTACATCTTACTACAAATACTGCTTTTCTTCATTTAGCCAAAAGAAATTCTGATTTGGACTTCATCCAAAGTCCATTTTTCCATAGTATAGTCTCCTCCAATCTAAGGAGGGCAATTAATGTTTCTCTTTTGACCAAGTTTTTGTTCCTCATGTCCCTTCACCCCCCAAAAAAAACCCCCACAACTTACTTTTACTTTCCAAATAGTTCCTCACTGGTTTTTTCATTTTCACTAGAACTCTTACAAACAGACAACATCACCGAGAACAGGGGCAAACAATCATACTCCAAGGGACAATTTAAAGTGTAATTCCTTCTTAGATACCTTCATTTTACTGAAAATTAGATAGAATAAGCATTGTAGAAAGCTTTCCTTATAGTGAATTAAAGCAGGACACCTGATGTGCTAGATCAGAGAAAAGCAATTACTTCTTGTCTGTTCTTTTAACCTGCAGAGCAGGAAACAGCTGGGAGTGATATGAGAGGTAACACTACAGGAGGAAGTGACAGGCAGGTGGTTTAGGGGAGGTTTTGAGTCAGTGGAGGCACTTGTGGACTCTCCTGGGTTTTTCTGTATGTTGCTGAGTATTTCTATGGTGAGTTGGGGTGGTAGAGGTAAGCCCTATGTTTGTCTTGTGTAGAGGGAGCAGTTGGGTTGCTAGGAGAAGTTGGGGTCACTTGGTTTCTGTGTGTCCGAGGTTTTGGTGTGAGGGTTTCTTAATGGAGAACTACCTCAGAGCAGCCAAAATATTATTACTGAACAGCTTGAATGTAGCTGGTTTTGTTTGGCAGGTTTGCAGGAGAGCTTAGGAAGGATCTCTGTGAGAATTTGATTCTTTAAGCTTCTGGTTGAAGGCTATGAGCAAAGAGGATTCAAAAAACCTATGTTGAGTTCATATGAGGTTTTTTTTTAGTTGTGTTTATGGCATTAATTCTATTGAGATGTTTTCCTACTAGCAACAGGTTCTCTTATCTGCTTTTATTTAATTCTTACAGATATAAAAGTGAAGAAAAAGTTACAGGTGTGGGCCTTAGATAATTACTGTCATTTTCATGGGTACATTATTTTACTGGCTTCCATTTCTCTTCTTTTTTTTAACGTTAGCAGGATTGAAGGTAGCTCCATAGACTTTAGATCTGTTTAGCCTTATTCCTTTCAGGGAGACTGTACACGACATATAGCATCAGTCCTACAGGCTACTACTGTTAAGTGCATAAGCAGTTGTTTCATGTTTGACCACTTTTTTTGAAAACACTGTGCTTAACAAAAAACAAAATACAACCTTTTCTTTTAACAAAATACTGATTAAACCCCTAAGGTTTAATGCAAGGACTCTGACTTTTCTATTTCTTAAGAGCCTGTATGGAATTCTTGTTATGAAGGAATGATAATTCAACCAAATATTTGTGTGTGATTAAATCCTATTGATTTCAAAAGTAAACACATGCCTAAGTAGCTTGATTACTAAAGCTTTTCTTAAAAAAGAAAATCTGTAAAATGTTAGTAATTTGACATCTTTAATAGGATGGTACTTTGAAAATCAAGCATGTACCTATGTGGCTATCTGTATCCCTAAGAATAGCTTCTTGCATGCATGAAGTATTCACTCACTTTTTTGGACTTTTTCGTCTTAATTCTGGGAAACATTTTCATGTCAGCCTAGTGCATATTCTGGAAAAAACTTTAGTCCCTTCTGAAAATTCAGGCTTCTGTTGTATGCATAGTTTTAGACTTTACTGTTGGATTCTTAAAGGTGGTTCACAAAGAAAAACTGGTGTTCTAAAACTTTGGCATACTAAGTGAGAAATGCATTAGGGATTCTTTTAAGTCATTTCACATTTCTTTCTTCTGGTGTACCTTCAGGACCTGCAAGAACATATCCAAAATAGTAATATTTTGAAAATTTTTTTGTTTCACTTCTTTGTGTTAAAAAAATATTCAAAACTGTAATGTTGGATATAATATAGATACGCTATGTTCTCAATTTTTGTATTTAATTTCAATTGATAAATAAAAATGCAGCCAAGTTACTCTGTTCTCATTTTTTATTGCTTCTCTAATGTTCACGTATTACTGAATTCATAAGTGCTTAGCCAACTTATACTAACACTGGCACATGTTGGAGCTTTTTTTCATCCATATGCTGTTCCTTGTGAAACTGTCAGAATTTCATCTCAGGTCAAAAGACTACTGTTTTTAAGTCAAAACTTCTTAAAAACTTGGATGGTAATTAAAGAAACTAAAATGACCTTGCTTTGTGATGGTATCATGTGCAACTCTTGTTAACTATTTGTTTTTATTGTTAATTCTGTTTCATGTTATACAGTTATAAACCAAACAGTCCGGTTTCTGTTGCTGGTCATGTAACCAAATTATACCAATCTAGAATGCTACTGGAAGAGAACAGGCCCTCTCACAAGTGTATTAAATATCATTAATTAATGACAACTTAGTCCTGCTGGGTATTAAGCTTTTCTCACATGAGAGACTTTTTGACTTAACTGGATTTTTTTTCCCAGCTGAAGACTTGAGCTGTAGATAAGAATTTGTAGGATAAACAAAATCTAAAAGATGTAACCTATAATAAGTTGTTGTGGTTTAACCCAGCAGGCAGCTAAACACCACACAGCCGTTCACTCATTCCCCCCCACCCCCAGTGGGATGGGGGAGAGAATTGGGGGTGGGGGGGGGAAAGTAAAATTTGCAGGTTGAGATAAAGGCAGTTTAATAAGACAGGAAAGGAAAGGAAAATAATAATGATAAAAGAATATACAAAGCAAGTGATGCACAATGCAATTGCTCACCACCCGCTGACCGATGCCTAGCTGTCTCCCAAGCAGCGGTCACTGCCCCCCAGTCAACTCCCCCCAGTTTATATACTGAGCATGATGTCACATGGTATGGAATGTCCCTTTGGCCAGTTCGGGTCAGCTGTCCTGGCTGTGCCCCCTCCCAGCTTCTTGTGCACCTCCAGCCTTCTCAGTCGGTAGAGCATGGGAAGCTGACAAGTCCTTGACTAGTGTAAGCACTGCTTAGCAACAACTAAAACATCGGTGTGTTATCAACGTTGTTCTCATCCTAAATCCAAAACACAGCACTGTGCCAGCTACTAGGAAGAAAATTAATTCTATCCCTGCCGAAACCAGGACATAAGTACTTTCTATAAATCAAAATAAGTGACTGTATAGAAATGTCTGAGACCCTAAAGCTGTATAAAAATTTTAGGAAGTCAGATGGTAATTTTCATCATCAACGCTCTCTTTCTGGTCTTTGGGAAGGAGAGAAGAGAAAGTTAGTGGCAAGTACACAAACACCTTGGAAAAAATATTTTAACTACTAGAAAGGATCTAAAATGATTGTTTTCCTTGTTTCCAAACAATTGTCAAGGCAGATATTGTCAAATATGACTGGGTTTCTTCTGATCATTGTGGTTTTTTGTTTTGTTTTTTTTTTTTCCTTCTCTGCCCTCTCATTTTTCTTTTCTTTGTCTTTCAGAAGCAGCAACTTTTCTGGGTAATTATGGATAATTAGCAGTACAAGATTTTTTTTTTTGCCTGTGCCCAATAAATTTTTTAAGCTTTTATGCTAGGATCTAGATTTGTTACTTAATTTATGTTATCCTTGGAGTGTCTGATCCAATTATACAGTCAGCTGGGCTTTGATACAGACAGCTAAATTAGTATGTGATAGGAACCAAGCTTTAGAATTGTCCATAAACAGAAAAGGATAAATGTTTTGTTAAATCTTTGTTATATTCCATCCCTGCTGAGTAATACCTGTTAAAAAAAAAAAAAAATCATAAAGGGGTAATTAGGAAGGATAAGAGACACAATTTTATTAGATATCTTAAGTTTGCATCTTCTTAACAAACACATACCCTGTTTGTATGTAAAAGAAAAAACTCTAGAGGATAAATACAGGGTTTTCTTGTGTTTTGTGGAACCTAGAAATGTAGCTTTAAATAGGTACTAAGACACGCTTTCAAATGTTTTGCGAATGCAGAGGAAAGCAGACATGTATGTGAGTCATCAAGTATTAATTAATCTGTCCACCTAGCTGGCTAACTTATATTTGAGACAACAACTATCTATCTTCATTATCCATAAGCCTTATGGCATTTCCTGCTGATTGACTTTTATGTTCAAGACCTGGCTTTTTCAGGAGAGCCATTAAGAGGTTCTCCTGAGCACATTGTAGTGCAATTCCAATACATGCTCCTACATTAATCTGCTGCACTTTAACATTACAGGAAGCTATAAGTTTAGACCCTACATAATTTTTTACAGGTTTGTCTGTGCTAAAATACACAGTGTTTGGCTTATAGTTCTAGGCAATTCAGTTATTTAAAGTTGTTTTTGCCTGTCTCAAGTTTTCTATAACACCACGGCCTGAGAAGGTAGTATGTGTTGTTATATCTGTGCTTCTTAAGGCTTTCAAATGACTTAAACTTTTCTATTGAATATACTCCAGAGAAATGTGGGAAATGCGGGAGGGAGGAACAACTATTTTTTTCCATGTTACACCTGTAATCAAATTCCTTGGGATGGCTTTGACGCATAGCATTGTGATAGAATTGTAACACTTCCAAAACAAGAGATATTAAAACCTGCTGATGCTTATACATTTTCAGTGTCCCAGAACGTAGTTAGATCAGCTGCACCCTTAACTACTGTTGTTGTACTGTGTGATGTTGCATAATCAGAATACAGTGCTGCTACAGCGACAGGCCTTTCATTATGGTTGTTGCTGAATGACTGCATTCAATATTCTGTATTCCACTACAGGGAGTACCGCAGACGCTCTTTCTACAGATTCTGCAGCCCCATTAAAAACACTTGAATCTTCCTTCCATTCAACGTGGGCTTTAAGTGGTTGCATATATGAAGTGATAAGCACTGCATTGAACAAAGAAAATTTATAGAGCTTCTGTTCTATTACCATAAGTATGAACAAATTTGAAGAGGAGGTAGAATGTGTTGAAAGTGACAAAGTAACATTGAATTTTTTTAACATGCTTATTCACTCTGCTGAGGATCAGAGAAGGCTAACTAGGGGAATGAGAGATGTAAAAAAGCAGTCCTCTCTCCATTTCTGTTTAGTCAAGATTGGGTGAAGCTGCCAACCTTGTAGAAACCTTCAGGATCTAGCAATGGCAGTGTCATGTTAATGACAGGTATTCTCCTCACCTCTATCAAACTGGGATTCCCAGCCTAAGAGAAGGAAGGTTCTCCTTACCTCATCCATTTAGCTTCTGTTAGATTAGTGCTGTGATATGATGGATTTGTTTTGGGGGGTGGGGATTAAACTTTACGCTCCTTATGCAGACTTACCTTTTTTCCAGAATTATCTAGTGTTATAAAAAGTGAAGCAACTTCATAATTTGGAAGGAGACAGGAAAGAGACACTTGTATTCAACTCTTCAGGTTGTGGGGGATCTGAAGGCATCAGCAAGTGCTGGAGGTTTTTAGGTCTGTTCTTTTTAGTTCCACTATCTGGTTACCTCATTCAGAGTTTTATAAACTGTTGACACATTCTTCTCTCTCCCCTCATCTTTTTCCTCCCAGTTTGTCTTCTGCAGTATATGTTTCTTGGGTTTCTGTACTCTCAGAGGGCGTGAACGCACACCCCCAAGTCACTTAGTCTTGTATTTTGTTGTGGTTTAATCTGGCAGGCAGCTAAACACCACACAGCTGTTCGCTCACTCCCCCTCTCCTAATGGGATGGGGGAGAGAATTGGGAAAAAAAAAAAGTATAATTTGTGGGTTGAGATAAAGACAGTTTAATAAGACAGAAAAGGAAGGGAAAAGAATAATAATGATAAAAGATTATACAAAACAAGTGATGCACAATGCAATTGCTCATTTCTCACCATCCACTGACCGACGCCCAGACAGTTCCTGAGCAGCGGTCACCACCACCCCCCCAGCTAAATCCCCCCAGTTTATGCACTGAGTGTGATGTCATATGGTATGGAATGTCCCTTTGGCCAGTTTGGGTCAGCTGTCCTGCCTGTGCCCCCTCCCAGCTTCTTGTGCACCTCCAGCCTTCTCAGTCGGTAGAGCATGGAAAACTGAAAAGTCCTTGACTAGTGTAAGCACTACTTAGCAACAACTAAAACATCAGTGTGTTACCAACATTATTCTCATCCTAAATCCAAACCACAGCACTGTACCAGCTACTAGGAAGAAAATTAACTCTATCCCAGCTGAAACCAGGACAGTATCCACCCCTTATTCTACACCCTCTACATCATGCCCAGGTCCCCACGCTTTCCAATACATTTCAATTAATCACCACCACTTTTCCTGTCTTTTGATACATACACACAGATATCTTTCCCTTAGTCTATGGGCCATCCCTATAAAATGTTTGTTGAGTTCATTTAGTCCATGACTTCGGGCTCCATCTGTCATAACAGTCTTTCAGGGCAGGAGAGATGGTCTGTGGTGTTGGATTTTTTTTTTTTTTTTTTTTTTTTTTTGCATGCTGAAGCCAGTTTTGGTCCCATCATCGCTGCACTTGTCCGGTTCTATCATTGCTGCACTTTGCTCGGTTTCATCAAACTTAATTCCTCATTAATCTGGGTGATTTTTACTGTAATAACATTGATACGGCATATAGCCATGACAGAAGTGATGATATACAGTATTACATAGTAATTAACATAATACAATTTAATTTTTTGGCTATTCTCACCCAAAATCAAATCCCCTTGAGGTACACATCGGACTTCCCCATCCTTCCGCATTATCCACCAAGTGCACCCAGGTCCTTGAACAAAAGCAAACCCACGAATGTGTTTGACTTTGCCCGAGGCAGGAATAACCCAGACTGTCTTCCCCAGCATATTTTTTATGTGCACTACAGGGACTTTATTCCCATCTACAGTACATAAGAGTTCTGACTGGGCAGGGCCTGCTCGATTGGCAGATCCCCGAGTGTTGACTAACCAGGTGGCCTTTGCTAAATGTGTCCCCCAATGTTTGAACGTCCCAGCACCCATTGCTCTCAGTGTAGTCTTTAACAGTCCATTGTATCGTTCAGTTTTCCCGGAGGCTGGTGCATGATAGGGGATGTGATACACCCACTCAATGCCGTGCTCTTTGGCCCAGGTGTCTATGAGGTTGTTTCGGAAATGAGTCCCGTTGTCTGACTCAATTCCTTCTGGGGTGCCATGTCGACATAGGACTTGCTTTTCAAGGCCCAGGAGAGTGTTCCGGGCAGTGGCATGGGGCACGGGATATGTTTCCAGCCATCCGGTAGTTGCCTCCACCATTGTAAGCACGTGGCGCTTGCCTTGGCAGGTTTGTGAGAGTGTGATATAACCAATCTGCCAGGCCTCCCCATATTTGTATTTCAGCCATCATCCTCCATACCAGAGGGGCTTTAACAGCTTGGCTTGCTTGATTGCAGCGCATGTTTCGCATTCATGGATAACCTGTGCAATAGTGTCCATGGTCAAGTCCACCCCTCAATCACGAGCCCATCTGTATGTTGCATCTCTTCCTTGATGGCCTGAGGTGTCATGGGCCCACTGAGCTATAAATAATTCACCCTTATGTTGCCAGTCCAGATCCACCTGAGCCACTTCAATCTTAGCAGCCTGATCCACCTGCTGGTTGTTTTGGTGTTCTTCAGTGGCCCGACTCTTGGGTACGTGAGCATCTACGTGACGGACTTTTACAACCAGGTTCTCTACCCGGGCATCAATATCTTGCCACAATGCAGCAGCCCAGATGCGTTTACCTCTGCGCTGCCAGTTACTGTGCTTGTGCTGCCAGTTGCTCTGCTTCCACTGCTGCAACCACCCCCACGTGGCATTTGCCACCATCCAGGAGTCAGTATAGAGATAGAGCACTGGCCACTTTTCTCGATCAGCAATATCTAAAGCCAGCTGGGTGGCTTTCACCTCTGCAAACTAACTCGATTCACCTTCTCCTTCAGCAGTTTCTGCCACTTGTCATATAGGACTCCACAGAGCAGCTTTCCACCTCTGATGCTTTCCCACAATATGACAGGACCCATCAGTGAACAGGGCATATTGCTGCTCATTTTCTGGCAGTTTATCATACAGTGGGGCCTCTTCAGGACGCATCACCTCTGGTGATATTCTGAAATCTTTGCCTTCTGGCCTGTCCATGATAACTTCCAGGTTGGCATATGATGATGATGACTGGGGTTTCCTATTTGAGCCCAAGTGCAACCCACTTACTCCATGTAGCATCAGTTGCGTGATGTGTACAGGGGACCCTCCCTCTGAACATCCAGCCTAGCACCGGCAGTCGGGGTGTCAGGAGGAGCTGTGCTTCAGTGCCGATCACTTCTGAAGCAGCTCGAACCCCTTCATATGTTGCTAATATCTCTTTTTCAGTTGGAGTATAGCGGGCCTCAGATCCTCTGTATCCCCGACTCCAAAACCCTAGGGGTCGACCTCGAGTCTCCCCTGGTGCTTTCTGCCAGAGGCTCCAGGTAGGGCCATTCTCCCCGGCTGCGGTGTAGAGCACATTTTTTACATCTTGCCCTGCCCGGACTGGCCCAAGGGCTACTGTGTGAACTATCTCCTCTTTAATTTGTTCAAAGGCTTGTCGTTGCTCAGGGCCCCATTTGAAATCGTTCTTCTTTCGGGTCACTTGATAGAGAGGGTTTATGATCAGACTGTAATTTGGAATATGCATTCTCCAAAAACCCACAATGCCTAAGAAAGCTTGTGTTTCCTTTTTGCTAGTTGGTGGAGACATGGCTGTTATTTTGTTGATCACATCCATTGGGATCTGATGACGTCGATCTTGCCATTTTATTCCTAAAAACTGGATCTCCTGTGCAGGTCCCTTGACCTTACTTTGTTTTATGGCAAACCCGGCCTTCAGCAGGATTTGGACTATTTCCTTCCCTTTCTCAAAAACAACTTCTGCTGTGTTGCCCCACACGATGATGTCATCAATGTATTGCAGGTGTTCCGGAGCCTCACCCTGTTCCAGTGCAGTCTGGATCAGTCCATGGCAAATGGTGGGGCTGTGTTTCCACCCCTGGGGCAGTCGGTTCCAGGTGTACTGGACGCCCCTCCAAGTGAAAGCAAACTGTGGCCTGCACTCCGCTGCCAAAGGGATTGAGAAAAACGCATTAGCAATATCAGTTGTGGCATACCACTTGGCTGCCTTTGACTCCAGTTCGTACTGAAGTTCTAGCATGTCCAGCATGGCAGCACTCAGCGGCAGTGTGACTTCATTTAGGCCACAATAGTCTACTGTTAGTCTCCACTCTCCATTAGACTTTTGCACTGGCCATATGGGACTGTTAAACGGTGAGTGAGTCTTGCTGATCACTCCTTGGCTCTCCAGTCAACGAATCAGCTCACGGATGGGAATCAAGGAGTCTCGGTTGGTGCGATATTGCTGCCGGTGCACTGTGGTGGTGACGATCGGCACCTGTTGTCCTTTGACCTTCAGCAACCCCGCAATAGAAGGGTCCTCCAAGAGACCAGGCAAGGTGGACAGCTGTTTAATTTCCTCCATCTCCAAGGCAGCTATACCAAAAGCCCACCGGTACCCTTCCGGGTCCTTGAAATACCCTCTCCTGAGGTAGTCTATGCCAAGGATGCACGGAGCATCTGGGCCAGTCACAATGGGGTGCTTCTGCCACTCATTCCTTGTTAGGCTTACTTCAGCCTCCAATACAGTTAGCTGTTGGGATCCCCCTGTCACTCCAGAAATACAGGTGGGTTCTGCCCCTGTATAGCTTGATGGCATTAGGGTACACTGCGCACCGGTGTCCACTAGAACCTTATACTCCTGTGGGTCCGATGTGCCAGGCCACCGAATCCACACAGTCCAGTAAACCCGGTTGTCCCTTTCCTCCCTCTGGCTGGAGGCAGGGCCCCTTTAGTCCTGGTCATAGTATCCATTACTCACTTCTTGTAAATGGGAATCAAAAGTCCCTTTATTAAGATTGGAAGTAAAATCATCCCTTCTACTCTGTCTGGGGAATTGCTCACTGGAAACTGGAGCAGCAATTTTCCTGGAAGAACCCCCTTTTGTGATTGTTTTTCCTTGCAACTCACGTACCCGTGCCTATAGGGTTGAGGTAGATGTTCCATCCCACTTCCTCATATCCTCTCCGTGGTCATGCAGGTAAAACCACAGGGTGGCCTGTGGTGTATATGTAGTATTTCCTCTCTCTTGAGCAGAGGGACGCTTACTCCTAATGGCTGAGACACTGATCTGTACAGGTGGGGAGTAGGACCTATTCTCTTTGAGTTGCTGGATCTCCTGGGACAGTTTCTCCACAGCTGAGATGAGGGAGGAAGAGAGACTTTCTTTGTATTGCTGGAGTTGGCCAGCCAATTCACCCACCGTTTGTTCCCCTCCATCTTTCCAGGTCATTATTGCCAATGAGTTGGCATATGATGATGGTGTGCTCTGTACAAACTTCCGCCACATGGGACATGTGCACCTGACTTCATCTGGATCTTTGGATAATGGCTCGTTGTTCAGGTCATCATAAATCACCTCCAGCATGGCTAATTCCCTCAGGTACTGGATACCTCTCTCCATGGTGGTCCACTTGCCTGGGTGACATATAACATCCTCCTTGAAGGGATACCTTTCCTTCATGCCTGACAGGAGTCACTTCCAGAAGCTGAGGACTTGTGTCTCTTTTCCAATTGCTTTGTCAATGCCCCCTTCCCTGGAAAGCTGCTTGGCTTCCCTACCCTCTAATTCCAGGCTACTGGCCCCGTTATCCTAGCATCGGAGCAGCCAGGTGACAACGTGCACGTCTGGACGATGACTGAAAACTTTTTGCATATCTCGCAGCTCACTCAGGGATAGAGATCGGGTGGTTACCATCTCATTTATGGGTTCTGCCTCTTCCTCTTCCTGTTCTCGTGATGGCCCTGGTTCATCTTCATCTCTTACTAAAGGAGTTGATTTTCTTGTGTATTTCTTTTTCTGTATAGGGGTGACTGGTACTGGCACGGGTTGGTTCTCTGGTTCAGCTGCAGTGCCTGTTGCTGGGGTTTGAGTAGCCACAGGGCCTGTTGCCAGGATTGATCTCTGGATGGTGTTCTTAAATAATTGTTTAACCTTAAACAAGACCTGAACCACATTCAGGAGACATAGCAATAGGAGCATGCTGGCTTGAACATCCCAAGGATATTCAAAATTCTCAAGAGCTGTTGTAATTAGCTTGAAGGAGAAAGGGAAGGTGAAGGAGCAGAGGGAAAGTGTCCCCCCCATCTCCCCCATAGATTGGTTCCCCAAGGAGAAAAGGTAAAAGGTGTAATTATTAATAGTTTCTGAAAAGTGACTCCTGAGGTATGGAGATGATGGCAATACTGAGTACAATACAGAAATACAAATACAAAAATTAGTCTGAGACCAAAAATTTTATCACATCATAAACCAGTCGTGTTACACAGCGCAGCAAAATGATATCCTTGATCCAGCTCCCAGAGGTGACAGACAGCACAACAGGGAACAGGTACAGCAAGTAAGGTTTTACATGACACAACTTTGAGAGCAAGCTCAACAACTTTGAGAGCAAATTAATCAACATTGTGACCAGCGACTGTTAAACCAAAATGATGAATGCTTACAACAAATTTGTGTTAACACACTCTGGTCAGATCTGTTGTTACCTCAACCATTCATGCCCAACACTGGGCGCCAAAAGGACTGTTGTGGTTTCACCCAGCAGGCAGCTAAACACCACACAGCCGTTCACTCACTGCCCCGCTCCCAGTGGGATGGGGGAGAGAATCGGGGAAAAAAAAATAGTAAAGTTTGTGGGTTGACATAAAGACAGTTTAATAGGACAGAAAAGGAAGGGAAAATAATAATAATAATAATGATAAAAGAATATACAAAATAAGTGATGCACAATGCAATTGCTCACCACCCACAGACCGATGTCCAGAGTTCTTGAGCAGCGGACACTGCACCCCGGCCAAGTCCCCCCAGTTTATGTACTGAGCATGACATCATATGGTATGGAATACCCCTTTGGCCAGTTTGGGTCAGCTGTCCTGGATGTGCCCCCTCCCAGCTTCTCGCTGGCAGGGCATGGGAAGCTGAAAAGTCCTTGACTAGTGTAAGCACTACTTAACACACCAATGTTTTAGTTGTTGCTATCAACGTTATTCTCATCCTAAATCCAAAACACAGCACTGTACCAGCTACTAGGAAGAAAATTAACTCTATCCCTGCTGAAACCAGGACATATTTGAAATGGAATAGAGTAACAGGCCTTTGGAAATGCAGAATTGACTATTTTATTAAAAAAAAAAGAAAAAAATCAAATTTCAATATTTAGTAAAGCAATATAGTTTTCTGATAGTTAGAAGTGTATTATGGTCTGATACTGTGGATGTTTTGGATCATTGAGTTCAGTTCACTGGTTTATACACAAAATGCAAATGTTATTAAGTGATACATATTATTTCCCAGAAAAAACAGTATGGTTTTATAAGAAAGAAGAATCTGGTCACATGCACAGAGGAAAACAAAAAAAAAAGAACAAATGCTAAACTTTTTAATTGATTTCTTATATGAAATTGAGGAAATAGTGGGAAATATGAGAGCTGACTACTGGTTTCAGCTCAGCTGAGGTTTGTTGTGGTATAAATCAATTCAGTCCATCTTTCATTAGTCTGTTCACAAATCTTGTTACTAACAGGAGTTTCCATCTGGAAGTTACCTAATCTATATGGTAAACTGCAGATTGTTTGAAATTATACTGTTTATGTATAAAGCATGATCATTATAATCATATAGTTAAAGTGAGTTTACTCAGTGACGTTTAAAAAATAAGTTTTGGGAAACATCAATATTCTCATCTCTTTTTAAAAAAAAAAGTTATAACTACTGCGATCCTTTAAAAGGGGGCTCTCTTAAAAGAGTTTTCAGGACAACAGAAGAATTTGCTTCCTGGAACATATCTGTACTGCAAAATAATGTGCTGTTAACTCACGTTGGCTAATTTGAGTTAGCTGTTTGGTTGAGAATGTTGGCTTGTATCTAACTGGAGTTTAAACCTACTTTCCTCTCTCCTGCAAGCAAAAGAAATAAGAAGTTGATGTTTGCCACTGAAGTTCATCATTCTATCCCTTAGCTATTGATAGCAACAGCAAGGATAATCGGAGATTTCTCAATGACTTCAGTATGAAGAAAGATTAAGTAACTAAATCTTTAACTTGGGAAGAGACAAATGTGCTAATGGCTTATAAAATGATGAATGACCATGCATTAATCACTTCATATTCATTTTTCATGTCTCATGATACAGGTATGAAGGATATAAAAAAAAATAATCCAACAGCAGGTATAGAACAAACAGAAAGAAGTATCTGTCATGCAAAGTACAATTAAACTGTGGGATCTTCTTCCACAATGACTGCTGGCAAGAGTGAAGTATAACTGCACAGAATGATTAGACAAATGCATAAAAAATTCTTCAAGAGCTATCAAACACCAAGATGAAGACACTCACTCTAGTTTAAAAAGTCCAGAAACTGTAGGTTAAGATATCTCAGAAAGGGGTGTTTTCTGTTTTCTTGAGCACGTAGTACTCTTTGGTATACCTGCTGGGTTCCTCCGTCAGACCAGATGGATCCTACTAGGTAAAGAAAATGAAAATTTGCTATGAGATTACAGAAACCCAAGAAACAAACATTGCAGAAGACAAACTGGGAGTAAAAAAAAGGGGGGGGGGGGGGGGAGAGAGAGAGAGGAGATAGAGAGAAGAGAGTGTCCAAAGCTTAAAAATTAAAAAAAAAAACAAAACAAAAAAAAAAACAACAACTCTGAGGTAACCAGGTAGGGGAACTAAAGAAAACAGACCTAAAAACCTCCAGTACTTGTTGAAGGCATCCAAGAAGCCAATATGATCTGCCCAGAGGCACAAACATGCAGGCAAAAGTAGATCTGTGAATATTTGGTAACTCCCTGACAACCTTCAGGCAATTGGTAATGAAGACCCAATTCCCTAATTATTCTATTCTGTTATTGAATTTTTATGTGTGTTCTCAGTGCTAATTGTTGACACAGATAGCTTGTTTAATCTTAATTCAGTTCCAAGCTTGTTGGAATGTAAAGCATTGCTTCATTTCCAGCATGGACTATTTTAGCTTTCCTGGGAACTTGTTTATCCTGTTCTTTTTGTCTTCATTTCGTCATGAATCTGATGTGCCTTGTAAAGCAAGTCCTTCTTTGGAGCTAGATATGCCAGCTCCTTTCTCTTATTTCTTAGATCTTCAGCATTTACTTGCCCTGTACTTGTTCATGCCTGTGTATCTGTTTGTGGCTAGTGCTTTTCTGGCTTTCCAGGTGACATGAGCCTCTATCCCCCTCAATCAGAGACCTTCTTTTTAAATAAATTAAAAAAAAAAAAAAAAAAAAGAAATTGAGGGACAAAGAAGGGGTGGGCGTGAGTCTCAAAATACCAGAAGCTTGGAGTAAATAAACTGAAGGGGGAATAAGCAGAGCTTCCCCAGCAGTACCCTGTGATCCCAAAGGTATCCAGAGAGATGCTGCCCCAGGGATCTGAGAACAGGAGCAGATTCCACCCCACCTTCCTCTTGCTTAAGCTCCTTGTGACTGTCTGGGCCAGAGCTGGAGAGGAGTTCAAGGAGGAGCTCCTGTGACTTGATAAGATCTTGGGGAGTGGCAGCTTATGAATTGTGAAAGGGGATCTTGCTGAGGTCTGAAAAAAGGGCAGCATCCCAGTGAGTGCTGTGCAAAATGTCCATGAGGATGCAACCATTCAAATAGCACTGTGAAGGTGCTTGCACCCACTGCCTGAGCGCAGCAGGGTACCAGAGCCAAGCCTGACCCTCTGCGCTGCTGGCCGCTCAACGCTGCCAAACTGTTTGCAAGGTATCACCTACTTTTGGTGGGAGACACTGGGAATCCTTATCTGTTCAATGTGTTTGTGGTTCCCCCCATGTTCCTCTGACTGTAAGGATATTCTGCCTAACCTTAGCTGATGTTTCTACTTGTTGGCTGTTTATTTCTCCAAATTTGGTTAATCTTGTGGCTCTTTTGAAGGGTTACCCTTCCTGCTCCCTCACTACGCCCAAAAACTAATCAGCCAGAGTCTCTGCTGCTTTCCTGCTTTTTTTGGTGGATGTAGAGGAGAGGAACTACTCTGATACCCAAACTACTTGGTTTGACAGTGGCAACATCTCCAGATTATTTGGAGCCTTTACCCAGTAGTTTTCTCCCCCTTCTTTTACCTCACCAATCTCTACAGAAGTTTTGGAAGAATACTCTTTGTTCCTCCTTCACTGGGTGCAAGCTTTAGGTTTAAAATGTAGTCATATGTACAGTTAAAATGTTTATTATTTCTGGGAAAGAAACATTTTAAGACCAACAAATGGCTTTCTCTTTCCTCCAGACCTCTTCTCTGTCCTCCTACGGTCATAATAATGTAGTTTAGGCATATCTGAGGTAGATTAAAGTTTGGCACACTGCCAGAGCTAGCAATGGCAAACCATTCTGCTGTGTCCTCCAATATGCTGCATTGCTGGCTGTGTTCAAAAATAACTTAGATGTCAATATGGGAAGGAGGAAAGTTGAGATAATAAATTCCAGTCATTATATGGAATAGACGAAATATCAAGGTGGAGGCTGCTAAGCTTTCAGTTCTTTGGATGCCTGGTTTCCATAGTTCAATAAGAATGGTTATCTTAAATTTCATTTATGATTTTGAAAATATCAGACTGTTGTTCTGACACTCTTTTGCTTATGTTTGCCTATTTTTTCTAGGTTGACTCTGTAGAACTAACCTTTTCAATGTACCCAAGCATTCTGTTTGCATTCCTAATATCCAACAACTAACTTCATCAAGCTCTCTATGGTGAACTCCAAGTCTCATGCTTAAAAAAAAAAAAAAAAAAAAATCCTCTTGTGAAGAATTCAGGAATGAGTCTGGGGGTTTCTAATCCTCTACTCACTGGGCACATCTTCACACTTTGTAATAGGTAAGTTACATTTTATCTGCCATCATCTTGCTTAGTCTCCAGGTATAAGCATGAGATTGTCTTGAGTTTCTCCCAGATCACTGTAATGTTTTGTAAAGAAACAGTGTAGTGTCACTGGGAAATGTCATCTGTTTGCTAGCTATTTCCTTTTCCAAATCATTAACTGCATAGACCCATGAGATTTTTCTACTTAAAAATATCTGTGGTTGTTTTGAGGAATATCTTTTAAACTTTATTTCCGATTGCTTAATTAGCTTCCAAATCAAGATATTTGCCCCTTAGAAAACTACCTAGTACGCAGCTGGTGACATAAAGCTAAATAATTAATATCCTTATGTGTAATTAAAAAAATTAATACTCCTTTAGGAAAGATCTAATTATATTATTTTTGAAAACTGAAGTTAATTAAGCCCACCATCATCTACTCCCCCTCCCGTGTTTGTGTGTGTTTGCAAAGAGTAAGTCTATTGGGTTAAAGGAGTGAGATTTCTTTCCTCCTCCCCTTACTGGAGCCATGCTGGCTCGAGCCTATCAAGTTATATTTATCCAACTGTTCTGCCATCCTATCTTTAATTAGATTCTCTATCAGTTTACTCAGTAATGGGACAAATCTCACCAGGCTATAAATTCTAGGTTCTTTTTTAGCAGCATTATTTAAAAATAGGTACTGCATTATTATTTTCCCCACTATTCACCAGCATTTTGACTTTCTATAAGGACATTCTGCAGATTTCTTTTCAGCACTCTTTTTTTTTTTTTTTTTTTTTAATGTTTGATACTGCAATTCGTTCTCAATCTTTTCCTGAGTAGCAACCAATCCTCAACCCCCTTTTCCTGTGGAGCAAACTTTTTTGTCTGATACCAAAATTGGTATCAATTTTGTCAATTGTCATTGACACCAAAATTGTCATTGGTTTTAAACTAGTGATTTGAAGACCACCATGCATGTCCATGAGGGATACTTAAGTAAAGTAAAGTAGTCTTATTGGTCAGCATCTGAAATTCACAGTGGAAGCGTTAGCGTTTGTGGTGGGTTGACCCTGGCTGGATGCCAGGTGCCCACTAAGCTGCTCTATCCCTCCCCCTCCTAAGCTGGACAGGGGGAGAAAAATACAAACGAAAGGCTTGTGGGTCGAGATAAGGACAGGGAGATCACTCAGCAATTACCATCATGGGCAAAACAGACTCAACTTGGGGAAATTAGTTTAATTTATTACCAAACAAATCAGAGTAGGGTAATGAGAAACAAAACCAAATCTTAAAAACACCTTCGCCCCACCCTTCCCTTCTTCCCGGGCTCAACTTCACTCCTGATTTCTCTACCTCTTCCCCCCCAGCAGCACAGGGGGATGGGGAATGGGGGCTGTGGTCAGTTCATCACACGTTGTCTCTGCCACTCCTTCCTCTTCACATTCTTCCCCTGCTCCAGTGTGGGGTCCCTCCCACGGGAGACAGTCCTCCACGAACTTCTCCAACATGGGTCCTTCCCACAGGCTGCAGTTCTTCCCAAATTGCTCCAGCGTGGGCTCCTCTCTCCACAGGCTCACAAGTCCTGCCAGCAAACCTGCTCCAGCATGGGCTTCTCTCCATGGGCTCACAGGTCCTGCCAGAAGCCTGCTCCAGCATGGAGCCCGTGTGGGCTTCCCACAAGGTCAAAGCCTCCTTCGGGCATCCACTTGCTCCAGTGTGGGGTTCTCCACAGGCTGCAGGTGGATATCTGCTCCACTGTTAACCTCCATGGGCTGCAGGGGGACAGCCTGCTTCACTGTGGTTTTCTCCACAGGCTGCAGGGAAATCTCTACTCTGGTGCCTGGAGCGCCTCCTCCCCCTCCTTCTTCACTGACCTTGGTGTCCGCAGTTGTTTCTCTCACATATTCTCACTGCTCTCTTCCGGCTGCTGTTGCACAGCAGCTTTTTCCCCCTTCTTAAATATGTTATTCCAGAGGCGCTACCATCATCGCTGATGGGCTTGGCCTTGGCCAGTGGCAGATCCCTCTTGGAGCCGGCTGGCATTGGCTCTGTTGGACATAGGGGAAGCTTCTAGCAGCTTCTCACAGAAGCCACCCCTGTAGCCCCCCCGGCTACCAAAACCTTGCCATGCAAACCCAATACAGTGTTCTATTGTAGAAACACGGTGAGCCCCCTCTCTGGAAATGTTGAAAATAACTGTCTTCAGCAATTTCTCTCCTTTCCTGGTCTTTGCACTTTATAGGTAATTGTGCACTTGGAGTACGCATCCATTTGGAAAATTAAATGCAATGTGAATACAGTAAAATAAAGATGAAATGGAGGGTAATTAAGTGCAAGGCCAAAATTTTAACATTTTAATACAAAAGGAGCAATATAAATGATCTGATTTATTTAACAACTTTAGTCATATGTAGCCTCATTCATGTGCATAGTAGAAAAAAATTATTTCACATTGACTCAAAAGCACTCCCACACTATCTACTTATTAAAATTTTATTTGCAAAGTAATGTTGGTAAATTAATCTTGAAGCAATATTAAAAAAAAAAAAAGACAAAAACAACTGGGGATGTGTTTTGGTACAGTTAGTATTTCAGCTTGGTTTCAACTGAAGTGGTTCATGTGGCTCTACCACAAGTATCTTTCCACTGGCACTTGTGTTTAAAAAATTAACACACCTATAACATACACAGTCTTTTGCTGGAAATAAATGCCTTTTAACTTAACGGTTTTGTTTAAGATCTTACATTCTGTCTCAATCATATTTAATCTGATTTTCATGTATACAGATAAATATATTAACACCACGTTAATATTCAGTACATGAATACTGTGAAAAAGGAAATTAACTGCAACTAAAGGCAAGTAATTTAGGGGGGGATGACTTCTTCTACCTGTATACTGACCAGAACTCTTGAAATTTAGGATTCCTGGCTATGCCCAAGGCATGATGCTAAATCAGAGTGTCTTTGTTCTGTCCTACAGTTTTGGAGGAGAATAAAGATGTGTTGTGGATTGTAACAATGACCTGCATCTGAATGTCCTGTTGTGGTGGTTAGATATTGGCTGGCTGCCAAATGCTCACCCAGCTGCTCTCTCATGCCCCCTCCAGGAGGAGGCAGTAAGATGGAAAAGCTCGTGGTTTGAGATAGAGAGGGGGATCCCTTATCAGTTACCATCATGGGCAAAACAGACTGGACTTGGGGAAAATCAATGCATTGACAATTAAAATAGGTTTCAGTAGTGAGAAACAAAGACAAACTTTAAAACAACACTTTTCCTCCCCTACCCTTTCTCCAGACTTCACTTCACTCCAGGATTTTCTACCCGCTCCCAGGTGGCACTGGGGGAGAGTGTGGGGGATTGCGGTCAGCCCATAACAGCTCCTCCCTGCCGCTCCTTCCTCCTCACGCTTTTCCCTGCTCCGGCCTGGGGCCTTCCCATGGGCTGCAGGGAAACACCCGCCCCACCGGGGTCTCTCCAGGGGCCACAGGGGCATCTCTCTCTCTGCTGGGGCGCCTGGAGCACCTCCTCCCCTCCTCCTGCTCTCCCCCCGGGGCTCGCAGGGCTCTTTCTCACACCGTTTCCCTCAGCCCCGGCTGCCGGGCAGCGTTTTGCCCTTTCTCAGCCAGGCTTTCCCCGAGGCGCCCGCCCGTGGCTGAGGGGCTCAGCCGTGCCCTGCGGTGGGGCCCTTGGAGCCGGCTGGAACCGGCTGTGTCCGGCACGGGGCAGCCCCTGCAGACCCCCCTGCCATCACCAGTGCACCAGTTTGTATTGTTCCATGTCCCATGTACTTTGTGTAAACTGGGTCATGTGTCTTAATACTTTTTTTTTTTTTTTGTAGGGAAAATAAACTTTCTTTCAGAGATTTGGTTATCTTTATATTATGTTGAAGAGCTTTTACTTTAGTGAGGGAGAAAGCAGTTGAACTCTTTACCTGCATTACCGCTGTCCGACACCACATCTGCTGGCTGCAAGCAACTAAAGAAAAGGATTTGTATTGCTGTGCCTACCTTCTGCCCCTTGTGAGTTTTTTTCATAGAATCATAGAATGTTGCCAGGGATGGAGCATCCACCACCTCACACTTTTAATTTTGGTTTGTTTGTTTTGGTCAGGGTTTTTTTATGAATTGTTCTGTTTTAAAAACAACTCACGCTGCAATTATGCAGCTTTAAATTCAAGGTCTCTGATGAAAACAGTATTTTTACTCCATAAGTGATAAAGCCCTTTTCCTTTCTTAAAAAAAAAAACCTTTCAGGGCTAAAGAGCTTGTATCAAATTGCAATTAGAGAAGTAAAAACCTAGATGTAGCTTAATGAGTAAATGAAGAGTTGGATAATGGTGATCCCTTGCAAGAGGTTTTAATGAGGAAAATGCTCTTCAGTCATCGGAGGATTATGGAAGAAGGGCAGTAATCTGTGCCACTTTGATGTCCTGGCAAGGTAGTTTACTGTATTTTGTTTTCTTGCTGTGAAACTGAATAGCCTCACTCTGTGCCCACACAGCAATCTGAAACATCTGGAGTCTGCTGTATTCAGAAGTCTTTTTAAAGTGTTCTTCCCAATTTGAGTGAATGGAGAACATGTGCTTTCTACTGCTGATGCACAGAAACATATGAGGGGCTGTGGATGTGGTTAGAGATAGGATTACTGCAAGGTACGTTTTGTAAGCGCTTTCCTTTTCAGAATATCTTTATACTTGTATCTGAAAGCTGTTTTTTCTAGGGAGTGGTCTAAAACCTGTGACTGCCTGTCTCAAAAAAATGAAAAGCAACATCCCACACCAAATGCTTATCTGCTGCCACAGCGCATGAACATGCCTTTAAAAACCTACAGGTTCTGAAGTATTATGGCCAATTTTTTTCATAAATGGAAATACTTTTCAAGTCTATAATGTTTGTGTACTTACGAATGGAAGGAGTGGCATCCCATTTCCACAAGGAAAGGCTATATGTATGTGTGAAGCAGAGTATAGTGTCTTGTACTATCCCAGGCATGAACTGTAGTGTCGTCCCTGATGATCATCCTCTGTTCTGACCACAGTTTTTCTTTTTTTATTCAGTACTGATCTCTGCAACCATGCTGATGTAGCTATGATTGACTGCTAGCACTGCTCATGTAAAACCCCAAAAGCAATCAATAGATAGCCAACTCTTTTCCTACCTGAGGACTTAGCTGTTTGTGGCACTTTAGTAAAATGCATAAGGCGTGAAGCCTACAGAGTCTCCCTTCCACATCTAAGTCACAAACAAAACATTTTTGTCAGAACTTAACTGGTAATTTAAATTCAAACTTTTTCAGCTGAGTTACAATTACACCATAAAGTATGTCATGTGTTCAGTTTTTGCAGTTGGTCTTACAGGCTTCAGTTTATATCTTGTATAAATGCTTGGTTATGTTCTTCCAGTGGAAGGGTACAAGTATCATCTGTTGGTAGCAGCTATTTCTGATGGTATTTGTTGATATCCAGAGGCATGGTGATTGCACAAGGGTAGGCAGAGCACCAATCTGCATGTGGTCAACACCTTGTTCATTACAGAGGGAAGGGAAAGGAAAAGAGGTTTAGCTCCTTTGCTTCAGCATTTTTTTTATGGATCCTGTTCTACAGAGTTTGAGGTGGAAGCAGCTTCCAGGACTATTCCTGACAGCAGACTGCTGCTGAAATTAATAGCTTCCAAAACTTGCTTGGAACCAATTCTGTACCATGTGGTGTTTACATCTCTAAGAATTTTTATTCAGATTCATGGAATGTAATGGTTATGATGGCAATGAGTTAGAAACCAAAAAAAATTAATAAAATTCACATTAATCTCTTTAAAATATTTTCTATCAGCTCTGTTATTTTCAAGTTTTCTTGGTATAAAGCCCTTTTTTATGACTCTTCAGTGACTGGTATAAGCAAAACCCTGAACATGAATGAGGGTCTGCAGGTACTACTGCCATATAAATGATTATTTCGTATATATAGTACTATAGTATCCCAGCTGCTGATTGTTATTGTAGAATCCTTCTAATTTTAGTTGAATCTATTAAAAAACCCCTACCTCTACTTCTAAGAATATCTGCTGTCAGGCTACCAGAAAACCAGTGAAGGACACCTTTATTTTGTGATGATGAGATAAAGTCAAATAAGGCTTAGCCTTTCAAAGATGGGTCACTTTTTTCATTAATGAAAGCCTAAATAGATGGTGAGATATGAGTGGTTATCATGTATGTTGAGAAAAAAGAAGTGCTCTGATGCATTGACTGTGGTTAAAGAGAACATGGAAGCTGCAATGGGAAAAATGCCTAACACTCTAGCTTTATTAATGATTTCACTATCATGACTGCTTCTAGGGCAGTATTTAGATGGTGGATATGCTGAAGCACTTCTTTTTTAAAAAATAGAAAAAGAGGAAGAAAACCCAAAAAGCAGAGAATACACAGAGCTATGGATTTAAACACCTGGGATTTTTTTTTTCTTCTTCTGCCCTATGTGCTTTGAGAAAAGGAAAACAATGGCTGTGCGGAGTTTGGGTTGAAAAAGCAAAAGCTGTGTAATGAGATTACTACAGCTATCACAGTGTGATTCCATTGTACTGCTATGTCCATGTCCCACTTTTCCAATAAATCATCATAAGCAGCTGACAATGCAAATAGCACAGCATGTTGTCTGGGAATTATTCTGATTAGTTTGTAACTTGCAAAGTCTCCACTCACTCTTGAGCAACGAGTCCTTCTCCCATAGCTGTTATTTTTCCCTGATACTCTGTGTCATAAGAGATACTGAGATTGCAGTGGCCATAATTCTGGTTCAAAGGTGCTTGTAATAGCTTGTGTTTGTTACCTTTCAGGGCTTTTGGGAGTATGCTATTAATACAAAAGTATGTTTTTACAATCTTCTCTTGCAGAATATCTATAACTAGATTTTTAAAACCTTGTATAAATCTTTGGTTTTAAAACTTGCACAAAGATAAAAATATATATTAAACCAGTATAGGAGCATGCAGTCTGCGTATATTGTCAGTAACATGTGTGGAACATGATAATCTCAGAGGCAGAAAACATTCTTAAATTGTAATCCTTGTATATGTGTTTTTTCTCACAGAAATAGCAAACTCCCTGCTCTGGACATTATAGATTTTTTTTTTTTTTTAACCTTTAATATATTTTTGTCTTTTACTGCAATAATGATTTCTGTGTAATAAATCATGGTGTTCTTTTCAAGCTATTTATTCGTCTACTATGTGCTGAAAGTCTGTATTCTCTGGAGCGATAGAAGTATGAGACATTAACTCCAATGGAAAGCTTGGAAATATGTGCTAGGCTTGTGGAAGAATTCAACAGAGAAAGATTAAAGCATGCAAATGTTTATACTGACACTTTTTTCTCTTGAGGTCTAGCTCAAAGTTTAACAAGAATGAGTATGTTTGAAGTCATCACAGCATTGTGCTATAGGGTGACCAGAGTGAAAGACCTACCAATACTTCTAACATCCTTGTCTGTTGTGGAAAAACCTTAGACTTCAGACACAGTAACTATCTCTTGCTTGTAGTGTGATCACGTTAACTTTCTGACCCACTTCTGTTAAAATGTTAGCTCTCATTATTGAAAACACCCAAACATCAGATTTTTTCAAAATAGTTCATCCATTTAAACTTGTACCATTTGGGGTCTTCATTAATAATCATTACATAATATATTAGTTGGGAATGCAGGTTAAGCACCTAGGCTTAATTCCTTGCTCTGTCACAAATTTCCCAAGTGTCCTGGGTAAGTCATTTAGCTTTCCTGTATCTCAATTTCCAATCTATTTAATAGAGAGAATATTATTCTTCCTGTTGTGAGAGAATACTCATTATCACTGTGGAAATAAACTTATAATGGATTCTGAAATGCTTAGGAAGTGTGCGATGGATCTATATGCCACAGACGGATGTGGACAGAAGCAGTTGTGTTCCCCAGTGTGGCAAATGAGGACAACCTAACAGCCTTGTCCCAGAGCGTATTTGAGATCTATGGAGACTTACACTAGCTTCATATTAATTTCAGGACCCTTGCAGCTTTAATAGAGTAAGCTTTGAGTTTAAGCAAAAAGCAAACTGGACTTTTTTCAGTTGATTATAGTATCACTTTCTGCTCTTCATAAATGGTGATTTTTAGCTATGAGCATGTACTTTGTAGTGGAGGGCAAAGAAAAGTTTCTTAAAACTGTGGAAGTGAAATAATGGGAAACTGCTCAAATCAAGTTGCTATATTGTAAATCATAGAATCATAGAATAGTTTTGGTTGGAAGGGACCTCTAAAGGTCATCTAGTCCAACCCCCCTGCCGTGGGCAGGGACATCTTCAACTAGATCAGGTTGCTCAGAGCCCCGTCCAACTTGACCTTGAATGTTTCCAGGGATGGGGCATCCACCACCTCTCTGGGCAACCTGTTCCAATGTTTCACTGCCCTCAGCGTAAAAAATTTCTTCCATATATCTAGGCTGAATCTACCCCCCTTTAGTTTAAAACCATTACCCCTTGTCCTATCGTAACAGGCCCTACTAAAAAGTCTGTCCACAATGATGTTTTCTGCTGGAAGTGTATTTGGTTTGTTAACGTGGAAAAGGGACAATTATTACTTAATTTATTAGAGCATAAGTAAAAAACTATTTACCAGGAAATGGAATTTTTCTCACTCCTGATACATTCCTGCCAACATACAGATAAAATTATTTGAAAAATCTACAAAGAACAAATGCTTCTCTATCAAAATAGACAAAGAAGCTCAGTAGAACAAGCAATTTAATTGAGAGAGAACTAGTGGGAAAAAAACTGGTAAGAAACCCCCATGCTTCAAGACATGTCTCTGAAGGTTGCATATTAAAAAAAAAAAAAAGCCCTATTTTTTAGAAAGTGTTTTAGGCACATCTGAAACCTTTCAGATAAATGTTTTATTGGATGAATCCTATTCTAGTGGTGCATGCTGGCAGCAGGGGTTATGACTGAACTACAGCAAATGCCAAGATTCAGTTAACTATGTTTCAGAATCACTGCGCTAGACTGTAATTACCTACTGTAAAAATAGGATATTGTCATGCTTGGTAACACTGGAAGCAGGGTCAGCAGGAATTTGTACGTTGAACACAGCATAAAATCCTAGAATGTCATGTAGAGACAGTCTCTGCTGCTGCTCACTGATAACAGTGTGCAACTGCTTTTAAGGGCAGGACTTCATTCTAAAATAGGCCAATAGGAGCAGGGAAATATATTGCTACTTAATGTGTAGATAGTTACCACTGACTATTAGAAGGCCTTCTATGTGTACAGACATTATCTTATGCATCTATACATTTTAGGTTTTTTTAATTTTTATATTTTTTCTTCTGCTTTATTGCTAGACTTCTTGAGGCTAATTTCTACTTGGTACCTGTATTGTATTTCATCTCTGGTTAGGGCACTTTCATCCATCCATCTGTATACGTGTGCATTAATAGTTAAGTGCTAGGAACCCTTCTGGAAGCATGAGGGATGGGGAGAATACTCAGCATCTCCCAAGGTGTTGAATTCTCACCACCTGGTATCTGGGATTCCCTAGAGTTGGGCAGGAATCCTAATTTTTTTCTTGTAGCTTTCCTATCCTGAAGACAACTAAGTATTTCTCATCCTAAAAGTCATCCCAAAAAAATACCTACTATTGCTGCAACCTAGAAAGCAGTTGGAGACAGTCTTAATCATTCCCTGTTGGTTGCTGTTTAGCTTAACACTGAGATGATGTCTACGCTAGTAGGTTATAACAGTGCCTGGGAAATTTCCTGAGTTCTGGAACAAAATTACCTGTATTGTGAGGGTGTGTGTGTGGGGAACCTAAACCATCCACTAGGCTTTGAGCCTGTTCTCACTGGTGTTCCTCCAGACACTTCTTGTTCATGGTTCAGCAACAAGAATATTTCAGGGACAATTTTAAGAAATCAGACAAGCAGTCTTCCATCACTATCCTGTTGTGAAGCCTAAAAACATTATTAGAAAGGATGCATATCACTTCTTCACAGTGGCTGGAGTGTCTGAGAATATTCCCAGGTCTACTTAAATTTACTATTATAGATGTAATTCTTTATTCCCTATACTGTTGAACAGAGATGGAAGGAAAGGTGCCCTAGGTACTGCTCTAGAGCTTAAATCTTTAATCTCTTGTAGCTGGTACTAGAAATTGCTAGGGGTACTCTGCTCCTTCCCTGTAGCTCTAATTGTGGCATTTCTGCTGACATGAGCATCTGTATCAGTAGGCATAAAGAATTTTTACATGTGTAGTAAGTTGTTCAATAGCTAATACAGGATCTGTTCACAACTGTCTACATTATGATGCACGACAAAGAACTTAACACTTTCAGAGTGGCTTAGTCCTTGATTCATGGAAAGAAAGCTTTTTACATTATTTGTTAAATACTATTTAATTTAAAAGGTGCAGAATGATCCCTGAAAAGATCTAAATATTTTCAGTTATCGTGAAATAATTTTGGAAATCAAATTAGAAGAATTGGAAGTAGTAATAGGTAGCTGAAACTTCAGATCTTCAAGACTGTTAGTGTTGTTAGAACTAGTAAAATCTTTGAGCCACAACCAGCGTCTCACTTTCTTCATGCCAGATGGTGTTGTACATGTACACAGTAAAAGGTTGCTTGTAGAACTTATGTAGAACTTTTTGTTTTAATTAGCAAACAAAAACCAAATTAAGGTTAGAAGGTCTTTCTTCTAAGCCCTGTCTACTGAGCTACCCACTGTTCTGGCTTCTCAAATGAGAACATATACACAAAACCTAGGGAATCAAGTCGACATTGCATATTATCTTGCTAAGGATGTTATGTACTCTTATGAAGCACCACATATGGATATCTTAAAGTTAATTGGCTCTTTAGGGCAGAAGTGCTTTGCCTCTTCACTCTGGACAAAATGTTAGGATAAATCCCTGACTTTGGGATAGTATGGTTTTCTTTTCTTGTTACTTGTAAGTCATATTAGGATGGATTTCCTCTTGTAAATACTGCTGTAGTCTAGGATCCTAGATAATAGAAAAAATTCCCCAAGCTGCTTGTGCTTTCAGATTTTTTTGACCTAATGAAAACTTACTAGTCTTTGTATTAAATAATCAAAACTTCATTTTACTAGAAATTACTACCTTTAAATTGAGCTTTAAGTGATCTTCAGACTAACTGAAAACAGGTGTCTGTATACTCTAGTATTGCAAGTATTAGAGTTTGTGGGTGGGTTATTTTGTTGTTAAAGAAATGACATCTGTGGTCTACAGTAGCTGAGAAAAAAACAAAATTAACTTAGCATGTTACCAGCCAAACTTACACCTTCAGTGTGAGGTGTACCGAACAGTGTTATTCAGAAAAGTTCTTCAAGGAACAATGACTGAAGTGTGTTCCTCCTGGTGGTGGGATCATGTCATTTGACAATCCCTGGACTTTAACACAAATGCTGTACAATGGTATACTTGGAGTATTTTCCTTCCAATTTTTAGGTGTGATGGACTTTGGCAAAGCACCCTAATTATCAAGCACCTATCATTAAGTTAATGAGGTGTGTAGTAATCCTAAAGAGAGCAACTAAGAACTGTTAAAGGAAAATATTTCATGCAGGATGCAACAGCCTGAGAGGTGAGGTGAGGCGAGGCTGCTGCAGCTCCATGTCCCCAGGTACAGCTGGTAGCGAGGCTGAAGATGTATTCCCACAGGCCTGCACACACAGAGCACCCATTACATATCCATGGCCAGCCACACAGATCAGACAGACACACAAAGCACCAGTGGTCTCATCCTGCTTCCTTCTCTGGCTGGACAGGATGGAAGTCCACTGGTGAGAACATACATATATATATGTACAAGGTGGATCCCTCCAGCAGCTGGGCTCATTCGGTTTTTCCAGTAGCTGTCCCTGGATCTCAGTCTTGCCAGTTGCTGGCACCTGGACATACAAACCCCATGAGGCTGCAGCCCTATTCCAGTTGCTGGTACATACTGCGAACGTGTGTACACACGTGTGCACGCACCACCTTCCCCCCCACGAGCTGGCCAGGACTACCCTGGTCCCACAGCTGACCCCCCTCTGCTCTTACCCCTGGAGACACACAGGTACTTTCACACCCAGAGCTGCCCTCACCTCCTTGTTCCCAGGTCACTTCACCCACTCACCAGTTCATCCAGGTTGATCTTTGTTAATGATCACACACTCACTCACATACCCTTACTTGCTCCTGTCACTGGCACCATGGACACATGGGTTCTCCAACCCCAGTTGCTGTACTCACACCCCCATACACACACGTGCACGCAGCATAGTCTCCTTACCCATGAAAGAGGTAGAAAGCAGTTTAATAAGAAGACGGGACAGGCTACGCTGATCAGGCACAGGGTGTGGCCAGATGAGCGTCCTGACCAGGCAACTATTCACATGTGACTGGGCCTTTACATCTCCTTACCCCTCTATTTTCCCACTCTTGTTCCTACCCAAATCAACTAAACTCCTCCCTTTTCCCGCCTTTGGTTCCTCCCCTAAACATCCCATAAGAAGTCCTGTGACCCTGAACTGCTTTTCCCCTGCGTCCAACAGCGTGTCCCCTGGGCAGCAACCCTCTTAGTGTTAAAGGTGATATCCAGAGCTGCTCCTGATGACTCCTTGTGATGGGTTTCACGCCTGGACAATGAGGCTGAGGCTCTGCTGGGACAGCTCTGGGAGGGGCCCAGACAGGGTGTTTGCTCCTTGGGAGTCTTGGTTTGGGTTCCCACCTGCATTTGTGCATCCCTGTGTTCCTCTGGGCTTGTGGAGATGGGCCTTTGATGGGCTGATGGGTCTGGGAGCAGCTTGGGCAGGGTATTATTTGGGCCTCCACTCCTGCTACTGTGTCTCTGAGCTACTTTGTGGGTCTGCGGAAGAAGTTTATCACGTAACCTAGCAATAATGAATGCAGTATAATGTCTTATGAATAATAGGCTGTGTTTACTAGTTTGTAGTTATAATGGAGAATTACTGTTATCCAGTTGGAATGTGTGCAAGTCTCCAGAGAGGAAGAAGCTCTGAATTGAAATAATTGTAAGCTACTGTTAGATTGTTTTGCTGAGAATATCATGTTGTTTGCCTTTGCTTTGTCCTTAAAATACTCTTCATAAGTGATCCTTTTGACTTCTGTTTTTAAGGATTGTTCTTCAGAAGACTCAAACTGTAGTAGGCTCATATGAAACAGCTGACATGTTCTTGTCTTTCACAAATGAGTATGCAAAAGAGGAATTAAATTTACTTTGTTCTCTTTATTCTTCCCTAGCTATCTGTCATGTTGGTTATTTACAAGGTCATGCTGCGTTTCCCTAATTGTTGAGTTATGCTGGCATGACAGTATTGTTTTATGGAGAAGTTTTTCCTGGGATAATGTCAGCAGGAAAATGAGTTTAGACAACCCTGTGATTCAGAGCTTACAAGGGATCAGTCTCTAGTGCACAAAACTGCCTTTCACTGTCTCAGCAAGATGAAGCTGAACGGGCCATGAGAGAGGGATAGATGTTCTTTATCAGGGAATTTAGACCTTTCTGAAAGGTGTCAACCAACTGGGGAAATGTAGCGTGAGGATGTATGCCCTGCAGACGGAACTTGTCTTGCTGTGTTGTATTTGGTCTCTGAGGTCAGTGACAGGGTGTTAGTCATTGGAAAAGGAGCTTATTAGTTAAATGCCCTTTTGGCTAATGCAATATTTTAAAAAACAATGCTTCTAGATTCAGAAAAGTGAAAACAGTCAACTGGTGTGCTATCACATTATTTTAACTGTAATCATTGAACTGTCTTCTCATTTTCTCTTGTCTGTTTGGGATGGGCATAAGAATTTACCTACGGGTTGGTGAATGGTTGGTTCCTTATTGGTTATCCACAAGGAAACACATAATTTTATAAGAAGGTAGGTGTAAGCCAAAGGAAGTACTTAAAAGTACTTGTTGAAGCCCTTTATGTGCTGAGCTTGAGTAATCGGATTTAGCTGGTTGGGGGGAAGTAGAGATGTGAAGCTTTCACTGGTAGGTGCCAGGTCTCTGGGATATGTGTTTCAGTAGCTTTGAGGATGCATGGAACTGCCTCTGTTCAAACTGTACCTACGTCTCACCATTGCTGTGAGAAGCCATGGTGAAAGTCTTGAGGAAAACCAGCCTGTATCTGAATTAAATCCCTTTCTAATTGTGTTTCCCAGGTCTCCTCTTCTAGGAGGTATTCTGGAATTTTTACAGAGGGAGGAAAGAGTTGTTGGAATAGTTACTTGTTATCCTATTTAAATCCTCACAGATGATAAAATTTAGTACCTCTTCAATGTTTTACTGTTTTATGTCAACAAAAAGTTGGACTCTTGGTGTAATTTTAATATTAATATATTCTGGTAGCTGCTTATTAATGGGTTTCTTCTTAACTGTCTTATAATGATTTGTCAACAAGCAGGGATGAGAGGTAGTGATAAGTGTTTCAAAATGAGAATATGAACAAAGAGCTTAATGTTCAGATCAAAAGATTTTTATGGCTGTTTCTTTTTCTACAACTTTATGGAAGCAAAATATATCTCTTTCAAGCTTAACTGACTGCAAATTAGCCATTATTCCAGCACCTTTATAGGTTGTCTTGTTAGCATTTTAGCTCGTAAATAGGCAATCTGTGACTACCCATACGGTATACAGGCAGTTATTTTTCCTCAGCTTTATGGTTATATTGCTGTTGTCTTCTTTCTAAAAAGTAGTCATTGTCTTTTGAAGTTAGGTTTAATTAACTGAGTTTAGCTTCACCAAAGTGTCTTTCAGTGTTGGGTTAAAAAGTTGTTTCTATATGACCAGAGAACTAGTCCACCCAATAGAAAACATTTCCTATATTTGAGTGAGTTACTGTACTAAAAACAGATCTGAAAAAGTTTGGTTACCTATTAGATATAATAGTGTAACTATGGCTACAGATATAACTGCTATTAGCAGTTTCACGTGCAGATGCAGCATTTTCAGGAACTCAGCATATAAGAAGGCAGTGCTGCCATCTTCAAGTATTAAATAAGTAAGAATAAATTCCATCTTTGACAACATCAGTTAGAAAGGCTGAAATGGTGCCTTCTGAACATATTCCAGCCACTAGTGGTTTTATAAAAATTGGAAGTTGTAAAATTCTTACAGCACTTAATTTTACAGAGAACTTTACTATAATATTTAGATGGTTTGTTAGAATTTTCTGGAAACTATGCTTAAATCACAACACAATTTCTGCAACTTAGTATTACACCCCTTTAAAATACTTTCTTTTTTTTTTCTTCTCATATCTCATTAAATATTTTGAAAACATTTTCAGAAACTTATTTTAAGATGATGTGGTACCTATAATGAAAAGAAAGTGAGAGCACTGTATAAAGAGATGTCTTGAAGAGATCTCAAAAGGTCAATCTCCCTGCTCAGTCATTCAAATCTGAGATGCATTGCACTTGGATATTCAAACAGCCGCTTGCAGCATATATATGTTTTTTCAGCTGAGATCTTGTGTACTATAGTACATAGCTGATCCAAATTCCAATAATTAGTGTTAATATACTTCAAAGATAACAGCATAGGAAAGCAGGTAGTACAAATGTAATTACAAGCTTTAATGATAGTTTATAAAAACATCTATGTACTTTATGTTGTTTTCTGCTTTGATTCCTGTATGGAGGTTCTAACAAATTAAATGGTCTTCAGAGATTCTTCTCTCTCTCTGCTGAGAGAGCACATCTCATACCTGGTATGGAGCTTTCTAATTTTTCACTGCTTGCCTTCCCTTGGGTATGAGCTTTTATCCTGTAAAAATGAGTTTTTAACATTCTGAGTCTTAAATGTTGAAACAGTTCTCACTATTACCTTTCCCCCCCCCCGTATATTTTATGCACTGAGTGGCTTATAACTTAGCATAGCTCGTGTTTCCACACTAGCACTTGCTTTCATAAATAAGCTATGCTTTGACTATGAGGGCCAGCTGCAGTTTTGCCAGTGTTTGCTACTTACAATGAGTGCTGGGGAAACAGAAATATACTTGCCTTCCCAGAGGTAAACAAAGAGACTGGCAAAGCAATGTTGTGTTTGGATATGAAGTAGTCATACAAGGCAGTCCTCTCCATGTAATAAGATTCACATTATCAGTCCATGGAAAAACTCTTGTATTAAGGTTAGCAAAATTGAAGTATGTAGGATACATAAATCTGCTTCAGTGTTAGGGAATGTACAGAATTGGACAGGATCATCTCTTAAGACTCGTCCAGCCTTTCATAGCTGTAATTATACAGATAAATTTCCCCCCACCATCACTACTGATGCATTTTGTTTAAAAAAAAGTTTTTATTCCATAACATGAATTAGAATAGGTTTTTCTGTTTCCTATGCAATTATTTAAGTTTTCTCATACCTGAGACAAGAATGAATACCACTTGGAGATTTTTTTTTTTACATAGCATATCTAGTTAGACTTGGCTGATTTAGTCTTATGTCATTATTTTTGCCAAAGGAACAATTCTGTGTAGATAAGACGCAGTGGTCATGCCATCAGATATGTTGATGAGTAGCATATGATATTCAGATCAAGGACAAAGTTATTCTTTTTCTTATAACCATGTCATCAGTCACATGTCATAATGGGTTAGCCCATTTAGGACATGTCTACTGCATTTTTCTTTGGTCTGTGTGAAAACAGAAACTATTTTGCAAGGCTTTTTTGACTAATAAACTGGATTATGGATGTACCAGTCTCATTCTCTAGCTATAGAACAAAAATGCCATCACCATTAACTGAAGGAGCTCAGGAAATACCTCAGGCTCATACTGTAGAGTACTCTACAGAAATGTTGACAAGATCTGAATAAACAAAAAGGAATTAAATTAGAATCATAGAATGGTTTGGGTCTTTTACCTTTTAAAGATCATGTAGTCCAACCTCCCTGCCATGGGCAGGGACATCTTTCACTAGATCGGGTTGCTCAAAGCCCTGTCCAGCCAACCTTGAACACTTCCAATGATGGGACATCCACAACTTCTCTGGGCAACCTGTTCCAGTGTCTCACCACCCTTATCGTGTAAAACAAAAAAAGCCCCAAAAATAGTAATAAAAAACCCCAAACCCAAACAAACAAAAATTTCTTCCTTATATCCAATCTAAATCTACCCTAAATCTACCCTCTTTCAGTTTAAAACTCTTGCCCTTTGTCCTGTTATTGTGGGCCTTGCTAAAAAGTCTCTTTCAATCTGTCATATAAGCACCCTTTATATAGCGAAAAGCCACAATAAAGTCTCCCCAGAGCCTTCTCTTGTCCAGGCTGAACAATCCCAACTCTCTCAGCTTTTCTTCATAGGGGAGGGGTTCCAGTCCTCTGACCATTATTAGATTTACAGATATGTATTAGGAGATAGTTAATGAAGAATCGTCAAATTATTGTATTGAATGTACAAAAAAGACTATAACTATGCTTCATTATTATCTAAGTTATCAGGAGAGTCAATTAATGGATCTCAAAGAATATTATTTGGACACATGTACATGTGGTGCATTGTGAAAGAGAAGAGCCTTTTTTGCCTGTTTCTTTGAAGTCTTACCCAGCAGCACAAAATCTTTCTGAATTAAATTATGTTAATGATATTTTTTTTTAATGATTTGGAAAATAGATAAATAATCTAATCGTGATACAAGGCCAACTGGTAAGCAATAGAAACACCAACCTTCTCAGCAGATGAATTTAAGTGGCACAAAGTACAAATATATACAAGTTCTTATGACCTTGGGTTGGGTTTAGAAACCAGGCAAGCATATTAAAATAACACACATAGTTAAAATGTGGATTTCTTGTGCACAGTTCCTTCAACAACATTAATCCATTTCAAGGTTATGGAGGATGCCAGCATGAGAAACGATGTTTTCCTTAAGGTACTGGGCTAAAAATTGGAAGATCTTTCTACTGCTGTTCAGGCAACAATTGTTTTCCTAAGAACTCTTCTACAAAAACACAGTACTTTTATCTTTTGTGGTCTAAGCCTTACTGGAGACTTAAGCAGCTACCTGTTTCTTACATAGTTTTCCTCTAACACTTTATAGAATCTTCAGTAAAAACTTAGGTTTTGGGAAGTGCATTGATGCTGTTGATTGCCTAGTTCATAAGTTACTACTTGTCCAACGCCATCCAAGAGGTACCATGAAGAACCAGCAATTCTTATAATGGGCTGCTAGAAATTTTCCTAAGTGAATCATTAGTATAAGTTAATTTTCACGTATGTTGCATAAATCTGTTTGTAATGGCGGTTTTCAAATTGCATCATTAACATGGCAGCACATTATAATGGTCTAATCGCTTTCTGTCTGTATGGCACCTATGGTACTTTTTTAAAATAGCTGAATAGTCCAGAAAATTGGTACCAAAATCCTGGGAACCATTACTTAGTCAATGAATTCTTCCAACAAACCAGTTGAAACAGCATGCAACAGCAAACCATGATTTTTCAAGTGGTTTGTTCTTAGGATTGCTTTTGTTTTGCAAGTTCTTGTAATGCTTTTATTAGAAATAAATGATGTAAGAATCAGTTTTCTGTTTTGCTGATGATATGTCTGCTTTCTTAAAGCTAGACACTAATCCTGAAATTAAAAGGGTTTTTTTGAAAATGTGGAAATTTTTTTTTTGCCTCTCACTTTCTTTGTGTTTCTGTGCAACAGTCTATGGTCTGTAAACATAATGAACGGCAAACAAATGAAACTAGTGTGTGATAGGGTCTGAAACAGCCCTACCTGGAAAGAGGAAATAAACAAACTCTTAGGAGTCCAAACTTTTTTCGTATGTTTTCCATAAGCATAGTTGTAACAGTTGTAGCTAGAATAGTAACTATAAGCAACTAAGAAAAAGCTCATGCTTGTCAAAGGGAAAGAAATAGGCATAAGATAATGAAGAACCTATTCCAAGCATATATCATAAACTATGTGAGGTGAGAAGAAGAGGGAGTTCCGTGGAAATAAATGAGGATTATGAGTACAATAAATAGTAGATACATACACAGAAAAGTAAAGAACTAAACTGAAGATAGGCCACAAAGCTGAGTCTTACGCTAAAAAAAATAAAGTATCTTTTAAAGAAAGTAGCAATTCTCTCGCACTTGCTTTCTGCCTGATGTAACATTAAGGTTTTTTTTCAATTTTTCTTTTAAAATATTTTGGATTTTTTGTTTGCTGTAGTCACTAGTGAGGCATGATAGATGAGTCAGTGCTTCTTCTCACAAATCTGTTTTGTTGCTTAGTTGCTGAAATCTGACATCTCTGTATAATTAGCGTCAGAATGAGGTGCTGGCTACAGCTTTAGGAAGCCTTACTGTCAGCTGCTTTCTTGACATATAACTTGCTCCCGATATTTTATTTTGACTGTAAATGAGAATAAGGTAACTCCTTCTGAATTTCAACCCACGCAATAGAAAATGGAAGAAATCAGATTTGGGGTTTCTTATATCAGTAGACTTAGATAAATCTGGCACTGATCCCTCATACTGCAGAAAAATCTTATGCTGTAAAATGAAACAATATAATGTCGATGTCTTTCATCTGATAGTAATTGTCTCTCTTATCAGTGAAGCATGCATGATTAGACAACTTTACTTATTCAGTGTCCTCCTTATAGACCTTCTCTGTAATAATGACTTTTTCCCCCAGTTACCTTCTGGGAATTGTTTATTTAACTTCAGAGCTTTTGTAGCACATAACTTACTGCTTCACAGCCAGGATGCCAAACCTTCTTGTTTGCCTGCTGAGAGGGTCCCATCCTTGTTATTGATAAGGATGCTTATGAAATTATAACTCAACATAAGTGATTCCATTCTTGACACTACTCTCATCTGCGCATGGGCTAATTCTGTGCAGAATGAAATACCTTTTTTTACCAGGAATCTAAAGTGAGTTAGATGAACTAATTTGGTCTTGTAGTTTTACTAATATATGCTTCTGTTGAACTCCAGTCTAAGTGAATGTCTACTTACAACTACAAAATTGCCTATAACTTCTCATGATTCCAGAGTCGAAAATGAACACGTAAATTAGTATTTGTGCTTTATTATGATGCACAAATTAGGTATAGTTTGTAGAAAAGTGTGTGTGTCAGGTTCACAGCATACTCTGACATTTGGAACTGGAATAGAGTGAAGATGGGATCATTGATCCAGATTGAACTTGCCTTTGTTTTTATAACGGATTGACTCGGTATCCTAGGCCTGAACTTCAGGGCTGAGTATCACCCCTCTTTATATGGACTTAACTCACTAACTTGCTTTAATGACAGTACTGTAGACAGCCTGATGAACTGACTGGTTCATCAACACGTTTGTCACCTTAGTAATGGAGAAATAACGTGACGATACTGCTATATTATTGAGTCCTGTTGCTGGTGGGAAGAGATTTGAATATGTGCAACAGGGGAAAAACATAAAAGAGAATTAAGCCTGGAGTAAAAACGTAGTATGTAGTGACATGTCTTGATCTCTTGCAAAATAGGACTTGGCTAGTAATACGTGTGTGTATAACTGCTTGTGTCACTTCATTTCAAACACTAGTAAATATGTGTGTGCATGTGCATAGGTTTAAAGGAAACAGCTGAACTAAGAAATCAACAAAATCCCATTTTAGTTTAGCAGCACTGCAATGGGAGTCGGTTGAAATTCCAGTCACGTGCTGTTTGCCCTCAAGATTTTCTTCTGTTCTTTGCACTTCTTGAGTGGAGGCAGTTTGTAACGGGAGACTGTACATACGCCTCTTTGGCTGTTAAAATGAATGTTCAGATTACTTTAGAAAACCACTAGAATCAAAGGCTCTATTTCTGCCAAAATACATGTATGTAATTCTGCGTTGCAATCATAGAATAGTTCAGGTTCGAAGGGGCCTCAGGAGGTCACCTAGTCCAACTTCTTGCTCAAAGCAGGATCAACACAGAATTGAGACCAGGTCTTGAAAACCTACAAGATGGAAACTGCACAACCTCTTTGGGAAACCTGTTCCACTGCTTAATTATCCCCATAGTGATTTCTTCCCCCCTCCCTTTATATCAAATTGCAATCTTTTTTGTTTCAATTCATGTTAATTTCCTCTTGTCTTCCAGCTGTCTACCTCTGCAAAGATCTCCTTCCCACAGGGGAAGAGCTTGGCTTAGTTTCCCCGCACTGAACTTGACCCAGTTGTTCAACATCTGCCTTGTACTGGGGGTTCAAAACTGGACACAGTATTCTAAATATGGTCTCACTAGCACTGAGTAGGAGGGACTAATCCCTCCCCTCAGCCTCCTGGCTCTCCTCCTGATAACACAGGTCACGATGCTGCTGACATTCCTTGCTGCCAGGTCAGACTGCTGACTCAGGCTGAAGTATAAACATGCTTCCTTTATAGTCTCTTGGGAATATAAATTTCGCCATGCTGGCTCGACAATAAGGTCAGAATCCTTTCTTTGAAATTAACTAGTGTGCAGTATTTCAGGTGAAGTAGGAAGAACCATGACCTTTAAATTGGAGCACAATCAATTCTCTGATCAATTTGCTGCCTGATGCATGGGTGTTCTGGCTAATCTGTACATTGTTCTAAAAAGAAGAAAGCTCTTTTTGGCTATATGAATGTTATCATTGACTTTCACAGCTACTTTAGCAAGGACAAAATGATACTGTCTTGCATAAACTGAATCTCTTACTTTTTTTCATCACTACCAAAAAAAATATACTTTGCACTTCTTTGTACCTCAAGTGTTAAATACAGTAAGAACATATGCTGAGTTCTTGTTTTCTTTCAAGGAAAAAAAAAAAAAGCACTTGGGCAAGTATCTAACTATTTGGGTTGAATTATGTCTTTAGGGATATGATGCATCCGCTTTTGAAGTTATATTCATACTTGGAAATATTTATTTATTTGAAATTGCTTCAAGCTCATGGAAAAGTCCTGTAAGATTTAATCAGAGGTAAATTACAGTTCTCTGCTTTAGGAATCTAACAGAAAATGAGATTATTCCTGACAATTTTTTTAATTGCTCAGCTAAAGAATATAGAACAATACTCTTCAGTAACATTCTGCAGAATATGCTAAAAACAAAGTCCTATTTAAATACCGTGTTCATAATAGATATAATCAACAAGAAAGCTCTTTTTGCTACTCTTGAGGCTGCTTGGCCCCTTTCAGGTTGTTACTTGTAATACATTTCATCTGTTACCATAAAAGAAACTCAGCCAAAGGCAGAAATAATTATTTAGGAAGAACTTTGATATAAAACTTTAGGTTTTTGTCTTACCAGCTCAGCCAACAAATATCATGTCATAGAATCATAGAATTATAGAATCATTAAGGTTGGAAAAGACCTCTAAGATCATCGAGTCCAACCATCAACCCAACACCACCATGCCCACTAAACCATGTCCCTAAGTGCCTCATCTACTCGTCTTTTAAATACCTCCAGGGATGGGGACTCCACCACTTCCCTGGGCAGCCTCTTCCAATGTTTCACCACTCTTTCAGTAAAGAAATTTTTCCTCACATCCAATCTAAACCTCCCCTGGCGCAACTTGAGGCCATTTCCTCTTGTCCTATCGCTTGTTACTTCGGAGAAGAGACCGACACCCACCTCGCTACAACCTCCTTCCAGGTAGTTGTAGAGAGCGATGAGGTCTCCCCTCAGCCTCCTTTTCTCCAGGCTAAACAACCCCAGTTCCCTCAGCTGCTCCTCATAAGACTTGTTCTCCAGACCCCTCACCAGCTTCGTTGCCCTTCTCTGGACACGCTCCAGCACCTCGACGTCCTTCTTGTAGTGAGGGGCCCAAAACTGAACACAGTATTTGAGGTGCGGCCTCACCAGTGCCGAGTACAGGGGCACGATCACTTCCCTACTCCTGCTGGCCACACTATTTCTGATACAGGCCAGGATGCCATTGGCCTTCTTGGCTGCCTGGGCACACTGCCGGCTCATGTTCAGCCGGCTGTCGACCAACACCCCCAGGTCCTTCTCTGCTGGGCAGCTTTCCAGCCACTCTTCCCCAAGCCTGTAGCACTGCATGGGGTTGTTGTGGCCGAAGTGCAGGACCCGGCACTTGGCCTTGTTGAATCTCATACAGCTGGCCTGGGCCCATCAATCCAGCCTGTCCAGGTCCCTCTGCAGAGCCTTCCTACCCTCGAGCAGATCAACACTCCCGCCCAGCTTGGTGTCGTCTGCAAACTTACTGAGGGTGCACTCGATCCCCTCATCCAGATCATTGATAAAGATATTAAACAAGACCAGCCCCAGTACTGAGCCCTGGGGAACACCGCTCGTGACCGGCCGCCAACTGGATTGAACTCCATTCACCACAACTCTCTGGGCCCGGCCGTCCAGCCAGTTTTTGACCCAGCAAAGAGTACACCTGTCTAAGCCGTGAGCCGCCAATTCTGTGACAATAGAATTACTGAAACTTCTTGAGCCCAAAACAAGGGTAATCATAACGTCGAATTTATAAGATACTATCTTTCAAATTAAAAGGACAATTTATTACTCTAGCAATCTGTTAAATAATAAAATTGCATATGCAAACCAATTGTTTAATCTGAATTGCAGTTCACTAGTAGTTGTTGAGCCAGACATTATATTCATGATTTTATCAGTGATAAGATCATTGTTTGCTAAATCTATTTGTAAAACTGTTTTTGTTTTACATTTAATTTCTCTTCATAAATCCCTACATTCATATTGACTTCTTTTTATTTCTCTTGACAGTTGTATTTATGCTAGAGTGCCTTCTTATTATTCTTCTTACTAATTATAGTTAATGTTGACCTTCTGATGGTTCTCTTCTTCCCACCGGTAATTTTAAATCATTAAGTGGTGCAAAAAATACTGTAAAATTGCTATCCTTTATCAGGGAACCAACTGATTTTTACAGAACCATGTTTAAATGATGAATCTTGCTTACCGTAGACTTCTGAAAGAGCCAAAACTCAACAGATTTTGGTAATTTACCTTGAATCTTTAACTTTTAAGTTTTCTTCTTTTTGGGCTAAATGAGATGATGTTGATAGAATATTTCTGTCTCTGTCAAGACTTTTATACTTAGGGCTTGGTTTTCTCCAGCTGTCTACCTTCAACTGTTGTAAGGAGGCAAATATAAGGGAAATATAAGAGGAATTACAAGAGGAACTTGTAATGAAACATAGAATAAATGGTTGAATTTCTGTGTGTAATCATGCTTTGATATAAAGGAACCCTATTTATTGCATCAGATTCTCTTTCCCCACACCTTTTGCTTGCTGCTCACATAAAACAATATTGAAATACTCTGCAACTTTCATAAAGATGCAACTACTAATTAGCAACGCTGATCTGTGATGCAAGAAAACACCTAAGTATATAGAGCATGGTGGTAATGTTCAAGCTTAAGTGGAGCAGAGAGGAAGCTAAACCTCAAAATTACAGGGTTAGTTTAGGAATATTGATATTGAAACAAAGTTAGTGCAACAACTTAAGCTCCTTTCTAGGTTTTAAGGCTCTAGAAACTATTCAAGGGTTTGGATTTTGGGGGGCTTTTAGTGTTGGGTGGTCTTTTTCCCCAGCAAGAGAATTGGAAACTCTTTGGTTTTGTTTATAAGCTTATTTTTTTTGTTTGAGATATTCTTGCCACTGACAGTTGCACTGGATCATGTTGCCTTGCAAAGTGCTAAGTTTTATTCAACTCTTAATGTTAGTTTTTAAGCTAACTGTTCAAGTGCCATTCATATTCCTTATTGTCACTAATTAAATTAAAAGGGGAAAAAAAATTCAGCCCTTGATGACTGCTTCAGGGAGTATATTTGTAAAGCACATAAGGTGTTTTTATGTGACTCCAAAACACAGCTGACGGTAGTTCAAATACAGCCAAATTCTAAAAGTTCCCCCAAGCCAGGAACAATGTCTGATGTCAGTGAACAATGAACCGTGTCAGTGCTATACCAGGTGCTCATAGTTTCATATTTCTCACTTTTTTTCTTTTGGTATAACTAATGTCTCCTCTTTTATCTGCAGCTATATATGTTTTCTGCTCATAATCCTAGGCTGCATATGTTTTTCTTGCATTTTCCCTTGTCAGAAGCTGCTTAATATTCAGCCTTGTGGTGGTGGTTGCTATTGTTAGGGCCCCAGTCTGGTCAACTGTCATTGACAGCTGACTAAAATGATCGAAAAGAATACATGCAGTTTTGATGCCCATCCCTATGGGAGTCGGTGATGAATGCTACAACATTCTGACCAGCACTGCCTCTCTTTTTACTACTGCACTGCTTACTCACAGGTGTAAATGATTGGTGAGTTGGCAAGATATTTTCTTTCTCTAATATTAAACTACCAGAATAACACATTCTTGCTATGATTACATGGTAAAGTTTTAAAAATAAATTTTGTGAGAGCGAATTGAAATCCACAAATGTCTGCATAGTATGATTCAAGAAACTGTGAATATTAGATTGCTTCATGTATTTTGGACTTGAGGAAGCTACAGTTTTTTTCACTTATTTTTGCTTTTGCTATAAGGAAAAGTTTTGAAAATTCTATGTGAAGTTTTAAAAAAAAATCAGTTGGCAAAACAGATGATTATAAACAGAAAATTAAAGAGGATTTTTTCAGCATGTTTAGTTGCTTGTGTAGGCAATTACATATTGAACTATGCAGGTCATAGTTCAAGACATGGAATTCTATCATCTGCAAAAAAAGTCAGAGAAAATAAAGGAATTAAGCTCACTTCTTCACTGTTCATTGAAGTTATGTAATTATTGTCAAACTGCTAATAATTATGCAGAGCCAAAAGCATCGCCTCATGAAGTGTAACAGTGAGAATAAGTAATATTTCATCGTCACAATAATAATTGATATAAATGTATTGAATTTCCTGTTTATGAAGTAATTGAGTAGTAGTAAACATGGGGTAAACTGATAGCTGCTGAAATGAGCACAAATAACTGGAAAATAATTAATCTTTTTGTAGACAGAATTTAAATACTGCTGTTCCTGCATAATAATAGGAATTAAGATTAATCTTAATGTAGAGAGGAAATTCTGCTAATTTCCATGGTCATCACCATGCCTGGCTTATCCAACTACAGGTGCTGGAAATATGCACAAGAACATAAACCTTACTAAACATAGTGTCTTTATACTTGTATTATAATGTGCACACATACCAAATAATTTATATGCTTGTTTCAAGATGTGTACTAGGTAAAATTAAATGCCATATGCTTCATTTCGGAAGGAAAAATCACATTCTCTGACATTTTCAGTGTGTGCCTACATGCTTCATGACAACCTTGCAAAATTGTTGTGAATTATACAGCTTAAGAACCAAATTTTATCATGAGCTATTTACCATGGTTATAAATACGAAGAAAACAAATTCTGCCCTATCTTACCATTTAAAAAGATTTCTTTAGAGTGGGTGGAATTTTTCAGACCTATTAGTGAGGAAAACATTTCAGAGTAAGTTGTGTAAATGTGTTTGCGGGCTTGGCAGAAATCAAGCTTGAAGTAACTGCTGATCTTCAAACTCATGTGATCACTGTTCATCCAATACACTTAGGTTTTTTTTTTTTCTTAATGTTATGCAGAGCAGACCCTTAAGATGTGGTGTGGGGTTTTTTTTGTGTGTGTGTTTTGTTTTGTTTTTGTTGGTTTTTTTTAACGGAAAATACCAGCTTTTTCGTGTGAATAGCTTCCTAGGAACATATGTGGATTTATGCTCAAAACTGCCAATGAACAGTAGTTTAAAAGCATCACCTTAGTTTCCTTTATTTCCCTTAAAATTATGGTAGAAAGTAGCTTTGCTAAGTCATTTTCTACTGTATGGAAACCAGAAGGTAAACTAATTTTTTTTTTCCCCAATAGTTCTCAAGAAGGACCTAATAGATGATTACAGAATGCTGAAGATACTGTGATAGAGTAGCTATATGCACCTCATAAGTGGAAAAAATCTCCTTGATGCTGATATTTGTACCATGAACCTGGCCTACAATTCACAGTCAGACTTGTAATACAAAAAAAAAACCCAGATCACATCATTTCTGCTCACAGATCAAATATTACAAGGCCCATCCAAAGCCTGTCTTGACATACTTAATATTAAGGTATATACCCAGTATACCTATAGTATATTGATATAACTAGGATATATTAAAGTATATGGCTATCACATTTGTGAGCATATTGCTAAGGATGACAACCTTTGTCACACATTCATTACACTTGTTTTTCCAATAAGCACTTTTCCATATTTTTCCATGCAATGCTTCAATAGAAAAGATCCCAAAGATCATCTTTCATCAAAAATATCTGACTTCATATAAGACCTAGCCCACCAGTTCCTTGATTTGTGAAAAAAAAGCCTGGTCTCTTTCTTGATACATTTAGCAGATGAATGTTATTAAATATATGCATAATACATAGCTAGTAGTTCAGAGTGGTTGGTTATACTGTGGCTATAGTACAGAACTATGCCATTTGAAAAGGGTGTTGTGTAGCTTGGGTGACGGTAACCAGCTCTGTTCTTCTTGTGCTTGGTGGTGGTAAAAGGATAAGAAAAGCATGTTTGCGCTGACGACAACACAGAACTATGTTTGCCACCATACCCATTCAGCGTCATTTGTTGTAATAGTGGTATTAGCATTTTTTATGCATTGGTAATATTGCTGAATAATTGGAGCCTGAATAACAGGTGCGAAAAGTATTTGTTGCCTGTAAGGATTCCTAACTGGATGCTTACATGTGCGCACACATTTATTTATACGTATATTTTTATGGGGATACATATGTGGGAATACATATGTATTATGTATATACTAAACCTCTCCCTCATTTGTTTTATATAAAATACCAGACATGTATCATTGTGCCAGTTGGCATTGCAGACACCTAACTTTTGGAAGATAATAACTACTTTTTTGCTGAATTTACAAGCTGATGAGGCAGGCAATATAATACCTATAGATAGTGCATCTATGCTGGTACCCACAGGATTAAATATTTGGCCAGTTGTAACAGATGATTTGTTGAAGCCTAAGGAAGAGCTCTGAGCAAAAGAGAAGAAAATCCTCTGTAGGATAGCAAAGTGAAAGGATTGAGGACCTAATAAAGGACTGCTAAATCTAGCTTTGCTTTCCCTCATAAGCACCCTCATCACTTTCTCAAGTAGTTCACTGTGATTGTGTTCCCTCTTCACTCTTGGCCAGAGTGCAGTACAGTTGTACACGTTGGTTCAGCAGGCTCTGTCATTGTTTTTAGTGTCACATAATCTAAACTTTCTGAAGATGAGTTTAGATGGCTGAGCAACGTAGCAGTGCTGATCTTTGAGCATAACAGCACAGTGCAGTAGCTGCCTGTTCTACACAACCACAAAAACGCATGGCAAAAACTTGACTTTTCTTTGGCTATGGCACATCAGATTATTGTCTTGTGCTATGTCAAAGCCATAAAGCAAGTGTCTAACATTTCTTTTGAACAATGTGCTAGCTATACTTATATGTGTGTGTATATATACACACACATATGCACACGTGCGCATGTACACTTTCTCTCTGTCTTTTTCTCTCATGTCATGATGACCAGTCCAGTGTCCTTTTGTTTGTTTGGGTAAAACAGTTTAAAAGTCTTCTTTTATGTGTAATGTTTCAAAGAGGAGAATTGATGATTTGACTTCTCTATATATTTCTTGCTCATTACTTGATATTAGTCGTTATTAAAAATAGAAGACAATTGAAATCTGTGTTATGTAGTTTGGAGTATTGTTGGGATTAACAGTTTAAAAAGCATAATTTGGGCTGTTTCCCCATCTGCTTACTAATTTATGCATCTGTGGCCTTGGAGAGCGTGAAATCTCTGTGTATTAGACTGTGGTGTTGGCTGTCTGATCTGAGAAGTTTAAGAAATTGTACTGACTTCTGCAGTTGAGTTACCAGGCTGTGTTAAAGTTCCTAGGGATAAGGGTGAACAGCCTATGCCTGTAAAAAGTATCCTGAGTTGAACTGTGCTTCTTCCTTCTCACCTTGCTCCTGTTTACCCAACATGGCTGGTTGGCTGCTGATCCCGTGGGGAGATGTTGATAACAGAACCCTAGGCTTCCTAAGGGAAGATGTCTTGTCTTGCACTTGCCATTTTTGTGGGATTCCCCTCTCACCTGATGTTGGTAGCCTAAATGTTCATGTCTAATCTAAGTTGTGTATCTAAGCCTGCCCTCAAGTCACATGTGTTGCGATAAGGACTGTCCCATCAGCCTTACAGTAGGAAGACTTGTCCTTTTGGCTATGCTTCTCTTTCTCTAGACTAAAGATCTCTGGGGTCAACTAAGATGGAAAGCTGAGGTGGTACAAGCTAGCTCTTACTGCCCTACTGACTTTAGCTTATCATGTAGGTAAGGCGCAGATGCAACTATGTCAGCTGGTTGGATTTCTTGTCTCAGATGCAAAAAAGTGAACTGCTGGATGGAGAAACTTGTGAATTAACCCATTGTGATACTCTTGCTAAACCAGAGGGAGCAATCAGCTAGCTTCTTACTTCCTTTCCTTGTAGTACCTTACGCCAATACAGTAGAAGAAATTTCTGCCAGCAGATACTACATGGACATAGAAGTGTGAGTAACACTTTCAAAGCTGTAGCTACTTAACCTTTCACTTTTTCTTTTTAAATTGCATTTACCTGCTTTACCAGCTGCTGTTAGGCCTAAACATATAAGCCGCTGCTTTGAGATATTTGGATTGCCTCACATTTCATCATTTACCCATAGGTGCTTTGATCTGTTGTTTTGGAGAAGTTAGCAAGACCAGGGTCTAAGGGGGAGAAGGCTGAAAGGAAAAAATGTTCTCAAGTGATGCTGTCTCTCTTGTACTCCATGAACAGCTTTCGTTAGTACCAGACATTTCTTCAGAGGATATTATTTGTCTCTGCCTTGTGGCATTAGATGCAAAACTAGCAAAGAATTAATGATCAGTGTCATGATCTTTCCTGACTTCTGTGTTTGTTTTAGTTTGTACTGTCTGGCTCAGCCCAAGCCAAATTGGGGACCGTGTCCATTATTTTTTCTTTGATTTCTCCTGCTACAGTTGATTATTGACTCTGCTTTGCTATAAACCAGGGGTTTATAATGAGTGATAAGATTTCGTGAAACTAATATAGGCTCTGACAAAAGAAACTTACAACAAATTAAAATGACTAAATACCTTTAATTTTCTGAAGATGCTATGTATTGTTGCTGAAATCTCCTGCATATGCAGCCTTTCAGTCTAGGAAATCAATAGTAATCCAGGTAATCACAAATTGGCTAAATAAGACTAATTAAAAAAGCTGAATCTATAGTATCCCAATCACAAAATGGAAATGTATGTTGCTTAATCCCATGCAATACATACAACTTCTTTGAGCCAAGAAATGTTAGGTGATATCCTTTTGAAAATTCTTACAGTAATGTTAGTATTGGTAATTACACTGGACACCTCTCCAAGATGAAAAAAAAAAAAAACTTATTCTACCATTAGATAAAGATTATTCTATCATTAGATTACTATAATTGGCTTTAAAGGCAGAATTAAGACTGTATAGAAAAAATGTGTTTGAATGAGACATAAAATTGTTTTCTGGGAGATGGAGTTTGGAGGTTTCTTCTGATTGTGTGGCAAACAACTCTTACAATACAGAGTCATTTATACTTATAAGTAGAACAGATGAAAGATGGGGAGATTAATGTTAAAATATAAAGTCTCTTTAATGTGGTTGAGTCATCCCTATGTCAATTGTAGTACTGTAAAAAAGTTGGAGAAGTACTTGACATTGTTCTAATCAGGAAAAAAGAAAAATATTAGCATAGGTTAACATCAGATGGAGAGTGTTTCCTATGTAATTAGTTTATTCTTTCTGAAGATTTATTTTCCTTTGTTTTGTTTGTCTACATTTTAATATTGCCTTTAAATTATTTTTCAAATTAAAATTATGTTAACTAGATTTATTTTTGAATGTTTTGAGTTTACTGCTTTTGGTAACTGCATCTTGCTCTGAGTTGTTTTCTACTAGTAAATCTGTCCACTCTGTAAGAAGTTACAATTCAAAAAAGAGAACGGGAAATGACAAAATATATAAACTTTGTATAATGAACCAGGCTAGCACATCTATAGTTTTGCGTTATAATTACATCAGCGTATTTAAATGTGTATTTTGAAGATTCATTGCCAGTCAACAAAATTACCTATAATTTTATTGTGATATGAACACAGGGGAACAGCAGCTGGAACACAGTAGATGGACCGAACCAGTATGAAAACAATTAATATATATTTGTGTGGTTGCTTAGCCAAACCCTGAAGCCAGAGTGGGCCTATTATTTCTGACACCACTAAATTTGTTAAACTAGTTTTAAGAAAACTCAGGGTGCACTCATCGCGCTGAGGTTGGGAGAAAAGCAGTCAAGGCAATTTTGGCTGAAGTGTTACCTACCCAGTATCTGTTAATTCCCTGAATTATTCTCTGACTTTAATGATAACATTATAACCCTGGAATTAATTTAGTAATTGATCCACACAACCTTAATTACAGTACAAAGTAATGGAAATCTGATTGTATATGTACTACACTATAACCAGTGACGCATGCACTCAGGAAGAAAATCCTGTCAGAGGTAAACGATCTTTGTGGGCTGTGGATATTTAAAACTACAAGTTGACAAAAACAAAGAAGTAACCAATTCTGCCATCTCTGTAACTAATGTAAATACAATTTAAGAGAATTCTGGTGTGAGTGTGTGTATAAGGAGATTCTGTTTCAGCATGACTTTAAATAATTAACTGGCTTCCTGATACAGTCAGAGAATCTATGACTGTCAGTTATCTATGATAGCTTTTTAATCTATTGGCCAATTTCTCCTAAATTTGTCAGGCAGTAGAAGCCTGAAGGCAATGAAGGAGTTCCTGCAAGTCCTGTGAAATTCGGTAGCAGGAGAGGAGTCCACCTCTCTGTCTGCAAGGAGGAAAAGCAGGCGGAATGCAGCCTGCCTTTTCACCACTAGAGAAGATGCAGCTGGGTGTGCCTGTGGGTGTGCCAGGCAGGCAGTTAGTACCTGCTGGGGTTTGGATGTGGATATGACTCCTATTTTAGGCTGCCTAGCCAAAAAGAGAAGGTAGGAGTTGGGAGGAAGGAAAATAAAAGGCTTCAGACAGCACAGAGGAAAAGGAGAAAAATAAGAATACTGTGGGAAAGAGAGGATGAGGGGGAGTGAGGCACGCGCTTGTAGCAAATGAAGCTTCATTAGTCTATGGACAGAGGACCATGCTTACTCAAATGTCTACTGCAAGCCCACAATTTTGAAAGAAGACTTAAAAATACACTTACTGTTGATCTAATGTTGCATATACAGAAGTCAGAAAGCTCTATCACTGATTGTGTACAGAGATTGTATGCCCAATCTTGAGCTGCATACATCTGATGTCCACCCTTTCTAATGCAAATTCATACCAAAAAAATGTGTTTCTGGGTGTTCGTTTTTAAAAATCTGAATTGGTTGCTTAAGGGAAAGAAGTTTGTAGAAGATGGATAACTGCTGACAGTATGGTACACAAAAATGTTGTTTTACCTGTTGTAGCTCTAGGAGATAAATGGCTAAGGCATTTGGACCTGCTCTGTTTCCGACCTCTTCAACTACTCATTTGAATATCCTACAGGGTAAAAAGCATCTGTCTCTGTCCTTTCTCTCAGCAGCTCTAGGAATTATATGTGAAATGTGAACTATAGGTGCTGGAGGCAGTCTGAAAAAGTATCCATGTATATTAAAGCACTCAGACCATTTGAAGAGAATGAAAAGCAGTGCAACAATATGTTAATCTTAATCCTATTAAAAAATCAGTGTTGTTAAATACTGCTTAATAGAACTCATTAAAGATTTTTTTGAGCCTGTTTACTCCCCATAAAATTAATGTCCAGAGCGAAGGAATTGCATAGAAAAAGAAATCTGTTTGCAGAAAAGTTACTTTCTGCTGCCTGGTTGCACAGTAAGTACAAAATCTGCATATGATTTGTATATTCAAAGATAATTTATATGTTCAAGGAATAGATCATATGCTACATTTTGAAAGACTGGCAGTAGTAACCTTGACAGGAGAGGCTACAATGACGGTGTTACTGTGTTGCTAGTAGCAACATCTGTGTTAAATGTGCTTTAATTGAGCTTGAATCTTGAAGCTTATTGCTCTCACAGTACTCGCTGACATTTCGTGAAAATGGGCTGGGATTATTAACACAGTTAGGCAGCCAGCTAGTCTCTGTCACCCCTGGTCTCAATGCCCTCTTCTCCAACTTGGTACCTCTTGTCCCCTTGCATGAGGAGAGGGGTGACACCCTGCTGAAAGACAGCTAGCGGGGAGGGGTAGGAAACTGGGCTCAGTTAATCCTTTCTTCAAACACATAAAGCAGGTTCACTTAAATACCTTTATGAATTAACTTCACTATTTAATTCATGAGCTGCTTTGAAGATGGAAGCCCAGTGAATTCATGTCTCTATCTTTTCCTACTACATTTTCAAAGTTATACATTGCTTAAGTTGTCATCTTGCTGCAGAGTTCAGTCTCACTCATTGTTTGAGACTCTCCTGGTTTCTAGAAGCTTGACTGGAAAAAGGTTTTATAAATCCTCAGTACTAGCAAATAGAGGTCCCATTTTAGCTCGATCTGGCTTGATCTTTGCAGCTGCTCACACACTCATTTGCACACCTGCACTAGCTCTGGTTTCTGGCACCATGGGCACATGGGTCTCTGACCCCTGGTCCCACTCCAGTTGGTGCACTCACCCTCCCCCCCCCATGTGCACACAGATAGAGTCCCTCACCCAGGAAAAAGTTAGAAATAGAGCCTAATAAGAAGAGGGGACAGACTGTGCTGAGCAGAGGCAGAGCATGGCCAGATAAGCGTACTGACCAGCCACATGTTTACACACGACCAGCCCCTTTCATCCCCCTATCCCTCTACTTTCCCATGTTTGTTCCTTTTCAAACCACGTTGATCTCTCCTTTTCCCCACCTTTTCTTCTTCCCCTAAACATCCCATAATAAGTCTCATGGAATCCCCAAATGCTCTTCTCCTGCATCCCATAATGTGTCCCACACCCCTGAGCAATGATTCCCTACCTCCATCCAAAAGGTGATCTTCAGAGCTGCTCCATTGACTTCTGGTGATGGGTTTCACGTCTGAACAATGGGGCTGAGGCTCTGCTGGGACAGCCCTGGGAGGGGCCCAGACAGGGTGTTTGCTCCTTGGGAGTCCTTGGTTTAGGTTCCCACCTGCATTTGTGCATCCCTGTGTTCCTCTGGGCTTGTGGAGATGGGCCTTTGATGGGCTGGTGGCCTATGTGATGGGCCTGGGAGCAACTTGGGCAGAGTATTATTCGGGCTCCTACTCCTGCTGTTGTTGCTCTGAGCTCCTTTGCATGTGTGGAGATGATCTTTCTTTATCACATAACCTATCATCAAGTCTAACCTGAATGATAGCCAAATAGTATCAGAAAAACAAAGCTTCTAACTATAATTTGGAAACCAAGCTGCAGTGTGAATACTGGCATCTATCTGGAATTTTCAATTTATTTTAAATATTTATTGGGCTACTAAAATTAAATGATACTGAGTGTCAGTTCCCTCCATGCTGGATATATTTTGATGCCTAACTTGAGACATCTTAAAATTGCTTGATCGTTTTGGGAAAATTTTTGCTCATATTCTATAGTCTTTCCCTCCGCCTCCTCCCTACTAGTAGCATTCATAGGATCAAAGTGATGAATTCAAATTATCTAGAAAAGAATTATTTTAGGAGTAGATTTATGATATAAAATAGGCATTCACTATATCAAAATATATTGTTAAATAATAAATTGTCTGATTTTCTTGTAAGAAAAGGAAAATGTAACAAAACAATTGTAAACGGGGGTAACATCTCTTGTAATTTCTGCTATCAAACTGATCAATACTTCCTGTATCTTGACTTTTAGGGATGAGATTTATTAACTGAATCATTCCCTGATATTATTTTTTTAATAAAATGTGATTATTTATAATATCATATTGCTTTAGCAGTAATTTCGGTCTTGGTGACTCCATTTGCAGGAAGTAGCAAATAGCTTTCACATTTCAGAAATGAGTCTGTTTCACCTTCTGTGTGGCAGATAAAATATTGGCTATATTAGCTTATTTGTTTTTTTAGGTGCATGAGATAAGAGTAAGATTAATAGGATTCTTTCATGCAAAACTGCAAAAATAATAATTAAAAATTAGTAGAAATTATAACTAGGAACTGGAGAAGTAAATTTACTTAGACTATGTAAAGGGCTTTCAATTTGCTACTTAATCTGTATAATGGGGATGTGGAGTACCCTGTCACTTTTCTACACAGCATAGTGCTCTTCACTAAAGGTAAAGGGGGAGATTACAAAATATTACTGTAACTGTTATTATTTATGTGGTTGTTGGCAGCGAGACTTGTAATATAAGGATGAGGCTGATTCAAACAACTGTGAAAAGTTCACAGATCTGTCTGCAGTTTTGTTTGTTCTTCTGATACAAGTTGGATGAATATGAATATATGGGATGGAGCATATTGATGAAGAATACTGTAAGTTCATATACTTTGCAAATGTCAAAGACTATTATTAGATATCTCTTTGCTAATTCTCATGTTCTTTTACCACAGCTCTTTTCATTTACAACTTGTATTCATTAAGGTAGATTTAAATCTAATTTTTTTTCCACCCAATAAATAACCAGTTAAGTCTCCCACACCACCACTACAAAACCAAGTGCGTGTACAGCCAGAAATGGATCATGCACCAATATTGTTCAGTAATAAAATTCTTTAATGCCTATTGCCATTATTCTCTAACAAATGCAGTTTCCGCACATGAAATACAGGACCAATTCTTTTATTTTGTTCAGTGTAAAAATAGCAGTTGTAAAAAGTAGTAACAATAAAAGTTACATGTTGCATCTTTCTCTGTTCTTGGAGGGGGGGAGGAAGAACTTAATTTCCTTATTGATGTTTTTGTTGCTGTATTACTTAAGGAAATGAGCAGAGATATAAAAGCCTGTGTATAGTTCTTGAAGGCATAACTGTGATGATCAAAAACCGTGTGGGGAAACAATTCTAAATGAACTTGAAATTCAAGTTCTCAGAAAACAAAAGAATGCTGAAAACTTAGTATTGCTCTGAAAAAAGCAATTCATTACTAGACTGTTAAAACATCAGCTTTCTTTTAACAGAAATTGTGGACACGGTCCACAATTGAGAAGAGCTATTTGAAACAGAATAGATAAATTTTGTTTTAAGGCTGCCAAAATTATAGTAGATACTAGTGTGAGTCATCAGTTTAATGGCTGAAATGCCAGCATCAAGCCTGTGAAAGGTGATGCGAGTTCCCGTTGCCATGTGTATCACCAGTTGGAGCTGTGGCAGGATAAAACAGATTTCTTGCAGGTACCTAAAGCTGGAGTGTTTGTACAGGTGCCCTTGGGAGTGTTGTGCGTTGGCCAGGTCAGTAATTCGGTCTTTCAATTTACCATGCTTCTGAGCAACTGTTATTCGTAAGTGAAAAGCATTCACAAGGCTCCCGGCATCCTTTTGTTTACCTGCAGGCTAGAGGTGGCAGGGTTCTGCGTGAAGTGTGCATGATCAGCAATTATGTTACCATGATATATGATAATGGGTTATCAATGAAATGAAAGTAAACAAGGTCAATAATCTATAAAAGGCAAACTTATTACAATCACTTTAAGAGCTGGATAATCAGTTTAAAGAAAAAAGATCAAGTCCTTGTTTTATGAAAAGCCTCAATAACTGCTCTCTTTGGAGTTTTTATTGCCTGTTTGATAAATAATAAATAATGAACAGGGCAAGTTACGCATCTATGAGACACCCAAATGCAAAAAAGTATTTAAGTGAAGCTAAATACTGTAGATTACGATGTAAGCATAAATTGACAGGAGAGGATAAATGCCACATACAGCTCAGAATTGTGTTTCACTGCCTTTTTTTTTTTTTTTTTAAAAAAAAAAAAACCCAGCCTGCTCCCAATTTCTTTTTTCCCTTTAGGGCTAATGTTGCTACATCTGTTCCCCATTTTGGTAGTTCTGGTGTTACCTAAAGTAATCTCAGAGTCATTGTAGTCTTGGGATGTTTACCAAAGTTCTGTTGGCTTAGCAAGACTCTGCTCCCAAAAAGATTTCCAACGCTCCCCATTCAGCTATCCATGAAGTGTGTCTGTTCTTCCCATAACTCGCCCTTGAACCGTTTGTGAAACCCATCCATTCCTCACAGCACTACATGAAACTTTTATTAATTTCTTGCTCTGGCCTCTCTTGTGTCCAGCAGATTCTCACGTGATGTTCAAGAGTTTCTCTTGCCCTCCTCAGTTATCTTAACCTCACTTCAGGGCCCAGTTACCAGCCCACATGCCTCAACATTGCACTTGTTCTCTTTTGTTCCAGACAATACGAGTTGTAGCCTCCTTGGGCTGAGTTTCACCTAGTTTTCAGTCCAGCTAGCTGGAGCAGCCTGTGCTTAGGCTCAGGGAGACCCTCAGGCTCTCATTGAATCAAGCAATTTTAAATTTCTTCTAACTTTTTTTTATATTGAGTAGTTGTAATATCAAGCATCTTTGTACAAAAACAACATCTCACTCTTCTGCTTAACTGCTGCATGTGAATACATGTGAACTGGAAGTCTGACTTACTGCAAGGTGGGGTAGGACGTCCACCTCTCTAGAAATAAAGAATCAGGAAAACAGCTGAAGTTGGCAGTTTCTATGAATGTGTAGGAGACTGATCCCTTCTCTTGTTCGCAAGTGGGCATGAACTTAAACTTCCTCTTTAAGTCATCATCCCTGTTGTCAACATTCATGAATTCCTCAGAAATAACAGAAAATTGGTTAATGTTAGAGGAGACCAGCAATGCTGCTAAATGTTCCACATATTTTTGTGATTTTAACTTTGCATGGGAAAAAAAAATGTCTGACTTCACTTGCCAACTTCTTGATTTAGATAAATTCAAATGAAATTATTACAAAATAGCTACCAGTTAGGTCTTCAGCAACTTTATAGTGCATTGTCAGTAAACAAAGGAAAAACAGAAAATCTAGAAAGTTGACACATCATTCTTACCCTCTCTGCATGCAACATCAGCCGGAATTGGGGAATTTCTGAAGAAATACTCTAGACTGACCTCTGTGGATTTTACATCAGTCAGTAACTGGCAGATAATGTGACACTATTAAGAAAGACTTGAGCTCCTTAAATTTATCACAAAATAGTGCCACCGATATAATCCAGACAGAATAGCTCTTTCTGTGCCATAACCCAGACCATTCTTAATGAGTACCTGGCCTTCCTGGTATGTGATGATTAGCATTGTCATACAGGCAGAAAACACTGAAAACTTAAATAAGAGTATCTTATTCTTTCACGTAATCCCCAGCTAATCCTCTCAGGTGATGATTGTCTGTTGCCACTTGCCTAGGCTGTATTTGATTTGATGCTTTTAAGTAAATGTGTTCTTTTCTCAGTGTTCTTCAAGCCTTTTGTTCTCCCATACGTTCTCATTCAGTTCTATAGCCATTTGTCTCCCGCCTCAGAAGATGCATCTGTAGTTCATTTATAAATTCACTTAAATATTGGATGAATTACACAATTGACCTTATATTTCCTAGTTGCTTTGCTTATGGTCTTGGATATATTCTTGATATTTTATTCTCTAATTTGTACTGGTTTATATTTTACTATTTTTTCTTGTTTCTATATTTTAATCAATCTGTGATGTAATTTACCACTAAGTGAAAAGGAAGTATACTGTAGTTTAAGAATATGAATGGCAGAACAACATACTATTAATTTAGTACAGTGTTTCCTGCACTGTAGTTGGTAGAAAATCGGTAAGTTACTAGGTTCCCAAGGCAGCTAGCTAACCATGATATACAAAACTTATTATAAAGTTCGTTATTAGAGCTATGAACCCAGAAACAGTAACACGGTATTTAACAGTGGGAATCTCATTAGAACGGAAGCTAATTAATTTGTCTAGCTCAGTATTAACTGACCTCAGCAATGATCCACCACCCAGAAACCCCCCTGAGAGGAGTGACAATTGCAGTCTTCCACATTCATAGTATTTATAACTTTTTTTTTGAAAACTTAAATAGAAAATTTTAGTAATATCGATAATTCACAATAATGGAAAGGAAATTGAAATGTTAATTCTGCCAATGTGAAGATCAAGCTTATCTATTGTTAGTCTCAATGCCTGATCTTACGAGCTATGGATTATATTAACAAAACTTGAAGAAAGTTGGTTATTGGCAGTCTGTGTAGGTACAAGTGTAAAAAGGTTAAACGTCAAAATCTGAGAGTTGAAAGAATCTTTCACAAATCTTCTACTTTGATCCTTGGAAGTGCAATAGTGGAATTGGTGTTTGACTTGCTTAAGAGCTCACAAACCTTTTGTGCAGGACAGTGAAAGCGCTGTGGGTGCCTCACCCTTGCATTCAAAATATTACATGCAAAAGGGAATATACCACAGATACACTTATAGCCAAGATTTTTTACTACTAGCCCAATTACAATCGTAATCAAATCTACATAAAACCCCTAATTATTATTAGTCTATTTGCAATAATAATACTTGTAGTCCAAAATAATACAGAAAAGCCTTGTTAATACTACCTTTAAAATGGTTACACAAGAACTTACTAGCACTTAACCCCCGTTCCTTGGTGTTATGCCCACTCGACGCATATCCCTCTGTGCCCCGACATTGAGAGTTTCAGGCTTCCCGGAGCAGAGCCATGGTGAGGTGCTGCAGCACATCAGCAGCACCTGGGAAACATTTGATGCTGGTGGCGAGAGCCACTTACTCATTTGTCTGAGGGTCTGTGAGGGGTTTATTTATAATGGAGGGACGGCATTTGAATCTCCTGAAAGGTTTCTGAATGATCTGTTTCGAAAACTTCTGGGTCTAAGCACCCATGTGAAAGGGAAAGCATTAAAAAAGTCTGGAAGGACTGTGAGATGGTAATGCCTGTGGCACTCACAGGTTGTGCATCTATTCTCTAGTCCCTAAAAGCTTATGTTGTTATTTAGCACTTGTTTCTGCCATACTTGTTGACAGGGAGTATGTTTGTTGAAACTCATTATTTGGGGTTGGCCTTACAAAACCAAGCTTTTATATTTAGGGCCAATGTTGGCTCTTGTTTATAAGATACAAACTTTATATGTCTTACTAGTTGTAGAAGAGTGAAAATGAACTCTCAAATCATTACATAACATCTTAATTAGGGGTTTGAAAAGATTTTTCATAATTATGAAATTTCTAGGACTTTTCACTTTAAACTTGAACCAGCTCTTTCTGAATTTCTTAATACAGTTTTAGGTAGTCTAAACACTCGAGTTATAAGAACTCTGAAAAGGTGATTCAAAGAAGGAAACAGCTTTTTCTTCCCCTGCCCCCCCATATTTATTCTTCAAATTAAAACTCTTCTCTTTAGTCTTGTTGGTGTTAGTCTGTTGAAAATTTGAAAGTAGGACATGAAGAGAGGTGTTTTACACTTTTGTTCTTAAAAGTAGCTTCTTTGGATCTTCGGTATTGCAGAGGTCATCACACCTGATGATTTTAATTGTAAGGTTTGCCATACACTGTAAATTTAGCTTTTTTTTTTTTTTTTTAAACCTGGCTTCTGAAATAAAGGAACAGACGAATCTTAGGTTTCATTTTAAAAGAGCATTCTTCCGATGTCTGTAGTTGAGGAGAAAAGTTTGAAAATATTTTCTGTGCTGGAGAACTGTAAAGATAGTCTGAGAAGAAAAAGCCTTCACTCTTCCCCTTTCTTAAAAATGTGGTCTCTGAACAAGCAGGCTCTACAACATTCCTGGTTTGGAATTTCCTTACTATGGTATCTGTGGAAGCTTACACTGCTGCTATCCCTTTTATAGAACTAGTGGGTAAAATGTCTTCATACTTGGAAATGATTAGTTTTCTAGATTGTATATTTTCTTTGATCTTAGGACTGCAATTGTATTATAATATTGAAAACAAACCTACCTTTCAAAATATCCCTATGTATTTCCTTTTTTATTAGCAATGAATACTACTGCTTTATATCTCTCTGTTTATAAGTAATTCTATGTCAGCTTTAAATGCCTATTTTAATACTGATGAAGATCAGGTGAATTTACCTTGCAACTCCTGCATTAGTAGCAGTATCCGTGGAGTTGGATTGTGCCATGCTGTTGTAGGATACAAATGAAAAGTTCACTTTTCTATGTCCATGACTTTTATCAAATGTTAATTTCTACTCTGCGTATATATTTTTGACAAGGTCCAAATCAGTCAGAATCTTGGAGTATTTCTGCCTGCACGTTTTCTTTAAAATAAATGCACTGAAAATACCAAAAGGCTTCCAACTGAGGTTTAATAAAACACCAACTAGAGCAAGGTGTAGCTTTTCAAACAAATTAAAATTCAACTTGTGACAGATGGAAACAAAAGGAACTGGAATCAGTGTCTTCCTAGTCATTCTGCCCTTGTAGAGCAGGATTTTTTCCCCATGGCCTTGCTCTCCAAGTGATTTCCAGTTACATCCCCAGTTGCAGCAAACTTCACACATCCACCTCTAGATCCTTAGGAGAATCACTTTGTCTGCCACCTCTGAAAACTTGGTGGTACATCTGCTCCCTATATCTTCTCAGGAGTCTTCCAGCGTGCAACCTTTCTGCAGGTTCCTTCTGTGCTGTGTTGCTGTTTCTGCCGGTCTTGTCTTGCACTCCAGAAAGCTTTCCCTGGCTGAGCATCCTCACTTGCTCTCAAGGCCCTCTCTCCATCCATCCGTTGGGTCCCTCCTAAGACAAGACACAAGCTCAGCAATTCTTGTTGTGCACATGCATCCTTTCAAACAAAATTGGATGAGCACTAGATTATGAACAACCAGAGAAAAAGATACTGTCCTTTACAACATGTAAAATAGACAACAAACAGGTCCAAAGACTTGTTGATCATCACTCCCAGAAGTTTCTGAAGTGTTTTATATCAGTTTACATTATAATAATGTTACCTTTAAGTGATTTGGCGTAGCTGGTCCTTTCTGGCAAGTCTGTCATGTAGGAAGTGTGGAGTTATATCCCACACTAACGTCCTTTTGGACAAGATGAAATGCTGAGGGAGAAATCAGGCAATACTGTTACACGAGAAAGTGTTTAGGTTGACATTTTTATAAGTATTTATTAGACAGACTGCCTTTCTTTTGAATATTTGTTTTCCTGAAACAAAGATGGTAAATGCTTTGGCCTCATAGGACACTGTATATATTTTGTTCTACAAAACTAATTTTACTGATATAAGTACATCCTCCATTTTATATATGTTAAGAGCACTTGTAAACAGGGTCTAATTATGCCTGCTGGCAGGCATTGGCACATGTCTGGCAAATGTATGAAAATGCATGTGCATGTTTTTGTGTTGTGCTCAATTTTAACAATAAGTACAGACTATCTTCTGATGTTTTATAGCCTTCACTGCAGATTGAGTGTCTGTGTCATAACTTGCGGAAACCATGCTACACAGAATACAAATACTCAAGGTAGAACATGTTTTAACAATAGTTTCATGGTAAAAACCTGCATGTCTTGTGAAAATAAAGTTATGATTTTAGGCCATGATCAGAGTTCAGATCTTTCCTTCAGATGAGAACATGGTAACTGGCAAGATTTTCTAGTCTGTCTGCATTGAAGTTTCTTATTTGTTTCTGAATTTCCATATATCCCACCTGCATGTTGGAAGGGGGAAAATACATTTACAAGTTGTTAGGCTCTCAGGCTGAGATGCATTAGATACTGTGCATCTCGTATGTATTTGAGAAAAATAGATGTGGTCCCCTGGACAACTTATGTCATTCCATTAGTAAGGTTTTAGGCCTTTGCTAATTAGCTTGGGTGGAAGGCAGTGTTGGAAAGGCAGTGAGGACAGAGTTGTGCAGGGCATGTCCAGCTGCCCTAGCGCTTTCTTTGCTAGTTGCAACATTACCATTGAATATCAGTACAGCTGGGCCATAGGAGATTAACCTACTTCTTATCTAGGGGCATTGCTATAAACAAAGCTAGTTAATGTGGTCATAAAACATAAGCACTACTATCCATATAAACGCTCTGATTTTGCTACTGCCATTGCAACTTTAGCAAAGCAAAAATGAGATGTATGTATAACCAGACTGACCCAGCCAGTGAGATAAAGACCCAGGATACCACACGCAAACTGATGACTCTCCAGCGACTAGCACTAAAGCCAAACTTTCTTTCCAAGAGGTGTCCTATCCCCATACTCACATCCTAAGTGCTGCTTAAAATTAACAGGTCTGATGAGGTCAGAGATCCAAGGTAGGAACAGGTATACTTTGCTTGTAGTTGTTAATGTAAGAGTTACTGCAGGAAAAAAAAAACAAAGACAGTCCCCCTCCCTCCCCCCCCAAAAAAGAAATGCAATTAGTCTTTATCGATATAGATGGTTTGTTTTATGTTCTTCTGAGGTTAACTACATAAACCTTTAGATGCTTAATGCTTAACTCAGCCCTAAATTCAATAGACTGAATAAAAACTCAGGTGAAATGTGATTGTATTAAATAAGCTTTAAAGTCCTGCTGCTGCGTATTGTTTGTTATGTTTAGAGATATTTGTAAAAATGCATGCAGAGAAGATAAGAACTTTGTAATCCAGTCAGGCATGTGATTGCATGAGAAAAATGAGTGCATAATTGGAGATTTAATTTGTGCAAAATTCTATTATGCATTAATATTTTGTTTCTACTTTCTAGATGGCTAGCTAGAGTTATACTGACATACTTGCACACTCAAATGTCCTGACTGTGATTACTGCGTAGTGACTGTATAATAAATTAACTGTATAGGTGTACATATAATTGAGGGTCTGAATGTAAAGCTATACAGAGCTGATTAAGACCTTAGGCCATGACAGAATGTGGGTTTCTTAAGTTTCAAAGACTTGAAACTAAATTCCCTTGATAGATAAAGTACTTCCCTTGAAAGTAATTATTTTTCCTTCATGAACATAGTGAATGGTAACTGGAAAGTTAACTGGGTCTCACTACTATGGAAATCCCACCCTTCAGGATGCTCCTAATCAAGTTACATAAAGAATTGCTGATAAATATTGTCGGGAGCAGAACTGAATCAGCACAGCAATATGGCGTTAAAGGAGTACCACCAATTGGATGCATATGTAGACTTTCTTACATTGTGAACAGTAAGATCTTGCAGAATAGAAGATTAAAAGCTCGGTGTTCTTAACAAATTCTGAGATGAGCTAATGTATTCTACTCTGTCCTATTTTTCAGTCTTAATTTACAGTGTCAAATCCAGTTTAGGAAAGCAAAAATATTCCAAGAATATGTTAAACCCTGATACATTACACCAACAGGAAAGTGTACAAAGGCATGGAATTCAAGCCATACTCTGCGAGCCTCTGGCTGTAAATATGTGGTATACATATTACAGCTGTCCACCCTGGGGGAACTCCAGCCATGGATTATTTTTATTTTATGGTTCAGTGATAGAAAATTAGTACATATAATTAATGCAATGTTTAGTTTAGATGAATGCTAAAAATTTCTAGGATCATGACTTTATTTAAAGCACTGTACAGCTAGTATACAGCCCCATGTTTTGGTAACAGACAAATTTGCATGATGTATTTCAGTTTAACAAGGAGTTAATTTTATAAAAATATCATTCAAACATACAAAAAGACCCTCAAAAACATTTCATGTGCTTTCTGAAAACCGTGCAGCACCTTGTTGTTTTCCAGGCTTTAAAAAAAGTCTGAGTTTTTTTTGACTGGAGGGGGAGGGGTATGAATTTAATTTTAAGGAGAGAATCTGCTTTTGGGCAAGAATAGTTGGCACAAGTGTAGGCTGATGTTCAGATCCCACTGATCTTCAAAAAACTTCCCAGAATGGTAGTATAAATTTACAATGAGGTACTTTATTATCAAAGTCTTTCAGATACTTCCATTTCCGTGACGTTAGAATAGCATCTTAAGACTGGACTATGGCAGAAGGGCATGAAGTTTTACATTTAAGAGCAGTGTGACACTTCTGCCTATTTGTAGGACATGGAAGTCAGTCTTCTGGAATAATGAACTATGTTATTCTCATTGTTACAGGCAATATAAGCATTCTTCCCTGTTTGGTTTTTTTTTTAGTTCCATGTTTTTCTGTAGATAAATTTCTGTGTCTCTATGATTTCAGTCTTGCTTAACTGTAGTGTTCAAGACAGGAGAAGCAGCATATTGTGTTGAGTTGTTGGGTGCCAAAGCCAGCTCAGGCTGGGTCACTGCTGCGCTTGCCCATTTTTCCTGTGAGATTCATCCTCCTTTGTTTCAGGTGGCTCCTCCTGTAGTAGGTCCTATAACATACACCTTAAATCAAGGGTTATTTTCTCCTAAGGTTAAATCTCCTTGAGGTACATGCTGGATTTGCTCATCGTCCTGCATTGTGCACCAAGTGCACCCAGGTCCTCCAGCGAAAGCAATCCCATGAATGTGTTTGTCTTTTCCAGGGGGAGGAGCAACCCGCTAGCTTGTAGGTAGCAACCCGAACCAGTAGGTTCTGTATGTGGGCTACAGTGATCTTATCTCCTTCCAGAGTCTACAGGGGCTTTGTTTGGGCAGGGCCAGGTCAGTTAGAAGATCCTCTAGTGTTAACAAGCCAAGTGGCTTCTGCTAAATTTGCTGAGGATACAATTTACTTCAAGATTTCCAAGGCAGGCAAACACAGTTAGCTTGGACATAATTTTGCTGTACTCCTTTGAATCTGGAGATAGATCAGATGGTCGTTTACAGTGCTTATCTCTGTTCAGCTATATCTTCCTTGTGACTCCTCCTGGGTATTGCAATTGTTAGCTTAATCTTGTAGAAAGAAAAATTCCATGAAGAAAGAATTTATTTTTTTTTTAACCAGTTGAGTTCTTTATTGGTTGCTGATGTAGATTTCAAGGCTGAATTAAATGAATGGGAACGTGCACAGCCCTGTGTCTTTTGCCTTGGCATGTGACCCAGAGCATGTATGTTTTATTGTTTGACTACAGTCTTCTAAATCCCTCTGATAAACCTCAATTTTAATTTACCATTTTTAAAACTCAAAATTTAAAATATTTGGGTTTTTTTTTTTTTTTTTTTTTAATTAGCATTTTTGGCAGCCATCTTTGATTATGATAAACTTTTTGTAATAGGTCTAAGGAAACATCCAGGAATTCCTTTAACGGGAGGGCATTTCTCCAGACAGGGGACTCAGCAATGAACTTTCATTCATGTATTTTGACCACAAAAAGAGACACTCAGCATCTTAAATCTTACTACTGCTGCTCTACAAATGTGGAGGGTTCTTTGCATGCACCCAGTACAGGTTGGATTCTTCAGTCTACTAATTTCAGCAAAACTCTTCCCATGAATCTGACCCAGGTAGGATGGAGAAGTTGTTCAAGGCAGCTTGATATGTTTTCTTGCAAGTCTTGATGCAGAGGAAGAGCTACGCTTGTGGATGTAGCAGTTTCTGGGGACTTGAACACCCAGCTGTATTATTACGTATCAGTTTTTAATTTATCAGGGAGTATGCAGAGACTGATTTCTGCTGGAATTCTGGCAGCAAGCTCAATGTGCTATTTTCTAATTTCTGTCGTCTTTCAGCAATATCCAGTAGGTGGCACAAGTACACAAGGAATTTGTACAATCCTTTTCTTATCGGAGTTCTTTTATGTTTCATTCATTTCAAGGATTGTAATTCAAATTTAGTCCAGATTGTTAAAGTGCTGCCACTCCTTTATGCATATGTATCTCAAAATTTTATCTCAATTAGGTGTGTGTCTCTATTAGTTTTCTTTTTATGCTCTTCTGCTACAACTTTCATACCAGTTGGATTCTGTGATAGACTATAGAGAGAAAAACAAAATATCTTCTGTCTGTATTCATAAGGGACTTCTCAGTACATCCCTTGGGAACAGTGGCAGGTAAACCTCTCTCACACTGACGTATACTAGGATCATAAAGTAAATTTTTCGTAAAGACATCATTGTCTTTCACGAGGAATCAGAAGTTTTATCTTAACTCTCCATTCTGCATCTTTTTTAGAGATCACTTGGTAATTTATTTTAAAATTATTTAGTTTTTCACTTTCTTTACTCTGCTATGAAACTTACTAGTACAATTTTCAGATTACAGTTCCTATTTTGTATGATAGCAGGAATTTATTCCTTTTGAACACATAACAAACTGCTGTCCTTAATCAGAGCAATACCCCTAGAATTTTCATCTGTGTGTAAGTCACGTGTGAGGCTGATTTGAGACTTTAAGAATGGTGGGGAGGCTTTCACTTCCACTTTTACTGTCATTCCATCTTTTGTAGTGAAATGTCTACATGTTGAATACATACTTTTTCTCATTGTCTTCCTTACTAGTTTCCCTGACAAAACTAAAGTATTTAGTTTTCTAGTAAAACACAAGGAAGTACACAGGGAAGAATTTGGGTTATAATTTTATTTTCCATGGAGCTGAGCACAGACACAACACATTAATTACAAGGAACAGAGAAAAAGCTGTAGTGTCTTATTGCAGATATACCATCAAGACATATTGGCTGCTTACTGATTTCATATTTATCTGTTATTTGTATAATTATCTGCATTTTCTCTGATTACCAAAGTAAGAAAAAATAATTCCTCTCTTAGTAGTATGTAACTGATAAAGCTTGAGAGTCTGTAACAAAATGCACTGGAAAAAAAGAACAGCGTGCTTTTCTGTAAGCGTCTCTCTACAATGTAAATGCATCATATTTACACTGTATTTATACTATGCAGGTCTACTTGCTTCAGAATCTTCTTTGCCTCGGAGTATATTAATACGTCTCATTCTTCATGCCAAGAGACTTTTAGGTATGGTAGCCATATTTCATCATTTTGGATAAGGAAAGAGAGCTAATCTAGTTTTAAGGAAGCCATTATGAGAGAAAATAAATGGAAAAAGGCCGCTGAAGAGCTATCGTGGAGCTAGCCTTTAAACCTTTCTGCAAAAACTTTTTATCAGATGGGTAAACTTCATTGGCTCCTGTTATAATTGGAAAGCTTCAGAGATGAAGCTGTATATGCGATTTGTGCTGCCCCTCTTGAGTAGTAAAGGCGTGTGGACTACTCAGTTCAATCGCAGCATCAGGCTTGTAAAAATGTGTTGCCAAAACAGAACACAGTCTCAAGTATCGTGTTGCTTGGCTTGTAAAACTGTGAAGACAGCTATCACACTGTTTTATCATTTACTCCATTGGCCTGTAACTATGATAGTTGCTGCAACATTGTGTCAGTAATGCTTTCCTTCAGAATACCAACGCGAGATACCACTGTGGCAGCGGCGGCAGCTGCTGCTGCATTTTCCCTTTCTTTTCTTTACTTGCATCTTAATGTCAAGTGGTGGTTCCTTGGACAAGCATATCTGAAACCTTATCTATGTTTTAACTTACATTACTAGATGAATGCTTCTCCTTTAATAATTAGGAAGCATGGGGGGGTCTGAATATGATAAGTTTTAGAAATGAATGCAATGCTTTTTTTTTTTTTCTTTTTGTAAGCAATACAGTCCTTTGAGTAAGAAGAAACTACCTCCAGGTGATCTAAGAACCACATTAACGGGTCCTAACCTTCAACTTTGTTTCCCTGTTACTTTTGCTTTTAAATAAGAAAACAGTCACACAATTCACTATAATAGGTTTTCTGTGTAATTTGTATTTGCCTTAAACTCGTAACAAAATCTCCATTAAAATAAGAAAAGACAGTCAGGTGATCTGTGCATTAGCAGTTATAAACCTCAGTTTCACAACAATGAAACAATATAATAGCATCCAATAATTTTAATTTCTTCCATGATGTTTGCTAGAATGATGAAATTAGTTCATAACTTGTTTACTCAAATAATAGCAAAAATGAAGCACCTCTATACCCCAAACCTTTTTTTTTTCCTTTCTTTTTGGGTCTTCTTGTGGTTTAACACGGCAGGCAGCTGAACACCACACAGCCATTCACTCACTCCCTGCCCCCAGTGGGATGGGGGAGAGAATCATGGGGGAAAAAAAATGTAAAATTTGTGGGTTGAGATAAAGACAGTTTAATAGGACAGAAAAGGAAGGGAAAATAATAATAATTAATAATAATAATATACAAAGCAAGTGATTCACAATGCAATTGCTCACCACCTGCTGACTGATGCCCAGCCAGTTCCCAAGCAGCAGTCACCCCTCTCCAGCCAACTCTCCCCAAGTTTATATACTGAGCATGACGTCACATGGTATGGAATATCCCTTTGGCCAGTTTGGGTCAGCTGTCCTGGCTGTGCCCCCTCCCAGCTTCTCGCTGGCAGGGCATGAGAAGCTGACAAGTCCTTGACTAGTGTAAGCACTGCTTAGCAACAACTAAAACATCGGTGTGTTATCAACATTGTTCTCATCCTAAATCCAAAACACAGCACTATGCCAGCTACTAGGAAGAAAATTAACTCTATCCCAGTTGAAACCAGGACAGGTCTAAAATACACTTATTTGAAAAAGAAAAAAAATCATAACCTAAGATGTGGAGCAACATCAATCAATGTTTTGATTTAATGTTAGGATATTAAGTGAGTCCTTTATTATATCTTGTGTATGGTAAGGCTTGTTAATACGGAAAGATTTCTTACTAATATGAAGGGCTTTAATTCAAAATTACATTTAAAATGGTGATTTTGTACCTTTGGTGTTTTCTACATTCAAAGATAAAAACCTAACTAAAGAAAAGTTCAGTAAACTAAACCTTGTTATACTGATCACTTTCATAACAAATGCGTGTAAAATTCCTAGGTTGTTATTTAAATATATTTCAAACTCATTTTTCATGCAGTTGTTGCAACGGCTCCCAAAATTACTTGGTGTTTACCAAGAGAATGTGAAAGAAAAACACATCCATTATCCATCCTCATCAATCTTTAAGAAATTAGGTAGTTGCTTGGGTTTTTTACAGACTCCAAGAAAGTGTTTTTACCAGTCGCTAACAAATCTTCCAGCTAGAGCTTTTCCTGACACAAAGATTAATTACTGCTAACTTACCTGTTAACACTTCCAAAATTTTACTTCATGTTGTGAGAAAACAATGGTATTAAGTGTTAGATTGACAGTTTTCCCTGTCATACAATATAATGCCCCACCTGGCAGTGCAGCTGTACAAAGCTTTGGTAGTTTTCCAACAAATCTTATTTGCAGCTCCCCACCTTCCGCCCCTCCTCTCCCCCCAGTGCTGGGGTTAGAAACATTTCAAATCTTCATTTTTCAACCCTTCTGTTTGTGTGTATTTCTGTAACACATTGCTCTCCTGGATAGTCACTGTCAGAAAGTATCAGTGTAGTCCTAGGGAATTGGGGATTTTTTTGGGGGGGTCTTTTGCATGTCGTCTTATAGATAGGGGCCAAATCAAACTTGAATAGTAAGATGTAAATATTAAGATATGCCAACCAAATTTTTACAGATAGTAGCATTTGACCTTAATCTAATGTGTACCTGAACTGTATGTTGTATGTAAACAGAGGATTTTGAAGTTGAAATGTTTAGTAATCAGGAAGACAATCTGATTTACCAGCTTCATTTGTTTCTGAGGAAATGCCTGTCAAATAGAATATTTTATAACAAGAATTTTTGGTTTTTACTGAATTTTCTCAACTACCTTTTCAAAGCAATAATGAGTAAATTGACAATTCTTGAGAGAACTCATGTCAGTGTGCTGACAAAAGTAATGTTAATATTTCAATTTTCATTAATTTATGGTGTCCTTGTCACTGTACAGACAAACTAGCTCAGGTCAGTGTTAGCCCAGGATTGTTGAGTGCAGAAATCTTTGCTCTTTCTTTACCCTGGTGCCCAACACTAGGAATTGCCCCAGGAACTGTCTAGTGACTGAGAGACCTCCTATAGTGCCTGATTGTTGCTAGCCAGGCATGACAGGAGGATGGTGGAAGCACCATCCTCTCCCACCAGTTGCGGCTCTCACTGGTCACTGTGGTATATCAGTTTCCTTCAATGCAATGGCAGAGGTTTCAACCAGTGTCAGGTTTTTACTAGCATTCTGACTCTGAACTAAAATAGGAGAAGAAATTCATTCAGAGTTAGATGGAAAAGATTTTACTGTAGCCAAATTAAATCCTTGATAATGTCTTCTAGCAGATGAAGAAGCACTGGTTATCACTTTTTTATTGAATGTGAGCTTAGTAAAAATGCCAAGAAAAACTCATTGTATAATGTGGCAATGCCATAACGCACTTTTAAAAATCCCTTCCAATATAAGACTGAAAAGATTAAAAAAAAAAAAAAAAAAAAATCCAGGTGATTTCTAGAAGTTTTGTGGGTTTTAGAGTAGGCTTTCATTCCTTCAAGTGATTCCCCAAAGCTGATCTCATATAGCATGTATCATTGACGTCAGTGACTGTCCATCTCTTCTCATCCGTCATAACAGGAAATTATGATAGACTAACAATACACTGAGACAAAATTACCATGTTTAGGTTGAAATCCAGCCCACTAATTTTCTTCTTTCTGATTGTGAAGTGGCTGAAATTTGTATTTAGCAGACATCAGGAGTTCTAGGACTTTTAGTTACTTTATCAGTAACTATTTATTTATTTAGTTACTTTATATTGCTGTCCCTCAGCAAGTTTGCAAATGACACCAAGCTGAGTGGTGCAGTTGACACGCCAGAGGGACGGGATGCCATCCAGCGGGACCTGGACAAGCTCAAGAAGTGGGCCTGTGTGAACCTCATGAGGTTTAAGGCCAAGTGCAAGGTCCTGCACCTGGGTCGGGGCAACCCCCGGTATCAATACTTGGCTGGGGGATGAAGGGACTGAGAGCAGCCCTGCCGAGAAGGACTTGGGGGTACTGGGGGATGAAAAGCTGGACATGAGCCAGCAATGTGCGCTCGCAGCCCAGAAGGCCAGTCATATCCTGGGCTGCATCAAAAGAAGCGTGGCCAGCAGGTCGAGGGAGGTGATTCTGCCCCTCTACTCTGCTCTGGGGAGACCCCACCTGCAGTACTGCGTCCAGCTCTGGAGCCCTCTCATGGGCTCCATGTTCCTAATGGAACACGTCTCCTATGAAGAAAGGCTGAGAGAGTTGGGGTTGTTCAGCCTAGAGAAAAGAAGGCTTTGGGGAGACCTTATTGCAGCCTATCAGTTCTTAAAGGAGGCTTATAAAAAAGATGGCGGCAAACTTTTTAGCAGGGCCTGTTGCGACAGGACAAGGGGGAATGGCTTTAAACTAAAGGGGGGTAGATTTAGACTAGATGTGAGGAAGAAATTTTTTACGCTGAGGGTGGTGAAGCACTGGCACAGGTTGCCCAGCGAGGTGGTGGATGCTCCATCCCTGGAAACATTCAAGGTCAGGTTGGACGGGGCTCTGAGCAACCTGATCTAGTTGAAGATGTCCCTGCCCACAGCAGGGGGGTTGGACTAGATGACCTTTAGAGGTCCCTTCCAACCCAAACTATTCTATGATTCTATGATTCTATGATTTATCAACAGGATACTCTATAGAATAAGCAGTCTTGATGGGCAGCTGCCACAGGATGACATGAGTATGTAAATTTGGCTATTAGGACCAAACTTTGGTCATACTGATGGGTCTATCCTGCCCATTAATCTCTAATGCTGAGAAAGTTTATAGTGAAATATACATAAATAAAATGAACAGGTGTTGCTTCTTCTGTTAGCATGTGAAGCAGAAGGGTGTGTGTTCTGTGGTTAGATTACTATAAAAGTTGCCTATGCATACACTAAGAGCAAGATTAAAAGACTGACAGGTAGCTTAACTGAAGAAAAACAGAACTTATGGTCACTCTGCAATAAAAGTTATTAGTAAGGAAGTACAAGCTAATATCTTTGAAATCACCTGAACGCATCAAGAGGGAGCCTGCAGGTCAAGTGTTTGAGGATTCCCAGTCACCAAGGATGAAGCAGCTGCCCTACAGGCCAGGCATTTGGTTACCTGTAACGTAAGTTGTGTAGGGTTAGCACATGTTCTGTTACACATCCCTTTGATGTGAAAGTTAGGGTCACACCTAGCTCCTAACTGGGAATAACAGCTAGAAACTTAAATGGAGTTCCCAGATAATTAACAATTGCCTACCCACGGTTGGTCCAAAATGCATCTGTTCCTGGCTCATGATGTGTTCTCCGTCATTAGTGAATGATGGAGTTAGTTGCCAGTCTCAGTGTCAAAGGTGCATTACTGTTGCTCCTAATCTGGGTGAGAGGTTTGATTTGATGGAACAAAATATGTCATTGCACAGAGAGGAGAAAGGAATTAGAGATAGGGTTATTCTCCAGTACTTTGTTCTGTCTTGGATCCATACTCCTGAAGATAAAAACATTAAAGGACCATCACCAACTCCTTCCCCTATCAAGGATGCTGTGAGCATCGCTAATGGGTGCATCGCTCAGAGAGGAAACTTGGGTCGGTAGCTACATTTTAATAGAACTGCAAGACATGCCTAGTGTCTCATTAAACACCTCAGTCTGACTTCCTGCCTCAGACAGTGCTATTACTGGCAGTGATGCTTGCTTCAGTGAACTAGGAAAACACGGAGAAGAGCGTGATTTGCTTTGTTTGTTTGTTCTACTGTTCCAGCTGGATTAAGCTAAATTATTCTCATCCCAGTGACTTGCTGCAGACATAAAAAGACTGTAGTTCTTACTCTGGTGAGAAATAAGAACGTTACCTCTGCTCCAGAATCCCCCCCCTTATGCATAGTGTGTTCCTCCAATGTTTGGTAGTTAAGTGAATCATAAAGCTTTCATGCTCTGCAGTGGGTACATTCATATGTAAAACTACTACTATGCTTGTCATGGAATTGTAATAGGACACAGCACTTACCACAGCTGTGGCCTTTTTCCCAACCATCTGAATCTCCAGGTGTGCCCTTGAATTGACAATAACAAGGTGATCTGCTACTGTTATACCTTTACGGTAATTTATAATCTCACTGTCTGGGAAAATTGTTTCCTAGGAAGGAGTTAATATAGATACCTGTTCCTAACTTTTTCCAAACATTTACATGGTTTTATGTGTTAGAAATTTCATGTGAAAACATATAAAACATAGAAAACCATAGAAATATAGTTGATATATAAAGCTCTGTTAACTTTATGGATTAAAATGGTAAATTTCAAGCAAGTAATAAGAAGTTTTATAGTTCAGATTAATAAAAATATTCTATAAAATTCTAAGCAAAGCTTTTTTATTGTTGAACATAGTTTCTGGCTGCTTAGTTATTTCTGTGTCAGTGTAAATAATAATAGCCTGTAATTAGAACATCTGAATTCTACTTTACTTGCGAGAAAGGAAAGAATGAAAAATATGACTTTTCTGCCTTATGGAAAATTCACATATATTTGGTTTTTTTCAGTCTCAAAAAACCCCCAACAAAACAACTTGGAATTCCATTATCTTTGTTAGTATGTTTCAAAGCAAAATAGTCATCAAGGGTGAAATTCATCTTATACAGAAGATAAGCAGCAGAAAGCCCTTCATTGCCACTACATATTTAATATAGTTGGAGGAGGAAGGCAGACAAAAGGAATCTTGGGTTGCATTTAGGACTGTACGTATTCCCTCTCTGCTACATCTGTGTAGTTGTGGCTGTTGGCAGCACAGTTAAATGGACTTCTGCTGCCACTTTTTCAGATCCACCAGAGAACATTTGGGCTATTCCATGCCGCTGCTCGATGACTTTCAAATCCCATTATCTTGTAGGAATAGTTGCATAGGATTTTTATCTTCACAGGTGTTTTTTTTTTAGGGATGTTATATCTAATAAACTCTAGAATAGAAGAAACTAATTTGAAAGAAATGAGCAGATACTGGGGTGTACTTTTTTGCTTGATCTCTATTAATCTGCTTAGGCACTGGATATTTTGGGAGGGCTTGTTAGGGTTTTTCTTGATATTGATAACTAATACTGCAGGTGATACAGTGAACCTGGTTTTTAAGTATTCAAATAGCATGTTTATTGTCACCACATCACATTTGTATAAATCCTGCTTTTTTTTTATTTTAAATTTCTTAAGGAAATTAATCATAAGAGATTTTTTCATTTATAATATAGACATCTTGGGGGGGAAACACTTTCTAGTGATATACTATTTTCTGATGCGACAGGGGAAGAATCATTGTTTTCTCTCCTTTTTTCTTTTTTTCTTACAAGTATACATATTCATCCACAATCTGCCAAGCATGGAGTATGGAAACATGTTGTTAATTAGTAAACCACTGCCATTCCTGCCCTCAAGGTTAAGAAGAGCTTGCATTTTTGAGACCAGATTTAGGTATTGAGTCTGCAGAGTTTTAGTTCCTTCCTTACTTACAACAACCAGCTTTTTGAAGGATTTGGGCTTAACCACAGAACTTTAGTGCACAGCCTCTTCAAAGTAAGATCCCTTCATACTTGCACATGATACTATAGGTAAAAAATGTGTATTGCATAGGTATCTTGGGCTTAGCTTTTATTTGCAGACCACAGCATTTTTACTTTACCTTAAATTACTACAATACTTATCTGTAAAGCAGCTAGTGCCTAAATCATGTAAAGAGCTGAATCTCTCAGACCATGTTCTGAATCGCTGATACTCAATAAAGTGGATTTTACTTGTGAATGTGGGATTTTAAGCTATGAAAGTTAGTGATGCCTTTTTATTTTAAACAATGAAATTTCAAGACTATAGAACTGCCAATATTAGTTGTCAAAATGTAAAATCCTTTGAGATACCCCTTCTTATACTTATGGTTTCATAATTTTTTAGCAGAAAATCTGGTCTTTTAATACTTACAAATCATAGCCATTATGTATTTATGCCTGCCATTGTTTATCTGCTCTGGTTGCTGAGCACAGGAATTTCTTCATACTTTGCCGTTATGTTGTTAGAAAACCTGCTTTTCCTGAGCTGCTCTCATCAAGCAGTAGACTGATTCTTTTGAGAATCTATGGCTCTTTTACTGGAAATTTTGAGCTTTAACTACAGTATAATTTTGAAAAAAATTATATGTAGACTAGGAATTGTTAAAACCATGTACTAATCATCTTTTGACCAGAGGTAACAGCACAATATAATTACCAAGGAACACTACAATCAATATCCAGGTTGGAACGCCAGAAAGTCACCAGCTAGTTTCTGGTGACTTTGTTATAGCATCTCCAGAAATAGCTTCAGAAATAAACTTACCAAAATATCTTACTCTAGAATTCTACTAGCCAAAAGCAACGACATAAAAATTTTAAGCTGGAGTGTCTACTGGGGAAAGCCTTACAAAAAAAAAAAAAATGGGGCCTAGCTCCTCCAGGAACAGTCATAGCCAAAGAAGCTGTACATGTAATGGCAGAATAAAACACTATTAACACTGTCATTGTGTTTAATAGAAGTGCTAGAACAGTTCTCATCATAGAGGTGAAAGAAAAAAAAAAAACAACCTAGTTTATAAGATATAGCTGGCAACCAAATACTTTAAACAGTGATTTCATTTTATTTTTTCAATTTTAAAATAAACTTTCTGGCATTTTTCTGTCCAAATAATACCAAAGTATTTAATTATATGTATGTGTCTTTAAGAAATGAAATTGTAAAGTTTGAAAATTTATTACATAATTTTATAAAAAAAAGAAAATATCTCATATAATTTGCAATTGTACAAAGCCATTGCATAGGAACCATCTTGCTATTAGAAGAATTTCTTATTTTTAGGATAGGGCAAAATTGTTACGAAATCAATGAATGATGTTTTTTCATTATGAACACTGTGTCAACACTGTATTATACTCAGCCTCATTCTGCCCCTGGACATACCGAGTGTTTACAGCCATACTCAACAGTTTTCATCTGATTAATTTCAAGGATTGTACTTGCATTATTTAACTTAGCTATTTACCTCATTCCTCCTATCTGTTAGTATCATAGCAACAGTGGCTTACTGTAGCTATGATCAAGATCATCAGTTTTTGTAAAAAAAAAAAAAAAAAAAAAAAAAAAAAAATTGAGCCCAGGTTGTTCTTTTGTACCACTACCCATGGCTACAGCTTTGTAGTGTGTTGCACTGCTAACTTAATTTTCAGGACTGGAGTCTAATCCAAGACCTGTAAGTGGACAGACTATATGCACATTTTGGAACATCTGGAAAGGTTCAAGTTCACTGCTGGGGAAAACCCCTGGGCTCTGATGATGTCAAAGAAATTCTGTGGCTTCTGAGAAGTAAAAATGAAATGCAGTGCACTGGAAAAACCTACTATGTTTGGCAGATGTTTTCAGAAGAAAGCAAGCAATTTTGGTTATCTCAAGCTACAGAGTGATAATAAAAATGATCTCAAATCCCGAAAAGTTTGCAAAACACAACACAAAGTTGCTGTTGTACAGGTGGTGTTTAACTCCTGTTCATCGAACTTTTTCCTCTACGTGAGTGCAAACACAGTATCATGGCTTCAGCCACTCCACTGAAACTGAAGCAGACTGTGTGCTTGTTCATTCAAACTTCTGTTGAATAGTTCTGAGGATTGTACAGAATTACATAGTCATCCTGTTTTTAAAATGCTGTTTGCTACTGTTAATGTAAAAATAAATGTTGGGGTTGAAAGTATTTGAATGAGCTAGCTAATGGCCACCTTATGAATTTAGCTTGAATCCATTATATTACAATAATGGGACTAGCAAAAGCATAGTAATGTCCTATATCAAATGAGGACGTGTCTTCAGTATAATACATTTCTTTTAATGCTATTCAATCTTTACATAGCCCATGTGTTCAATGGAAATACTGTTAGAGTGAAAGCAGAGGCAACGTTCCTTTTTTACTTTCTTTCAGACTCTTAATATTTTTATCAAGCAAATCAATTAGAATTACTAAAAGGCTAGGAAAGAAAAAAATAGCAATGATAAATGTGTTAATTTAGAAGAAAACATGCAATAAAAATCTGTTATCTAGTAGAAAGAAATTAGATATGTGTATGTGCACTTATGAGTGTGTGTGTGTGTGTAGGTGTGTACGGAGGGAATGGTGAGAGACTAAGGAAATACCCATTTGTTTTTCCACTTAGACAAATTATGTTCTTACAGCCATTAACCAAGTAGACATATGGCATCATTTCACAGAGGAATTTATGTTTAGTAAATTCTTCATCAGTTCCCGGTTGTTCCTGAAAAATGCATTCAGCACAAGTGTTCTGTGAGCTATTCCAAAAGCAAAATACTTAAAAATATTTTGAGAGACCATGATGATTTATTCTGAAAAGTAAGCTAGATAACTTCAGAAATAATCTTAAAATTCTTCTTTGCTCTGGTTTGTCTTTTTTTTTTAGTAGAACTTTAAAAGGAACTCTCATTTCTCATGAGGCGTAAATGTGATATGAAAGGGGATGAGGAAGACCAAAAGCCATCTAAGGAAATCATGATATTCTGGGTCTGGAGATAGCAATAAACTGCTGGCTAATATCACAACCAGTCCAGAATGATCCTAGGTAATCCTATCATCCTTATTCTTGTACTAAATGACATCTTTATGGGAGAGGGATATTAAGGAAGACAGGCTGGAGTCCAGAAGATGATATTCACAAGGCCAGCTATAGATTCTTTATATGTATTCCAATGATTCTTTGAAAATATTGAACGTCTAATCAATAAGACTAAGCATTTTTATATGCCATATTGGGCTCTGGATGTTTGAAAATACATCAATTCCTGTCTGAAAATTCAGACAAAATTCAGATGTTTAAGAGACCATAAAATAATACTCAGTGTAGTGACAGAGTTCTTTGTCTTAATTCCTAAATAATTCTTGAACAGTCAATATTTAATTTTTAAGCGGTATTTATAGTAGTAATTTTATTATGGTTTTCCTGCCTCATGTCTGTGAAGAAGCAGCTGTAGGATGGAAGTAAATGTCAGAGCCAAAGGCTTATTTGATTAAACTATGGCAACAGCTTTAATCTTCAAAAGGAAATCAAGATAATAAAGGGGGCTGAATGGACCAGGAGACTGATAATTGGTTAGGAAGCTTTTGACCTTTGAGCGGGTAGTTCAGATTCAAGCCAAGTCAGTAGTGACTGAAAATCATTACTCTCTGATAGCAGTGCCATTGCCATGTGAAATGGGTGATCGGTTTTGTTCCAGTTCCTAGTGAACGGGTACTCTCATTGCAAAAATAGCTACTCCCATTGTCAAGTTTTTAAGGAAGGAGAGGACAAGGAAATTTCTTTACTTTCTCATCCTCAGAATTATTTTGGGAGGTGAGGAAGGGGAGAATCTGCAGTCCACTGGCAGATTGAAAGCATCACAGCTACCATCATGCTCCTGTTAAGGAATTAAAAATTCTGGATTTCTGTTTTGTCTATGTGACACATCTCATTGACATTAATAAAAGTGAAAGTTTTATATGTAACACAACTCTAAACACCTTTATAATGATAGTTCTCATTTATAATAAATTGGATTGTTTTCATTATTTTCAGTAGGAAAAAGTGTGTGGCAATAGAGTTTTTTTTTTTTTTTTTTGGTCAATTTGCAATTCACAGAAAACTGTTAAGCAAGTAGTTTATATGAATCTATTTGACCTTGGAATTGTGTTTGACCTGTTTTGAGTCAATAGATGAACCATACCTGAATTGAGCTACTGAAGGTTTATAACTGCTTGTCTATGTCACGTTGTGTTTTTCCCTCCTTAATTGGATGACCTGATGTTAATAATGAATGCCACCTGAAACCAATATAATTTAATCCTGTAAGAAATCATTTAGCTTGCTGGCAATCTCAAGAACCACAGTGTCATATTAAAATGATGGAGGATTTACATTTGTCCTCCTCTTACTCTTGTGAATAAAACTTGGTGGCATTTACCATTTCCTTCACCATCCATTTCCTTTTGTTCTTTTTACTTGTGAAGAATGTGGCTATGCTGCTCACACAGGTACGCTTCCTAACTTTTTTTTAGTTTGCCTGTTTCTTCAATCTGTTCTCTGAGTTCTCTGCAAATCAAGAGGATGTTCTGCTGCTTCAGCATGCTTGTATTGCCATGTCTTTTATATGGTTTGTGCTTAAATTAATAATGTTTTATCTATTCTTGCCTATTTTGCTATCTTCCTTTCTTTTAAATAACTTTAAATTTAGAGTTTCGCTGTCTGCTATGTATTGTCACTGTAAGATATTATGTTCCTTTTCTTTAAAACACACCCACCCTGCCCCACCTGACCCCCCTCCCCAAATCCCCAGTATTTAAAGTATAACCTCTGTCTCATTTTACTATATAGCTAGTCGAGTTCACTAGTAGTTGTTTTGTCTACTTTTTAGTTCTATGGTAAGCAAAACATAGGAGAGAATAAAAATAACGTTGGACCATTTAAAACTCAAGTAATGCTCATGTTATTAGAAGTTTTCTCACGCTAAAAAGACACTGACTCAGAAGTTGCTGCATTGTTTTCTCCACGGGGAGAAAGCTGCTTTAGAAACCTATTTGATTTGTATAGGGTCTTTCTGAATCCTTTTAGATGTGTCTTTGTAAAATACAAAGTGCCAAAAGGGTGAATAAATATGATCATTCTATGACATACACTGTTGGTTGTTTTAGTAACTGGTGCATCTCCCTTAGACTGCCAGCAATGACAGGAAACAGCCTCCATCTACTGCAGACAGAAGAAAAAGGAAAATGCAGGGATGGATGCAAAGACTTACCCTGCAGTGCCGTAGTCCGTGGAAGCTTTATTACTGAATTCTATCACAGGAATCTCGGGCTTCAGCAAAGGAGTTAGTGCTGCTTGTTTTAATATTGATTTGTGAATAAGTAAACATGAAAGCATTGTTAGCTGTGCTTTGTTGCATATTTGTGTTTGAGAGCATATTTATCAAATAAGCCCAGATGGAAATGTTCTTTACAAAATTGGCTATTATGGTTTTGAAGACAGGTTAAAAATTATGCGGCAGTCTTGTTTTTCCAGTGTGTGTTTGACTGCCAAATTTCTGTAAACACCCTAGTGCAGTAAAATGTAAAAATGATAATATTAAAAAGTACAGGAGAAGTGAGGGATAGAAAAGCTTTTCAATCTATGATCAAGTTCTTTCTAAATGACCTTGCATGTGTGTGACAGGCCCAAATTTGTATCTTGCATGAAAAACTTTTGTTCATGAAGAATAAATTTTGGTGTAAAGGGAATGTAAAAAGAAAAACAGGCCTGGATGCTAGCTTCACGAATGGCTTGACAACGGGAACTGTCACCTTCATCCACACTTGTGATCCACCTCCCCCACGGCAGGAGGCACGGGGGCACAGACAGAAAAATGCCATGAAATTCAGCCCACGTACAAAACCAAAGGAGAATAAGGAACCATAATTTCATGCAGCACAAGTTAGACAACTACCAGTTAAATGTTCTACTTTGAAAAAAATCTGTAAATCAAACTGTATGATATTTCACCAAATATGCAGGTTCTGTATCACTTGGTACTTCCTGCAGTTTCATGGATGATAACAATCCTGGTGGCTTTAACTTTGTTTTGTAAATGTGTTCAAAAACTTCTCTGTGAATGCGAGTATATTCCAGTGTACTCAAATGGCACCATAGTTCCCAGTCAGTCTCCTGAGGTTAAATGATTAATCCAAACTGAATATTATAGTTCTCATGCTGTACTTTTCCTCTAGCTAAATAAACTGGGTATTTGCAGAAAAGATTTTTCAAATTTAATCAATGCAACTGAGAAGGAAATCAATAAGGTTTACAGAACCGCTCCAGTCCTTATTTGCAATAAGAGTCATCGTGATCTCTTTCTTGTTGCCAATGTTTCTGGTAAGAGGTACCAAGCAATAAATAACTAGGGCTGTATGCTTCATGTTAACAATATTTTTAAGGAAACAGGAACTTGCAGTGTTAACACCAAAAAGCTGGATTCTATTATTTTTTTCTTGGCTTTCCGTACTTCCTAATTAATTTCTACATCAGCAGAGACTGGACTCCTGCAATGTGTGTTCTTCTAGATGCGTGCTTCAGCTGCTGTTTTTAACTGATATCAAGTGTTATCAATCCATGAAGTTACTATTGTTGCTATCAAATCCAATTCAGTAACATGAAGAACTAACACTGAGGAAAAAACAGGTTGTTTTGTTTTGGATTTTTCATTTTCTATTGGAAAGCAGTTTCAGAGACACAAAGACTTGTACAGTGTTGGAATTCTTCTCTCCTTGGACTGGTTTGTTTGTTTGTTTGTTTGTTTTTCCGTAGGTATACTCTTTTTTAATGTAAGGGCCACAAGTAAATTCTTAAAAAGAAAAGCAAATGTAGCTGATGTGGTAAGCTTGGAGTAAAGCACGTGATTCAAATCCTACTTGCTTTACCAAGAAAGTCAAAAGGAATTCTCCTGTTAAGTGGGTAGGTTTGGTTCTGGTTTGGTGCTGCCTCCCTCCCAAATATGATGAATTTAAGGGGTAGAAGTGATCACCATGTCCATCTGGTCTGAGTATTTGAATAGTACCAGCTATTGGAATTGGAGTCAATTGCTCCTGCAGTAAATTTATTTTCAGTGAATAAAATGACCTGGGCATAACAAATTTGTGGTTGAATGGTAGTAATAATTTCAAAATTAAATACACATAATTATTGAATAAATATTCCTTCTACTGACGTTAAAGGAAATGCTGTGATCCCCCCCCCCCCAATAAGATATTGTAGCTTCCTAAGGTACTGAAAGTGTTATATATTAACCCAGTGGAGGTGGGGGAGTGGAAATACTGCAAAACAAATTACATGTTTATAAATATGCAATTCATGTTGTAGTATACTATTAGTTTTTGTTTTAATGTTTACTTGATGTATGGAGATTTGGGTTATTAATGTCTGTATAAATGGCTTATTCCCCTTTGTGTGCATAATTCATCTGCAACTTCTGTATTTGTAAATTTCTAAAAGCCTTAATTTAATATAATCTAATGTTTTGGCACAGAGTGGGTATTATGTCTCTCTTTAGTAGCCCCTTATCTTGGATACAAACACTGCCTGGGATGTGAAAGAATGCAAATAGATACTCAACAGCTTAGCTGTTTGTCTTCCGTTGAGTTTTCTCTTCTTTTACAGTTTTATATCTGGATGTCATCTCTCTTTTAATATCCCTTCAGCCGTAGGTTTGGACTCCCTTGTTTTTTAATTTCCTTTTTCTCTTCCCTCCTATTCATTTCTCTTTCTGTCCATCTGCATTCAGAAATTCCAATGTACAAACAATTGAACAAAAAATAAAAGCACCAAAGAACCCTCCGAGTTTTAGTCTTCTTGAAGTAATAGAAAACATTTCCTAGCATTTTTTGTTTGTTTGTTTTTGTTTTCCTAATGATCTAAACATTAGATCAAGGTTCAAATAAGAATGTGTCTCAGAGCTGTAATAGGAACCAGTTCAGGGTGGGCTGGTTATGGAAGTTGCTTCTGTGAGTTATAGACTTTGCACTTATGAGAAAAATTACCATCCTGCCATATATGATACTGATTTATACCATTATGGTAGTGACAAAAGTGGCTGCAAAACCATCGTGAAAGGAACAAAACATTATATGCGAAGTCCGTAGTTCATATTATCACTCCTCCATCCTTTTCAAAGAAAACTTTGTATGTTTATTTTCACGCTGTGATGAATGATAGCTGACACAAAGGAAACCCAGCCAAGGCAATGCATACAAATCAGAGCCATAATCTGATGCTCTGCAGTCATGCCTACTGGCAGTAGAAAATCCCACAAATTTTAGACAGTTATAAGGAATGTGAGCAGTTTAATTCTGAGTGTTTGCTCAGTGGGGTCCATCTGCTTCAAGGGGTATCTGTGTCCTGCTCCTCACCTTGCCATATTCACACACGAGGCACAGAAAAAGTGCTGAGTGGTGATCTATTTTTTTTTTTTTCCTTAGATTGAGTTCCCTAATAACACACTCCCTGTTTTTTTGCTGTTAACTTTTTCAGTCTCATGAGGAACAACTGTTGACAACTTTTGTATGTTTTTACAGACTATAGTGACCCAATCAGTTGAGGATTGTGGTGAACAAGGCCAGCTAAGGTCTGAACTTCACTTCTGTAAGATCTTGAAAGATGTGGCATCATATTCACAGGTAGACTTTTCAAAAACTCTGTAGATGTCTCTATCATCTGCAAGAAACTTGTAATAATTGCGGTCAACTCATTGTGTTAAACGTAATGAATTCAGTTCTCACCTTTCAGTTATTTACTTTTCTATTTTTTTATTTATGTATTAAACACAAATTAGTTTTAGGCCCGTGAAACTAAACTGGAGAAATCCAGGAATCTAGTATCTTTGCTGCATATCTCAACAAAAATACTTGATGCAATCCAGAGAAGGTTGTGCTGCTACTGACTAATTGACTATTTACAAGGCCCTGTTACCTTTTCAAGGCTATTTCAATTTACATGCAGATTGGAGAAAATAAAAGTATCTTTACAGTCTGTTCTGTACCTCTTAAAGGACAGAAACTAATTTTCTTTTTCTGAGCTTTACTTTTACGATGCTTTTTTCTTGTAATTGCAGGGTGTCATTTTTGTCAAAGGGTATTTGTCTCATTTCAAAGGCATACCTTAGCAGAACCTCTTTCACAGGGGAAAAAAACAATGTCATAGGCTTTCTCATGTTTATTAATATGCCATTGTCTACTTCAGTTGTTGCTTATGGAATCCACTATAAACTGCTTTTACTGTATTCTTGGCAAGAATCTAATGCTGGGGGTGGCAAAACAAAAAAAAAATCAGAGGCAGGTATGAATTTTTTAACTTTGAAGTTAATTATAATATATTTTGAGGTAAAAGCTTAAGTGAGTTTGAAGCACAGTCTCCAGAAGATGGCAAAGGTTAGTGGGGTTTTCTTGTTTGTTTTTTGTTTGTTTTTATTTTGTGGGGTTGGGTGGCTGGTGGTTTTTTTTGTTGGTTGGTTTGTTTGTTTGTTTGTTTTTTTGTCATGAAGCATTGTACACTGGAGAAAAAAATACAGGTGACATGGAATGATTAAATTCCATAATACTCCCTGTATCACAGCTTTGTTGACTGCTTCCTGTGAACACTCATTTGCAAGCAGATATAGAGCAAGGAAAATCTGGATGCTGATTGTCCTATGAAATTATACAGAAAAGGCAAAAGCTGTGGTATATAGTTTAAGACGTGGTTTAATTTCAGTGGGAAATAAGCACAATATATACAGGCTTTGATTTTATTAAAAAAATATTGATATTTTCTTTATAGTAAAACATTGTTCTGCTCAAATTCAATTTTATACAATCCTTGATTTCAATGGATAACCTACTTTTATGGTGTCCAGTACAGTTGTGTGGCTGATACTAAAGACAGGTTTTTTTACACGTGACTGCATTTTGGTAATTGTGTGATTTATCTTATATAAATACTTAAAAATTCAAGATGTATTTTTTTCCATAAAATTCTGACAAAAACTTCAGATACAAAGTTGGAAGAGTCTGGATCCTAGTTTTTTTGCTCAGGCCTGTCTTTACTGGTTGTTCTTTGGGACAAATAGCACAACATAATTTCAGTTATGTATCTTCTCTTACTAAACTCTGGGCTTCTGACAGAGTCAAAAGGAATTAGGAAATTGAGATTATATCTCAGTGACTCTGCCAAATATATATTTTAGATGCACAAATGTACATCTATACTGCATAGGAGCTCAGCTTTTCATATGGGTTAGATAAGCCTATATGGGTTTGATATGTTTATACTGGAATATATGTATATAAGTAGAGCACATTAGCATATTAATGAACATGTAATAGAGAGGTATTAGAGCAACAAAAATCTATATATTCATCTCATTCAGAATGGGTTTAAGTGCTCAAATGTTTGTTTTAGCTACATAAATTTCTGTTAAGATGAGGAAAATAAGCTCTAGCTTATTTTGAAGAGCTTAATGCACAAAACAAACATTATGTAGCTGTCTGCTCTGTCCCTCACAGCCCATTCCCTCCTCTCCTTTTCACTGTGGGTTTTTACAGATGAACATGTTGTTTGCAAGTGTTCATGGCAGACAGTAATCCAGATCATCATAATATCACCCAGTCTGGCAAAACAAAAGTGATAAACAAGGGAAAAAAGTCCTTTTCTTGTTATCAAAGAAATACTACAGGAGAGATGAAGAGGCAGCTTGGTTGTGGGACAACAATCTATAATTTACTTTGCAGATGTCTCTGTAATTTAAGCAGCAGGCAGAACAACCACACAGTTGTAGATGCTCTGGGGAAAGGATACCCACAGCCTCGTAAATCATGGTAAGGATTAAAAGCAATGAACATTCATCTTCTTAACCTCCATAAAGCAATATTGCAAAACCAAGGATTACAACTTACTGTGCATGTAATCTTTGTTCAGTGATAAAGGGTGTCAACATTTTAAAAAGCTTCTCTCAATTAACAGTAGCACCTACCTTTTGAGAAGGGACCAAAAAAAGGTTTTAAAACTGATTTTAAAAGAATTCCTACTATTAAAGGAGTACTTAACATTTCCCACAAAAGAAGGAAAAAAAACAGATTGATTCTTGGCTGAGCCCATTGTTTGTTTCTAAAACAAACAATAGTTTGTTTCTAAGCCCTGATCTGTTTTCAGTGTTAATATTTATGAATATGTTCAAAAATTTTGCTTAATAGACACAACACAAAAAAACTTTTCCCATTGTAAAATGGTGGAGTCCTGAACAACCCTTTGCCTTGCTTGACTTCAGCTACTTTAAGCATGATGAATATTTGACTCAACTACTTATTGTGATTAAAGAATACCCTCATAACGAAAAAAACCATACCATGTATTCAGCCTGTTAAATAAGCACTGTAAAGCCTGATTTTATCTGTCTGCTTTGGAAATGTTGCCAGTATAGCTGTGAATAAGTTCTAACTTATCCACCAATGTATTAAAAATATTTTACTTCCATACTCAGAATGCTAGAGTATAGAGGGACTGAAAATATTTGAAAGGGAAAAGAATGTGGGCGATGTCATGAGGAGGTCCTTTCATCATCCAGCAAATGAAGAAAATCAGGGAAGCAAGATTTTCTCCCTTTTTTTTTTTTTTTTAATATGATATGCAACTCCAAATCCTAGACATTTCTACCGGGGAAAGGAATATGGGAAAATACTGTTCAGCAGAGTCCTATACTGCATCAGTGACAATGATGGTGATCAGCTTTCTATATGTACTACAAAGAAAGCAAAAGGGTATAAGGTTCTTGTAGGTTTGATCCAAATTAATGGAGAGGAACTGAAGGAGAACATGGGAATAGAAAGTGAGGCTGTTTACGAAGCAATAGAGTTCAGGAGAAGAAGAAAAACAGCAAAATTAAAATTATGTACTTCCTGGAAGCAGATTTCATTGAACTCGGATAATTGATAAGATCCTAAGGAATGTAAATCTAAGGAGTTAGGAGAATTGGTAGTTCTTTGAATAAATGTTTTTAAGAGTAAGAAGTGGTGAGGAGAAGAAAACCTGTCATCAGTGTTTACTGATCAGTGTTTTTATTATTTCATTCAGTCTTTTTCTTTATCTGTGATTAGGTGAGCATCAGTTAATACCAGTGACAATGGGATGAGATCTCAGATTATATAGATCACTTAGTTAAGTTACTTATTTTCACGTTGTTAGAATGTGATGAAACTTATCCCAGGTTACTTACGGAGCCAACTGAATCTTTCTCAGACATACTATCTCAAATGTATCTCAAAGATGTTTCACAGAACATGAGCAAGATGGATGAAGTACCAGAAATTTGAGTAATAAATATAGTAAGTACGGGATGGAAAAAGAGGAGACTGAGAATTATAAATTAATCATCTTAACAGTAAGTCCTGGGAAAAATAAACTATTTGTAATCTAGGGGGTATAAAAAAGTAACGTTTAATATGAATTTTCCAGGAACAAACTGTACCCTTTTGCAACAGGATAATTGGACTTGTAGCTATACTAAAATAGCAGGTATCATCTACCATACAGTTAGTAAGATTTCTCATAAGGTCTCACATAATACAGTCTAGGCAAAACTATACAGAGTATATGCAAAGGTGGTAGGAAAACAACACGTGGAGAGCAGTTATCAATTCTTAGCAGTCTGAAAGGATTTTTTTGAGTACCAATTTTCAGTAACTTGCTTGTTAGTAGAATAAGAAGTATGATTACTAAATTTGTATATGATATTTGGTTAGTAGGCTTAAGAGACAAAGTGTAACATCATCTTCTGATACCTTTTCAGTTTCTTTATTTCCTTTAGACCAAGTCATGTTATCATTATCCTTAGTATGACTGTATTTCTGTTGGCTTTAGCTTTTCTTCTGAGTGTCCTTATGAGCTGTCCTCTCAGCTACAAATAACTGATACAATTTGTGACCATTGCTCCTTCTTGTTCCCTTTTGGACGTTTTTAACAAAGCCTTTAATAAACCTGTAGTCTTTGGGGTTGTCTCTTTCATTCCCTTGATTCCAAATATTTATTCTGTAAGTTATTTCCAGGCTCTGACATATATTTTGGGAGGGTCAGATAATATGCATGCAATATTAAGTTAATTCAGAAAACTAATTATTTATTCACAGATCCATTCCATTATTATTATTCCAGAATACAGCTGCTTAAAGACTTTTGCATTAATTCTGATCCTCCTGAAGTCTGCACTGGAACTGCAAGATTTGAATCATCTATTTTTTAATGATGGAATTGGAAAGGGGTGTATAAGCATTATTCCTTTGGGACCCATGAATAATAACTTCAAAGAAAGCAAGCCTATTTTGAAAGCAAGTGTACTAAGTGTTATGAAAAACCTTATTTCAATTTTCTTGTTTAAGAAAAGAAAAAAACTTTAAAATTTCTAAAAATGAATCAATTGCATAGATCAGCACTATAAAGTAAATTAATCTGTGGTCTAGCTTCATAGTCTTCAATGGTATTTTGATACAGTTAAGTGTTTTGAATATCTGGCTTCAACACCTCAGAGTAGTCAAGCTTTTGAAAATTATGAGATTTTGTATCTATTGGGTTTTAAAAAAGCAAAAATAGGTATGTATGACAAAATAGGTAGGTTTGATGACAGCTCCAAGAGTTGTAATATAAATACTGACATTTCCTTTGGTAGTTAGCATGATTAATTTAGTGGGAATTTTCTTTCCCCTTTTTTTAATTGTTGATTTGTTTACTGATTTTGTTTTCAGATCTTAATATGTTCTGTTGCATTAATGCTGTATTAATGTCCTTTTGTAATTTGACAAAACATTGCTAATGATATCAGGTAAGTGGATGAAAAGGCCACAGTCCTGAAAAGGACCATGCTGCTGAAGCAGGTCTTCTGTAATGAGTTTGGAGACACTGCTTTTCTAGTCCTCTCTTTACTGCTAAAAAATCAATCCACAAAATAGCTTAGTATTTATTAACCAGGTTTAAAATCAATGCATTTCTGAATAGAAATGCTCTGATGTTGAAGAATGATGTTCCAGAGAGAGATATCCTTCAAAATATTTTTTCACCTTGTATGTTCTTTGGGCATGTAATCATTGCTATCATATAGAATACAACTATCATACAGCATCTTTAAGTGAAAGATAGAGTTAGCCCACATCATGATTGCCATATTTCTGTCTTAGAATTTTAAATCTTTAAAATTTAAAACAATGGAAGATGTGTGTGTGTATTTTGAGGCTGCTGGGTAATTCAAACCTTTGGATTGTCTACAGACCCAGACAGACGTCACGTTATAACCTTTATATTCAGTCATTATTTGCAGAGACTCTTTTCTAGAGAGGGCTTCCTGCGTACTGACAGAGATCACAACCACAAGAATATTGGTTTGTCAACTGCTTCAGGCCAGACCATTTGACAGCTGCTTATAAACAATGCCATAAAGTTTTACAGGCCTCAGGCAAGACTTTCTGTCATCTCTTCAGGATAGCTGTATCCTCTGATTATCTCATGAAGATTGTACTGGAAATGACTTCCTGAGCAGCTTTTCTGTGGTGATTTTTCTTCTAATTTGACTGTTTTTCTTTCTCTGCCTTTTTTTCTTACTTTGAATATGTGAAAGTTCATTTGATTTCTAATATTCCATTGGGATGTTGATTACTCTAGAAATCTAGCTGATAAAACAGAGGATGCAGGGAGACAGAATTTGCTTATACATCTACTGTGCTAGGCAAGAATGATGCAGTTGCTATGAAACTAAATACTGGGCTTGGTTACTATTTGTACATAGACTTTTTTCTTCCTATGATTTCATGTAAACTTGAAGATGATTTCTTTCCCATCAATATTCTTTCTTCATACCATAAATGTGAGCTACACACACAATTTTTCATTCTCATAAAACACATCATACTGCATTCATGAATCCTGGAATGGATCACTGGTGAAGGGTCCATGATTGATGAAAACCATTAAAGTAAAACAGTGAAGGAAACGGCTATTTAGTGAACTGGCAAAAACTGTTCTTTATTTAGGAGTGTTAATTTGGCCTAACATAAATGTCTTTTTATTATTTTTAATAAAGCCTTCTATAAATTGTACTATGTATGACAGACATAGAACATGCTATTTTAAGAAAGCAGGATGATCAGGTGCTGGTTACAACTGCACAGCTGAGACAGATTTTTGTAATCTTCTCATGCACAAACACATGCACCTTTTAAAACTAGTTATTGATTTGGGATTCTTCAGATTTTAGTGCCAACTTAAGATAATTTAAAAAGACATTAATTTTCTGAGCATCGGTCAGTTTTTACCCTTTTTAACAAGCTGATTGAATGAATATTCAACTTTCAAAGGCTATACCTGATTGAATTGTGACTTCCAAAACTGGAATCTAAAACTAATCCAAAGTAATCAAGTTCTTAGGAAATTCCAAATTTGCTTCACATCGTTGAAATAAGAGTTAAACATATGCAATATTTTTATTCACCTGAAATAAATAACAGAAAATGGCAAATTGTTGTTGCAATGCCACAGAAATAGCTGCTTAAAGAAATTGCTTATAAAAGTTTGCAAGGAAAATAGAATGTTCTGGAGCTGTTAGGTTTTCTCAGGAGTAAAACTTAAGTTACAAAAAAGAGGGTGGTGTGGTTTTGTTTTTGTTTTTTTAGCAATGAAGAATTGCATTAAAGTATTCATACTACTACTGAATCTTGGTATTTTGAATATGTTTGAAAAGTGCTGGTGTATTTAAAGCCCAGGATGAATAAGTAGATTCTAGCAAAACCCCCAGAATCTATTGATTTAGGTAAGTGTAGGACTAGAAAATTAAAATCAATCTAAGGCTCAACTGTTTCAGAAAGTGGTTTATGATACTGGAGAGTCATGGGCTGCTGCACTTGGAAGCAATTTATACTACTACCTCACTAGTACAGCACCATGGCAAAACTAATTAGTTTTGTTGAAAAAGACTGATTAGCAATGGGGTAGGACTGGGCTGTCATAACAATTTGTCTTCAACTTCTTACTGAGTGTCATTATATGGTATTGTACTGTATTATGTGAGCATCTGCTTGCCTTCCACTCACTGCAGCAAGCACGCCTTCAGAAACAAGGGAGTGTGAAAGAACAGTGAGACTTACAGGATCAAAATGAGAGATCCGTACAGCAATAAGAGCCAAAATATCAAGCTTGCTATCTTGAGAAGGTGTTCAAAGAGTTGGTGGAATTCACTTAGAAAAATTCTAATCTGTTTGTAATATGAAGCACTTGCTTTACTCAATGCTTGGTGCAGTCAAAATTAGCACAGGCTCTTCCCAGTCTTTATCCCATATTTAGATGAATACTATCAAGAATAAAGTAGGAGTTCAATGTACATTTCATACAATTTTTGCCTTTTCAAGGAGACTGTAATTAATCAGAAGCTGTACTGATACAGTTTTCTTCATCCTTGCTTTTGAAATGTTGTCCTTGTTTGCCAGGTGGCAAAGGAATAATGTGTCTGGTAAAATTGCTTTGCTATGCTGGTTGCATATGCTCTGAACATGGAACTGATATTAAATCATGGAAGCCAACCAAGATCAGTTTAAATTTTTCCTCCTACTCTTCTGTGCTGTCAACTTGTAGGTTCGGTACCTATGTGTCCATAAAGGGCCATAGAGAGTTCTGTATTTTCTATACAACCCCGTAGGGTTTACAAGGGTAATATGAATATTTCAATATCCTGTTATTTTGGGTGTATTGGAGTCTATAAAGGTGTTGAAAGGTGTTCCCAGAATTTTTGCTGCAAGCTATTTCTTACCTAGGGAGTATGTTTGGTAATGGATGCCAAGGCTGCATTTATTTATCTGATATGGACATAAGTAGTAAGCATATGGGAGCCTCTACAGAGCTAGGTTCTACAAACCTTTATTTGCATTGGTAAGCCTGGCACTGATCTCACAGTGCTTAGTGGTATTACTCACATAAGTATGAGCTTTGGAAGGCATGGAGCTGAGGTTTTCAATTATAACACATTATAACCTTTTAAGAATTACTTAAATATGCATTTCCAGCATGGATATTACAGAAATTCAGATTGTTACAGTCCATTAGGTACATACAACATGCTATAAAAATTTCAGTCAAACTTCATGGAGGAAAAACAGATGTGTACAAAATGCTGTAAAATAGAAATGCTTATTGTACAAGATCAGGAATATCTGTCACCTCTAATATGAAGTACAACCTATTAAAAAAATCTTTCACTATATGGGGAAATTAAGCACATAGAAACTATAACCATTTAATATGTTATGCATGACTCATTCCTAAAATCAAGGAGTTTTGATCAATGTTGATTAAAAATCGATGGCAACGGTGTAGGATTTTTTGCTTTCACTACACCCGGGGGAAATGTATTTTTCTGATGTAAATCTGAGGTTTAGCTGCAGTAAAACACAAAATAAGGCATTTGAATATGAAAATCTAGCCAAAGTGTGGTTGAGTTGCCTTAAACAATTTCAGATTTTTTTAGATTAAAATATTTAATCATATAATGGAATGACTCAAAATGTTATTCTTTTTTATTTCAAGTATATTTTGCTTAAAATACAAAAAAAAAAAATGCAAAATTAAAGTAAGTGTTATGGACAAGTTACTTGTAAGTAATTATTGTGTCTCTATTTTTGGCTGCCTGTCTTGGGACATCATGCTGCCACCCGTATCTCAAAAAGATCGTTCAGTTAGCTGCTGTTGCAACATAGGCCTATTGAATTTGTTTCACGATGACCATGTCAAAATCCAGGCAATCTAAATTCACTAATGATATAAAAGAAAACAAAAAAATCCCCAATTCCTTTCTTATATCCATCATTCACCTGACCACCCCAAAAATCTTTATATGTTAAGACTGCTGTTGTAAAAGATATAGATGGAATCAATGTGATCTGTTACGTAGTTGTAATATTAACACATAATGCTTCTAGTTTGCTGATGAGTGACCTAACTTACAACATTTTGAGTTCTAAAAATTAGAAATGAGAGCTAAAAAATTGCATGGTAGAAATGCACAGATCGTGAATAAATTATGTCAAAGCTCTCTAATCATATAATCTTATGGATAGTAGAGAAACAGTAGGTGTCATAAATCCTGATTAAGTAAGGATTTTGGTACTGTTTCACATGGTATTTTAATCTGGATTTGATCTAGATGGATCAACAAAGAAAGCACAAAGCTGTTTGCAGAACTGTTCTGTATAATAACGAAATGGCTTACATTCAGAGTGAAAGTGTGTGTCATATGGATTTTGTTATGGTCTTAGACCTGGCTTTATTCAATATTGTCATGAACCTGATGGGTGATGAAATAGAAATATATACTGCTTATCAATTTTGTAGATAAATTTGTCATCTACAAAACTGATAAGAATTAAGAGTGTTTAGAGGCTAGACTCAGCATTCAAAATAACATTGAAAAATGGAGACGTAATCACCAAAAGGTGTGGTGAAACTTAGGCAAATGAAACATCCTTGTGCAGAAATCACCAGGGACAAAATACAGACTGAGGAATAACTGGTTAAGTAACTACTCAAGGGAGTGTGGGACGGAAGGAGGGATTACAAACTGAAGATGACTCTGTAAAATCATGTCAGGATGGAGCGTGCAAAATTTGCGACATGATTTGATGACTGGAGAAAGGCAAATTTTGCACACGTCCTCAAAAAAGGCCAAAAAGACAATACAGGGAACTACAGTATGGGCACCCCATGTTAGCTTCTGGGGAAATAATGAAATCCTCCTAAAGTCCACATCTGGGCTCATGAAGGAAACGGTAGTGATTGGGAACAGTCAGCATGTATTTACCAAGAGGTATTCATGCCTGACCAACCTGCTTGCTTTCTGTGATGAAATGACTGGATTTGTGAACATGGAGAAAGCAATGGGTGTTATTTACCTTGACTTTCATAAGGCTTTCAACACTGTTAGTGTGAACATTACACTCTGGATGGGTGGAAAACTAGATGGGTAAAAAGCTGGTTGGATGGTTGGGACCAGAGAGCATTGGTTAACGGGTCATATGCTACTTGAAGGCCTGTGACAAATGAAGTACCTGGGGCCAGCAGAGGTGGCATCTGGGCTGTATTCATAGGGGCACAGGCAGGAGACTGAGGGAAAAGGTTTATCCCCCTTCTGTTCAGAACTTGAGATCTCATCTAGACACTGCATCCAGTTTTGGGCCCCCCAGTACAAGAAAGACATCAACTAACTGAATAGAGATCAGCAGAGGATCCCCAAGCCGGTCAGGAGCTGGAGTGCTTGTCCTGTGAGGCGAGGCTGAGGGATCAGGGCTTGTTCAGCCTGGAGAAGAGACTTCTTTGGGAGGATGTAACAGCAGCTTGCCCGTACCAACAAGTGGGTTAACAAGAAGATGGAGCTGGGCTCTTCACGGGCCCATGGGGTGGAAGAATGAAAGGCAACAGGCGTAAACTGAAACAAGTGGAGTTCAGACTGGGTATAAGGAAAAACTTTTTAACTCTGAGGACAGTCAAACTGTGGAACAGGTTTCCCAGAGGCTGTTTAGTCTGAATTCTTGGAGATACTCAAGACCAGACTGGATAAAGCCCTGAGCATGCTGGTCTGATCTCACAGCTTACCCTGCTCTGAGCTGACGATAAGACAAAAAATGTCCTGATGTCCCTCCAACCTCAATTATTCTGTGATTCTATATATAGTTTAGGAGACAATTCTTCATCTCTATTCAGCTTCAGTAATGCTTTTGTAATGTTTTGGTCATTCTACTTCAAGAAAAACATGAAGAGTTTCCCAAAAGAGCAACTTATCTGATTGGTTTAAAAAAAAAAAAAAATACACATGACATGAGAGAACCTTTGAATAAGTATGGATTTAAAGTCAAAAGAAAATGGAATAAATGAGGAATCTTCATTTGACATGATAAGGTCCTGAAAAAGGGGAGAATAACCTGTTGTCCAGAGTCAGGACAAGTAGGGCAAGAATTAAGTGCTTTCTTATTTTATAGCAAGAAAGACTTGGATTACATGTTAAAAATCTTATAGTGGCAAAAATACTACTGAAATAGACTGTATAGGAGAAACGTGAAGTCTTCATTATTAGAGACATTTAAGAACAGAAGCATCTGCCAGAAACACAGTGATTTCTGAGAGTAGAAAAGAGAACATTTGAATATATTTCATATTGTGCATGCGTAGACTATGCTAAAATGATTTAAAGCTTTCCTGACTTCAAGCCCCTATTGTTTGCAGTATAACTGGGAGGTAGTTTTTTAAAAACCTTCAGACAGTGAGTGTGTCAGGATTTGTTCAAAGACTGACTGAGCTGTCGGTTTCACTATGTTTCTCTGTAAGATTTATGTCAAATCATGTTAAAATATAACAGTATATTTTTACATGTCTTTGTACAAAACACACGATCATCTTTAAATTACAGCAGCCCAAATTCTAACATGCACAGTGTATATCTTTAAATGCCTCTAATAAAACACTGATATGATGCCAATTTTTAACAGCTCATTCAAAGAGCAAAAACCAAGCCATTATCATTTTTCAAAGTTTGGTTATCTGAAATAGAAATAACAGCTGTAGTTGTAAGAGAGTTCACCTTCTGTTTTCTTACATAAAGAGCAAATTTTTCTGTTACCTATGTGTGAAAGTAGCAATAGTCTACTCTGAAATATATGTATTTACAGCCTGAGGAACAGTCAGCATAAGGAATGCGGTCTCTTCTCTCCACGTGCTGCATCAGATGTGCTGCATGAGACGTCCCTCCTGATGCAGCACGCTCCCTTGTCTTCTCTGCTGTGCTGCCTGGTACACTGAGAGCAGGGTTGCTTGAGCCAAAACCATACCTTTTTCTTTTTGATTTGTTTGTGCTTTAGGAAAAGTAGTAGTGTGACATGAATTGTTCTTTCTCTGGACAACCTTGTGTTACACTGAGAATTTAATGCAGAAATTGTGAGTCTACTCCTTTGTGTAGACTGAGAGGTCAACTCATGACTGACCCAGGAATAGGTGGTCCAGCTCATTTCATGTGTTTCCGAATCATAACCATTCAGTTTGCACCATGCAGGCAGGGTATCACAGCACTGTCTGAAGTAGGGGTTTCTGATGCTTCTTTTTCAGGGCATTTTGACTCTCTTTTTTGCTGGAATGCAGACAAGCTAGAGAGATGAGATTTAGGGTAAACTGCTAGTCAGCGTATATGGAGATGAGGCTGAAGGCTCTAATTCTTGCAAGATTAAAGGCTTTAAGTGAAATGAATTATAAAGGGAATAATTTCTCTCCTATATTGTCAAGGCTGATAACTACTCTACAGGTCAAACCTCAGTTTTAGTCTGGGTGGTCCCTGAAGCAGACATCTCATCTTACGTGTGGACTGAAACATGTGAACCAAATAATTTTAGAGCAGGATAAACAAAGGAAAGAAATTTAATTTTATTACAGTATGCTGTCTACACTGGTTTTTTTAGTGTGCTATTTTGTTCCACAGTCCTGGTGTATCTTTTGCTTTCAGTCATACCTCACAGACCCCATTGTGAACATATCAGAAGCAATAAAAGCTCCTCTTAATTGTAGACTATGGGACCTACAGTGATATTTCATTCATTTGATCAGGTGACAAAGGGACAACAGAAAAAAGCTAAAATACTATTTTAATTTAGTTTGTTTTAATCTTCCGTTGGATGACTGTTATCAAGCATAATGGATGTGTGCCTGAAACAAGATGTCTCAGACGGTTTCTCTGTGAAAATACAAATTTATACTAAGAAAACATCTGAATATTTCCATGCTAATGGACAGCTGCCACTTTTCTTACATCTATGCATTGGGATATTGCCTGTGGGGTGACTCCATGTGCTTAATGTCTGATGACACTAGAAGAAAAATGTGTTTTGATTGACTGACTTATTCTTCAAAGTGTCAATAATTGTATTTAAAGCTGTGACTCATATGAGATCTCACTATCTGAGGTTTTGCCTCCACCGTTGACAGTATTAAGTGAATACAATCAGTAGGGAGAGCTTCACAGACCCTTTCTATTCTAATTGCCTGATCTAATTGCCATGAAGGATATCCTTATTAGACCAAAGTAGGGAATTTCCAGTTTTTACTGAAGTCTCTTGTATTCTCTTGTCTGGCATGCATTGTTGGATGTCGAGTTTGTGCTACAAATCACAGTTAGACGTTTTTATCACTCATTTGATTTAAGTAGCATTTTACATTAATATATTTGTGATTTATTTCTATTAATAAACATGGTGGTGGTTCTGTAAATTTAACTGCATTATATATTATATAAAATACCATGTTATGATATTATGCAATTTGTGAACTTTGCAACTAAGGTAATTGATACTGTGGTAACAAGTATGTTACAGGAAATTGAAAAGATTAATGAACCAGTAAGGATGCTAGTTTGGATTGATTCCGGTTATAATCTCACCTACCAAGAACTTTGAAATCTGCAGTTCATTTTGTCTCCCATAACTTACTATATCAAGATCAGATGGGCTTGTTGACTTTATGAGCTAGACAAGTGGAATACAATGAAATATTATTAGCTGCAGCTCACTTAACTTCACCTGACATATGGTGATTTGCATAAGCTTTTCTACGCTGAACTGGGCACTTTTGTAGTAAATGTTTCCTCATATTGTTTGCTGTTTTTTCATTACTGAGGCTGTGTTGTTTCTTTCTGAAAGCTGAAATATCTGTGTCGTGCTGATCAAAGTGCGTGTTTGCAACTGCTTTGAGAGAAGTGAAGAATAATATCTCAGTGAGGTTTTGGGGTATTGCTAGCGAGAAGAATTCTCTGATACTTCCCCTTGGCTCTACCTCTTATTTTAAATGGAAAGCTCAAACAGACTGACCCAAAAGCTCTTTATTCCTTATTTTAAAAAAAAGTAAAAGAAAGACAGAAAAGGAATATTGAAACTCTGTAATACCTTAGGTGGAAATACTTTGTACAAAATGTCAATGTCAACTTAGAATTCATGTCTTGAATTTGGGAGAGGAGTAAAATGTTGTTTAGATTCAGAAGTCATATAAAATTTCAGGATTGCAGATCAGACTGGGAGGGGAAATCTTGAGTAAATCAAAATTGTCACTGTAGAAAATTCATCTTTTTGGAGTCTGTATTGAGTCATATGTTCTTCCACAGTGCCAAGACCTCTCAGGAGCACTCATACAATAGTGTAATGACTGATTATGAAATAAATGAAAGATGATGAAATTGGAAAGTAGAATGTAGAAGTGTTATGTGCTACACAATTATCCCAGCACTTCCTTAGGTGGAAGCAAGGAACGGACTAGTGAGGCACTAGGAACAAGTAACAAGATATAAAGCACCTTTTTGCCACAGTTATTTTCTATGAGGTATGAAAGAGTTCTGTGACTGAGGCAAGGAGTGGGCTAGAAAAGGTAAATATTGAATTATGTGAAAGAGCTAATACTCTGATGAGGAAGTTCTATGCAGAAATCTAAATGAAAAAACCATATTAAATGCGCAATACAATAGATGCCAGCTCTGTCTATTTCTGGATCCCACCAGGTGTATTGGTAAGATTAAAATGTTTTGGGAACAAACATGCAAGCTTTAGAAAAAGTTGTGCCTACTTACATGATCAGCTGTTGGTGTAAGGAAGAGTAACAGGCCTCTGTGGATGAAAATGGGATATTGCACACATGAAAGCGATGCAATGAGATAGCCTGCAATAGCAATGCTTTATTGTAAGCTTTAGAGAAGGAGGACTCCTTTTACAGTATTATGTATTTTTCTCTCTAATGTGCATTCCTGCTGTCCCCCTGTACATGTACAGATCAATTATAAGGTGCTTCAATATATCACTTGCAGTTGAGTTTATAATAAATGTTGATGTATTTCAATATACTTTTTCATAAATTTATTACTTGTTATAAAATTTTTGTGGGGTGTTCAACACTGTTTATGGAAAGAAAATATTTTTGCTACTGATCCATTTCTTGGTGGCAATGGAGATAAATGTGCAAAAGTTTTAAGAAATTAAGGCTGCTGGGATTTGAGGATAGATGTCACGTGCCTTCATAATACTGGACTTCTGAAGCATGTGTGCACATTTCTCTGAATCTCTCACAACGCTTTTACAAATGATCTGTATAAAACGTTTTTATGAATTTTCAAGCTTTAAAGACAGTCTCTGGTTTCTTTAACACTTTTTTTTAAGAAAGTTTTTAATCAAATTGAAGTAATCTTGTTCCTTGAAATCAAAACATGAGACACAGTTTTGACAGCTTATAGGGCTACTGTGTGAAATCTCTTTCCCGTCTCATGTTTTTTTGCTATGGTGTATTTTAGACAAGTAGCATTTCTGATCAGTTTATCAATTCTTTGTTACAGTTGGTCCTTCATAGAAGTATGTTGCCAGATTTTCCCATGTATTTGGTAGTGTTGATCTGCTTTTAAGATTTTGATACATAAATCATTGACACTTGTCTTTTCAGATGTAAGGGTACTGCAGGGGACTGTGGCTGCCTGAGCGGTGGGGGTGTGGGGGGATGTGTGTGTCAGGACAGGTCCAACATTTTAATATATGTATTCAAGACTGACAAATTGAAATATTTCCTCTAATTCAGAGATGTCTTTTAGCAGTTGGTTATAAAAAGAGTTGAAAAGTCTTCCCGCACAAGTTTCAAGATCACATATATTGGCCATGCATGGGATTTTTTGTTCAACCTTGAAGCATTATTTGGTGACAGAAAGTTAAGTAATGATCTATGTAGTTAACTGTGGCTATTATTATATGATTATGCTGTGCTTTCACAGATTATTGTAGCAGCAAGCTTGTTTTCTATAGTTGCACATTTTAATAATAAGAATTTTCAAGTGTTTCTTAAAGCTATGGTGGAAGTTTTTGTATGATCTGTTGTGTTCATATGACTTTTTACACTTGTCAGTCCACTACGAGGAGTTGAAAAGCTACTACTACACCAAGTATGATAAGCTTTGTTACAATTACTGCTAAGCAATGCACAATAATCTCTAGTCAACCTATAAAGTGTAAAATTATTTTTATTTTCAATGGCTTTGTCACCATCATAGTTATTGTCATGACCCATGTAAAGAGAGAAGCTGATGTACTAAAATTGTGTAAGTAATACTTAGATCATGATTACTGTATTTTTTCTCAGTATGCAATGACAATAGGTTCCAGAATACACAGTCAGTATTTAGCACCTGCTAAAATTATAGGATAAAGTCCTCTTGACTCATAAGTAGAGTTAAATGCCATGAGGCTGACTATAGAAAGTACTTCCACAAGGAATCTTGGAAATACAGTTAAGATTTCCCTTTTGTATTTAAGTAACAGCTAAAGTATGTAAATACATGTGGTATCATGTGGTTTTAATTTACATCTGCATAAAATGTAAACTTACATTTGTTTGACCTTGTAGATTCATAAAAAGATCAAAGTAGGAAGGGGACTGTGGACGTCACTAATCCAACTTTGTGCTTAAAACAGGGATAACTTCAAAACATGCTATGACAGTCCGTGTTGAAAACCTTGTTAAAGTCAAGGCAAATGATGTCACTGCTTTCCTTTTCCTCTGCAAAGCTAGTAATTTTGTTGTGAAAGGCAATTACTTCGGTCAAGCACAATTCACCTTGATACTAGCCAGCATGGATTCACATTTCTGGAAGTAGCTTTCATGAGTATTACCCCTTAATTTTCCAAAGAGATCATTCCTCATGCCATTTCTGAAGTTGGGCGTGATGTTCACCTTTCTTCAGTCATTGGGGAGCTCCTGCAGTTATGACAACTTTTTAAGGACGGTAGAGTGCAGCCTTGCTATGACATGAGCTTCCTTCTTCAACACTCCTGAAAATCTCTCATGCATCCAGTCCCAGGAATTTATCTATGTCCAACTTAGGATCATTAACTTGATCCTTCTCTGGTGAGGACAATAATTTTCTCCCCCAAGACTCTACCATTGGACACAGGGATCTACAAGACATGAGATTTGCCAGTAAAGTTTGAGGTGAAGCAGGCACCTTATCCTTTTCTATGTCCTTCCTCACAGGGTCATCTGTCCCATTCTGCAGAAGGTCCACCATTTCCTTGTCTTTGTCTACTGATGCACCTGTAGAAGTCCATCTTGTTGTTTTTTCCATTCCTTGGCAATTTCAACTCCAGCGAGTTTTGACTCTCTTACTACATACTCAATATGCCCAGGCAATGCTTTGGTATTCCTTCTCAGTTGTCGATCTCTGCTTCCACTTTGTATATGCTTCCTTTTGTGTTTTAAGTTTGGTCAGGATTTCAGGCAATCTGACTTCTTGCCATGCCTGCTTGTTTTCTTGCATATTCTTGTGCTTTGAGAAGGATATCCTTGAAAAGTAATCAGCTCTTCTGTGTTCCTCCACCCTTCAGAGTGGTCTCCATTTGGATCCTGCTTATCAGTTTCCTAACCAAGATGAAGTTTTCCCTTCTGAAGTCCCGGGCTGTGTTTCTATGTTTTTACCTTGCTCACTTCTCTCAGGATCTAAAATTCCTCCATCTCATGGTTGCTGTTGTCAAGTCTTCGACTTTCACATCTGTAACCAGTTCTTATTTCTGAGTAATGGGTCCAACAGACTGTTTCTCCTAGCTTGTCCCATCCAGCATCTCCATAAACCATGGTCCGCAACACTCTCCAGAAACTTCTTTGATTATCTGGGGCCTGTCGCACTGCACTCCCAGCAGATGTCAGTGATCAAAATCTCCTAGGATCTACAATTGTGAGGTTTCTTCCAGTTGTCTAAGGAAAGCTTTGTCCACCTGCTCCTCTTAATCAGACTGTCTGAAGCATGTACCCACCACAGTGTCTCTTTTGTTGGCCCTTTCTCCTGATCCTGGCATGCTAGAGCTCCCTGGAACTGCCACCTCCCCTATAGAAGGGTCCTGTACTTCCCCCCCCACCCCCCAGCTGTCTCCCTCCACCCCCATCTCCAAGCAGAGTGCAGCCCTCTCCTCTTTTTTCCTGCTTGTCTTTTCCTAAAGAGCCTTTCTCCATCCATCATGTCTTTACAGTTGTGTGGGCTTTCCCACAGTATGAGTTGTAACTTCAGTGAGGGCATAGCTCTGCAACTACTTCCAGTTTCTCCTGTTTGTTTCATAGGTTGTGCAAATTAGTGTACAGGCACTTCAGATGGGCACGTCCAACAGGCACTCTAGATTAACCTGTGTTTTCATGGGCAATGTGAGAGACACTTTCATTGCCACATATGCCCTTACCTCCATATGTCGATTTACCTGCAGGCTTTGGTCTGCATCCCCTGATGAAGCTGGATAAAAAACTTCATCATGATTAGTAAGCTTGCTGGCAAAGATGCTCTTGCTTCTTTCCAATTTGTGGCTTCCATCTCTCCCTGGCAGTCCTTGCTCCTTGAGGAAGACCCTGTGATTCCATAAGTTGAAACCCTAAAAGCAACACCAGCCATCCAGCCAAGTGTTAGCCTGTAGAATATGTCTCATTCTACCCAGGTTGCAAGCACACTCGAGTGTCTAAACTGAGAAAATAAAGGTGGCTCAGAAAAATGAAAGTGTTTAGCAAAACTGACTTAAATTCTGTCACTGATTTCTACTTTTTTTTTTCTTTTCTGGCCACATTCTTTAGATTACAAGCAGTATTTTCTGTTATATCCAAATGAGACTCCCATACCATTTTCTGGATGACCTGCTTTTCTCTGAAACCTTCATCCTATAATGAGTTCCAAGGGAAACCTTTTCTTTTTTTCTCTTCCATTGCATGACTCTGAAAATACCCTCTACAGTTTCCTCAGTAGCTTAAAAAACACCAAGCAACACGGGCACAGAAAAAGCAAGAGCTGAAATCTGCTTTACCTAGTGCTCGCTGAGCCTGGATGAAAATTTCAAGAAAGGTCTGGTAATGCTTCCATGCATGAACTTCTAGACTCTACTTGAAGGAACTGGGTTGGTATATGTTTCAAAGCCATGATCTACACATAGTACTCACAGAATCTTTTCACTAAAATATACTGCTGCCTTTGTACAACAACTATTTCCTGTCAATGTAATCGTTTTTCTTACGCCACTTTCCATATGTGGGTTACAATTATAAAAGACATCCAGGGGATACAGGAAGGATAAAATAATAAATATAATCTCATATTTTGTGTTTATTTTAGTGCAGCCTTGGATAAATCTGTTCTCCTGTTTTGTTTTGTGGGGTTTTTTAATGATGACTACATTTCTTTAGGTGTTCTACACCAAATAAAAGTTTAACTAGCAGTTATACTGCTTTGTGTTGTTCAGTATTAGTTTACTTTTTTTTCCATATTTATGTGACAAAAGAATTATGAGACTTTCTTAAAGAGTTTTGGGGTCCTCCCCATAACACTGTGGGAAGCTGTATCTTACAAGCAGAAGGAAAAGAGGAATAGATTTAAAAAAAACCTGCGATTCTCAAGCCATGACTTGACAATCAGTTCATTAAGAAGTCATTGCAGTGAAAGCCTTTTGGGGGGAAGGGAATTCTTTTTCATTTATTTTAATGTGGGCATAAAGGGGGAGTGCAGAAGGTGGTTTTGGAGGGAAGGGGACTATATAAGCCCTATATGTTGCTACTGGAAGAAATGTTTGTCACTATCACTTTATTTCGTTCCGAAATTCAGTATGGAGCATGACCTGATTATGTGTTCGGGATTGAGATGAAAGAAGTCCCACTGTTAAATGATTAAAGACGTATCAAATTATAAGTGCACATATGCTGGAGAGGAGAAAAGCTAGGGGAATAAAAGGGAAATATGAGTCTGTCTCTACTTTTGAAAGCTGTATGTCATGTTATACAATAATAGTAATAATAATAATAAATTGGCAAAAGTTCGGTGCCGTTTAGCAAAACCTTATGTGGAATGTGTGGAGTGGCTGTTAAAGGGGGGAGGTCTGCTGTGTGTATATTGCTACCTTTTATGAGAGTAGCTCTTTGGTTGTCAAAATCTGGTATCAAAGAAAATAATTGTGCAGCTTACTGAGCCAGCCTAGGCATAAAGAGAGTTCACTGAGTTGTGAAAGTCTGGAAGTAACATTATATGCAAGTAATTGGTAATACAATTTTAAATTGAATTTTTATTTGGTACAATCTTTGCATGAAAATATTTTCAGAAAAGATATTTAAAAAGTAGACAACTGGTACTGTTTGCTATCTACAATTGCACAGACAAACTGATTTTTTTTTTTTTTCCTTTCTGAGATTTTTTGCTAATTCTTACAGAAGGTTTGAGAAATACAGTGTAGGAATAAATTCCAATCTGTGCTCAAGTCCAGTTATTTTACCAAATATTTTACGCTGCTTACTGCATAGACCTTCGAGTAGGGTTTAGAAGACAGAGCTCCATTACTGTAAGTGCTTTGCTAGGTCTTGCTTGTTCTATGTTACTCTGTTAATGGATAAATGAATTTTATTTGCTACAAAATAACATAATTTTAACAATACTTGAAAGCTCTTCTTACAGTATATCCTTTAGTCTGGGTATGAGACATTCTGCTGGACTGAAACCTTAATTAAAATATAATTAATAATAATAATTAAAATAATTAAAAATGTTAAATCCATCTTTCCCATGTTTCATGAAAATTCTTTATCCATTAGCATGACATATAGAAGGGGCAGCAATACTGTTCTTTCTTGTAACAACAAGTCTAAATGAAAGTTGGCATCGTTGCTATACTTGTGTGGAGCTTGTTCTCTAAATGTGAGTACATTTCCTCATCTCAAGGAGTCTTCGGGTGAAGGTAGACACCAAGTGTCCAGAGCAGTTGAGGCAATTCTACATGAATGCAGAGGCACTCAGGAAAGATGACTGTTAAAAATGTACACACTTCCTGACTTGGGGTATTTATGGGCTTATGCTTGGATTTGAGGATAAGACTGCTTAACTTGAGAATTCTTTCTAAATGCTGTCTTGTTTCTTAATTTTTTTTTTTTTTTTTTTGTGTGTGAATCTTGTTACTTCTGTATTTCTAAAAGGGAGATGGTAGCATTATTCACATTGCTGCAATGAGTCTATGCAGTTAAGGTTCACAGCACTGAAGTTTGTAAAAGGAGATCAAAACTTGAGTATGTGGCTGTAAGAAGCATGTTTATTAACTTTGTCAGTCACTTCACATGGGGTTTAGTTTAGCACCTGCCACTGACACATCCTGTATTACATTTTTTTTTTCTTATTCAATTCCAAGATGCTTTTGCTTACTTTAGTGATTCTCAGCTGCTTATTTGTTGGCTCGTATGCTGTACTCAGTCAAATAGAATTTTAAGCTGTTCTTGGAGCCCACTTTCTATCTTGCTATAGGGACGTGTATTTGCATGACACTTGTTTGTTTTGTCTATTGTAGCTGGCTTTTATTATCGCCTCAAAGGAAGAAGTACACATAAGATGTGTTAGACAAAGAAGGAAAGAGAAAGCAAGGTAGAACAGAAGCAAGGGAAGTGTCAGGAGCAAAAAGGGAAGTGAAGAAAAAGATGGAATAAGCAATGAAAGCATTAAATTTATTTGGCGGGGAGGGGGCGCGAGGAAAGCTCACAGAGGAAGGAAAGGACACCCAACACTTACCAAAGCGTTAGTTTTGGCTTTCATAGTTGGAAACATTCTACTCGGCTAACCTCCAGCATGAAATCACACCTAATAAATGCTGTAAATGGAATTTACTGGGTGTAATCATCATCCTGTTGCAATCTGTGACTCAGACAGGGACTCTTAATTATTGGTAAGGAGAATTTTTTTTCTCCATGACTTGACACTATGAAGCTGTTAATCCCAGGTAAAAACCCCAGACAAATACAGGGGAAGTAAAAAGATGTTTTCCGTCTCTCTCCTTCATTTGTAGGTGCTTGAGCAACACAGTCTTGAGACTGTAGGTGGGAATAGGGATGGGTATGGGTGTTCCTCATATGACTTCAAAAGCAAGTAGGTTTTTTTAAGTTTTCTTTATTAGGGCTCTCTTTTAATGTAGCAAACACAGGTGTGTGTGTGTGTTTGGGTTTTTGTTTTGGGTTGGTTTTTTTTGGTTTTCTGGTTTTTTTTTTTTTTAAGAAAAGACCACAGAGTGAAAGAGTTAAAATGGTAGATTAACTGATCCTTACATGCTGATGATGGCATTTTTCAATTTTTAATTGTAACGTTAGAGAAAACACACTTTAAACAGTTAAATTCAGTGTATGCGTTTAGATATTTTTCTGCTTCTTTTGCAATTATTGAAGCTGTTTTGCTTCCCAAGCCACTACCTTTCTCTAGAAAACGTAAAACTTACAGTATTATTGTGATTTGCTGCAAAAACAGTTGTGAAGTCACAGACCCCACACTGAGACATCAGATCAGGAAACAAATTTATTCAAATAACTATTGATAAACATATACACTGGAATTGTGTATCAGACTGTGAATCGGACCTGATTCCACTTACTTCTGGTCCATAAAGGAGCATTAATGAAACAAATTTTCTCTTATATTTCTAATGATTTCACCATATATGAACACATAGTCATACTGTATTTCCAGTAAATGTAAAAGTTTCCTTATCTCTGTCTTTGTAACTAATACTTTAGGGTTTTTTTGTTAGAAACGTTTAGTCCTCATTTTATTATTATTGTCTCTGATTTATATCTATCACCAAATAATTCTTTAGAAAGAAAAAGTTTTAATTTTTTATATTTTTGAAAGGATGTATTTTAACATGAATAAATACATGCTTTTGTTGTTCTCTATTTCTGGAATTTCATAGAAATCAATTGTTTTCCACCTTTTCTTTGAATATTTTTATTGACAGGAAAGAGAATTAGGTGCAGTTCCATAAACAATCCTCTCCAGTAGCACTACAAATCTAAACAAAAAAAAAAAACCAAACCCACAACTAAAACAAAAAACCTTCCCAAACAAATATCAAAAAAACCCTGGTGCAAAAGTCTAATTTCCATTCCTCTGGCATGGTGTTAGTATAAGAATATAAGGTAAGCAAGAGTGCAGAATATCAAATCTATTATAATAGGCAAAATCCATTTGCTATCTTTATCAGAGAAATTCTAATCATGATGTTTTTAGTCAAACATTGTTCATATTTAAAATATTCTATTCAGACCTGTATTCCTCTTTCCTGTCACTTTTCATATACTTATTTCATTTGAATTTCCATAATACACAACAAAATGTATTCAGCATTGATTTCTTTGAACTTTGTTCAAGGGAGCATTATACTACTACAGAGAGTTGTAAGCCTGTAGTTTCCTGAAAAGCCTGGGGGAAATGAGCAAAAAACACCCAAAACAGTCTTCTCTCAAAAACCTAAAATAAAATTTTATGCACAAATAAAGTTTGACAGTGGTCAAAATTTGGAATACGAAAGGAAGAAAGCGTTGTAGCCTGTGCCATACACCAGCAGAGTTGGGTTAGCATAGAGTTCAGAGAGTTTTAAAACATAGTTTTGAAAGTCCTTTCTATAAACTGGCAGTTCTTCAGCCTGAGGTGACTTGTATTGTGGCAGTTAATTTCCAGTCCCAACTATATAATTCAGATACATCTGGAGGTGGTCTTTCAAACTGTGCTTATCCTTTGAGCAAACATTTTGGAATGAAAAATAATGTCACTCACACCTCCTCTGGAAACGGACACAAAGTTACGTCCTATGCACTTCTTGTTACAGACCTGTAATGAAAAAGGAGGGTTTTCTCTCCTAGGGCGTTTTTGTTTTCTGTGTAGATCCCAGAAATACTAAGCATATAATGAGCACTCATTGCAACTTCTTGGTCAATTTTTGCCTATTAATAGCAACAAGGAATCCAAATGATTCTATATTAGATTCCATACTAGATGCCATATGTAGCTAATAATGTGGGAAAGCCAAAGCCCACCTGGAGTTGAATTTGGCAGGGGATATAAAGGGAAACAAGAATGGATTTTACAAGTATGTAAACAGCAAAAGGAACACTAGGGAAAATGTGGGCCTGCTGCTGAATGCATCTGGGAGGCTGCTGACAAAGGACATGTCTAAGGCAAAGATACTTAATGCCTTTTTCCCCTCAGTCTTTGATGGTAAGATCAGCCTTCAGGAACCCTAGGCCCCTGAAACTAGAGACAAAGCCTGGAGCAAGGAAGACTTGGCTTCAATGGAGGATGACCAGGCTAGGGAGCACTTAAACAAAGTAGGCATATATAAATCCATGGGGCTTGATGTGTTGCACTCATGAGTGCTGAGGGAGCTGGCTGATGTCATTGTGAGGCCACTCAGTTATCTTTGAAAGGTCATGGTGATCAGGAGAGGTTCCTGAAGAGTGGAAGAGAGCAAATGTCACTCTTACCTTCAAGAAGGCCAAGAAGAAAGATCTAGGAACTATACATTGGTCAGCCTCACCTTAGTCCCTGGGAGGGCAATGAAGCAACTAATTCTGGAAACCATTTCTAAACATGAAGGAGAAGCAGGTGCTTAGGAGTAGTCAGCATTGACTTTTATGAAAGAGAAATCATGCTTAACCACCCTGATAGCCTTCTACAATGAGGTGACTAGCTTGGTGGACAAAGGGAGAGCAGTAGATGTTTTTTACCTTGACTTTAGTAAAGTCTGACACCATCTCCCATAACATACTTAGAAAAGCTAAAAAAGTACAGATTAGATAAGTGAACAGTGAGGTGGATTGAAAACTGACTGAATAGCCAGGCCTGAAGGATGATGATCAGTGGCACAAAGTCCAGTTAGAGGCAAGTCACTAGTGAAGTACCCCAGGGGTCAAGAGTGGAGCCAATCCTGTTTAACATCTTCATTAATGAGCTGGATGATGGGGCACAATGCATGCTCAGCAAGTTTGCAGACGATACAAAACTATGAGGAGTGGCTGATATACCAGATGGGTGTGCTGCTATTCGGAGGGACTTTGGTGGGCTGGAGAAATGGGAAGAGAGGAATCTCATGAGATTCAACAAAGGGAAATTCCAAGTCCTGCATCTGGGGAGGAGTAACCCCAGGCACCAGTACACACCAAGCTCTGCAGAGAACAACTTGGGGATTATGGTGGACGCCAAATTGACCATGAGCCAGACAGTGTGCCCTTGTGGCAAAGGCAGCCAACAGCTTCTCAGACTGCATGTGGAAGCGTCTTGCCAGCAGGTAGGTGGTCCTTCCCCTTCTGCTCAGCACTGGTCAGACCACTCTTGGAGTGCTGGGTCCGGTTCTGAGCCCCCCAGTACAATAAAGATATGGACTTAACTGGAATGAGTCTGTTGAAAGGCCACAAGGATGTATAAGCAACTAGAGCATCTGACATACAAGGAGAGGCTGAGAGAGCTGGGACTGTTCAGCATGAAACAGAGAAGGCTCAGGGGGATCTTATCAATTTGTATAAATACCTGATAGGAGGGAATGAAGGAGATGGAGAGAAGCTCTTGTCAGTGGTACCCGGGGGCAGGACAAGAGGCAATGGATGCAAATTTAAAAATGTGAAAATCCATCTGAACACAAGAAATTTCATGATTCTGTAAAAACAGCCATACAGCTCCAGAAAAAGAATAGAAAATCCTTCCCATGCATCTAGGTGCTTCCTCATCATACCATTACTACTTCAATTTAATCCAAAACAGAGGTATTCTATACAATCAGCTGGATTGATAGCACACAGTGAGTGGCACACAGTGAGTAAGAATTTGGTGAGCTCTGATACAGTGTAAGAATAAAAGTCATTGACATGAAGAAGAAACACAATCTTTTTCTTCATTTATTACTATAAAATCATAGAATCATAGAATAGTTTGGGCTGGAAGGGACCTTTAAAGGTCATCTAGTCCAACCTCCCTGGCAATGAGCAGGGACATCTTCAACTAGAATCACAGAATCATTAAGGTTGGAAGAGACCTCTAAGATCATCGAGTCCAACCGTCAACCCAACACCACCATGCCCACTAAACCATGTCCCTACGTGCCTCATCTACTCGTCTTTTAAATACCTCCAGGGATGGGGACTCCACCACTGCCCTGGGCAGCCTCTTCCAATGTTTCACCACTCTTTCAGGAAAGAAATTTTTCCTCACGTCCAATCTAAACCTCCCCTGGCGCAACCTGAGGCCATTTCCTCTTGTCCTATCGCTTGTTACTTGGGAGAAGAGACCGACACCCACCTCACTACAACCTCCTTTCAGGTAGTTGTAGAGAGCGATGAGGTCTCCCCTCAGCCTCCTTTTCTCCAGGCTAAACAGTCCCAGTTCCCTCAGCCGATCCTCAAAAGACTTGTTCTCCAGACCCCTCACCAGCCTCGTTGCCCTTCTCTGGACACGCTGCAGCACCTCAACGTCCTTCTTGTAGTGAGGGGCCCAAAACTGAACACAGTATTCGAGGTGCGGCCTCACCAGTGCCGAGTACAAAGGGACAATCACTTCCCTACTCCTGCTGGCCACACTATTTCTGATACAGGCCAGGATGCCATTGGCCTTCTTGGCTGCCTGGGCACACTGCCGGCTCATGTTCAGCCGGCTGTCGACCGACACCCCCAGGTCCTTTTCTGACAGGCAGCTTTCCAGCCACTCTTCCCCAAGCCTGTAGCGCTGCATGGGGTTGTTGTGGCTGAAGTGCAGGCCCTGGCACTTGGCCTTGTTGAACCTCATACAGTTGGCCTCGGCCCACGGATCCAGCCTGTCCAGGTCCCTCTGCAGAGCCTTCCTACCCTTGAGCAGATCAACACTCCCACCCAACTTGGTGTCGTCTGCAAACTTACTGAAGGTGCACTCAATCCCCTCATCGAGATCATAGGTAAAGATATTGAACAAGACCGTCCCCAAAACTGAGCCCTGGGGAACACCACTTGTGACTGGCCGCCAGCTGGATGTAACTCCATTCACCACAACTCTCTGGGCCTGGCCGTCCAGCCAGTTTTTTACCCAGCGAAGAGTACACCTGTCTAAGCTCAGAGCCCTGTCCAACCTGACCTTGAATGTTTCCAGGGATGGAGTATCCACCACCTTTCTGGGCAACCTGTTCCAGTGTTTCATCACCCTCAGCGTAAAAAATTTCTTCCTTATATCTAGTCTGAATCTACCTCCTATAATAAATGAATGTTGTATTACACCCATAAAAGATGGAGTCATTGCTCCATCTACATGTTGAAGAAAGAGGAAAAGTTGAAATATGAATAACCTTATTTATGGTTTATAGAGTTCTTGCCACAGAAACCTGGCCAAAACTTCAATCAGTCCTGTACATAAGAACAAATCAACCAAAGGGTTATCCTTCTCTAGTCTTGTTAGGGTAAAGATTCTGTTGTCAGGAGCAGTCTAAAATGAAGGATAACAAGACCAGTTCATGTGTGTCCAGATGAAGTATGTGACGCTGGTGTAGCGCACAGATATAATTAAATTCATTGTAAGGCTGTTTTGTGTTGTGCATCTTTGTTGCATACAAATCTAAAAACCCTAGTTTTAGTTACGTAATATGGGATTTATATTTTTCCTTGTCTTTTTCATAAAATGTACGTACAAGCCATAGTCATGAAAGAGATTAGGCTTTTTACATGGCAAATAAGAGTCTGGAATTCCTTTACAACATTGTTCTTACCACAGCCTTAATGAAAATCGTAGCTCATTGCTTCATTGAAATAAATAAATAATGATAATAATAAAAAAAACAAAACCTTTTCACTTCTAATGTTCAGTGTGTAGGATTTAGACAATTTCCAAAGGATCTGAAAACCTAATGTATTCTTCAGCAAGTTAGAAGCAAAGAATGAAAAAATGAAAGAACTGCAAGATAAGAGCTTGAAAATAAATCAGAATTAATTACGTGAACAAATGAATGGATTGACTAAATTTAAAGACAGAATTATATGACAAATTATGCTGAAAATGAAATTGCTCACTGAAATAGAAGCAGCTCCCTAGAGGCTGCTTATGTTGTGCAATACTCTCATGAAAAGCACCAGTATAAAATGTCTTTGTCTTACCCAATAGATTTATGTCTATGGAGAACTGCTTTGATTACTTTGCTGACTGAACTTTTTGTAATTTTTGTGGCTTGTTTCTTAGCATTGAAGTGCCAACACACAACTTTGGGAAAGTGGGATGGATCATTAGCAGCGTTCTTGATTAAATTCAGATTCATTTGGTGAAACTCACTGTTAAAGGTGACCAACATAGATGCCCATGATGCCATTTTAACTTTACTTTCCAGGGCTCAGCTAAGCATACACACTTCATATTGCATAGTGCTTTTAAGAAATAAAAAACCTGCCAATGAAGCTGGCAAATATTCTGAAATACAAAATTTTATCTACTCTGTTAGATTTAGTAATATAATCCTAATGTTACCAACTCTGCTTAAAATAGATCTTTTTAGATTAAGTGGGTCTTATGGAGTATGCTTGCATATGTAGAAAGACCCAGAAACTTTCTGACGAAACATGTTTATGACCGGATTGAAAAAGTAGTTGAAGAACAAATGCATCATAAGCTGTGTCCCTAAGTTTCATGGCTGTTTCTGTCTATGGCTATATTTTTTTGTTTTCTCCTTAATATACGCTAATATGTATAAATGTGTAGTGTTTATCTGTATGTGTATCTGCATCTGTATATCTTTGTTGCATAAAAATGAAGGAAGGCAGTATCTAAAGGCCACAAGATAGTGTTGATCTGTTAGTATAACATATATATTGAAAACAAAACCAAAGCCTGTAATTAATGACTTTGAGGCAGTAATAAGAATGTAAATGAAGCAAAGTCTTGTTGACTGTCTTTATAAGAAACATGAGAAGAAAAATCAACACTGGCAAAATAATGTGAAGATGAAACCTCTAGGAAAGCAAAATATGTTTTTGAGCTTCTGAGGGAGTATATTGTAAATAGCTGTGAACAACAAAATTTGAAACTATTAAGCAGTAGCTAAATTTTCCACGAACCCTTAGTTACCTGGGTATTTTTAGGTATATTGTATCATGATAATGCTGTCTCTCAGAGACTGGGGAACAGCAGAATAAAGGGAAGAAGGGTTCACATTCTCAAAGACAGAGTTCAGGTTTCTACAGAATAGGAGTCATCCCTTCAGTGTGTTCTGAATTGTTTTCCTCTTACAGCCTAACATTTCTTTTGCTCTGGATACCAGATTCCAGCTGTCCTTTCAGATCAGATAATAGAGAAGAAAGAAATAAAGCATGAGAAGGGCAGGCAGAAGGAAGACCTTCAGGAGGAAGGTCTGCTGCTGTTATAAAGAGTGTCTGGTGCTATCATGAAGGCTTGAAGGAGGGGGTGCCAAACTGTCTTTTGGTGCTTTCAGGAGATGAGGTTTGGCAAAGGAGACAAGAAGATAGAGCTCTTCCAGCCCCATACAAGACTTCTCTTTTTCTCATGTCAAGGCTTTGGAGGGAAGACGTTCATGAGACATTAAATAAAAATTGTCAAAATACTCAAATCATGCAGAAATGTAGATATTGTGATAGATAGGTGATGATTGTAGTGTTTGGGGAACTGTTGTTCAGTTTTTAATTAATAATGAGTTTGGGCACAGCTCAGTTGCAACTGTTTTCTTAGTAACTTGTCCTGTGCTTGAAGACTAATAGAATTACAACTGTAAGAGCTAAAAGTTTCTCTTTGCTTCAAGCCACATATACAGACAATTATTTAGCAAAGCAGTTTTGTTCCAAGTCTCATGTAATTGGTGAAAGGAAGAAACTGTGATCTCTAATGTCCTTTAAACAATCTTGTGACTGAGCTACCTCTATCAGAGGCATTAAAGTAGGCATTATTAGTAAGAGTGTTGTGTATTCCTACTGATTGAAGCATGATGCTTGGCAGTTTTTCTACTCCAGTCTCTGGTTCTTCTTAGCTTAGCTCAGTTTGCTCGTGTCAGATATGAGTCACTTTGAGGAATGATTCGGAATTCAAATTCAAAATACATGGGCTCCGTTGCAGGGGTGAGTAAGAAATTTATATCTGAAAATTCACAGTAAGGACTCTTTGTGGCATCTAGTAGGAGAAGTCTTTGACCTTACTCAGAAGCTGAAGTTTAGATGCATCTGATTATACCTGAGGAGGAATAAATTGAGATAAGAATGGTGAGGAAGAAAAGCACAGAGTACCAATTAAAATAGTTCATTCTTTAGTAACTCAATAGCTTGAAATACGCAAGACTTGCAGGTTTCAGTTCACTGACATGAGTGAGAAAAACCTTTGTTATTCCTGGCTGATAAGCTCTCATAGCCTTTTAACCTTGCTAACGGCTTCTGTTTCTTTCAGGCCAACATAGATTTGTAGTAAAACATGGTAGAGCCAAAAATTTTAATTAAATTCCATGAACAAACTTTTTCTTCCTTTGTTTTTTAAGCAGTTTCAGATGACACTGGAAGTAAGGTTTGTTTCTGTCATAGGAAACTGTTTGTTCTTTACAATTGTCGTGGTTTAATCTCAGTCGGCAACTAAGCACCACGCAGCCGCTCACTCACTCCCCCCACCCCCTGGTGGGATAGGGGAGAGAATTGGAAGAGCACAAGTGAGAAAAACTCGTGGGTTGAGATAAAAACAGTTTAATAATTGAAATAAAGTAATAATAACAATAATATGATAATAATAATAATACACAAAGCAAGTGATGCACAGTACAATTGCTCACCACCCGCTGACCGATGCCCAGCCAGTCCCCGAGCAGCGGCCCCCCCGGCCAGCTTTCCCCAGTTTATGTACTGAGCATGACGTCACATGGTATGGAATGTTTGGCCAGTTTGGCTGTGCCCCCTCCCAGCTTCTTGTGCACCTCCAGCCTTCTCAGTCGGTAGAACATGGGAAGCTGAAAAGTCCTTGGCTGGTGTAAGCATTACCTAGCAACAACTAAAACATTGGTGTGTTATCAACTTTGTTCTCATTCTAAATCCAAAACACAGCACTGTACCAGCTACTAGGAAGGAAATTAACTCTATCCCTGCCAAAACCAGGACAATATCCACCCCTTATTCTATACCATCTGCGTCATGCTTAAGTCTCATATTTTCCAGTACAGTTTCATTAATCACCACCCCTCTTTCTTTTTTTTTAATATATATATATATACACACACACACACAGAGATATCATTCCCTTCGTCTGTGGGCCATCCCTCTAAAACGTTCGGTGAGTTCATTTAGTCCATGACTTCGGGGTCCATCTGTCGTAATAATCTTCCAGGGCAGGAAAGATGGAGATGGTATGTGGTGTTGGATTGTTCCATGTTGAAGTCAGTTCTGGTACCATCATCACTGTGCTTTGCTTGGTTTCACTGAAGTTATTCTTCATTAGTCTGGGTGATTCTTATTGTAATAACATTAGTATGACATATAATATTATTAGTATTATTAGTATATCTGTGTATTATTAGTATAACTATTATAACTATAATTAGTACTTAACGTCACATAATTCAGATCATTGGCTATTCTCACCCAAAATCAAATCCCCTTGAGGTACACATCGGACTTCCCCATCCTTCCGCATCACCCACCAAGTGCACCCAGGTCCTTGAACAAAAGCAATCCCATGGATGGGTCTGCCTCTGCCCGAGGCAGGAATAACCCAGACTGTCTTCCCCAGCATATTTTTTATGTGCACTACAGGGACTTTATTCCCATCTACAGTACGTAAAAGTTCTGACTGGGCAGGGCCTGCTCGATTGGCAGATCCCTGAGTGTTGACTAACCAGGTGGCTTTTGCTAAATGTGTATCCCAATGTTTGAACGTCCCGCCACCCATTGCTCTCAGTGTAGTCTTTAACAGTCCATTGTATCGTTCAATTTTCCCAGAGGCTGGCGCATGATAGGGGATGTGATACACCCACTCAATGCCGTGCTCTTTGGCCCAGGTGTCTATGAGGTTGTTTCGGAAATGAGTCCCGTTGTCTGACTCAATTCTTTCTAGGGTGCCATGTCGCCATAGGACTTGCTTTTCAAGGCCCAGGAGAGTGTTCCGGGCAGTGGTATGGGGCACGGGATATGTTTCCAGCCATCCGGTGGTTGCCTCCACCATGGTAAGCACGTGGCGCTTGCCTTGGCAGGTTTGTGGGAGTGTGATATAATCGATCTGCTAAGCCTCCCCATATTTATGTTTCAGCCATCGTCCTCCATACAAAGAGGCTTTAACAGCTTGGCTTGCTTGATTGCAGCGCATGTTTCGCATTCATGGATAACCTGTGCAATAGTGTCCATGGTCAAGTTCACCCCTCGATCACGAGCCCATCTGTATGTTGCATCTCTTCCTTGGTGACCTGAGGTGTCATGGGCCCACCGAGCTATGAATAATTCACCCTTATGTTGCCAGTCCAGATCCACCTGAGCCAATTCAATCTTAGCAGCCTGATCCACCTGCTGGTTGTTTTGATGTTCTTCAGTGGCCTGACTCTTAGGTATGTGAGCATCTATGTGACAGACTTTTACAACCAGGTTCTCCACCCGGGCAGCAATATCTTACCATTTTATTCCTAAAAACTGGATCTCCTGTGCAGGTCCCTTGACCTTACTTTGTTTTATGGCAAAACCGGCCTTCAGCAGGATTTGGACTATTTCCTTCCCTTTCTCAAAAACAACTTCTGCTGTGTTGCCCCACACGATGATGTCATCAATGTATTGCAGGTGTTCCGGAGCCTCACCCTGTTCCAGTGCAGTCTGGATCAGTCCATGGCAAATGGTGGGGCTGTGTTTCCACCCCTGGGGCAGTCGGTTCCAGGTGTACTGGACGCCCCTCCAAGTGAAAGCAAACTGTGGCCTGCACTCTGCTGCCAAAGGGATTGAGAAAAACGCATTAGCAATATCGGTTGTGGCATACCACTTGGCTGCCTTTGATTCCAATTTGTATTGAAGTTCTAGCATGTCTGGCACAGCAGCACTCAGCGGTGGCGTGACTTCATTTAGGCCACGATAGTCTACTGTTAGTCTCCACTCTCCATTAGACTTCCGCACTGGCCATATGGGACTGTTAAAGGGTGAGCGGGTCTTGCTGATCACTCCTTGGCTCTCCAGTCGACGAATCAGCTCATGAATGGGAATCAGGGAGTCTTGGTTGGTGCGATATTGCCGCCGGTGCACCGTGGTGGTAGCGATTGGCACCTGTTGGTCTTTGACCTTCAGCAACCCCACAACAGAGGGGTCCTCCGAGAGACCAGGCAAGGTGGACAGCTGTTTAATTTCCTCCATCTCCAAGGCAGCTATACCAAAAGCCCACTGGTACCCTTTTGGGTCCTTGACATACCCTCTCCTGAGGTAGTCTATGCCAAGGATGCACGGAGCCTCTGGGCCAGTCACAATGGGCTGCTACTGCCGCTCATTCCCAGTTAGACTCACTTCGGCTTCCAATACAGTTAGCTGTTGGGATCCCCCCGTCACCCCAGAAATACAGATGGGTTCTGCCCCTATATAGCTTGATGGCATTAGGGTACACTGTGCACCGGTGTCTACCAGAGCCTTATACTTCTGTGGGTCTGATGTGCCAGGCCACCGAATCCACACAGTCCAGTAAACCCGGTTGTCCCTTTCCTCCCCCTGGCTGGAGGCAGGGCCCCTCTAATCCTCATCACAGTACTCATTTCTCATTTCTTGTACGTACGAGTCAGAAGTTTCTTCATTAAGATCAAGAGTAAGATCAGCCCTTCTACTCTCTCTGGGGAACTGCCTGCTGGAAACTGGAGCAGCAATTTTCCTGGAAGAACCCCTTTCTGTGATTGTTTTCCCTTTCAATTCATGTACCCGTGCCCTTAGGGCTGCGGTAGGTTTCCCATCCCACTTCCTCATGTCCTCTCCGTGGTCACGCAGGTAAAACCATAGGGTGCCCCGTGGTGTGTACCCTTTATATTCTCTCTCTTGAGCAAAAGAACGCTTACTTCTAATAGCCGAGGTACTGGTCCGTACAGGTGAGGAGTAGGACCTATCCTCTCTGAGTTGCTGGATCTCCCGGGACAGTTTTTCGGACAGTTTCTCCACAGCCGAGACGAGGGAGGAAGAGAGACTTTCCTCATATTGCCGGAGTTGACTAGCCAATTCATCCACTGTTTGTTCCTCTCCATCTTTCCAGGTTATCACTGCCAATGAATTGGCGTGTGACAATAGTGAGCTCCTTATAAGCTTCTGCCACATGGGTCGTGTGCACTTGACTTCGTCTGGATCATTGGTTCAGCCACAGGGCGTGTTGCTGTACCAGCTACTAGAAAGGAAATTAACTCTATCCCTGCCGAAACCAGGACAACAATCAATTGTATGACCTATATGAAATAAACTACTGTGTAATAGTATAACTATATGTAGTGACAGCAGCCATAGATTTGCAGTGAATCAGCCATTTTATAATGATACTTCTGTGTGGATTAAGTGCTTTGTAATTCTGAGAAAAATTATGTTAATGTAAGCAAACACATCAGTTTTCTGGGTCATAATCAAAGGAATGACTTTAAACTAAAGGGGGGTAGATTTAGACTAGATAGAAGGAAGAAATTTTTTATGCTGAGGGTGGGGAAGCACTGGCACAGGTTGCCCAGCGAGGTGGTGGATGCTCCATCCCTGGAAACATTCAAGGTCAGGTTGGACGGGGCTCTGAGCAACCTGATCTAGTTGAAGATGTCCCTGCCCACGGCAGGGGGGTTGGACTAGATGACCTTTAGAGGTCCCTTCCAACCCAAACTATTCTATAATTCTATGAATCATAAATAAGAGGAATGCATAATGCAATTTACAGCTGAGCAAAGGATTGCTGTCTGAGTTCCTTCCTATTCATATGCAATCTGTAAAAAGGGACTCATAGCAAAGATCATGGTCTTGCTCAATTTTCTCTTTGATCAAGATATAGCTGGCCAGCTGTAGTTGTGAAAACAAGCTATGCCACTTAAAATGATATTGCAGTGAACACAGGCTATTATCTTTACATGAAGTACCACACATGAGGGGAGGATTCTGTTGCCTGCAACTTAATTCTGTTGCAAACTTCTCCCCAAGATTTTTTAGAGTGCTTTAATGTCACAGTTTGGGCTTACATTCAAAATATGTGGTCTGGTAAAATGATTAGTTGTTTCAATAGGTTGAATGCCCATGCTGACATTTCACTGAATACTTAATAGGATATGTTGAATGTTGGAGAGAATGCTAAGTGGTATTTTCTGTATCAGAAATTGTTCTGAAACTGAAAATGAAACCATATAATGGAAATGAGATTATACACTTGCAAGGTATTTTTTGTAGTGAATGCATACATAGGGCACAACTTCTCTGAGTGTAGAGTTGTACACATCTCTTTCTGGTCACATACCAAAAAACTCATGAAATTATTCTTGTCTTCCTGCAGCAGTTTGATTTGTGGATGTAGAACCAGAAGGAACCTTTAAGGTCACGTATTCTCACGCAGGAACAGAAACAAGCATGGGTTTCTGGAAAGTTTTTATTATGGATACTTTTACCTATGTCAATATTTCTCAGAAAGAATAACATCCAGAATAGCCGAATGATATGCTGGGGCTGGATCTGTCTGCAATAAATGATGGGGGCATATGCACATCATCTTGAAGCACCTAAATTACAATATTGCAATCTATTTATTCTGATTCTTGAATTCTGACAATAAATCCACATCTGACTATTCTGTCTCCCACCAACATGAATTTGTGAATGGACTCACAGACTACTTTCAAAGAGACTGGCTTGTGAAGTGTGCTAATCCATGAGCTATGCCTGAGTAACTGAAACCCTGTTGTAATCATGCCAGACACCCTTTATAACAACTGCTTGTCATACTGCAGTTAGGAGTATTCTTGAGGGCAGTCTTGGGCAACAAACAAGATACACAACCATCAATCCTCCAACATACCCTTGCCATTACTGTATCCAGAATGAAAGATTATGGAATGTTTTGGGAACTGAATATACTCCCTATATTAGAACAGAAATGTACATTAGCTAGTTGGAAACCTTTTCAGGTTATTACAGATGTAGTATGGCATATATGCAAGGAGAAGACATAAAAGGGGAAAGCTCAATTATAGTTGAAACTGGCCAGTGTTTTGTCAGACACCAAGAAGGGGTACTTTAAGTACATTAATAGCAACAGGAAGTCTAAAGAAAACATTGGACCAATACTTGTTGAAGATGGTCATCTGACTAACAGGGATGAAGAAAAAGTGGAGGCATTCAATGTTTTTTTTTGCTTCAGTCCTTAATGAAACTGACAGGCCTTGGGCTGCACAGTCCCCTGAGTTGGAGGACCATGAGTGTGGGAACAGTGACTTTCCATTTGTGGACACTGAAATTGTAAGGGACCAGCTGTATCAGCTGAATGTTCACAAGTCCATGGGGTCTGATGGAATTAATCCCAGAGTTCTGAAGGACCTAGCAGATGTTATGGCAGGACCCCTCTCAATCATTTACCAAAGGTCTTGGGAGTCTCGAGAGGTCCCCACTGACTGGAAGCTAGCCAATGTTATTCCAGTCTACAAAAAGGGTGTGAGGGAAGACCCTGGAAACTACAGACCTGTTAGTCTAACCTCAGTTCCTGGAAAAATTATGGAGAAGAACATACTGGGTACTACTGAAAGGCATTTAAACAACAATCCAACCATCAGGCACAGTCAACATGGGTTCACAAAAGGAAAGTCCTGTTTCACTAATTTGTTTTCCTTCTATGATAAGGTCACCTGCCTAGCAGATGAAGGGAAGGCGGTGGATGTAGTTCTTCTGGATTTTATTAAGGCTTTTGATACTGTCTCTCGCAGCATCCTTCTGGACAAGTTGGCCAACTGTGGGATGAGCAGGTTCATGGTGTGCTGGGTGAAGAACTGGCCGAAGGGCAGAGCTCAAAGGGTTGTAGTGAGTGGAGCTACATCTGGCTGGTGACCGGTCACCAGCGGTGTTCCTCAGGGTTCAATCCTAGGGACAGTCCTGTTCAATATATTTATCAGCAATCTGGATGCAGGAGTTAAATGCACCATTAGCAAGGTTGCTGATGATACCAAACTGGGAGGTGCTGTTGACTCTCTTGAGGGACAAGATGCCTTGCAGAGGGATCTAGATAGATTGGAGCATTGGGCTATGATTAATGGGATGAAATTTAACAAGCTGAAATGCCGGACTCAGCACCTAGGATGGAGTAATGCCGGGCACGAGTATAAACTGGGAGAGGAGTGGCTGGAGAGCAGCCCTGCAGAAAGGGATCTGGGGGTGCTGGTCGACAGCAGGCTCAATAGGAGTCAGCAGTGTGCCCTGGCAGCCAAGAGGGCAAACCACATCCTGGGGTGCATCAAACAGAGTATAACCAGCCAGTCAAAAGAGGTGATTATCCCACTGTATTCAGCGTTGGTGCAGCCTCACCTTGAGTACTGTGTGCATTTCTGGGCCCCACAATTTAAGAAGGATGTGAAGGTCCTTGAATACATCCAGAGGAGGGCAACAAAGCTGGTGAAAGGGCTGGAAGGAATGTCCTATGAGGAGCAGCTAAGGACTTTGGGCTTGTCTAGTTTGGAGAACACTAGAGGTTGAGGGGTGACCTCATTGCTCTCTACAGCTTCCTGAGGAGGGGAAGGGGAGAGGGAGGTGCTGATCTCTTCTCCCTGGGATCCAGCGATAAGACGCATGGGAATGGTTCAAAGGTGCACCAGGGGAGGTTTAGACTGGACATTAGGAAGCATTTCTTTACCCAGAGGGTGGTCAAACACTGGAACAGGCTTCCTAGAGAGGTGGTCGATGCCCCAAGCCTGTCAGTGTTTAAGAGGCATTTGGGCAATGCCCTTAACAACATGCTTTAGCTTTTGGTAAGCCCTGAAGTGGTCAGGCAGTTGGACTAGATGATTGTTGTAGGTCTCTTCCAACGGAAATACTCTCTTCTATAACAAACACTGGTGTTTTAGAAAAAGCATTGGAATGTAATTTTCCATGCAACTAAAGTGTATGGCCCAACACAGAAGCTGAGTAGCCCTTTTATGATAGAATCATAGAATAGTCTGGGTTGGAAGGGACCTTTAAAGGTCATCTAGTCCAACCCCCCTGCCATGGACATGGACATCTTCAACTAGATCAGGTTGCTCAGAGCCCCGTCCAACCTGACCTTGAATGTTTCCAGGGATGGGGCATCCACCACCTCTCTGGGCAACCTGTTCCAGTGCTTCCCCACCCTCTTCATAAAAAATTTCTTCTTTATAGCTAATCTAAATCTACCCTCTTTTAGCGTAAAACCATTACCCCTTGCCCTATCGCAACAGGCTCTGCTAAAAAGTTTGTCTCTGTCTTTCTTATAAGCCCCCTTTAAGAGCGCACATTGTTGGCTCATGTCCAGCTTTTCATCCACCAGTACCCCCAAGTCCTTCTTGGCAGGGCTGCTCTCAATCCCTTCATCCCCCAGCATGTATTGATACTGGGGGTTGCCCTGACCCAGCTGCAGGACCTTGCACTTGGCCTTGTTGAACCTCATGAGGTGCACACGGGCCCACTTCTCAAGCTTGTCCAGGTTCCTCTGCATGGCATCCTGTCCCTCAGGTGTGTCAACCACACCACTTAGCTTGGTGTCGTCTGCAAATTTGCTGAGGGTGCACTCAATCCCACTGTCTATGTCATTGATGAAGATATTAAACAGTACCAGTCCCAATACGGACCCCTGCGGGACACTACTTGTCACTGATCTCCATCTGGACACTGAGCCATTGACCGCTACCCTCTGGATGTGACCATCCAACCAATTCCTCACCCACCGCACAGTCCACCCATCAAATCCATACCTCTCCAGTTTAGAGAGAAGGACGTTGTGGGGGACCATGTCAAAGGCCTTACAGAGGTCCAGATGGACGACATCTGTAGCCCTTCCCATGTCCACTGATGTAGTCCCTCCATCATAGAAGGCCACCAGGTTGGTCAGGTAGGACTTGCCCTTGGTGAAGCCATGCTGGCTGTCTCGAATCACCTCCCTGTCCTCCATGTGCCTTAGCATAGATTCCAGGAGGATCTGTTCCATGATCTTCCCAGGCACAGAGGTGAGGCTGACAGGTCGGTAGTTCCCAGTGTCCTCCTTTCTACCCTTTTTAAAAATGGGTGCAATGTTTCCCTTTTTCCAGTCACCAGGGACTTCGCCTCACTGCCATGACTTTTCAAATATCATGTAGAATGACTTGGCAACTACATCAGCCAGTTCCCTCAGGACTCTGCGATGCAACTTATCAGGTCCCATAGGCTTATGTGCGTTCAGGTTCCTCAGGTGGTCACAAACCTGATCTTCTCTGGGAGGCACTTTGCTCCCCCAGTCCCTGTCTTGCGGTCCATCCACTTGAGAGGTTTGGGAAGAGAGGTTGCCAGTGAAGACTGAGGCAAAAAGGTTGTTGAGTACTTCAGCCTTCTCCTCGTCTGTTGTTACCAGTTTGCCAGTCATGTTCATCGGGATGGTACGCTTTCTTTGACCTTCCTTTTCTGGTTGACACACCTGTAGAAGCCCTTCTTATCATTCTTTGCATCCCTTGCCAAGTTCAGCTCCAGCTGCACCTTTGCCTTCCTGACCCCATCCCTACACAACTGGGCAGCGTCCCTGTACTCTTCCCAGGATACCTGTCCCTGCTTCCACTGCCTGTGCATTTCCTTCTTGCCCTTTAGTTTCACCAGCAGGTCTCGACTCATCCATGCTGGTCTCTTGCCTTCCTTTTCTGATTTCTTACACCTGGGGATCGAGAGCTCCTGTGCTCTATGGAAAGCGTCCTTAAAGATCTGCCAGCTCTGTTCTGCTTTCTTGCCCCTGAGGGCAGTTTCCCAGGGGGTTCTATTGACTAACTCCCTGAATGGCTGGAATTTTGCTTTCCTAAAATTCAGGGTCCTGACTTACTCTTCGCCTGACCCATATCCCTCAGGACTATGAACTCCACCAGTGCATGATCACTGCAGCCTAGGCTGCCACCAATCTTGACATCACCAATTAGCTCACTTGCATTGGTGACCAACAGGTTCAGTATCACATCCCCTCTGGTAGGGCTAATATGAATAGTCTCTGCCTCAGAAGCAGTCTAAAAAAGGCTGAGGGCCTAATTGTATCTCTCTTACTGCAGCTGAATTAGTATCTATGCAAACAAGTCACTGATCATCACAAATGTGAAAGTTTTTTTAGGAAAAGTAAAGAAACTATGTCATCTTTTGATAATACACCAAAAGATAGAAGCCAGATGGATTAATAAACAGTGATAAATATTTTGAGGAGGAAAGTAAGTATGTCTTTGAAGCATCCTATTAAAGTGTAGGCTTTGTAAGACTAAAACATTCTTGAATCTTTCATACCTAATATCATAAATATATAAAAACACTGATTAGAGAAATTTGTTAGTCTATACTTGATACCTTTAGAATTTGCATTATTTTGTTAGTTTTGGGGAATTACTAGATTCCTTTTTTCAGTTAATGGGTAAGACATTTGATATAAATGAATATAGCATCTTCTTGTCTCCTAAGATCAAAATCAGTTAATGAAAAACAAACTTCCTTATAAACCATCTTTGAATTACAGTACACCTTCTTATGCCAGTCAAAGCTATGCATATTTGATGCTTCAAAAAATACAAATGTTCATGACTATATTTTACTTTATAATTTTGCCTGTGCTTAGTAAACAAAATCTAGAGTAAAGTCGCAGAACTACCTTTGTGTGGCACGTACATTTATTTCTGAGACAAAATGTAATTTTCCCCACATGATCTAACTTGAATTATTTATAGATCCAACAGCCACCAGTACTAGTTTTTCACTGAATTGTCTACATGATTTCTGCATAAGTCACATAGGTGGTTTTTATCGTAGCTTCACTATTCAAGCATATATTATAATCAATGTCTTCATGCCTTCTAAAAATTGGAAATAACAAGAGAGAGCTTTTTGGAACAGTGGTCCGTTAGCCACTGTTAACTAGCATAGCTCTTCTGATTTCACTCAGATACTGCCCATGGTTTGAGTTTCGTGTTTGCATAGCATTTCTTGGAAAAAGAAAAGGGGTGTAAGTTATGTTAAAGTTATACGAGAAATATGGGTGTGATTCAGAAAGTTTCTCTGTTCTTATTAGCAGGATATTCTGAATGTAAAACTCTATGGTATATACCAGCATGCTGAGTAGAGGTGTGTGGGTTTTTTTTTTTGTTTTGTTTTGTTATTTTTCCCAGAAAAGCTGTATGAAAATAATTAGAAAATGGGCGGGGGGGTTAAGGAGAAAAAAACCAAAAAACCAAAACCAACAGCATTTCAACATATCAATCTCAACATATTTTTGCTGAAATAAGGGACCTAGTGTGTTCTGTTCTGATAATGACAGGGACATCAAACAATGAGCAATCCTAATGTAAAGCAAATCCTCAAGAAAGTCTCAATACAGCAAGGCCAACATGGTGTTTGTTGTTTCAGACTCCCATCTCAAACTTTACTGAATCACTTCTGTTGTATGATATCAAGGGAGTGGCATTCTCCTGGAGTTGCCTAGTAAAAGTCTGCCTGGTACAGGCTGGGAAGGATACCTTGTATGGAGTTTCTCAGTGCCTTTACAAAGGGGCATAGTCTCATTGCTAAAAAGTGATTTTACAGTATTGAGAAGATAAGTCAGCAAAAGGAACTGAATTACAGGGAACACTTCGGCCTTTAGTGACAGAACTATTTTTCCATTGGGAAGCTTCCACTTTCTCAGATGCGGTGCCTGGAACAGATAAGAATTTAATTCCACTGCTAAGGGTGCAGTTAATAATACAAGTAATAATTACAGCAGTGAAGCTGATCTCATTTTGTGCAGGCCTAGATACTGCAAAACGCTGCTGACTGTTACCTGGATACATTAGATACTCGGTAATGGAATTTCCTTAAGCTTGTCTCTGGCAGAGAGGAAGAGGAAACACTGAAGATAAACTTAGATTTTTAGTATGAGAATTGTATTTTGACCATAAAAGCAAAGTCATGGGACAATAATGTTTTTCCTTTATACATGTAATTTCAGGCTAATTATCTTCACAAATACCTGTCTCCATCCTATTTTGGGAAAAAAATATCGAGTTGAGATGAGTTATGACAGTTTTTCAAATATAGTGTCTTAATTTGATTATCTTCATTTTAGACTTGCCATCTGTTAAAAACTGTGGTTTATCCATAACTGGAGGGTAATTCTGGCCATATTCACACTCTACTTTTTTTTTTTTTTTTTTTTTAAATCTGATTCTTATCTTCAGGAACTCCCAGAGGTTCTCAAGCTATGTTCAAAGATTATTGATGCTGATATATAGAAGCATATGAAATAAAACATTATTTAGTTGTCATTAATATTAAAAGATGGATGTTGAGGTCCATGAGAAATGCCTGTCCTAACATGCACCAAAACTTTTGGATGTGATTCTTTGAGGGAAAAAAAAGTAATTTGGAATACTGTAATTTCTGTATAGAAAAACAAGACCAGAATCCTACCTAGCTCAATATGCTACTGCCAAAATCAAGCTCTCAGAACTGTGAATCTGGTTTAGAGAGGCATGAGATTAAATTAAAAATCACAAGACAGAAAGTAGAAGTAATTAAATAGACATTGCATATGCACATATATTATATATGTATACATTATTAAATGTTACACGTGTTCTAAAATACATTTTAGAAATTGTTACAATTAGGCTTTGGTTTTGGAAATAAAATTCAGATTTCCAAACATTGTTTTCAATTAATTCTTCAGAAACTGTTCAAAAAAATATAACAAAAATTTGTTGACAGAAATCATCAGATAACTTAATACTCTTTTTCAAGCACTATTCTTATGTGACCATTTTGTTGTAGTAACTAGGAAAAAATGTTCTGCATTTCATGAGATAGAAAATAAAGCTAAAGAATTGCCATTGCTACCTTAACATTTATGTTATCTATAGTAAAAAAATTTCTGTCCAAGTGAGTTTATGCTATAGGCTCTCAGTTCAGTAAAACATCTTTGTACAGGTGAACTATCATGATTCTTGTTCAAGTCCTACTAAAATAAATATACACTCTGTCTGTTAAACTGCTTCTTCTGAATTGATTCTGTATAAACAGAGGCACCAGGCATAAGGAGAAGAAGCAGAAAGTTGAAGTGATCTGGTCAAGGGTAAACAGCTGAGCAGAAGTGGAACAAAACCCACTATAATCGTAAAATTTTATTCTGTGCTGTGGTTTGAACCATGTGCCTATTCCTTCTAAAGTGAAAGGTTGAGGAACAAATCAGTGTCTTCACCTGTAAATAACACATTAAAAAAAAGACAGGAAGGAAGACATCTGGTCTTAAGAATTGAAGAAGAAAAAAAAATCTTTTTTTAGCAGAGCTATGCCTAGATTTCTATTGAAAGCTTATATATTTTTTCCTTAAGATTTTTTTAAATTACATTCTCCATTATATTAAGACAAGAAATAGCACAATAAACATAAATGCCTGATACATGACATGTATTCTGTGTGCTCAGTGTATATATTAAAGACTAATGCTTTTATTCCTAATGGTGATTTTCTGAGAGAATACAGGTGAATCTGAGGTGCTATTGGATGTGTGGCGCTCAGAGGAATTTGTCATTTTCTCTACAGAATGCTAAAGGTGATAATTTTTGGTGCTAGACGTTTTGAAGGATTATTATGGCATAGGCATATTAATTTCAGGAGACTTGCCTATTGGAAATGCCTTTCCGAGACAGGCGGTCTCTCTCGGAATGATGGTCCCCCTCACTTACGCTTTTTCAAGCCAAAGCTGCTCTCTTCACCAGATATAGCCAGAAGAAAACATTCAACAGATTTGTTGAACAAAGGTTCAACAAAACATTTTACTTACTTATATATATCTGCATGTGATATACCTGTGTATATATAGGATATATATAGGTTATGTATATATATAGGATATAATTCTCCTGTTGTGCCAGGTGCAGGTGCCCAGGTGCTGGTAGCAGCAGTGAGGGCTGCAGGGCTGGCCTCAGTGAGGAAAGGCTGGGGTTTCCCCATGCTGGACACAGCTGGTTCCAAGGAAAGGCTCCAGGCTGGAGCAGGGAAAAGCGTGAGGAGGAAGGAGCAGCAGAGAGGAGCTGTTATGGGCTGACCGCAGCCCCCCATTCCCCATCCCCCTGCACCACTTGGTGGGAAGTAGGTAGAGCAGTCAGGGATGAAGGAGTGAAGGTGAGCCTGGGGAGAAGTTGGGGTGGGGGAAGGTTTTTTAGCTTTTGTCTTTGTTTCTCACCATCCAACTCTAATGGGCAATAAATTAAATTAATTTTCCCCAAGTTGGGACTGTTCTGCCCAGACTGTTCTGATGGTAATTGATAAGGGGTTTCCCTGTCTTTATCTCCACCTATGAGCTTTTCCATCTTATTTCCCACCCTGTCCTGTTGAGCAGGGGGAGTGAGGGATCGGCTCGGTGGGCAGCTGACAGCTGGCCAAAGTCAACCCACCACACCTATGTAATGAAAATTAGTAATGGGAATATAAATATCAACCCAACAAATGTTTTAAAGGATCATTTTAAAAGACTAATTTCAATAGTACATTTAATAGATATGCTTTAAGTGATGATCCTAGGCCATCTATTTGCTGGCCAACATCTTCTGTGTCAACCCTGAAACTAGTATGGTGAAGTAGGTGTGATATGGTATGGTAAATATAGGTGTGCTGTGTTCTGAAATTTAAAATAGAGACAACAGAATGAAACTGTAAAGTAACATAATTTTCATTTACAACACATTTAAATCTTCTGGTTGTCTCTATGTACAAGGAAGTATAACAGAACTTACCATTTTGAAGAAAGCTAGAGGCGTCACAGCAGAATTAGGACCCATCTGGAATGATTGTGTTATAGGGACCTATAACTTTGGATAGTGCTTTTCATGGTGATACTGGAATTATTTGTCAGCTGAGGGCAGTCTTGTTGAGAAAATGTGTTGTAGTTGGGGCATCTTCAAATTAAATACTCATTTTGTCTTCCATCAGCTCTGTTGTTGAATATGTTGTTGAACAAATGGTAAGTTATATATACAATTCCATCAAGGCTGTAGGTGATGGGGGAATAGAAACCACAAAATTATGGAAAGAACAGAGAAATTATATAGGCATTTGTGCATACTGGGTAGTTTATACATTTGTGCTGTTTCTTATTGTATATCACCAAAAACTCTGCAAAGAATCTTCCAAGTTATTGCTGACGAGCTCTTAAATATTTAAATATTGTGTATCTATTCAAGTCCATAACTATTTTCTTTCTGAAGAAATAAACCTTCCCAAATACTAGAGGGATAACCAGTAAGTTATTAAATGAAATATCCCATGCTTTTTATAATTATTAAAAACATAATTAATGCATTAATTAATTATATGACAATTTAATCAAAATTAATGCTGTGTAGTGTGACAGTTAAGTGCACATACATTTTAATGGAAAACAAGTCCCCAGCAGTAAAGCCAGAGCTACAGTAAGAAATTAAAACAGCCTTCTTGACCTGCTGATCTCTTGAAAATTGCTGTTTATAAAATAACTCCTTTCTACAAATCAAGAGTCTAATATATAAACCTGCACATTACAGATAAGGCAAATTTTTCCTTTTGTCTTTTTAATTCATGAGTAGACCTGCCAGTAGACATGCAAGGCCCACTCCTACCCACTGTTGTTATTGGGTAAAGGCTCACCGCTAGAAATAGTTACGCTGAAAATAAGGTATGGGTCATAGCTCAGGCTTGCCTGCAATGACTTGCAACCAGAACAAAGACCACATTCAATGATTCAGAAGGAGAACATGTTAAATGATGTTATAACAGGTTTTTTGCGTTTGTTCAGCATCTAATTAACACGATGGTGCTAATCCATAACTAGGGCATTTAAGCATATAATAATAATAATAATAATAATAATAATAATAATAATAATGATGATGGCTAGCATAGAAAATGCAGGAACCTCAGAAACAGTAAATTAATGAGTGCAAAACTTACCAGAAAATTTGTCTGGAGGAAAGAGTAATTCAACATTTTCATTAAAAAAGCATGAATCTTTGTAGACACATCACACATTTTTCACTTGCAGACTCTTAGCATAGAATGTGTACTACATACACGTGTCTTTTTTTTCATTTATGTAGATAGGCTCAGTGGATTGAATTCTTCTTATCTTAGCTTACCAAGTACTGCCCCCATAATCTGTTAACCCCCTGAAAACTATTACTGTTTATAGAATTAATGAGGAAATGTTTTGTTTTCACAGGAAAAAAAAAAAATTTTGGAAAAAAAAATATTGTTTTATTTGATTTTAATGAAAACCAAGTAATATGTCACAAATACTGACATTCAAAGAACTTTGTGGGGAAAAAAATTCTATCTAAAAACCATTTAGCAGAAACGTTGTTACCATTGTTAGATACAAGCTAGATGGTTACTTTTCATGGTCTCTAAATCAAAGTGAATTGTGCAAAGCAACTGAATATCTTATTAACATGTAGTGATAATGTTTGACATTCATGATTCAACAATATATTAAGGTAAAAAATAAAAGGTTGTTGTTCTGTGTTTTGAAGATTTGCCATTTCCTACCATAATTCTGGTAGGAATTCTGGCAGTCTACTTTATAACAGGTGATGCTGTTACAGGATTTGTAATACAGTGATGCAGACATTCATGCTTTGAAATGTAGTTTGTAGCCAAGGTTGAAAGTATAATCAATAAAATACCAGATACAGAGACAAAAGGAGATTATTCATAGTGTATTTTACTGAAATCATATGAATACTAAATATATGCTTAGTGTGGGTTGGGTTTTTTCTCCTTTCCATTGTGTTAAAAATCCCTAGAACTAATTAACCTCAGTGCACTAAATGTCAAATGTATGCTTTCTTTTGTTTGAGGAACCCTGACATCGGAATAAAGACCCCAGACGGGAGAAATTATTGTCTGTGCATTATGTTAAAGCTTATGCACCACCTGGTGGTTTTAAGAGGTGGTTATGTTGCCACACCAGCACATCTGAATAGCTGGTTCATGAGATCAGAGACAGTCCAGCTCTAAACAGCCACAATAGCACTGTATAGTGTGGCTATATGTCTGGCATTGCTTGATGGAGAGGAGAGATGATGACAAAAGCATCTACTTTCCCCCTAGCTCCCAATGAGCTCTGAATTCACACAGGGTTCTTAAGTCTAGTGCTTTTGCAAATAATTTGCTTTATTTCTGCAGTTGCTGTTATTTACAGAGACACACTCATTCACTAATCTTTCCTCCTCCTCAGTCTCCTTTCCACAATTGCACGTGTCCAAGATAAAGTTAATAATCTCCAGCAGAGTTATTCCACTAGTTTCTTATCTGTGAACCATTGCATGGAGCTGCATTTTTTCCCCCAAAGCCACTATTTATTCTCATTGTTTATTCTCTCTGCTTTTTGATTCAGTATCTGGTTATATATTTTTTAAGAAATGCCCTATTTCCTTTCGTAATTATCAGGTAAGTAAGAGGACATGGGCATGGATAGAGAACAGTCTTACCATGTAACACGATCACCTAGAGCCATGAACTTACTTTTATAAGTGCTAAGTAATCAGCAAAAAGCAATGCACAATATCGTCCTTGGTCAAATACGCACAGTTAGAGAACTGTTGTTTTCCATTTTCTAAGACTACATCAGTGATGTCTTTGTCTACTGGCAATATCAATCTGTTTAGTCCTCACAGTAAAGCTCATTTTTCTCCCTCCCGTTATCCTCCAGCCCCACTTTCAGTATTCCATGATAGAATCCTCTTACTCAATTTTCCTTCCATAACACCAGACATTTGAAATTGTCCAAAACCTGATTTTTTTAATTTTTATTTTTTGAAACTGAAGTGTGGTATTTTTAAAAAACGTTCCACAAAAATAGCTATTTTTCTTCCCTAAGCGTACAAAAAAGCTAAACAAAAAATTGGAAAAACAATAGGATGAAATCTTTAAAAATATTTCACCAGTCTGAGTGAAGATGCCAAACTAGAAGCACAAAGATAAAGAGAGATAGAATGTGTTTGAAATAGGCTTGTATAAATCACAAGTTACCAGAATATATTTGCAGGTTAGCTATGTGGCTGATGCTAAAGCAAGAAACGAACTCAAAATATCCTGCACATACTCTTCAGGAAAATCCATTGAAAATTAATTCAGGGAAGTGTAGAACCCAATCAGTAATGACTCAATAATTTCAAAGCCTTGCTTTCTTTTATTCTCTTATTCTGGATTATCATGTCATTTAAGTACTCTTCATCCAGAGACTTATATTTCGGTTTACTTGTGCTTTGCATTCAGAATTGAAACATTATTTCTTTTACTTTTAGGTACAATATTTTCGGAATGGAAAAAGTGAACTCAGAACTAGTTTCACTGCAAAGCATTCATAGTTATTAACTTCACATGCTCTATGCAGAGTTTGACTATTAAAATCTCAGGAAACATGGAAATGTATGAAAGAGTATCTTCTAAGCCAAATCATAATGCCATATAATATTCTAATAGTTTCTTTCTGGTACAACAAACCATTTCAAAATAAGGCTATTAAATTGTTTTGTAGCTTCCTTGAAATTTATTTCAAGATTGAAAGAAGATACATGATAAATTATGTGTCATGCTGGTTGTTTATATCCCATATTATAGTAAAACCAAATAAAATATAGATAGTCTGGGCTGCTATACAACAAATTTCCTATGCTACAATTTTTAAAAAAAAATATAAATTAAATCTATCCTAGCGACAAACAACCTCTGTTTCTTCTCAACATTTGCAATGTTAGTGTAATTTTTACTTTCCTGTATCTGTGTCCCAGATACCACAAGTCTCAACAAATGGGAAAAAGGCAGAGGGTAAATATAGGAGCAATGCTCAGATGATGCAGTTTACATAAGCTGTAGTGCCTCAGTTAAGGGTCTGTCTAACACAATACTGCATCTTTAGTGGTGGATCTAAGCAGATAGTAAGAGAACAGCAAGAAGAAGGAAAGTGGGTACTTTTCCATTCTCCAAATATTTTTGGACACTGGGAGATGTTGTTAAGTGATATGCCTGCCTAGTAACCTTTGAATATATATATATATATACACCTTTTTCTATTCAGAGTTATCTTTAGCAAGGAGTGCTATTGAAGAATGACTTCTTGTTTGCTTTGAGCCTTGTTCCTACTACCGTTACTGATGACCACTAGTCCTTTTTTTTTTTTTTTTTATGGTCCATAAGATGTGGAAGTATATAGGTTTATACAATGCCAGGATGATGTTCTTTCTTAGTTTTTTCCGCTATTGTTTTGCTTCTGATTCCTAGCAGTGATTTGCTTTTTTGCTACCAAACACCTATGTGTCTCCTGATGAAACTCTCCTAACACCAACCTCTTCCTCCTGATGGTAAACTAGAGTTCATAGTTTTATTTGTGGAAGTAGATTTATTTTTTCCCTACATGCAACTTTATATTAATCTATAATGACTTTCACATCTAATTTTGTCGTTCCGTTATTTGGACCCCTAAGATCCTTCAACAATTCTTCGCAGTTCTTACTCTCTTAAATAACTTCATCAGCAAACCAGCTCACCTTACTGCTTGCCTCTTGTCCAGGTTATTTATGAGTATGTCAGACAGCACAGGTGCCAGAACTGGTTCGAGCACAGGCTCTGGAGGAATTCCATTGTTGACCGCCCTCCATTGTGCGAAATAGCTCTTTACTCCTACACTCTTCATTAATATCTTTAAATGGTCCATGCAGTGGCTGCTTAGTTTTCTTAAAAGCCTGAGGTAAGGAACTTTATCAAAAGCCTTTTGGAAATCCAAGGAAGACAAAAGAACTTGGTCACTCATCCAAATGTGCTGAAAAGCCAGGTGACTCCAAAAGTCTTGCAACGTTGGCTTCTATAAAAGGAAGGTCTGTTGTCCCTTCCCAAGTAGACAGTATTCACCCAGATGTCCACAATTCTTTTTTTCTTTTTTCTTTTTTCTTTATCCTTTATAATACCTATTAACAAGTCTGAAGTTCCTTAAATAATTTTGGAACCTTTTTCTAGAACTAACAACTACATTTGCCTCCCTTCAGTCCACAGGTATCAAGTGATTTTCAGTGAGAAGTTATACATCATCATTAGTATTCATTTTTTCTTTCCTTAATTTCTTGTTAAACTCTTAAGTGAATATCATCTGATTCTGGCAGTATGGTTATTATGTGAGTATTATATATTTGTAAGTGTTAGTATTATATTCCTTTAAAAGGCCAGCATATATATGTTACATCCATTTACCTATAGGGCAAGGACCCAGATCCTTTCTAGCTTATACAGCATTGTATGGGATTCCAGGACTAAGTTATACCCACTCAGGGAAGAAGAGAATGGTGTGGGGAAAAAGTAAAGACACCCCCCATACACAGACAGGTACCCAAACCCAGAGAGAGAAAAAAATGTGATGCAATGCTTTCCTCACTCATGTTGTTATTGTAGCTCTTTAATATGTATACTAGCTACTTTCAGGGTTTTTTAATGACATAAAAAATCATACAGTAGAAAACTAGTTTGAGGGTCTAGCTATAGCTAAGAAAGTCTATGCTGACGTGTGGGGAAAAGATCACTTTCTATGCATTAGACCTTTCTTTGAAGGAGTAATTTATTTTATTCTGGTGTAATTTTCTGCCTTCAGGTGTAATTTAGGCAGTGAACATGTTTCTTTATACACACACCAACACAGAAAAAAATATATATACATTTTTTTAGTTAAGGAGATGAGAAATAGAGAATTAAGTGAAATGGTAGCATTGGATCCGGCACATTCTGCAGTTAAACGTAAAAAAGAAATGAAATTGCCCTATCTTATTGTAAGTGGATTGTCTTCACAATCTCATAAAGATGAATTCACTGTTTTATTTGTACTTTGTGCAACAAAGCATGAAAAGCTTCAAGTGAAATACGGGTCACAATGAAAATAATGAACAAAAATCTAGTTTATGCAATATTTAACTAAAACCTTAATTTGCAAAATACAAAAATACAAAATGTCTTGGTTTTGTTCATAGAAATGATTGTGGGATGGGGAAAAAAAGTAAGTTTTGATTTATGGTAACTGAAAGCAAGTTTGTAACACTGACTAGCCACCAATAAACTTCCTACTTTGCCTCACTACTGTGTTAGAAAATGAGTTTTCTCACCAGTCATGTTTTTGTAAAAAAGCCTTATTTAGAAATAAAAATTTCATAGGGTGCTGGATGACTTATAATCACATATATTTGTTCTGAATTACAACTTTGTGATTGTATTCCATAACTTCAAAAATCGGTTTGTTAGGATTCACTTCAGAGGCAGGCTTTCGCTCATTAAGCACAGAATGTTAAGATCTGGTAGCTGATTTCAGGTTCAAAGTACTCCGTTTTGCAAAGTAAGTAGAGAGTGAATAGGTAAATCTGTCAGTAATCCTGAAGGCCAAGTTTGACACGTTAATTATATAACAATTGATGTGAAACTGTTGCAGGTGACAGCTCTGAAAGAAACAACATACTGGGTGTAAATAACATAAAGGCAAAATTAGAGCTGTAAATCCCTTGAAGCAATGCTTATTTTTTCATGAGAAACCTTTTCACAGCACAAAACTGCTATGACTTTTACCCTTGTCCTGGTTTCGGCAGGGACAGAGTTAATTTCCTTTCTAGTAGCTGGTACAGTGCTGTGTTTTGGATTTAGGATGAGAATAATGTTGATAACACACCCATGTTTTAGTTGTTGCTAGGTAGTGCTTACACTAGTCAAGGACTTTTCAGCTTCTCATGCCCTGCCAGCGAGAAGGTGGGAGGGGGCACAGCCAGGACAGCTGACCCAAACTGGCCAAAGGGACGTTCCATACCATGTGACGTCATGCTCAGTACATAAACTGGGGAAAGCTGGCCGGGGGGGCCGCTGCTCGGGGACTGGCTGGGCATCGGTCGGCGGGTGGTGAGCAATTGTACTGTGCATCACTTGCTTTGCGTATTATTGTTATTATTATTATTATTATTACATTATTATTATTGTTATCATTACTTTATTTCAATTATTAAACTGTTTTTATCTCAACCCATGAGTTTTTCTCACTTCTACTCTTCCAATTCTCTCCCCCATCCCACTGGGGGGGGGGGGGGGAAGGGAGGATTGAGCGAGTGGCTGTGTGGTGCTCAGTTGCCGACTGAGGTTAAACCACATCAACCCTATATATCCTTGTATATATACATACATATATATGTTTGGATTTTAAAAATTGGATACATATAGTAAACCCAAAGTTAAAGAATAAAGCTGGAAAGTAGGAAAAAATATACGGACAATACTTAATCATAGTCATACTGTATTAAACACACATATGTTTCTGTAGTTATACCAGTTGAGCATCATGTCCAAAGAAAGAAGCACATTGGTGCTTACTTTATTTCAATGTTTTATGTAAGTAGATGGCAGTTGTAAATGAGCTATAAACAGAGTGAGTTTACTAACCTTTACTGCATGAAAATATCATCACTTTCAAGACTAACTGATGTTTCTAATTAAAAAAAAGTAAAGCTAAAAACGAAGTTCCATGGCAATCCAAAGATCGATAACGTCTTTTAAAAGCCAGAAATAATCTTGAATAAGTTAAAAACCTTAACCTATAATACTGTATTTTCAACTAGTAAATTTTTGTGTTGGGAGCTGTCATTTTCTCCATATTTGTACAGTGCCAAACAAAATGAAATTTGGCTACAATATCGTTATTAAGAAATAGCATTAGTGCCATAGATATCCTTCTTGATCAACTGAAAAAGTTGTGCATGTGCTCTTGTGTGCATGTACTTATTTGTAACTATACTTAAGATATACTTGTTCATTCTTTGCAAAAGACTTTATACAATAGAATGACTTCTATCTCAAATCCATTTATTAGCATCAAAAAGAGAACATTTGTACCATAATAGTTTATCCTTTTATATATTTGTCAGTGTTCAGTGACAGAAAAACAAAAAGGATTTTTTAACTTACAATTTTCTCAAGGAAAATTCTTAAATATGCATAAGTATTTTTGAAGGAAATGGAATAGATAATCAAGACCCAATACAGTGCTTTGAATTTGCCAAAACCCTATTGAAAATTAAGTTTTGAGGATCAGTTCACAGGCAAGGCTAACACAAAAAATAGTGGTTCAGATTCAGAAATGCTGTCCTCTGCATTAAAATTTAGGGCATTTGTGCCTATCTAGATCTACTAAAAATCTAGCCTAGAGTTTTGTACATAAATAAAAAAGAAGAAAGGAAAGTCCTCTTGCACTTTGCAGCTGCTGAAAAGAGAGACAAAAGTAGCTGACCATTCATACTTTGGTCTGAAACATTCTCCCATATGTATGAGTAAGACAAAGATCAAAACAAAGTATGTTAAACAGCTGATTAATATTTGTTGTCACCCTTTTCTGAAACAACTTTTGCGTCCCTAAATGCTTGATTATCTTTAAAACTATAGTTTTTTCTACATGCACAAGAGAAGATAAAATAAAATGTGGTTTTAAATTGTCCAGGTACCCTTTGTTCCCTCTGAAGTGTTTTCTTTTCTCCTCCACCATCTATCAGGACACTTATAAAACAAATCGGATTTTAGGATTAAAGGGAAGTGAAGGGACAGAAATAATGCTGTGTGCATAATCTGACTGCTTACATAGCCCAAGCTGTGTAAACAAATCAGCAAATTCCAAGTCTTTGAAGAAAAGAACACAACAAACACTGCCTGAATATTTTCTGTATCTATTTGGCCTACTCAACTATAAAAATTATTGTCTGATCAGCAAATTTTTAAGAACAAAAAGGAAAATGAAATTCTTTGTTTTCTGGGTAGGTTGGTTCGTCTACAAACGGGACAGGTAGCTCAGGGTGAGACTATCCTTGAAGATAGACCACTGACTTGCGAGTCAGTCAGGTAAGTCTTTCTAGCAAGACACACCAATGCTAATGATAGGATAGAAGACAGCAAATTGATAGTAAGTACCATTCTCGAGCTGGCAGGAGGAGGCAGTTTCCCTCCCCAAACCTGGGAGGCAAGTGGGGAGACACCATGAGGTAACACACCAGGAGTGCAGGGAGGAGGTGAAGATGGCAACAGTGAATGAATTAAAAGACAATCTTGGGAAAACAGTAATCAAAACAATACTTTATCTCTGACCAAGAGATTTGGCTCAGAAATAGTACCATAGCACAAAAATTGAACAGTTAGTCTGGAGAATTATTTGGGGGTGCTGTTTAGTAGCTACAGTTCAGATTTAGTGCTTCCACCATACAAATACTGATAAGCTAGAGCATCTGCCATATCAGTGTGTGACAAATATGTCATTAGAGGTTTAAAAAACACAATCACTTAATTCCTAGAAAAAGATGACTCATCTTCAAACAGTTGACATTCTTGTCTGCTGAAGAAAATTATTTTCTGGTATTGCAGCTAGGGATATAGAGAAACCAATCACTGAATTTCAGAGTCTGCATTACCTTAGCAGATCTTTGAGTTGCTATATGTGCTGTAAGTGCAGAAGGACAGTAGAAACATGAGAGAGCTGTCTGGTAGATACATCTGTCTGTCTCCTTTCACAACGCCTTCTCAATGTGCTCCTCTTCACATCAACCATTTATGGCATGTCACATGTGCCATTGTTTTTAAATCAGGACAATAGCATATTTCCCCATTATATTACAATAGAGCGTGAGACCAAAGTTCAAGATATCCTTCTTGAATAAAAATGTGTATGCTTTTGTTTGAATTCCAGTGAGTACAGGGTATTTCACCGTCTTGGTGCTTTTGAGAATCATAGGCACATTATCTAGTTCTATCGATAGATATTTATCTGTCCGTTCCGCCTTTTCTCATAGCATTTAAATGCCTTGTAATCTGGAGGGAATTAATGCTCTCAGTACCTTTGGGGGTAAGAACTAAAATTCCCCTCTCACACATGGGATATAGAAGAACTGTGTGTTTCTGGCGGATTGGAGAGTTGAACCCATGCATTTTTACTCTCAGACTAAGTCTTGTCTCTGGTTAAGTAATTATTAAAACAGCGGAAAAATTGATAGGTGCTTTCATCTGAACCCACCAGTGTAACCCAACAAAATTTTATGAAAACATGTCATGTAGGGCAATTTGCTGCAACAAATCTAAAACGGAAACCAGGCTTCTGATTGCAACGCGAAAATAAGCAAACAGGCACAGCTTGGTATTTGTGCTGGGGTTAACTGGTATAAGACTGGTATAGGATGGCAAAGGACAAAGAAGAAATGAAAAGAAATAAATAAAGAGAAACCAAAAATTCATCTGTTTGGGAGCAGGAATAAAAACCAAGAGCATGACTGAGCCCCACAGTCGGAATTTGAATTTGGACATTGATAGCAAGTAAAAATGGCTATAGCTAATACTTTCCTTTGGATTTGTCTTGGTCTAAAGAGGGGAAAATTCAGACTCCAGGAGTACAGAGTACTAAAAGATGTTAACCAGAAAACAAAAAAGTAAAGGGAAATCCTTAAATAAGTTTATGCTCTGCAGTGAAGAAACAGTCGTTAGTGTGGTGGTGTAGGAAATGAAACATTTCTAACCTTACAGATTTGGAAAAGCACTAGAGAAAAAAGCGGGTATTTAAATTAATACTATTCTGTAGGCCAATTAAAATGAAATTCAATCTAGTGAATGGGAAAAATCATTTCTAAAATCAAAATGCGTACAAATACGGCATTTTTTATGTTATAGGTAGCAAATTTTTTTGTATTTCAAAAGGATTTTAACAAGAGATTTAACGCTTTAAAATTTTTATTTCTAGAATTTTTCTTACAGTTAAGCTCGCTGGCAGGGAAATTATAAATAACCCATCCTGTTATCATCTCTATATTGGTAAGATTTTTTTTTTTTCACATTACAAAATAGTGTTTTTTCCAACTGTGGAAGCTTAGTCTAAACTCTGGAATCCAGCTGGCTTTCTACCATTCATGTATTCATGAGTAAAAGATTCTGCGAGTCATGTCAGTCCCTCAAGTAGATATGCCTAAACCACTGTTAACAGTTATTCCATCCAGAGAAACAGTTTAAAATAAAACAGTGGTGTCACTTTTTTTCCCCGTCAAAAATGCAATGGATTTAATACTATCTAAATATTTCAAAGGAATCCATCAATTTCTATTTTTTTCACAGAATCATAGAATCGTTTAGGTTGGAAAAGACCTTTAAGATCATCAAGTCCAACCACTAACGTAGCACTGCCAAGCCCACCACTAAACCATGTCCCTAAGCACCACTTCTACACGTCTTTTAAATACCTCCAGGGATGGTGACTCCACCACTTCCCTGGGCAGCCTGTCCCAATGCTTGACAGCCCTCTCGGTGAAGAAATTTTTCCTAATAGCCGATCGAAACCTCCCCTGGTACAACTTGAGGCCATTTCCTCTTGTCCTGTTGCTTATACTTGGGAGAAGAGACCGACACCCACCTCGCTACAACCTCCTTTCAGGTAGTTGTAGAGAGCGATGAGGTCTCCCCTCAGCGTCCTTTTCTCCAGGCTAAACAACCCCAGTTCCCTCAGCCGCTCCTCATAAGGCTTGTTCTCCAGACCCCTCACCAGCTTTGTTGCTCTTCTTTGGACACACTCCAGCACCTCAATGTCTTTCTTGTAGTCAGGGGCCCAAAACTGAACACAGTATACGAGGTGTGGCCTCACCAGGGCCGAGTACAGGGGCACGATCCCTTCCCTACTCCTGCTGGCCACACTATTTCTGATACAAGCCAGGATGCTTTTGGCTTCCTTGGCCGCCTGGGCACACTGCTGGCTCATATTCAGCTGGCTGTCGACCAACACCCCCAGGTCCTTTTCCACCGGGCAGCTTTCCAGCCACTCTTCCCCAAGTCTGTAGCGTTGCATTGGGTTGTTGTGACCCAAGTGCAGGACCCGGCACTTGGCCTTGTTGAACCTCATACAACTGGCCTTGGCCCATTGACCCATCCTGTTCAGATTCCTTTGTAGAGCCTTTGTACCCCCAAACAGATCAACACTCCTGCCACCAACTGGATTTAACTCCATTCACCACAACCCTTTGGGCCTGGCCATCCAGCCAGTTTTTTACCCAGCAAAGAGTAGGTCCATCCAAGCCATGAGCAGCCAGTTTCTCCAGGAGAATGCTGTGGGTAACGGTGTCAAAGGCTTTACTAAAGTCCAGGTAGACCACATCCACAGCCTTTCCCTCATCCACTAAGCGGGTCACCTTGTCATAGAAGGAGACCAGGTTAGTCAAGCAGGACCTGCCTTTCATAAACCCATGCTGGCTGGGCCTGATCGCCTGGTTGTCCTGTGAGTGCTGCATGATGGCACTCAAGATGAACCACTCCATAACCTTCCCCAGCACCGAGGTCAGGCTGACAGGCCTGTAGTTCTCTGGATCCTCCTTCTGGCCCTTCTTGCAGATGGGCGTCACATTTGCTAACTGCCGGTCAGCTGGGACCTCCCCGGTTAGCCATGACTGCTGATAAATGATGGAAAGTGGCTTGGTGAGCACTTCTGCCAGCTCTCTCAGTACCCTTGGGTAGATCCCATCTGGCCCCATAGACTTGTGTGTGTCTCAGTGGTGTAGCAGGTCACTAAACATTTCCCCTTGGATTATGGGGGCTTCGTTCTGCTCCCTGTCTCTGTCTTCCAGCTCAGGGGGCTGGGTACCCCAAGAACAATTGGTCTTACTGTTAAAGCCTGAGGCAAAGAAGGCATTAAGTACCTCAGCATTGTCTTCATCCTTTGTCACTGTGTTTCCCCCTGCATCCAATAAAGGATGGAGATTCTCCTTAGCCGCCTTTTTGTTGTTAATGTATTTATAGAAACATTTTTTATTGTCTTTTATGGCAGTAGCCAGACTAAGTTCTAGTTGGGCTTTGGCCCTTCTAGTTTTCTCCCAGCATAACCTCACGACATCTTTGTAGTCCTCCTGAGTTCCTGCCCCTTCTTCCAAGGCCATAAACTCTCTTTTTTTTCCTGAGTTGCAGCCAAAGCTCTCTGTTCAGCCAGGCCAGTCTTCTTCCCCGCCGGCTCATCTTTCGGCACATGGGGACGGCCTGCTCCTGTGCCTTTAAGATCTCCTTCTTGAAGAATGTCCAGCCTTCCTGGACTCCTTTGCCCTTCAGGACTGCCTCCCAAGGGACTCTGTCAACCAGGCCCCTAAACAGGCCAAAGTCTGCCCTCTGGAAGTCCAAGGTGGCAGTTCTGCTGACCTCCCTCCTTACTTCTCCAAGAATCAAAACCTATCATTTTGTGATTGCTATGCCCAAGACAGCCTCCAACCATCACATCGCCCACAAGTCCACAACAGGTCCAGCGGGGCGCCCTCCCTAGTTGGCTCACTCACCAGCTGTGTCAGGAAGTCATCTTCCACACACTCCAGGAACCTCCTAGACTGTTTCCTCTCTGCTGTATTGTATTTCCAGCAGACATCTGGTAAGTTGAAGTCCCCCCCAAGAACAAGGGCTAGCGATTGTGAGACTTCTCCCAGCTGCTATAGAATATTTCATCTGCCTCTTCATCCTGATTGGGTGGTCCATAAAAGAATCCCACCATGACACCTGCCTTGTTGGCCTTCCCCCAATTCTTACCCATAAACACTCGACCCTTTCATCACCATCATCAAGCTCTAGACAATCAAAACACTCCCTTAACATACAGGGCTACCCCACTGTCTCTCCTTCCTCGCCTGTCCCTTCTGAAGAGTTTATAGCCATCCACGGCAACACTCCAGTTGTGTGAGTCATCCCACCATGTTTCCGTGATGGCAACTATATCACAGTTTTCCTGCTGCACAGTGGCTTCCAGTTGTTGGGTTTTTTTCTGTTTAAAATTCAAAGGAGACTGAGATCTAATGAAAGTTTTGGTACTCAATAACTGGTTTATGTATTCATGCTGTCTTTGGTTAAAGATAAATTCTTCAAGCACCATGTTATGTATAACTCATCTACCAGGTCTTCAACTTTTCTGCATGCTGTGTAACATGAGTTCATTTCATAGAAGAAACCTGTTTTCCCCTTTACAGTTCCATAGTGGTTCCGTGGCAGCTATTACAACCTCTTACATCAAAAAATAATATTTAAAATGTACTTATAAAGTTGTAGCAGGTTGGTTTGTTTTTTTTATTTTTTTTGTGGGTTATGACAGAACGAACGAAATCTTGAATCCTTTTCTGCATATGGCACAGCAAATCGCCTACAAACTACAGTCTGAGACCTGTCTAGTTCATCCCTTTAAAGGTATTACATTCAACAGAATGTCAGAGCTCACACTGATGTGAAAGGCTGCGCGTTCTGCACCATATCAAGCATTATTTCCAAGTTACTTAAAGGTAAACTTGTCTCATTTCCAGTAGTACATTCATCACTGGTTTCTTCACACATCTCTGCCTGTCTTTCTTCAAGCCTTCCCAGCAGGTTTTCAAGAAATCTGCACAATAGACATTTTTAACTCTTTGACATGGAATGAAAGAACTCAGCATGACAAAGAATAAATGCTTCCTTCAGTAACTTAATTTTTTCATAGATATTACCAGTTATTAACTAAAATTAAAAAGAATATCAACTAGGCTCAAGCACCAGTATATTATCACTGTCAACTAACCTTTAAATAACTCCTAAAGTTACCCCTGCACTAGGAAATGAATGAGGGCTAAGTTGTCCTATAGGGAGGATTTTGAAGTGCTATTATCTTATAAATTGGGCTGGTAAACCTATTCACCATGAGAGACAGGATTTGCAGAATTCAGACTTGATCAGGAAAGCAATTGTGAGATATGTTCTGGCATCATGCATCATAAAATGGGGAATAAGTAATAGCAATCATAAAAAGAAATAATACTAACGAAAAGAATTAGTGTGAAATATGTAGTTAGGGTGCACTTCTGCACATTTTTCAAGCCTTAAAATGTGTTACATTAGGAAACGTGATACTTTTTTAGGTATCATGCAATTTTTGCTGACTAAAGCAGTGCAAAAGATGGAGATTTCAGGTAAAGCTTAAATAATAAACAAACTAACATCAGCAAAATAATTTAGGAAACTCCTTTTTGTTGTTTTTTTGCACATGTGAACAAAAGGATACAGAAAAAGTCCTTCCAAATACCTGTTTCTTATTAGCCAAATTAGGAAATAGCAATGATTTAGCCACATCTGTAGTTCTTTAGCATTACATTTAAGAAAAAAAGGAGAAAAAAAAATATTTTAACATAATGATTTCAAGGCACAGCTCATGATCTGCAAAATTTTTATTCCTGAGTTCTAGAAGTGTGGATGTGGCAGTACCTACATTGGAAACGGTCTGAGAAATAGGGAAGGGATTTAGAGTACACCATAAAAAGGGGTTATTTTGTTTTTCCTAGAGGCAACAGCAAGAAGAGTGTTAAGATAAGTAAAACCAGCATTGTTCTGCCATTTTTCTCTGCCTTCAAGTACTGTACCTGTTTCTGAAATTTACTATCAGTTCTGGAGACATATAGTGATGGAGTAGCATAAGGAAATATCACAGTGATACAGGTGGAGATAGGTCAAGGACTTGCTGCCTAAACATTGCTCCATTATTTTTACCTCCAAATCTTTGCAACAGTTATATTAAGCAGATAGATAATCTTGTTCAAAGTGAATATGAAGAAAATTAATGTTTATGTGACAGAGCTATGTTACAACACTGCATGCTCTACCATCCTGTAGACAACTGTTTTCCCTTTCAAATGAAGGATTCATTTACTTTCCCCATTTCCTCAGCAAGTTTTGGGGTTTTTTTTATTTTTTTTTTTTTATTTTACAGGGAGGAATATCCATGTAGAGTACTTTATTGCTAACTTAAAACATTGTATTCTTTCTTCACAGTTTTTATGGATCACAAAAAAAGTCATTCCAGGCCATTACAAATCTTACTAGGAAAATGACTGATCTTTCAAATATTGCTGTTGAAATAGTGCACAGTAAACTGTTTTTCATGTTAGTGTTGTTCATACTATGAACCTAATAGTAAAACCCATCCTACTGTCACTACTCTGTGGCGAGACATCAATTCTTTCAACAGATCGCATCAGAAACGAATCCTGATCATCAGAGAAGAAAGTCAAACACAGCCATAATTTTTTTAACAGAAAGTAGTTACGTTTAAAGACACTGTATAATATTCTACATAGTTGTGTGTTTGGATGGGAGTAACTGTCTACCTGTGATTGTTGCCAACACGTGGAGTTCCACAAAATGAGAAGACATTGAAAATTTCAAATCCTTTCTGGTTAGAAATCAATGTTTAGTTTAGGTATATGTTACATGCTTGACAGACACCACTGGAGAGTATTTAATATCAACTGTTTCATAAATGATCCATTAGGGTCAGACTTCATGATGACTCCTCGGAGAATTATGCATTTATATCTTTGCCATTTACTCACTCAGCTTTCTATCCTGTTGGGAATTAAGAGCTGTAAATTCTCCAGATAGCTGTTTGTAGTCAATGAGAACCTGAGATGACTGTGATAGGATGTTGGCTGCTGTGCTCTCCAACCTAGTCACTGCAGAAGGACTCCACTCTCTCTTTCAGAATTTTATCAGTTTTGGTCATGGGCTGACTGCTTTGGTGAGAAAAGGAAGAACTGGATTAAACCATGTTTATCCTTGTTATGAGACCGGACCCTTTCTAAAGTTTGTATTGTTGTACATAAATGTCATTTTGCCTCTTCCAGAATACCTTATGTCCCATACCACAACCATCTTCTGTCATCTTTATTGATAATTTGCTAGCTCCAGAGTGATATTTTTGCTAATGATGAATTAAACCACATCATCTTCCAAACAATACTGAATTGCAGAAAAGTTCATACTGAGATCCAAATTTCAAGTCTGACATTTGTGGCTATTTCTTGAAGGGCCTGGCATTTTCTGCAGGACCAGCTGCTCTTTACAACCTAGGTAATAAATGTGATATCAGTCAATTAAGGAAAAAATAAGAGAGAGATGTGTAATCACAGAAATTACAATCTAATGATGCTTAACTCATCCAAAGTATGCTAGATGAGAAAAATATTAACTATTAAAATCTAAACTACATTCTGTGACAGAAACAATCCAGTATAATATCCGATTGGATGCATAACTGTGTAAGTAATTATAATTTTTTCAACTAAGTAACAAATAATGAAAAGGAAAAAAAGTGAGGAGAAACCTGTTAACACTTTTCAGAGCTTTTGGAAGAAATCAGTCAAATGGAGATCAAAGCTCAGTGATGCTGAAGTCAAAAGGTGCTGAAATTATCTATGTCAAAATAAAAATGACATCATTTTTAGCTTCAGTTTTCCCATTTTCAGCTTGTACTTATTTACCCTTATGAACTTATCACCTGGGTTAAAGGACCTTTTTTTTGGTAATATTTGTCCCAGACCATGTACCTGTAGATCAAAATCTCTCTGATTTTCTCATTAGAGGAAGTAGAAGGAGTTTTCTTAGTATTTCACTATGTAACAAGTTTCCCATACCTCAGATCATCCTCTTTGGCCTTTCTTGGGCTATTTCTAGTGCTTCAGCACCTTATAAGGTGCGGCTGCAGAAATGACCATACTGTTGTAAAAATGATCTTGCAAATAGCTTTAAACAGGTCATATTTCCCCTGGAATTTTAGTAGATCTTCCCTTTACTCATGTGTACTTGAGATCAAGTTGTTTTTGTAATTGCTTCATTGTACTGTAAGCAACAATCATCTGGTTATCCACCCTTAAATCCCTCCCAGTCCTCTTTAGAGCACTCACTCTTTTTCTCCACTGATATGACATGTATTCTTGATTTATATATACATGATATACAAAATGATATATGCATCTATGTGTCTCAGATGTACCCAGTTTACCAAACTATCTTAATTCCTTTGTAAAATGGCCTTCTCTTAGAATTAACATGACGCTGACATTGTGTCATCTGCGGTTATAAAAAATTCTTTTTTTCTAGATAGCTCTTATAAATATGTATATATATGTACAGAATACTGTTTTTTTTTTTTTTTTTTTTTTCTGCAGGACTATATTAAAATATTTCAAGTCGATTATTCCTCCTTTACAAAGACATTTTGAGGTCCACCATTGAGAACATATCAATCTTGTCATAGGTTAAAATAGTGCAGAGTCAGTAAACACCGACAATGCTATTATTTTTATTTTGGTATTTAACACAAATGGCTCTAGATACTTCAGGGAAGCTGAAAAGAGGAAAAATTGGTTTATATTTTCCTGTCCATTAAAGAATGAAGACATCAGCAATCTACACATCCTGCAACCAGGAAATCTAAGAGACAAAGACGCCATAGACAGGCTGCTGTTGCTTTTAGCAGAACTGTACTAATATTCATATGAACTATCCCTTAATAATTAAAATAACGTAAGTAAGCCTGCCTTTTCCCATCAGGGAATTCAGAGAAAAGCCATCAAGTTTCTTTATTTTTAAGATAAAACAATTGTTGATGAAGATCATCAAAGAAACTAGGATAGAGAGATTATAATTGATTCACATCTATAGGTCAGCTGTTGTGGATGTTATTTTCAGACTAGAGCTATGACAATGTCTCTGTTTTAAAGATCTTATAATCTGCATTAGAATGCAAGTTTCTAGTCTGGCATGGACTCAGCCTGAAAAATTTCATTGATTGCTGGTTGCCATTTAAAATGCAGTTCTAAGATTAAAAAAGTAATGATTTCTTTTGTCCTTACAAAGACATGTAAAGCCAGAAAAAAATCTCTAATCTGTTTATGCCATTCTTAGATGTATGAATTTTTGCTGCTTCCCCTTCAGTAGCAGAATTGTAAAAGATTGCTTTGCTTTGTTATACCTTTATCAGTTGATATACGGTCAAACATAAACAGGTTAATTATTGATCTCCATGACAACTTTCCATTACATATCTAAGCCTAAAATAGATTATAAAATTGACTAATCTCAGTAGGGTTTTTTGCCTACATGATCCAATAGCTGGGCTACGCAGCAAGAAAGAATAGAGCAATTCTATTGTTAACTTACTGAGAGGAAAATAAGTTGAAACTGAATGCATTTGTAGCAGATCAGAAAACTATTTTATTTACCAGTGTGTCTAATCAACCGTGGTTGATTACACAAGGAAAGAACTCATCTAAAGAAAGACAATGGAGAAATGAAGTACAGAGTCGATCTCTTTCTATGACATGAGGTTTTCTGGTCAACTATGTAGATGGTACAACATTGAAATGTTTGTCAAATGCATCTCACTGTCAACAAGATGTTCTTCCAATGGACATGGGGGAAGATTTTTAAGGAAGTGTAAACATTTGATCATTCCCTTAAATAAGAAATTTTTCATTTGAAATGTCCTTTTTTTTTTATTTCAGTGAATATGGAATTTAAAATTACATACTGTAATGTGGTAAACAGTTGACTCCATCCAAAAATAGGGTGCCCCCCCCTAGATTTGACAGAATTATATTGTTTTCCTGAATTGTTTTGACTTTACTAAAACTGCTGATGTACCCAAAATATAATAAGCAGCACTATGTTTAAGATGACATTTGATAAAAAGGTGCTGTGCTAAAACAGTGATGTTTAAAAAAATGTATTCTGTGGGGATGGTTGCCAAATAAGTAAGAGTTTGCATTGTGCAATGTGACATTGCATAACACTTTCTACTTTGCTAGATGCTGATAAAATTAATTCAGTTTATCTCAGCTACAGTTCGATCTGGTGACATTGCTTAGCCTGAAAGCACTACACAAAACTTTTTTTTTTTTTTTTTTAATACTTTTACTGTACCTATTCTTTCACAGAAGCATCCAGGAGATTTCATTATCTTTTTCAGTGTGCTAATAGCCTTTAGTGAACTGGACTAGCTAACGCGTGCTGCAAATGAGAACACTTTAAATGTCTTCCTTTACTGTTAAAGTTTACAGAGCGTGCACAAAAGATGCAGCAGGGTGGCACTGGCAGTTTTCTTCCAAAAACAAATCTAGTAAAAATTTTTTACTACCATTATTCTGAAACATTTTTAATTGCAAAAAAAGAAAAGAAGAAGAAGGAGGAAGGGGAGGCGGGGAGAAAGCCACACAGGCTTGTACATAATGGAATATGCAAGCCTAGGAGGTGTTATTGATCATAATATTGCTTGCATCAAATTGTTTTGGCTCAGCTTGCCTCTAAAAGCGGTTGTCACACTGAGTTCTCATCTGTCTCTGTCAGTTCTCTTCATTTCATTAAGGTACTGCCTGCAAGCTAAGGATAGGGGAAGAATGCTGCACTGCAGTTTGATTCCTTTACAACCAGCATCACTAGCTCTTTGATAGTGGGCTCTTACTGGACTGTCATGCCCTGATATTAGTAGTGAACCTTCCCTGATGAAGGTAAATGGATCACAGAAAGGATCAAAATACACTGTGTTGCAAATTCCAATGATGAATGCAGGTGGGAAAAAAAAAAATTGCAATTTGCCATTTTCTGTTTGCAACAACTATTACTTGAAAATATATTTAAACTCAGAGAGTATTTTTGTGTACTTGGAATAGACAGTTATTTAGGAATAGCTGGTTTTCAATAAGTCAGATATTTCTTCACAAGTAATAACAACCAGGGAAGTCTTTTCAATTAATATTCAGTTGTCAGTCACAGTTTCACAAATTTTGGCCTCTTGCCCACAAATCTATTAGCAAATGCAGGTTTTCATTCCTGTATAAGCCTTGTGAGGCACACGATTGTGCAATTAAGGCAAAGCTGTTGAATGGCAAATATAGCAGTCATTTCCTAACAAAGTACCTTGAACGTATAGTTTAGCAAATTAAAGACTTGGAATACTTTTATATTACTGACCATCAAATACTTCCAGACTGCAGGCTTATTATTCAGACCAGACTAACCATTTTGCTCCACTGCTTTACATAAAGAATTCACTTTTACTGTCATTATGCAAATAAGACTTTCGTTTCATTAGAGGTTAGGTATATATAAAGAACTTCAGATAAGTATGATACATGTCAATAAATATGTTGAAAGATTACATCTACAAAAACAGGAAGGGTTGTCAATGTGCAGTACATGTCAAGAGGTAGAAATATACATCTTTTTTCCTGTTTCCACATTGAATAATGCTGTAAAGTCCAGTCTTCATAGTTCCTTATTTCTTACGGCAAAATACAAAACTGATTTGCTGCCAGTGTTCCTTTTTTTCCCTCTCTTGGTCTGACGTTTCTTGTACTCCTTATCTGAACTGTTGCTCACCTTTGGTTCTGATCTAGATTACTAGTTTCCTTTGACTCTCTTCCACTTAGCATAATGCATGACAAAGATATTGAACAATTAAGCCATACAAATGGTCATATAAACCATCTACTATTGCTTGCTGAGGCTGCCAGGATTTGATCTACTGGAGTTGTGTCTGTGATATAGAAAGATGAAAACACTGAGCCTGGTTATTTATTATCTGAAAAATATTAACAAAAAGAATCACTTTATTACCTTTTTATGCAATTCCAATCGAGCTTTAAGCAAGCAAAGTTTTTTCAAAGTCAACAAACGTGAAAGAGTGCAAATTTATATCAAGTTTGGAGTTAATAATAAGCATTAATATAAATAATATTCTTAATGAATACACTGTTTTTCACTGTAATAACTCAATTGTTTTAAAATCATAAGTGAATATTACCTCCACCACTGAAACATTGAGTGATACATGACAACTGTTATAATGAGCACAGTAACAATGACATGTAAAGGTATTACCATATCCGAGTCAAAGAGTAGGAAGAAATAGGAAGACTTGGTGGTGCACACTTAGGGTGGAAAAGTATGATATTTTGTCATTAAACTTGAGTCAGATCATAGTCATTATTCAGTTATGTTCATATCTTCCTTCATGTGAGAACAGCAACATTTGATATTTTCTGTATGTAACATCCCTTGAAAAATCAGATAGATCTGTCATATAGTCCATCCTCTTAGCCCAAAGCAGCTGTTTTTAAAAGCTAAGCATAAATACTGTTTTCTGATCCTAAATAAGCCAGAATGAGAAGAGGACCCTTCTTCCATAAGCTTCTAAGCTTTGCCATTATCTGTAGTTTTCTGCCCACTTCAGCCTATTTCCTGAATTTCTTTACAGAAGAATGATGACCATGATTTCCTCTTATTGTACAACACTTTGAAAATAGAGAGAAGAGATTTTATTTTTTTCTTTTTTCCCTCCTCCAAGTTCCCTATACACTTTTTTTTTTTAATACAAAGCTCAGGTAAAAAAGTTCATGACAAGAAAATTCATCCAAGCTCCAAATTTTGGTGGTGTGTATTTGATGTCCAATTAGTGGAAAAGAAAAGTTAAGTTTAATTTTAGTTTGTATTTCTATATTAGGCTAGAACGTAGAAACAACTTATTTTACAGTGGACCTCATAAGACTGTGCTATATGTAAATTGTTCAGGAATAAATCTTGGCACCAGTGATGTCAAAAGCAAATTACCCCTAACTTCAGCAAGGATGAACAGCTCTTAAACTACAATAAACGGTGATATTTATGACTTCCTATCTATAACTTTGCTGGAGTTGAATATGTGCATCCTGAGCTTTGGGTGGTGGTACCTGCTGGCAACATAGTCCACCTCTTAGAAACTTTGTACTGTAAGGAAAATTCCTAATGGCTCAGCAAAGCACTGACATAAAAACTGTGTGTCAGCATCTAACCTGGTTTCCAGCTAATCTCTTAGTGCAACTCTAATTGTCAGTATGGACAATTAAGAGTTTTAATGATTTGTGCCTTGGTTGTGTTCATCCTCTCTCACTAGAAGGAAGTACCCTCAGGTTACTGCCTGCTTGTATCTCTGAAAGTCCTGTCCCTGGAATGGCCATAACTATATCACATATAACTTCAAGATAGCCTGTCTGGGTGAACTCAAGCACTGAGTAGAAATCATCTCATTTGGCCTGCAAATATGGCCTTGTGGGCAGATTTAGAGCTGAGCTCAGCACGCAGTGTAGGCATATTCCCATCAGCCTAGTTCCGTGCTATTTACTGCTTGCCTCTCCATTCCGTTTGTCTCAATGAGTGGAGCACCTGGATCAAGATGTTCTCGCAGGAGTTGTAACCTCTGGTTTTAGTGAGGGAGGAAAGTGGGACTCTTTTGCAAGGTGGTTCTTGGCTGTGGAACTACTTTTTTTTTTTTTTTCCCCTCAGCTCAAAGGGAATTGAGTCTGTTGATTTTCAAAATAAATTTCAAATCAAACCATCTCTTTTCATCTGTGAGACAGAGCTGGGCTGAAAGGAGTAAGGTCGCTGAAAGAAGGACTAAGCATCCCATTGGGTCAATCTGGCAATTAAGAGTATAGCCTTTGATGCCTTAGACAGACAGATAATTAGTGCATGAGCCTAAAATGTACTATTAGATATATGTTTTAGCAAGGATTTTCTTTCAAACAAAAAGAAGGATTGATTTTCAAATGAGTTACTTGGTGACTTATCAATGGAAAAGTGTTATAGTCTTCTAAATACCTTGTCTAATACTTACAGTCATCTAATTACGTCTAATGAGAAAGATTGCTTAAAATTTTAGTTAAACATAAGAAAAACTATTGCTAACCCTGGTTTGTATTTTTTTTCTAACAATGAGGGTAAATGAGGTTTTAGAGAGAATGTCAAGCAGATCCTAACCCTAAAAACTCTTAGTGGGAAGGAGTTCCACTAGTCCCTGTGATATATTAAATTTGGTAACATAACTTAATCATACATTATTTGTATTATAATGTCATGAAAATGCACACATCTCTTAATCAGTATTTCTAGATCTGGTGTATTTCTAAGAACTGGACAATTATTTACTAAATAATTCAAATAGTTGCTATCTGACTATGTGTTTCCACTGTATTTCAACAAAGATGAGCTAAGAACAAAGTTATATTTCTACCCGAACAGTACCCTTTTATAAATTATCTTCTTATTGTTAGTTACATTAGAAACAGAAGAAAAAATATGGGGGAAAAGGCTTAGCATCTGCATTTCTTTTATCTATCTACTCAGTCCCTAACACTGTTTCTAGCAACTCAGAGTTCAGAGAATACATAGGTTCCTTCAAATTAAAACATTTTAAATATTTTCTGCCTTACTGATCATCACAGGTATAAAATCCCTGTTCATCATGGAGACTATTCTGAAAGTAATCCAAACCCTGTCACTGTCAAGGTCCATGGCTAGAGGACAGAGACTGTGGTATGGAAATATGTAATGCAGCATCTTCCAGTGTAAACAGGAATTAGTCTTTGATATATTGAGCATATTAATCATTATCCAAATAGCAATTCCACAGTAATGCAGCTGGAAGAGGCCTGAAGAAAGGAGTACATCTACCATTAAAGTGGTTATTGATTGAAGGTTAATGTTGTGTGTCTGGGAGATCACTCTGCATCCTTCTGGTAATCAAATAAGTGCAGAACTGAATGACTGACTAAACTGCTTGGCTAGCTGTCCATTTTACTCAATATGGGATATCAGCGTTGATTGTTTAAAGTAATCTACAGCCTAAAAAGGTTTTATGCCCAAAAAGCCGCAGCTCTATGTTGAGTGGAAATTGTCATATACTCACACTTACCTACCAGAAGAAAATTGGTATTTTTTCACCTTGTTCACATTCAAGCTGTGAACCTCTATTGTTTCTTGTATTTTAAAGAAGGTTTCACCCCTATTTTTTCCCTGTGAACAGGATGATTTATATACTATTATATGGTACTGTACATTTCTATGTGATATTCATAAAAAAAGAGAATGACAAGGTTGGATAAATGCTCATGAAGGCTGGGGAGATGGAGGTAACCCAGGGAACACATTCAAAGGAGGGAAGGTTCAGGACTTCTGGGGCTGCAGGCAGCAGCTATGGAGAGCATTGGGGTAAGAGCCAAGCCAAGCAGCAAGCACACAGCACAGGAGGCACAGGAAGGCTGCTAAAACCAGGCAGCAAATGTGGACCCAGGTTCCCAGTGTGACAAAATGAGAAAATTTTCTTAGGAACACAGACAGATTGTGCATAGATAGCTGCAGCCCAGGAAAACCTCTGAGTTGCTGAAATGAAGGTGAGGCTGGGGGCGAGAACCTACACTGCTGCGGCACAGTGGGAAAGGTTTGCCTTTTATTTCTCTTCTGTCCTACTAGTCAGTCGGAGTTTTCTGTGCTTTAAAAGTAGAAAGGGAAGAGGAAGATCTATAATCTAAGCACATAAATTAAAAGACTATGGTCCCTAAATGCTCAAATATAATACAGGAGTTAACACAGCATTTCAGAGCACATAAATGAAAAGCCCAATTAAAGTCTGCATAAAGCAGGTTGTGTAAATATCATACCAGTCTAGGAGTTGACTGTGTCAACTTGTCAGCTGGTATTTCCTCTGCTCTGGTACATTCTCAGTGGATTGACGATTCATTTCTCTGTTTTTCTAGCTTAGGCCTGACCTTTGTTCCTCAAGGGCCAAAATGAATTGTGGTCCAATCTTCTAGAAACATCAGTAGTGAATGCCTTGAGTGTTACTGTTAACAGAATGTGAAATGAATTCTTCCAGAGAAAGAAATGCATGCAAACAAGTGATTCCAAATGAATAGTTTTGTGCTGTCTTTTTGTTGTGTGGCCTGAATTTGAGCTTTTAAGCTATATTATATTAAAAACAGTGGCAACTTAGAGATGACAGCAAGCATTATTTTTTTTTTCCCCTTATCCTTTGTGGCCATAATAACTAGTCTGTACAATATGAATTTCATTTGCTGTGTACCTTTCAATGAGTTTAATTGTTGCATGACATAATTCATAGAACACTAGTCTGTCTGAATAAAGAAGCTATTTCTATTTGCATGGTAATGAAACATTCTCTCAAAAATGCTGGGGATAATCAACAAGCTAATGAGACTGACTGAATGACCTAGGACTGTATGTTGGTTCTTCTTGTAATTTAGATCAAACACTGCTGATAAATATAGGAGAAAATCCTTAATTGAATGTAAACTTTCAAACAAGAAAAGAGAGAAGAAATTAGTATAAACCAGAAATGAAAGGAAAGGGAGAAAGAAGTTCTGAATGGAAGTTACTCCAGCCAAGATGATTGTATAGGAGGCAGAAATGCACTGCATTAATGTTTATTGATTCAGGCACAATAAAGTTTCTCCCTGATTGTTTACTGAGCTATATAAAGGTTTTTCAATGGACAAAGTAGCCAGATTTATCCCTAAAAAAGTGTCTGCATTAAACATCATCTCTCCTTTTCTGTACTTTCTTGGTCAAATATCTCGTGTCAGGTACCAATTTATATGAACAGCCTCAGATTCCTTTGCTTTCAGACCTCCTGTAAAGCAAGCTATTCAGTTTTCTTCATAAAGGAACAAGATTATAAAGATAAGAAAAGACTCCAAGGAACATTTTTCATATCTGAGCATATTCTTTAAGATAGATGTAAAGTTATAAGTTTATATTATGCTTCTTTTTTATTTATGTACGTCTATAATGTAGCATGAGTACATTTTTTTAAAGCAACCTCAATAGTAATTTTAAAAGTAGCTTGTGTTTCTAACTTTTGACTTCTTAGACAGAATATTTAAGCAACAAAAAAAAAAAGAAAATTACATTTGAACATGTTGACATTAACCCTGAACTTGGCCGCTCCCTTCTCCTTGCTGCATCTAGTGACTGGCTTTCAGGGCTTCATGCTTCTCAACATGCCCTGTATTTTCACACATTTCCTTTCCCCTTTCTTCATTGCCAGTTGCCCCCTCTTCTCCCTCCTACTCAGGGCAATTACAGATCATGTTGCCTGTCTTACTTTTGTGTGAGCACACTCAAAGTGGAGAAAACAGTTTCCCCTGCAAGTGGTTGGTTGGTTCTGCAGCTGAACACATATGAGAACAGAAAACAGCAGAAACTGAAGAGAAAGTGGTCGTGATGATACCTAGAAACTCCAAAGAACGTTCTTTTACAGATAATATTAACATATAGAAGTTGTTATCTTTATTTAGAGGAATTTTTAATTTCTTTACGAATATGATGGCATTTGGTAATATAGGAATGCTTCATAAACAAGTCTTGGCAAAATAGCATGTTAGTTTGTAGAAGAAATAGGAGAAAAAGCTGTTGGTTGATTTTTTAATTTTAAAGGAAGAGATAGCTAGTTATTAACATAAATTTGTCAGTGTTCTGTTTTCTTTTCTGGAGAAAATTTCCCACATATGCAGCTTTAAAACTGTTTCTTGTATTTTATACATGCAAGCTTCTGCCTGCTACGTATATATTTTTTGCACAATGATGTGTTACTCTCAAGATACTGTAGCATATTTTATATCAACCTAAGGGTTTGGTCATTACCTTGAGACATGAGATGAATTTTGCTGGTTGTGAATAGTGTGGTTGTTACAGCAGTGTGAATCAAGAGCAGATTTTAAACAAGAACATAAAAGTTCATTTTTTTAATACGGTAATGTTATCCCGTGACAATTTGTCTGTGTTCTTGAGCAGTCTTTTTAAATGTGCAGTGCATGATAGTTGAACAAAAATGTGATTAGTTTTCCTCAGCAGGTGGTAGAAGTCTCTGATAGGTCACACTCAGTACAGGAAAGACACGGACCTGTTGGAGCGGGTCCAGACGAGGGCCACAAAAATGGTCAGAGGGATGGAACACCTCTCCTATGCGGAAAGGCTGAGAGAGCTGGGGTTGTTCAGCCTGGAGAAGAGAAGGCTTCAGGGAGACCTTATTGCAGCCTTTCAATACTTAAAGGGGGCTTATAAGAAAGATGGGGACAAACTTTTTAGCAGGGCCTGTTGCAATAGGACAAGGGGTAATGGTTTTAAACTAAAAAAGGATAGATTTAGACTAGATATAACGAAGAATTTTTTTACAATGAGGGTGGTGGGGCACTGGCACAGGTTGCCCAGCGAGGTGGTAGATGCCCCATCCCTGGAAACATTTAAGGTCAGGTTGGACGGGGCTTTGAGCAACCTGATCTAGTTGGAGATGGCCCTGCTTATTGCAGGGGGGGTTGGACTAGATGACCTTTAGAGGTCCCTTCCAACCCAAACTAGTCTATGATTCTATGATTCTATGATATAAGAGCATCTTTTCAGCAGATAAAATTCTTTTCTCTGAGTAGCACTTTTCTTGCACATGCTTTGTGCAGGGACAGAGCTCTGGGCTGAGAGAAGTGATGTTTCCAGTCACAGGATGAATGGAGAAGAAACACCCCGAGACCCCTGAGTCAACACAAGAGAGAGTCTTTGGCCTGTAAACTGTCTTGCTGAATTTGAAATTGACAAATTTTAATGTCTTTTACTATGAGAATAAATTTATCCTGCTTCACAGACAGTTTTGAAAATGATCAATTATTATGTGGAAAGAGCTTTCTGATCTTTGGCACTCCTTCTGCATCTTCTTTATGATACAAAGGCATTGGGCACAATCTCAGTAGCTGAGAGAGTTGCTGCAAAGGGGAAAATTATGAGTAGATAATGAGTCAATGTATCCATAGCTCACCCACTGCCTGTACTGTCTTAGGAGAAAGTGGCTGTGAGAAGACTAAACAAGGAATTAGGCTCAAAATGTGATTAATACTATTTGTGTTCTGGCTTTTCTTAGACAGTGAAAGATGTCCTGTTAGTAAGATCAAAAGCATTACAGATATATTAATAGATTTTTATTTATTTATTGCATAAAAGCCATTAGGCACGAAAAGAGGAAAACAAAATAAATGGAAAGGCAAAAAAATGAAAAAATGGGGTTTTTTCATATGTTTTGTGTTTATTTCCTCCTCCTTTTTCATTTTTCATAGTTAAAATGTTCTTTATTTTCACCTGTGATGCTCTCTCACTTACATTATCATTAATTTTATTGTTGCTATCGTCTTCTTCAGATTTTGTTTTTACAAAAAAAGCTTTTGGTAATACATACAAGGAATGTACCATGACCATTTACTGCATTATTAAAGAATTTTGTCTGAGGGGGAAAAAGAGTTGTTATAATGCATGTCGTACTACAGAGATGTTTATCAAGAAAATTGGTAGAACATACAAGGGCCTGAGCAACTTTATTTCTCTTTGAATTCAGTTGTGCTTTAGCAGGAGATTGGACAGATGGCTTTTCTTCCAACCTATATTTTTCTGTGGAAAAGTCTAAATGTTGTTTATGGGGATCATATTTATGTATTTATGATGGTATTTACACCAGGAATTAAAAACTTCCTTTTGGTACATATACCTTTGTCTTTCAATACATATGTTCTGTCCTTAAACAATATTGATAACCTCCCTGCTGTAAGTTCCCTAATGGGTAGAGTGATATTTAGCTCTTAGAATCCTCAAGTGAATATTCTCTTCCAAAACCTAAATCTACAAGACTTCTGAAGACACAAGTGAGTAAACATGTAAGTCTTGCTAGAATTCCTGACTTTGTGTGAAGTAAGAGGATATTTTTAGGCCACATTTAAAATCCATTGAAGTTGGTGGGAGTCATTCAGCTAATTTGAACTCTGCAGTTAGTAAATATTTTGTTGGAATTTTAATATGTTGTCTAACTTGGTATGAATTCCTTCAGGAATCTTATGGTTCCTACTGCTTCTGCTCTTCTCAACTGGTTAGAAAGGAAAAGGAAACCTAGAATCCTACGGAGGGTGTTCAGTTTCTTGAAACAGTACCTGTTCAGCTGACTAATTGTCTCTGTTCCACAAATGAATCCTGTTCTCTCTAGATGATTTTACAGCAGTGAGAGGCCTAATGAAACAGAATAAAATACTGACAAATGAGATTCAAAATTGCCTATATTTTGGAGGAGGAAAAAGAACATGAACCATATTTTCTTTTGAAAATACTTAAAGAAGCAGCATTTAAAATGTAACTATAGGATACAGGCACAAGAGAATAGTAGTACTGAATGAATGTGAATAGCTGGAAAGCTACCTGCAAATGTTAACACTAAACTTGTTCTTGCCTTAGTTAGATTCTTCTTCTTTACTATTATGCTTGGAATTGCCCTATATTGTTTTCTATTAAGAAAACCACAGAATTAATGGCACAGAGACCTTTAGTGAAACTACCTGTTAGAATCCCAAAATGGGAGTAACATCTCACAGCCCATCACTTACAATTTCTGTCTTGCCATATTAATAAGTCTCAGACAATGTTAATGCACCTGGAGGACATGGGTCTCAAAAGCCCAAGTGCAGCATAAAGAAAATGGACATTCGTTTGAGTCTTAGAGCCTCACGGGGCCTTTACAGGTATAAACTTGGCTATAAATTGACAAGCAACCTTGCTTGCCCTCAGTCTGTCTGAAATCTGTGAGAAGAGAAGTTTGTAGTGTTTTGGGAAACAAAACACTTTAATGGATTGACATTTGTTTAAAATCCAGCTGTGGTACTGTGTTCTGTTTACATACTCTGTCTGGTTATGATATGCAAGATGAATTTAAGCCCACTGGCTATAGATTTTTATAGCAAGTCAACCATGCTTCTACATTGCTCAATATTGACCAATTTACATTAAACAGTTAACGGTGTGGGTTTTTTTTAAAGGCTAATAAATAACTATTGAAAACCTTTGCCAAAAGTAACAAAACTTGAAATGCTAATGTCTTTCTCTAACATGAATTTCTGCCAGTCTGTCCTGCTTCTCCACACTCTGAGACAGGTTTCTAAAGTTGTTTAGGTATGCAGAATAAGCTTGAATTAGGATGTTCTAGCTGTTTTGTTATATTGCAGGATACAAGGAATCTCAAATAGTCCGTCATTGTCTCTTTTGGAAAACAGGAAAAAAAAATACTGTAGAAAGGAGACTGAGGAATTTGTCTTGTGTGCTCAGATAAATACTCTAGTATAACCCTCAAGTAGCCTGCAAGTGTTGACAAGCTTCTTCCTTACAATTTAACCATTATTAAGTAGTCAGGTAGAACTGAATTAACAAGGACCATCCAGACAGAAAAGAGTCTTTTCAATGCAGATGCTTTCATGTATTATCATCCTTTTTTTTTTTTTTGACAACTTTCTGCAATTTTGTCCTCTGCCAGAAACAAATCAGAAGTTATTTCAATTGACAGTAAGTCTGATGGCATATCAATAAAGAAGAACAAAAGCACTAGAGGTTTCAGGTAAAAGTAGATTGTTCCCATTCAGAAAATTATCACTTGTCCATCAGAACAATTCTTTCCCTATTTTTACAAGGAGGTGCCTCTGTTCATTGGATAAGGCATTAGAGTGGGATGATCTTCATTTGACTTTCTCCTGGGCTTTGGACAAGTCAGTTCATCATTATTCTGAATTACAAATACAATTACACTTAACTTCCTTTTTTGAGATCAGTAAATAGAAAGCGCTATGTAGTTGTTTAGTGTTATTTTTAGATTTTAACCTTAAACCTCCTTGAAAATAGTGTCGTGTTGCATGTACCATATTACAAAGTCTGGGTATTTTTTGGAAACTGTCACAGCATTTTATCTAGAATTTTAATAAAGTGGGTAGATAGAATGATTTCAGCTATAAGCAGATGATTGTTTTGATTTTTCTGTCTTTCTTTTCCCTGACAAAATCTGGTTGAATTTGGAAATCAAGAAAGAAGGCAATGGTGATCAGCATTTATAGAATAGAGATCCTGTGTATTACAGCTGGAACACTAACAATGAGACTTTTGAAAGTTCTCTTTCATACTATATTTAAGGCACTGGCTCGTAACCTGGTTGGCTTGGTTTTGGCTCTACCAGAGGCATTCTGTATGAATTTTGACAAGTTCTTTGGTTAATCTTTGCCTGCATTACACATTTTACATTGTAAAATCATGACGATGATGATTATTTTTTCTATTTGGATTACAACACTTTTAGTGCAACATGCAGTGCTTATAAATAAAAGACATGCTTGTGAAGGACACTCTTCTGAACTGAAATAGTGAAAGGAAAAATAATCATGAGATTTCCTGAACCTGGTTTCTACCAGATCATGAGGCAGGGGTGATTGTAAAGGACTTCTCCTTCAAAAGAGCAGTCATAACAGCAATAAACCACAAAATTTATTTTCCAGGTTTTGGAAAGCTTTTCCTCTTTAGAGAGATTTTTGTGGAAAGTTTCACATATCGTGTTTCTTCTAAACAGCTTATCTGTCACTAATTAGGGTGTTGTAGAAATGTAGAATATGAAGCTGCTCTATAACTATTTCCAGGTTTCTGTGCATTTTCCTCAAGGAAAGTTTCTCCATAACCATGTATTCTTGAACAATTTACATGAAAAAACAAGAATTTCTTGTAGAACGAACATAAATAATTCCTGTTGTGAATGTCCCTTAGGCTATTACTAAAGAAGCTTCAAAAAAAATTGCCCCGAGTCTTTGCTGCTGGCCCTAATGTAGTCTTAGAGGACCAGTATAAATGAGCACTATGAATATTTTCTAGGCCAGGATGAAGAAAATCAATATGAAATTAATCCAAAATGTTGTCCTTTCCCTCAAAGTGCTCCAATGGCTAGAAAAAACCAGAATTGTTCACTCCTATGTGCTGGATTCTTGGGAAAGACATACTGAAAACTAACAACAAAAAAAATACAGATGCAGGATATTCTCCATATCTCCCCATTAACTCTCAGTAATATGGTTGACTAAGTAACGACAAGTGGAGTTTCACTTGCAGTAGCTAGCACAGTGTTTATGCAAAAGAACATGTACAATATTTGGTATGCATCCCATACTTAATATAAAATGCAGACGAGGTTTGCATATTGCTCCTTTTGTATCCTTCATCGTCTTCATAGTTTCTTTGGCCTTAGTACACAGACTTCCTTTTAAATGACTGTCATTTGCCTTCTAATATACACTAAGGGTCTGACTTCCTATTGCATTAGACAGTTTTAAGTTGGTGTAACACTGGTGAAGCCAATGGTGGTGTTGCCTCTGAGAAAATGGAAGAACTCAGTAGTAACTCAGACTCCTAGTTTTAGCAGTTTTACTTCAAACTTTTGTCCAGCTTGAACTGTGCGTGGTAGGAGTGTGAAGGAAGAACAGGCCATCAAAACACAAGGATAGATGTGGTAGGAGCCACCTCCCACATTTTGCATTCTAATAATGAGATTGACGGCTTTTTTCCAATTCAAATGAGCACAGTCACAATTAGTCTTTATTATCCAGAGAAAAAACAAATGGTGAATCACAGCTTCATATCCTAAAGTGTTTATTATATAATACCTATTGAATTTCATTTACATGCTTTATGCATATATTTATTATGTTGAAAGCTGATTACCCAATTTCTTCTAAAGTCTTTGAAGGCACTGTGCCAGCCCTTCCTAAAGTTTGCAAGCATATTGTTTTTGACAGTCAGGAGAGTTTGAGATTTCTGTATTAATTACTCTGTTTACATAAAATGAGCTTTATATCATTTGTGTATTCCTATTATACGTATTTTAGAAATTACAGAGTAATTACAGCAATTGCTTAAGCTGCATGTGGTGTCTAATTTAATTTAATAAGTTGTAACTACATCATTTTTCACATTTCATAAAACTAGATGTGTGAGACAGTGAAGTCATAATGAACTGTTGTAACAGTATACACAGAGTTCTAAAAACATTGTTCATTTACTTAATGATAATTATTTATATAGTTAAGAAATATCGGTATGTTTGTCTCTGTACCTGATGCGCAAAGTATGTGAATAATTGCTACTACTTATTTTGTTACAAAGAAATGCATGGTACCTTTTTCTTCTGTGTAGGTCATAGCCTTTACCAGTTTTAGTCCGGTAATATTAGCTGTAGTCTGTGGTAACGCATTTTAGTAAGCCAAAAGGGATGGCCATTTATCAGACTTGACAAGTGGTGGCTGAATAATAACTTTTCTGTAATGCAGACGCTTTCCTGAATATTTAAGTGCTGATGGTTTGAACATTACAGCTCACCAAATTTTAATTGATTTGAGGTTCACTGATTCACTGACCTCTAAGTAAGTGCCAGAACACATTGTGTTTTTTTCTTTTAGTCGTCTTTCCAGATGGATTTACAGTCAAGTATTTGATCCTCTAATGTCCTACAAGTACCCCAGAAATGCACATCCTGCTCAAATATGTAAAGTCATTCTCTGAGTTAGAGACACACGATCTATACATCCAAGAATACTGGTTTTAGCTGTGTGTGAGGTACATGAAGTGTAAATATTGTTTAGGGAGGAAGTACTTGAATAACAAGACATAACTTTTCTCAAGGCTTGATTGCATGGTTTAGGAGCATAGGTTTTACAGCTAGGCAGCTGCAGAATAAGGATGAGATTTTAGACTCTGGCACATGGTTGAGCTAAGGCAGCCTGACTCTGTCTAATTATTGCCAAAAGTTTGACCTGCAATCTGAGCAATGTTTCCATTTTCCACTCATTCCTCATAGCCCTAATTCGGGAGTTTGTGAAGGGGTGATGGCAACTTGCAGCTATGTCCTTTGGTTCCTGCACCAGGAAGTTTCATTTCTGGTTCTTTTTTTTGAAAGTTTTCTGGTTTTAACGTACACAAATCCCCCCAATATTTTATTTTTTCAGCTGCTTGGGTTTTGTCTCACCTTGATTTCAAGACATGTAGACATTCTTTCCTTTTTCTTAACTTCAAGGAGAAATGAGAATAAAAGCTGCTCTGTGCTCCGTGACCAAATAGGAAGCATTGTAGTGACAAATACTTTCTGGTAATCAAAACTGTGAGCAAAAAAGATGTTTTGTTTTCTGTTTCAGCGCAATCAGTCAAAAATGCTATGCTTTCTTTAACACCATCAATGAAGGATGAAAAATCATACAGAATAAATTAATGCCTTTTTTTTTTTTTTTTTTTGTAAAATTGCAAGGATTTCCTTGTATGCCATCACTTATGATTGGAAAAGGCATTTTGTGTGAAATTCTCTGTTTAGATTGGAGTAATCTAGAAGGGTTTTTCTGGAGGTTTCTAGAACTTGTTCCCCCCATGAGACACATCAGAGCTGATAATAGGCATGTGGGCAATAAGTGAAGGGACTATAAACTGTCATTTCTTTCATCTAGACTGTCAGGAGACTGACTTTGTCATAAAAGAAACCAGATAATGGGAGTATGAACAAATAGTTTCAATTTTGCTTTGTATGCGTATAGAAGAGGTGATATAATAGTTTTGGAAATTGGTAGAAGAGACAGATTCAAATAGGAATAGATAAGAAGTGCTCATTACATGATGGCTTTTCATAGCTACTTTCTGGAGAACAGTGTAATCTTGCCTTCCTCTCCAGATATTCAAAGGATGACATATGCATAAAGATCAGCCATTTACACAGAAAGCTCTTAAATTGATAAGTAAAAAAATGGCTAAAATGATGAGTACCCAACATAAAACAAAACTCTAATTTAGACATTTAATTATTCCTACAATGTAGGAAACTTCTTTTTCCAGCTGCATAAAAACATTGCTTTACTTAACAAAACTGCTTTAGCTATTTCTGTCTGCTCTACTAGAGTTACTCACACTGCTAAGTGAACTAATGTTTACATTCATGACATTTATCATTAATGGAGCCAAACAATACAGCATATATATATATATATAATGGAATAGGCAAGCTGTAATAAGTTTGCTACTTCTCTGCAAGTTAAAATATATGCATTTCAGATATGAGCAAAGGCTCTTCATATTCTTCCTTTCTTGTGTATTTGAATTTTCGTGTTTTCAACAGCAGCATATTGAGTACAAGTGTGCTGAGTTAAACATTATGTACTAAAATTCACACAGGACTGGAGTGGTTAAATAGTGAACTTCATGATACAATAAATCATAATCAAAGTGTATTTGGTGTGTATCTATCACTGGAGAAGGGGCCAGGCCAGGCAGTTTCAGCAGTCTTGGTCCTTCAGCAAGTGGCTCAGGGGTGAGTTGAATCTCTGTAATGTGGAGCGGGCTCACAACTGGAAGCTCGGTTAGTAGGATTATTAATACGGTGTTGGTTCTTATGAAATTGCTGTACACTGTGGTTTTCACATTTTTATACATGAAACATACCAAAAAGAAGACGAAATAAATGACGGAAAGAAAAGTGTGATTTATTACAGCTAAAGGATTTTGCTGATTTTCCAAACTCTCAGTATGGTGTATGAATAGAGTGAAAAAGTTTGAATATATAAATAAATATATGTTTAAAGATCTGTTTCCAATTCTCTCTTTTTAAGCTACATGATTTGCCCCAGTCCTTAAGACCATCCACTCACTCCTTGCTCTAGACTCTAAAATGGCATCGAGGCTAGTTGTGCTACAAAATTATTTCATATCTATGGTTTGTGCTGTTACATACTGTGTTTTAAGCTTATGTGAGACAGTTGCCACAATAACACAGGTCTGGGTTAGTAATGGGCTTATGCATGTCTTTTGCTAACATAGCTGTGATTTTTTATTATACATAATGATAATATATTAATGGTAATATGTTAACTTGTAGGTCTTCTATTCTGCTTCAGACGTATATATTTGTATATATATGTATTATATATATAATATGTACATGTATATGTAATATACAGATAGGTACTGTTTATATTTTTCATGTATATATATGTACCTATAAACACGCATAGATATAACATAGTTTTAATTCTTAGCATGGAGATACATTGTTATTCATAGTGGGACAAATCATCAGTTCCTCACTTGGGCAAATTTTTACTGAGTGAGGTCTGACTTACCGAGACTTTACTCTGAAGATTGTCATATGTATTTAGACAAATATTATTGTACTTTCTTAAGATTCTTTAAAAAATGTAAAAGTTAGTGAACAAAGGATGGAATGAGCAAAATGTTAAGGTTGCTGTCTAAGTTTTATTCCTTTTTATATATTTGAAATTATTTTCTTCAGTTCTTGAGAAAACAGATTGTCTAAGCTTGTTTCATATGCTAGAAGTTCATAAGAGGAATCATTAACACTTTATTTTGAGAAAGATGATGACACCAAATTCAGTTTTTCCAACAGGGATGCTATCTGCTATATTATTCAAGCTGATTTAATGAGCTCCAACACTATTTTTCATGCCAAGACTTGAGTTCAGATTCTGTTTCATCTGTGAGAGCTGGTAATGTGTGTAACAAATAAAGCACTGTAAATAAATTTCATACCCCAGCTTTTCTTTTTGGTGATAACAATATCAAATATTGCAGTAAGAGGAATGCCAGGCCAGATCTTAGCAGCCTGGATGAAAGCTCCCCAACAAGCTCCCCTTTGCATGACCTTTCAGAAGCTGGTAGATTTATTATGGCTCTTTATATACCTATATTCTATAAGTCAAACTGCTTAGATGTATGGAAAAAACAAGAGAGAATTTAGTCTGCTCTCTTAAAATGAAGTTGGAAGACTAAGATTTCTTTCCTTCTGAACTACAACTAGTCCAAAAATTTTGTACTTTGCCCTTAGGGAATTTAAAAAAAAAATTATTCACTAAAACCAAAAGGAACTACAGTCTCATGCAAATAAAATTTGCCAAAGTTTTATGTGTGATGTTAACTCCTAGCATTTCTTCCTCCATAACTAAATCTTATTCCCTGGGTGAATCATGCATCATATGGGATTCAAAAAGAAGCAGCGAGGTCTGTTCTTTCACCAGACTATGAAATGCCTTAGGAAGTCGATGCACATTCTTATATGCACTTCCTGCTCTTCCCCTGATGTGCCCTCCCAGTAGGATAAGGAGATCCTTACTACACAACCTTTTCATTAACTATTTATTTCTGAACCCCTTTTGAGGATGTCTTTATTCATTTGCAGAGCCTGAGCCCTTCTTCTGTGCTATTCCTCCCTCAGTGTGTTTTTTCGGGGTCAGGCTGTTCCTTTCCATGACACTGCTAAGAGATTTTTCTCAGGAAAACTGGCTGCATTAGCTCTGCAGTATTATCAAAGATTAGGACATCGTGCAAAAAGGGCGTGATTTGTGCTTGATGGTTTTAGCTTTGTCATGAGATCTCACTGAATTGTTCAGATGCTTTTCAGTTAGCTGGGAAACCTTTTCTGAGTCCCTGTTGGGAGACTAGATATTTCTACAGAACCATGCATGATCTGGTAACAGTTGTGCTGCTTATTTCGTAAACTCCACCTGCTTGATAATACAGGCAGAAAAGCTGTGTGCTTGACTTACTTGAACACAGAGTTAAAGTGATGTTCTAAAAAAATAATTACTGACACAAAGCCTCTTTGATTAGATAATTATGTCCCCTCTTGGAGCCAGATTTATCTTGTGTTGTTTGGTAGTGAAAAGAGGAAGACCTCAGGGAGGCTGGCAAAGTTCCCCTCAGAGCTCTTTTATTTACATCTACAGCCCTGGTACGGATGAGAAATTTCCTGTGTATCTAGCAATAGAAAGCTGAAGAAGAGGATCCAGTCACACCACTAACTGGCAAGAGACCCTTCCCAAGGCTGTCCATCCAAAAGGCCACTTGGACTGCACAAGAGAATTCTAGTGATGCTACAGAAGCATCATCAGAATACAATTGACTGACACTTTTCCCACACACTTTTTTTTCAAATATGAAGATATGTCTGTGAAATATGGTACTGTTACAAGCCTAAGACATCTGTGCAGGAAGTAGGAGAGGAGCTGATTTTGCTAGTTGTATAGTATATCCCAGACCATTTAGGTTCCCAAATTCAATTGCTACTCCCTCCACGCCAAATGACTAGTGTAAAAAAGCCAATTTGTGGACAAACCGACCCTTAGATTCTTCTTAAATAGTGGAATGAGGTCCTCCATGACACAGATATAATTTCCATCGATTCCACTCTGAGCTTGGTGTTAGCATCAATCTTGCATTTTATCTTTGATGCACAATGAGCCCCTACAGTATGCTACCAAGAAAAGGAATAATTTTTAGGTTTTAATTAGCTACTGAGGTTTGATAGACTTTCCATTAGAAATTAGTGACAAAGAGTCTAATCCAATTGGTGCCTGAATTCAATAACTTCTTCTCTGAAGCAGTTGTCAAAGCAGAGGAAGGTTTGCACAGTCTGCGGAGTTTCCCGAAGTTAGCTTGTGCTAGGTCTAACCCTCTGTTAAGAAAATATGTTAGTTTAGCTAACTTCACTCAAGTAGGCTTCTTTGCCATCCTCCATTTTGAAGTGGAATAACCAGGTACTCTAAACCTCAACAGAGCCATGCCTAGTCCCTGATTTTATAAATAATACTTACAGTGTTAGGATTTAAAATCCTACTTAGTAAGGTGGGAATTAACACAGACAAAATGAAGAAGCAGTTGCAAATAATTAAGGTATAATAGATAAAAAAATCAAGAAGTGACTAAGAAAGGTTTGTTTAGGCAAAAGTCTGGAAAGAATGAAAATCTTGTTTTCAGAAGAAGAATAGAAGTAGTCCCTAGGTCTGGGATGAAGCAGTTCCACTGATGATAGTCCTGTTAGGCAGCAGTCTCACTCATTCTATCTTTAGCTGAATATAACATTGAATATCAGCATCCCCAGCTGAGGTGACAGCTTGACTTTGGGTGGGTAGACACTTTATGTTTCTACCACAATTTTTTTCTCACAGTTCAGCTACACCCCCAGAGAGAAATTTTTGAAAAGCAAAGAATAAAACATAAGGATTTTTGACTATAGAGGTTAGGTTTGTTCTTATACTCTCAAGAAAATGTTAGGAAGATGCATACACTTGCAAAAATAATTACTAATTGGTAGAAAACATGCACTTCTCATCTCTTTGTGTAAGCTACCTTTGTTGTTTTGGCGTGCTGTATATTTCAGAGAAATATGAGACTAATGGAGAGCAGGGCAAGGTCAGGCATGGGCATTAAAGGCCACCGTTGTCACAAGTTAGCAGATCAGAAGAGCTAGAATTAAGACCACACAGGGATAATTGTAAAAACTTTGCTACCTTCTTTCTCCTTTACCTAAACTAATAACAGAATCAATCTTCCTTATTCTAATCTGTTTATAAGGATCAGTACAGGGAGTAAAAGCTTGGGGCTTAGCTTGTCAATTTCACAATTTTCATCTGTAGATGTACATCAAAAATTGAACTATAACTACCATGAAAAATGTGTATTAATTGGCAGTAGTTTCAAGAGAACATATACAAAGTTGGTTCTCTGATGAGTACCAGATATGTACATTGATTAATCCTGGGTGTTTGTTAGGATTTTGGGTTTGGGTTTTTTTGGGGTTTTTTTGTTTTGTTTTGGTTTTTTTGTTTGTTTGTTTTTTGTTTTTTGTTTTTTTTTACTTCATACATTTGTATTATTATTTCTATTTATGTAACTATTAATATTTTTGTTACTTTTTTTTTCATATCCTCCTTATTTTTATGGGAAAAGAGCTGATAGCATTTTAAAAGTGTGCCAAAGGAAATAATTACAAGAAATGTAATTTCTTATAGATAATTTCCTTTTTATTGTGTCATCATTGTTTATCTAGTGAGACTAGAAGAAATAACATTATTCTGCATAAATATAATGGAGCTGAAAAGTATACACCATTTAATACAGCACTTGGTGGTTCAGGACAAGCACTTATAAAGTAGCAGGAACATGTAATGCAGCATCATTTCAGAATTAGATCAGGAGATTGGAAATCAGAGTTTCTATGCTGTGATTCCTGTCTTTCTAGGAGATACTGGACAAATCACAAACTTGCTTAATTCTGCAAGTTAACAAATTCTGTTAATATATGTTATCAAAACAATACTTCCCTAGTTTACTACTGAGAGGTCTATATTTGAGATCTTAAAATGAAAATCTTTCCCCCACCCCGGCCCAAGCTTAAGAGAATCATTCTCTCTCTCAAAAGTGGTTAGTGATTATTCTTGTGCTCTTTCTTTACATGCCTTAAAGAAGTCTGGTTTTCATGAAAACTTGCCCTTTCTATGGATCTTACTTTGTATAAATTTAGCACATGTTCCTGACACAACAAGGGTGCACTGGTCTAATGGTTGTTTACAGGAAACAACACTGTCGCCTATGTTTCTGCCTTTCACACACTGTAAAACTAAGGTTGCGCTATTTACACTTTTGCATGCTGATGGATGAGTCAGCCAACCTTGTTTGGATTAGACTTGTAGGATGGCATGCATTATTTTGGAGGCCAAACCAGCCTCCAATTAACAAATAAGCTATTAAAAGCATAAAAGCTGGCCTGAAAGTAGATGTTACTATTAGAAGACAGTGGGAAAAACACATGCATGTTTCAGTGTGTTTCTTTTGTCTAAATTATAGTGCATGATGTGCTCTTTGACGTCTTCTGTTAGTTCAGTTGCGTATAATGGCCGCCTTCTCTTTACTACATTCAACAATAAGGTAATCTGCAAAGGGCAGGAAGATGAATATTATATATCCCATTCCTAGCACTGGACTCAGATGAATGAAAATGGATACAGACTTTACAGCTTCTGACAAGGAAGGAACTTTTCATTATCCTTGCCAGTAATTAAGTAGTAGGCTGCTCTTACTTTGACTGTATTTGTTGCTTGGAGATGTTAATGATAACTGGTTAAAAATAATGAAAGTATTTTGCAGTGATAGTTTACATTCTTGGTCTTATTTTTTCATAAGTGGGAATTGTGAAAAGTTGTAGCTTTTGTAGGAATAAGTAGAACTTGAGAAAAGAGAGCAGCTCTGAAGAAGTCTGTCTGCAATATATAGCCTATTGGAGGTAGGGTAGATGATCATGTTGCATCAAAAAAGTCATGTTCATGCTGGATATATTCAAAAGAGTTAAGGAAACATTTACTGTATCTGGGACTTTGGAGGGGGAAAAAATCTAAACATTTAAAAATTTGATATTAGCTAAAATCTTGAAGTCTTTATTTACTGGTTTGGAATTTACTCAAAGTTTACTTGGAATTTTTCCCAAATGAAAACTAGAGGCAAGAACCTCACCTGATATAAACTGGCATAGCTCCACTGAAGTCATAGAGATACGGTGTTTGAAGCAGCTGAGGAGATGATTGCTGCTTTCAGAATGGAGGCTGGTCCTTATTCTTACCACTTCTCTTTTTTATTTTTTTTTTTTTTTCCCCAAAGCATTTCCAAGCGTTAAATAAAGTTTCTTCTTTAGGTATTTTGGAGTGTATTGGTGAGAAGTATGCAGATATATCACCCTGTGTATTGGAACTAGAATGCCTAACTCAGGTATTACCTAAAGTATTTTGTGGTCAAAGGGGAGAGAGGGCTGCAATTTTCTGTGCAGATGGCAGAAGTACTGTACAGAGGAGTCTAGTGTTAATCTATTAATCTCATCCAGAGAAGCAGACAGCGAAGAGATTCAATTCTGTGACAGCCTAACCATTAACGGCATCCCAAACTTGATTTTATTTCTTCACTTTTTCGGGCTGAAAACACTGTGGCTAAGACTTATTATGTCATTGTCGTCTCTGCCTTTTCTCTGTCTCATCTGTATTCTTTACAGAGCCTATAAACATGGGCTGTCAGCAAGCTAAACCTGTCAGATTTCCACTTCCCCCCTCCTCCGTCTGCTACTATGCTGCCCGAGAAACAGCCCTGCACACTGCACCCTTACTATGATTCTCATCATCACATCTCATTCATCACTGTGACTCCAAACTCAGCTCAACACATTAGAAAAAAGGTCAGGGATATGAAAAGAAAAGAGAAATAAACAACTACTCAGCGGAAGCGGTTGAGCTACAGGAGACGTGGGAGGTAAGATCGGAGCCAATTTCTGTGCCAGCAGCTGTACTGGGCATAAAGTACTTGCTATACAAGTTGTAAGTGTTTTAAGCTGGAGGGTTGTGTAGGGGTTTCCTGCAGCTCCTGGTTTATTTACCAGCACAGAAGTGTAGTGAAAGGATAGAAAACCTTAGTTAAAGACGGAAAGGTTATAAAACTTTTTATGACTGGAGTAAAGATGACGGATTGGTTGCTGAGCGACTAGAAACCTGATAGCATGCAAGATTTGGACTCGAGAGTTCAATAAACATCCTTACAGTGATGAAAGAACACGTCCTGTGTTGACTTTATGAGCCAAACTTTAAGAAGCTTTTGATTGGGGATGGGGGGAATTTTGTATGGAGGAAAAATAAATTATTTTATATGAAGTGGTAGTATTCCTTTAAGTGGGATCTGCTCCTTCCTATGTGCTACACTGTCAGTGTAGTTAGGTAGAATTTATTTTAAAAATTATTCTGGCTTAGTGTTATCCCTTCTCTTCATTCTCCTCACTGCTGCTTTTACTGTTTTTCACTGAGCAGGTTTGTTTTCTTGATCAGGAATTATGTTTTTTGCCTTTATGCTATTTTTTTCAAGCTCTTGGCACTTTTCGTCATAAATAGGAAATAGCTGTTAACTCTTTCCTTATTTGCATTTTGAAAATCTATGTTTAAAATATTGATGCAATATCATGCCAGTAATTTCTTTCTCTCAGCAAATAAGGGAAATAAAAGAAACTGCTGACCTTAAAATAGATAACTTGCAAAACTCCATTCAGAAGAGTTTGATACAAAGAAATTAACTTGTGCAACCATAATGTTTTTCTCACAAATGGTACTCAGCTTATAAGGATTTTAGTTTACAGTTTTATTTATGTATGCAATAGTTGGTTAAGAATTTGATATGACCTCTGATTACAACATATTGCCCAGCAAGCATAATGACTTTCGTCAAATAGTTGAGAACATAAATATCTTTATTGACTATTAATCTTTAAAAAAAGTAATTCTGACTGTGCTTTATGTGAGCACAGATTGTTTATGTTCTAAACTTTTTCAATATGCTTCTGTCCAGCTCACGCTAAAAGCTTGTTTTTATGCTTTATGTGTTATGTAAGCTAAATAGAGAGGATAAGTAAACTGATTATTCAATACTTTTCATTAAACAAAAAAAAGTAAAAAGCCCCTGGTGAAATTATCAGGCAAATGATAAAACCAAAAGCATACAGTGACTTAGAAGGGAAAAGGCAATTTCATGGAGAACAGTTCCCATGATGTCCATTAAATGCAGTACTTTGGATGCAACCTCCAAATCTGATAATCCCTGTGCCATTGGCTGTTGAAAGGTGAGAAGGAATACTACCCTACATTTTCAATCTATTTTTCATTCTTTTCTAAGCATTTGCTATCTTGCTGAAGCCAAAATACTGGAGTTCTTGGTCCAAAACACTATAGCACATTTTACAGAGTCACCTGTGGGAAGCATCTAGCAGAATCTGGGGAGAAACTTCTAACTCAGAAAAGGAACTTTTGCATGTAAAAATAAAATAGAGGACTGTTCTATCCCTCTACTTCTGTGCAAGTGTTTGTGTTTTCCTCAGTAAATGTCACTGCTCTCAGTGCCATTAGGAAGCTCTTTTCTCTATGTTCATCACACCACATGGAATAATAGTATGGCAGTGCATCACTTTTGAACATACTGAATATCCTTGCTTTAGGAGGTAGGGGAAGTTAAGACCCCTGTACCAGGCAACTATGTTAACACACTGTATGCATAATAACATAAAATATGAAAAAGGTAAAAAGCTGAGCACATGGAGTTAGGATATTCAGACAGCAGACAGTTCAAAGTCCAGCTGAGAATAGATAAATTCTAGATTAATGTGAACTGTTGGGAGTAAAATAATTGTAGATAGTAAGAACCAGGAAAGAAAATATATGAGAAAAGAGAAGCACATTTAAGTTCCTACAACTTACTGTATGCTGTCAAGTATAAATGCAGCATTGTGATACCGCAGAGCTCAGTACTGACATGACTCGTCTGGCCCTAATGTGAAATGACTCATACTCCAAAATAAGGAAACAAAGCATATTAGAAATTTCAAACTTGTGAAGAAAGAGGTTTGAAAGACACATTGAAGTATACCCATAAAAGAGGCTATAACTGTAATTAGGAAATAAATGTGAGTAGATCTTCATGAACTACATGGAACTGTAGCAATAGCAACAGCAGTGGCAGTAGGAAAATGATGATCCTACTACTGAATGAAAACACAATAGAGGGTAAGATCAGAATAATAAAGTAAATTGTGGTAAGAAAATGGGAATATTTTAGAAAATACAGAGGTAAGAAATAGAAATCGTTAAAGAGTTTAACTTGTAAAATAATATAAACAGTGTTGTTATCTACCACATCACTGCAAATATAATGTAGGTTGGGTGGAGGATGAAAGGAGGAAGAAGAAAAGTCCAGAATCCAGTACTTCCCTTTTTATTGATATACCAGGAAGAAGCAAACTCCTAGCCAGTTTATCTGCTGGCATCAAATGAGATTGCTTCAGTTATCTTGATCAATACCAGATGAAAATGAAGTACAAAAGAAAGATTTGCACTGAGATATCAAGTATTCTTTTATGTTTCTTTACCAGAATAAACTAGTATATTGAACTTGGCAGGCTGAATCTGGTAAATACTTCAAATTTAAAGTCATGCCTTGGAAAAATAAATGGGTATCTCACTTTTTCTTCTTGAATATATAGTAGAGTTTGCATTACGTAATGCACTGCTGTCCACATAGCTACTGGCTGTTTGCTAGTAAACGTTGTTTAGAGGGATACATTAAGCTATGAAAAATTGTCTTTAACTGAAATATGAAAGGCAGCCATTTTAAAGTTACACAGCTGAGGACAGAAAGGAAATTCGGAAGGTGATGTCTCTCAAATGACTAATTCATCTCACCAAGCAAAAATTTGTGTTAGAATTCACCATCTAATAAATATGAATGTTATATGACAGAACTTGCCTACTCTTAGTTTCTCACAATCACCAAAACTAGACTTGATTTGCCAGGTTGTAAATCAGATTCCTGTAATGCAGATATGTAGGGCGTGGTTTTCTTACTCCTATACTTCTTAAGGAAGATTATTTTAGGTGCACAGACTTCACTACCCATGCTTCGCAGATCAGCTGACTGAAATCAGTGTGTAGACTAAGATAGATTTGCAAAATGAACAAAATCATTCCTTTGTTACAGATCATTGAAATAAAAATCCACTGTTAATGTAGCTGAATACAGAATTTCAAGAACTCAGAGAGCTCTTGCATTTGTGTAAAGAGAGTCACAATGACTTCATTCCACTGGTAGAGTTCAGGTTTGTATATTGGGTATGACAGTTATAATGCTTGGAGTGTACTCAATGTTTGCAACATAAAAGGATGTACCACCCTAATGATTGACATGATCATTTACCCCTCTTTACTTTCTGGCAATGTTTATTTCCCATGAAAAGCATTACCTGCTATATGGAATTAGGAAAAACATTGGAACACATTCAGATTTCTCTTCAGGAACAATTAGTACTCTTATTTTTCAGATAAGAAACTCTTTCTGGGACTTCTAACTAGTCTGTTCTTCTATTCCAAACTCTGTGGGTTTTAAGGCCTCTTCAAAACATGAAGAGAAAGGGATCCAAACATTTGCATACTTAAGAAGTGTTTAGTCTTGATTAATGATGCATAGCAAATCAAGTAGGGTCTTCTTTTTACCAAGATTCCTTCATTTGATGCTATCTGTAATGCTATTTATTTAATAGGTATGGTGCTAGTCCAACCACTGAGTGTATTTGGATATTGAATTTTATTTTTGCTTTCATTTTTCCCTACAAGATTGCCATGATTCAAAAAGACATCTGACTTTCTTTGCATGTTTCTTGAATGAAAATCACTGTCTAACATCATCAGTGCTTATGTCCTTTAATTGTGCTGCTTCACTTCCCCCCCCCTCCAGCTGAGGCAAACCAAACATTCAAATAAGATTAGCCCATTTAAAACTTCTTGCATGAATATGAACAAAGTTATAGTTTAGGAAAGAATGTGTTCTTTTTTATAGTTATATTACTTTTTTTTTTAAATGTCAGTGTTTGGGGGAACTGGGGTTGTTTATCCTGGAGAAAGGAGGCTGAGGGGAGACCTCATCACTCTCTACAACTACCTGAAAGGAGGTTGTAGCGAGGTGGGTGTCGGTCTCTTCTCCCAAGTAACTAGTGACAGGACGAGAGGAAATGGCCTCAAGTTGCGCCAGGGGAGGTTTAGACTGGATGTAAGGAAAAATTTCTTTCCTGAAAGAGTGGTTAAACATTGGGACAGGCTGCCCAGGGAAGTGGTGGAGTCACCATCCCTGGAGGTATTTAAAAGACGTGTAGAAGTGGTGCTTAGGGACATGGTTTAGTGGTGGGCTTGGCAGTGCTACGTTAGTGGTTGGACTTGATGATCTTAAAGGTCTTTTCCAACCTAAACGATTCTATGATTTTATGAAATGGTTTAAAGTCATTAATGAGTGATCAGAATACAGTATTAAATGTATTTTGTTTCCACTTTCTTTCATATGCTGCCATATGAAGATGTATAACAGTCCTTGCCATTTTATTTTCTTCAGGTCAGAGCCTGTAATATTTTTAAAGAAGCCCAGTGTTAGATGTAGTTAAAGATTTTAATGTTGCTCCCCAAAATACTACTTTTTAAAAAACTATGTCATTCTTTCATATAAAACTCAGGAATTAATTAGAATTGCAAAATTATACAGAAAACAGAGAGAGAATAAGTAAAACAATTTTTTTAAAGTACAGCTAGATCATCTTATGGTTAGTCTTACAAGAATTATGCAAAGCAGTTGAAATGCAAACTACTCACTACATTATGCATTATATTCATTATCGGTACTGTAGTTAATATGTTCTTGGCATTCTGTTTCCCTTTACGATAATGGGATATAATGAGATCTTTTTTTTAATGCACCAGGTGTACAAAGTGTATTATTCAGGATTTCTCAGGCAGCCACTGGAAGCTAGTCAACACTGAGATATGCTTGCTAATAACTGGAGGTACTTAGCACTCTGGTGTGTAACTTACAACAGTCCTATACCACCTGGGAAACCTTCTATCACATGCAGTAGAAAAAACATACAATTATGATGAACTGTTTAGTTCCCCAAGGAGAACATCCCACCTACTGTGTTGAGGTTTTTAGCAGCAAATATCCTTAAGACAGCATGAGCATGATCTTTGGAGAGAATTAGTGTCCTTCTCTTTCCCTTTGTAAGGGCTTCAAATGTACAGATGATGACACCTGTATGCTTAAGAATGGACAAAATATTCTTATTAGCTCTCTCTGTTTGAATATAGCTAAATGTGAATATTAACGCTCCTTCTCCTTCTGCTGTATTTCATAGGCGAGATGAGGAAGAGATAGCTCTAATTCAATACAGTGGTACACTGTCAGTTGTGATTTTGACAAGAAAGATTGTCCTTTAATTTAAAAAAAAATCTGTCACGTCCAGAGTAATACAACTTTTGTTTTAATTGGGCAGAACAGGAATCTATTCTTGATGTACATTGTTGATATGGCACTCATTAATATGTCAGTTTTCAAGAAATATTACACTGACCTTACCACTACCATCTCCAATGCATGTGTAGTGACAAAACGACTGGATGTAACAGTCTTCATGTACCAACCACTTTCCTGATTAGTAAATTCTTTGTCAAGCAACTTCTTTGTTTAAGATTACTTTATTCCCTCAAGGCTTAGTAGACATTTAGTAATTATTTATGACATAAGGACTGTAAAATGCAACAATTTTGAAACATCAGCTTATTTAAAATACCTTTTTCAACCTGTTGGTTTAAGAACTATACCTTTTTTCTAAGTGTTACTTTAATATTACTGAACAGTACATTTTTATTTTTTTCTTTTGTGATGCTGTTGCAACCCTAGATTAGCACATAAAAAGTACAGGGAATAATACTAAAAATAATAATGATAATAAAAAAACCCTAATAGTATCTTAGAGTATTGCTTCTCCAGAGGCATTCTGAAAGAATAGATAAAAATAAAATCCAATATTGTCTAAAGTTTGTTTCTTTGTATGTATCCAGTGTTTAACTAGCAATAATTTGTTTCTGAAATGGCTTTTTTACTATGTTTTTGTCTGGATATCCAAGGTAACTGCAAAAAAAATGAGCCAGACTCAAAAAATGCAATATCAGTAGAAGCATTTTCTGATTTCAGATTCATTTTATTTTTACTTAGAGTAGTTTGTGAATTAAAGGGGAAAATTTCCTATAAGAAATTTCTTCAAATTTACTTCTTATTTTTCAGCTGTTAATGAAAGGAAAATCTAAGACAAGAAACATAAAATTAACATATTTAAAATTTTAGATTCTGTAACATATTAGAACTACCTAAAAGATATGAGATGCTGAAAGAAAATGAATAACCTTCTCAAATCGGTGCTTTTTAGCTTGTTTTGAAGCTCTGGGGGGAAACAATCGCTGAGGCGAGCAGCTCCGAAGCCGGCACAATCTGCAGCGGAGAGCTCTAGCACGGCGCACACGGGGTTTTCCTGAACCAGGAGAACCTGAGGGGGAGCCAAGAGACCCGCCAGGAGCCCGCAGCTCCCGCGACAGCGGCTGACAAGAGCTGGGCGGGGCCAGGAGCAACGGCAGCCAACCCCCCACATGTATAAAAGAAGCCCCTGGGGAGCGCTAACGATCAGGGCATGGCACATCAGCAAGGGTGGCAGTTTGTGTGGCAGGGCGTGCAGGAAGGGTGCTGAAGCTCTGCCAGCGTGACCACGGAGCAATGGTATCCACCCAGCAAAAAGCCACGGCCTCTCTAAGCTTTGCACCCACCACAGCTGGATGCAGCTTTCCAGACAGGTGGGAACACGCTGCCAGCCAGGTGTCAGGCTGCAGGGTGAGCCCTAGTCTTACGCCAGCACCGGAGGGCAGCAGTGAGCACACCTGTGGGAGGTGCGCCCAGGGAGAGGAACTCCTCAGCCTAGTGACAGAGCTCTGGGAGGAGGTGAGTAAGCTGAGGAGTATCAGGGAGTCTGAGAGAAAGAGAGACTACTGGAACCGCACCCTACCTTCCCTGGGACAGGCCTGTCAGGCAGACAGGACACATGATAGGTAGGATTCTCTATCCTCTCTCCACCTGGCTGAACACTGGCTTAAGGGATAGGGGGCAATGGCAACAAGTTCCTGCCGGCACACCAGGTGCATCTCCTCCGTGACTACCCCACCTTCCCAGGTGCCCTTGCATGATAGGTATGAGGCTCCGCAAGTGGAACCGAACAATAATGAGGACAATGGTTCATCTAGCTTGGAGGTGTTGCCAAGCTTAAGTCGGCCTATGATCTGTGTCAAAACTGCTTCCATAAAGAAAAAAATGATGGCTCGTTGTCATAGGAGACTCCCTTCTGAGGGGAACAGCAGGTCCAGTATACAGACTGGACCCACTTCTGGGTGGGTCTGAGGGAAGTCTGCTGCCTCCCTGGGGCCTGGGTAAAAGATTTGAAGAGAAAACTTCCTACCATGATACGGCCCTCAGATTATTATCCATTATTGCTTTTTCAGGTAGGCAGTGAAGAAGTTGCAACAAGAAGTCTGAGGGCAATCAAGAGAGACTTCAGGGCCTTGGGAGGACTGGTTAAGGAATCAGGAGAACAAGTAGTGTTCTTTCTCCTTCCAGTTGCAGGGAATGATGAGGGAAGGAACAGGAAGAGCCAGCAGATCAATACCTGGCTCCGAGCCTGGTGTCACCAGCAGAATTTTGGGTTTTTTAATCATGGGTCAGTCTACATGACACCAGGTCTGCTGGCGACAGATGGGGTACACCTGTCTCAAAGGGGGAAAAGGATCTTTGCAGAGGAGTTAGCAGGGCTCATTGAAAGAGCTTTAAACTAGGTTTGAAGGGGGAAAGGGATAAAACCAGGCTTGCTAGAGATGAGCCTGAGGGCAGCATGCCAATGTTTGAGGGACTGTGTGCTAGCAAGGTCCTTTGGTCTGCCGTCTCAGTGGAGGTAGGGCATGGAGATCCATGCAGCAGCAAAGATGCAAGGGTTATTGATGTGTTAGAAACCATGGAAGCACCTGAGAATGATCACATAGGAATTAGGGTTTCTCCCCCCCAAAAAGGTGGCGGGATCAGTAGCCCAACTGAAGTGAATCTACGCCAATGCACACAGCACGGGCAGCAAGTAGGAGGACCTGGAAGCCATTGTGTGGCTGAAAAACTATGATATAGTTGCCATCACGGAAACATGGTGGGATGACTTGCACAACTGGAATGCTGCAATGGATGGCTATAAACTCTTCAGAAGGGACGGGCGAGGAAGGAGAGGCAGTGGGGTAGTCCTCTATGTTAAGGGAGTGTTTTGATTATCTAAAGCTTGATGATGGTGACGATAGGGTTGAGTGTTTATGGGTAAGAATCAGGGGGAAGGCCAACAAGGCAGGTGTCATGGTGGGATTCTTTTATGGACCACCCAATCAGGATGAAGAGACAGATGAAATATTCTATAGCAGCTGGGAGAAGTCTCACAATTGCTAGCCCTTGTTCTTGGGGGGGACTTCAACTTACCAGATGTCTGCTGGAAATACAATACAGCAGAGAGGAAACAGTCTAGGAGGTTCCTGAAGTGTGTGGAAGATGACTTCCTGACACAGCTGGTGAGTGAGCCAACTAGGGAAGGTGCCCCGCTGGACCTGTTGTGGACTTGTGGGCGATGTGATGGTTGGAGGCCGCAGCACTCACAGGACAACCAGGTGATCAGGCCCAGCCAGCATGGGTTTATGAAAGGCAGGTACTGCTTGACTAACCTGGTCTCCTTCTGTGACAAGGTGACCCGCTTAGTGGATGAGGGAAAGGCTGTGGATGTGGTCTACCTGGACTTCAGTAAGGCCTTTGACACCGTTACCCACAGCATTCTCCTGGAGAAACTGGCTGCTCATGGCTTGGATGGACCTACTCTTTGCTGGGTAAAAAACTGGCTGGATGGCCAGGCCCAAAGGGTTGTGGTGAATGGAGTTAAATGCAGTTGGTGGCAGGAGTGTTGATCTGTTTGGGGGTACAAAGGCTCTACAAAGGAATCTGGACAGGATGGGTCAATGGGCCGAGGCCAGTTCTATGAGGTTCAACAAGGCCAAGTGCCGGGTCCTGCACTTGGGTCACAACAACCCAATGCAACGCTACAGACTTGGGGAACAGTGGCTGGAAAGCTGCCCGGTGGAAAAGGACCTGGGGGTGTTGGTCGACAGCCAGCTGAATATGAGCCAGCAGTGTGCCCAGGCGGCCAAGGAAGCCAATAGCATCCTGGCTTGTATCAGAAATAGTGGTGAGGCCACACCTCGAATACTGTGTTCAGTTTTGGGCCCCTCACTACAAGAAGGACATTGAGGTGCTGGAGCGTGTCCAGAGAAGGGCAACAAAGCTGGTGAGGGGTCTGGAGAACAAGCCTTATGAGGAGCGGCTGAGGGAACTGGGGTTGTTTAGCCTGGAGAAAAGGAGGCTGAGGGGAGACCTTACTGTGCTCTACAACTGCGGTAGAGGAGGTTGTAGCGAGGTGGGTGTCGGTCTCTTCTCCCAAGTATAAGCAACAGGACAAGAGGAAATGGCCTCAAGTTGTACCAGGGGAGGTTTAGATTGGCTATTAGGAAAAATTTCTTCACCGAGAGGGCTGTCAAGCATTGGGACAGGCTGCCCAGGGAAGTGGTGGAGTCACCATCCCTGGAGGTATTTGAAAGACGAGTAGAAGTGGTGCTTAGGGACATGGTTTAGTGGTGGGCTTGGCAGTGCTACGTTAGTGGTTGGACTTGATGATCTTAAAGGTCTTTTCCAACCTAAACGATTCTATGATTCTGTGAAAAAAATAGAAATTGATGGATTCCTTTGAAATATTTAGATAGTATTAAATCCATTGCATTTTTGACGGGGAAAAAAAGTGACACCACTGTTTTATTTTAAACTGTTTCTCTGGATGGAATAACTGTTAACAGTGGTTTAGGCATATCTACTTGAGGGACTGACATGACTCGCAGAATCTTTTACTCATGAATACATGAATGGTAGAAAGCCAGCTGGATTCCAGAGTTTAGACTAAGCTTCCACAGTTGGAAAAAACACTATTTTGTAATGTGAAAAAAAAAAAATCTTACCAATATAGAGATGATAACAGGATGGGTTATTTATAATTTCCCTGCCAGCGAGCTTAACTGTAAGAAAAATTCTAGAAATAAAAATTTTAAAGCGTTAAATCTCTTGTTAAAATCCTTTTGAAATACAAAAAAATTTGCTACCTATAACATAAAAAATGCCGTATTTGTACGCATTTTGATTTTAGAAATGATTTTTCCCATTCACTAGATTGAATTTCATTTTAATTGGCCTACAGAATAGTATTAATTTAAATACCCGCTTTTTTCTCTAGTGCTTTTCCAAATCTGTAAGGTTAGAAATGTTTCATTTCCTACACCACCACACTAACGACTGTTTCTTCACTGCAGAGCATAAACTTATTTAAGGATTTCCCTTTACTTTTTTGTTTTCTGGTTAACATCTTTTAGTACTCTGTACTCCTGGAGTCTGAATTTTCCCCTCTTTAGACCAAGACAAATCCAAAGGAAAGTATTAGCTATAGCCATTTTTACTTGCTATCAATGTCCAAATTCAAATTCCGACTGTGGGGCTCAGTCATGCTCTTGGTTTTTATTCCTGCTCCCAAACAGATGAATTTTTGGTTTCTCTTTATTTATTTCTTTTCATTTCTTCTTTGTCCTTTGCCATCCTATACCAGTCTTATACCAGTTAACCCCAGCACAAATACCAAGCTGTGCCTGTTTGCTTATTTTCGCGTTGCAATCAGAAGCCTGGTTTCCGTTTTAGATTTGTTGCAGCAAATTGCCCTACATGACATGTTTTCATAAAATTTTGTTGGGTTACACTGGTGGGTTCAGATGAAAGCACCTATCAATTTTTCCGCTGTTTTAATAATTACTTAACCAGAGACAAGACTTAGTCTGAGAGTAAAAATGCATGGGTTCAACTCTCCAATCCGCCAGAAACACACAGTTCTTCTATATCCCATGTGTGAGAGGGGAATTTTAGTTCTTACCCCCAAAGGTACTGAGAGCATTAATTCCCTCCAGATTACAAGGCATTTAAATGCTATGAGAAAAGGCGGAACGGACAGATAAATATCTATCGATAGAACTAGATAATGTGCCTATGATTCTCAAAAGCACCAAGACGGTGAAATACCCTGTACTCACTGGAATTCAAACAAAAGCATACACATTTTTATTCAAGAAGGATATCTTGAACTTTGGTCTCACGCTCTATTGTAATATAATGGGGAAATATGCTATTGTCCTGATTTAAAAACAATGGCACATGTGACATGCCATAAATGGTTGATGTGAAGAGGAGCACATTGAGAAGGCGTTGTGAAAGGAGACAGACAGATGTATCTACCAGACAGCTCTCTCATGTTTCTACTGTCCTTCTGCACTTACAGCACATATAGCAACTCAAAGATCTGCTAAGGTAATGCAGACTCTGAAATTCAGTGATTGGTTTCTCTATATCCCTAGCTGCAATACCAGAAAATAATTTTCTTCAGCAGACTTCAATGCCTTTATGTAAATGAGCATATGGGACTTGCACTTTTATGTCATACTCTTGAAGGCCTGGGGTCCTCTACTGCTGCTACAACCCACAGCTTTCTAATTATGTCACAAAGAACATGAAACAATTATAGATGAGCAACAGAGTAGTTGCTAAGAGACGTCCTGTTCAAGGAGCTAGGTAAGAACTGCTGAGTAAAACCATTCAACAGACACCTTTCAAGTCTTCACAGGACTAATAAGCAGAGTTATGGGTTAAGGAGTTGCTGATGTAAATATTTTTAAATGGAGATATATCTGATCTCTTTCTTTCTCTCGAGCTCAAAACAATAAACAGTAAAAAAGGCTTAGGACTTTGGTCTTCATGGCTTTTTTAGTCTATTAGTACTCTGTTAGATTCATAAGTTTATGAACATATTTTGCAAAATACTTGAGTTTGTTAATGCTAATCAAAATTCTTCACATTTTACATTGTGAAAAAGGCAGAGTTTTAATTATGTTAGGTGTTAATATTTAAATTCACTGGTCCTTCTACCAGAAGCAGAATGTAATGAACTGCGTCTTACAGAAGTGCTTTCTATTTAGGAATCTTGTTGGCGAAGAAGTGCTTGATCTAACAATATAGTCTAATACTTCTCAATAAAATTGAGTGTATTTATCTCTTTGAAATTATATGGACAAGGTGTTGTGAACTTTGACTTTGATCCAATAAGTCGCTTTGCCAAATGGCTAACTTTTCAGCTTTTCTCCAAATTTACTAAAAGTTTTGCTTAATCAAACATACCATACTCCATCTATAAATGACTAACTCCTAAAGCAGTATTGACAGAAAAGGAAAGTAATTCTTCTCTGTAGTATGGATAATCTGTTCATAAATGCTGTGATATCATCTGAACTTTAACAGCATAACCATACCAAATGAGGAATCTATAAATATATCAGCCTAATGTATCGTTATTTTCAACTTTATAATTATAAGAGAAATAATGATTCATAATTGAAAATCACCCCACTTTTCTACTTTTTAACTCTGTGGAAAGACTCCTAATGACTTCATGGTGCTTTCAGTCAGGCCCATTCTGACTTATGGATAAGTAATCATACAGATGCTATTATAAAATGTTTCTTATCTTTTTCTCTAAATGTCTTTGTCTTTCTTCCCATTTTTGCCCTGCCTCTCTCCTTGATGATCATGCACAGCTTACTGGAATATAGACCTATTTAAAATTTGAGATGTCTGTAATTTTGAAATTTAATGCTTCTCCATATATTTGTAGCTTTCTAGTGTAGTATACATATCATTAATGTAATAGATCATTATGTCATTGGCAATCCATTCTAAATGTTCTCTGCGTTGCCACAAGCATTGTATACCACACAGAACTGATGACTAATACTGCCTGACAAGTTGTGCTACAATTTCTGGAGAGACTAGAGTAGCAAATATATAATGTGGGTTGTGCTAATTTTCTTGAAATGATTGATAAGGTTTTAATTATAAATCAATTTTTAATTTAGTTACTCTGTTTACCCAAGTATATCTTATGAAATTTAATTTATGAAATATTAATACATGATATAATTGAATTTCCAGTGATGGTAGATTTGGTTGTTTGAGAACACGGAGTAGATCCTTTCATAATGACTAATTTTATAATCAGGAACTTAGTCCCATAAAAAGGTATGCAGGAAACTTCCCCATTTAATGGTATTACTTGTACTGGAATGGTGACATGAAGAAAAGTTACTGTGTTTGGGGTCTTGCTGCAGAAAATCTTCCATCTGTGTCCTAGCCTTGATAGCACTGAAATACAGCATTTATTTATAATCATTGTGATTCTGTTTCTCCTCTTAGGCACTGTGAATCATAAGTAACTAGACGGAAGGGTAAGAGCAAAGGCAGTTAATATCAGCTGGTCTAGGCAACCTCCATATTATTTGATTTTCCTTACTACATATAGAGAGTAGATCATGTTTTCCCTGATACACCTTTTAGGCCCAATTTGCACAACACTTCGCCTGCATTCAGTTTGATTACTGTGGTCAGTTCTCACTGGTTTGAAGAACATGCATGTGTTTGCATGGTTGGTAGATGACTTTATAGCCATTTAATGACATTTATTCCTGACTTTCTCTGGAAGAATAGAAAATAGCAAACCTCTGTCATATATTGTTTTTGATGTTTAACTTTCTCCTCGTTTCTAAAATTTCTCTAGTATTTAGCTTCAAAGATCCCCAGAAAGCTCATGAGTCTGCTGGATCTTCATGTCTTTGGTAGCTTACCTCTGGTATAAACATATTTTTAATTGAGTATGCACCCTCTTGGCCAAAGTAACTGTAGGCAAGTCATTTTACTAAATGTAATATGTTGAATAGTATATACTTCATAAAAAAATGAACAGTCTTCTTGGAATGATTCCTATGTGTCACAAAATATTGCAAAATATACTTGATTTTCTTAAGTGGAATATGCTGTCTGGATGTTTCAGTGCTTAATTAGAAACTATGATTAAAGAAAAGTGAGTATACAAATAGCACTGTGGCTTTTCTTTGTGTTTGTTATTTCACAATGAATTCATTATCTCATTTTTTAAATAACTTTTCATCCTAAACCTGGAAAATTTAGGGCCAAACTTTGTTGACCATAAGTCAACATCCGATATTCCATACTTTACTACAAGCGATAAATTCACTGGTCAAGAGAGAATAGCAGTTTATAATCTAGGCAATTAAACGGTGTTACCTTTGTAGTAGAACAGGCACTGAAAGGGAACTTGTTTTGTATTTCTTCACATCAGTTTTTGAATAGTAAGGGAACTCTCAGCAGAATGGGATATGTTGAACTGGGGGTGTTGATTTAGTTTGGCTAAAAATTTCCTTCTGATCTTCTACTGCTAGAGACAGTTTATTTTTTTCTTGCAGATTTTTCTTATTGCAGCCTAATAGTATAGGGATGTCGATGCAGATTTAATATTTGGACTTTTAAAGAGACTAATTCAGTGTGTGTTTTTCCTCATTATATTAAGTAACTTTGTGAATGATTACTTGGGTTCTGTATATCTGGGACTTTTTTATAATTTATGCATTTTAGATGAATATTAATGAATATCTTTTCATCATTGATGAACCCCTAGTTATTTCTTGTTTGGGAAATAAAGGTGTGATAACTATCCTTGGGTTTTCTACCTGCATTTGTTTACAGTCATTCAAGGTAATGATTACAGAGTCAGCCTTTCAGTCACCAGTTCCAGTAATGTTAGAAAAATTCCACATACATATTTTTCATAGGAAACTGTGTAGTCAAACACAACATATACATGTTCTTGGGCTGGATGAAAATATGGTTCCCAATGTTCCTTATAGGAATGTGGGTTCCCCATGGACAGGAGATTAATAGTATGTCTTCCAACATTTACAATAAATTAATTTTATATCAAATTAAATTAGTACCATAGAATCCTAATTGTCTTAAATACTTCTTTGGACACTATTATTGGACAAAACATACAACTCATAACAGTTAATGTACCAGTGATGACAAAGATGTAGCAGTAGCTGTAATTGGAAAAATCCTTCAGCTATCCTTCCTCACACTATCTTCTACCCTTTTATTCCCTGATATATACACTGGTATTTGTAAAAATAAATAATGTTATCACCACGACTCTGTAAAGTTCCTAAAAATCCTACTGTTTGAGTAAATGTTCAAAGAGTCAAACCTCAGATTTCTATAAGGTTAAATACCTTTAGTTCTCTTATTTTGGGAGTCCCAACAGATGTAAATGTATAAGGGAAATTTTAGAAAATAAAAATTAATAACCTAATGATTTTGGAATAGAACTTTAAGTAGAAATTATAGACTTCTGCTTTTTAAGAAAAACAAACATACAAACCCATTCCCTCTTCTCAACTGTTCCCATTTCTACTTACTTTTTAGATCTTGCTTCTACTTACTTTATTAGTCATGCTCAATGCTGAACTCTATGACAGGCATGTTGGTAAAGTGTACCACAGAAAACATGTAGCATAAATATTGCAGCAAAGTAATTTTTTTAAAGCTGCTTCCAGGCAGAGAGGAGTCTCTCTTCTTTCCAGAAGATTCCTCCTGGTCCATGTTTTCATTATTCTTTTGTCTTTTATGGTGCTAACTGGTAACATAAACAGAGAGATGGAAAAAGTGTTTTCTAGCAGGTGGGAAATTATCACCTGATAGCTAGCTGGCGGGAGGAGGCTTGTGTGTGTGTGCATTTGTGTGTGTGTGCATGTGTTTAATGGATTGGTCCTCCTTCTAAAAAAAAACACTTTCAAAAATTTTTATTCACTAAGTATTACCTATAGAATTCAAAAGCAAAAAAAATGCAGCTTAAACTAGTCAGTATTCTTTCTTTCAACAAAGCAACTCTAACTGTGTCTCAAGAATATCTTTTGCAAAAACTTCCTCTTTATGAGGTTCTCATTGCAGTGCCTCTCTCAGCCCTAACTGGGTCTCACAGGGGTAGCACTGCTCACAGGATTTCCAGACTTCCATTTTTAGTGCCAGTTTGAAAGCAGGAGACTCTGGGCCATATTTTGAAATATCCTTTATTGCCTGTTTGATGGGACTGGAGTCAGTCTTGAATTTATCATCCCCTAAACACTGAATACGTTTTGAATCTCTAATGCTGGGTTTATTAGAACAGAGACTAGAAGCATGAACTTTTTAAAGTAGAGAGCTCAGAACATGACAGAAAGCTAAGAGGGTTTGCAAACAGAAATTTCTCTTGCCTTCTTTGTCTTTGCGGAGTTCTCTTGTCCTCCAGACTTTCTATTAGTCTAAATTCTGAGCCTGGATTAGTGCAAGTGAATCTTGTCAATCCCTAGAAAGAGACTAACTCCCATTTTGGAGGCCTGGATGTTTCAAAATCCCCTTTTCTTCCTCACTGTGTCTTCTCCCAAGGCAGCATTTTTACTGTCCCATGAGCCCCTCACTCACCTGCACACCAGAGAACCTCTCTGGCACCTAGGCACTCTTGCTGCTTGCAAGAAGGAGTAGTCTCCCCTTTCTCCCAAGGCTCCTCCTGATCCAAGACACAAAGCAACACCCATCCTCCTCCTGCCCGGATCTGGGCTTTTAAAGGAATGGAGCACTGTAGTTCACTGTGACTAAATTAAGCAGATTCCACTCTCGTCACCTTCTGAAATCAAAGGCCAGAAATCAAAAACCAGAAACAGGTTTGCTCAAAAACAGGTTTCCTCAGAAACAGGTTTGTATTGTAACATTAATGGATAGGGAGAAGGAGGCAAGCCAAATGTTTTTCAATTACAGGTTGGTCATTTTGTGAAGTGACATAATTTATGTTACTACCTATGTCTTCCTGATAGGAAAAACTGTCTGCCTTTGTGATTTCTAAATGGTATTTGATGATGTTTGGCCAATAAATGATATTTGGTTGATGCTGCTTATGCTGTAAATGTACACAGTGCCTACATGGATGTCTTAAGTAGAGAGCAATACCCTCGAAAAGAGGGTTAGCAGCAGGAAACTACCCTTTGTGCTGCCATTTGAGATGTATTCGCTGGTCTCTGGGAGGCAAGACTGAACAAAGTTTTCTAGGCAAGTCTTCCTAGAGTCTAACCAACTGCATGGTTAGAAAGCAGCATTCACATAGCCTGTGCTTTTCCACCCTTCAGACTTCTTGTTTTGTTCTTCTGGACCCCTGCCATGATGTAGCCTTGGGTATTAATTCCAAATGCAAAGTGCTTGGTCTGACTTTCTTAGCATTTTCCAGAACAACTGCTAATTACATTGGATGTGGGCTGCTATTGCTGTGTTGCTGCTGCTATGTTCCAGTTCCTGTCTCTTGTGCTCTCGTTTACTCCCCTTCTTATTTGCCTGAAATGAAAGGACTCATTTAGTGGAACGTATTTACCTAAAGAATTATGGTTTGGTCCCTTGGCCGTAAGGCTGGTTGGAGGCATTTGGCACTGAATCAGTTTCAGTAGATTGTGGCTGCCTGTTCTTGTATAAGATTTCCAGTTGTAGTTTATAGTCTGCGTGGAGCAACTAATCTTTCTCTGGTGTAAAGGACAGAGCTGGGTTGCTGTATGCTATACATTACATCTCATGCCAGCTGGAAAGATTGCTGGGCACTCTGGAAGCTTTTTTTCCCAAAGTAAGGACTTTTACTTAGTTTCTATATGTAGTTTTTTCTTCTCTTGATTATCTCTTAGCAACAGACTTGAGAAGTGTTAAGAATATAAAATGAATAAATGAAAAAGGAGACCAGTGGGAATTTTTTTTAATTCACTCCAGAATAGGACAGAGCAAGCGGAAAGAGATGCAGCATTGTTCTACATCTGAGCATCATTCCGTCCCACAACTAACCCATAAAGGATGGAACAATTGCAGGTGTATATTATTGACATTTATTACAACTGTGTGGTGGTCGAATTGTTTAGAAAGACATGGGGGAGAAGAAATACCTCTCTGGGTCTTTTTCTTAGATGATTATGAATTCAAAAGGAAAATCAGAGCTGTACTAAATAAAAGTTATAAGAGGAGTAAGTGCACTGTAGATTTAATCTGTTTGTTCTATTTGAAGTTGAACATGAAAATGAGGCAGTTAGTGCAATGCTTTTTTGGTAGATTGAAATTACCCCATAACAAAAAAATAAGAACAATTAATTAAATACAGTGGAAGTTACCACTTTTTCATGTTTCTTCTTCCCATGAAATATTTGGAATAGATGAAAAGTAATGAATTGCTAGTTTAGGTTCATGCACACTTGCAGTAAAGTATAAAGAAGGCTATATTGAGTCAGATCTCACATCCATGTAATGTAGTATTCTGTCTCAGGCAGTGATCAAATGTGAAGGCCTATAAAAGAGTATAGGAAGTGATTGTCCCTTTGTACTTGGCACTGGTGAGGCCGCACCTCGAATACTGTGTTCAGTTTTGGGCCCCTCACTACAAGAAAGACATTGAGGTGCTGGAGCGTGTCCAGAGAAGGGCAACAAAGCTGGTGAAGGGTCTAGAGCCCAGGTCTTCTGAGGAGCAGCTGAGGGAACTGGGGTTGTTTAGCCTGGAGAAAAGGAGGCTGAGGGGAGACCTCATCGCTCTCTACAACTACCTGAAAGGAGGTTGTAGCGAGGTGGGTGTCGGTTTCTTCTCCCAAGTAACAAGCAACAGGACGACAGGAAATGGCCTCAGGTTGTGCCAGGGGAGGTTTAGATTGGCTATTAGGAAAATTTCTTCACCGAGAGGGCTGTCAAGCATTGGGACAGGCTGCCCAGGGAAGTGGTGGAGTCCCCATCCCTGGAGGTATTTAAAAGACGTGTAGAAGTGGTGCTTAGGGACATGGTTTAGTGGTGGACTTGGCAGTGCTGGGTTAACTGTTGGACTTGGTGATCTTAAAGTTCTTTTCCAACCTAAATGATTCTATGATTCTATGGTATTCTTATATTATGCTTTTCCAGCCTTCAACTGTTTTCAGGTCAGGGACTTTTGGTATGACCATTTTATCTAGGTATTTAGCAACCATCTGTGGATTTGTCCTCCATGAAATTTTCAAGTCTCCCCTGGACTCCCTGTGAAACATAGGCAATCAAATATGCTTTGGCAAGAAGTTCCACAATTGAACCATCTGTTTTGAGCCTGGCTCCTCCTAGCTTTTTTTATTATCCCTAGTTCTTGTTTTGAAGGAGAGTGCTTAATTGAACCCTATCCACCTCTTCTTCCTTGTTACTTAATTTTATAAAATCTTACCACAACTCTCAGCCTTTTCTTTTCCAGGCTGCAGAGATCGAACTCATTCAGGCATTCAGTGTTCGAAAGACACTCTATCTCTTTGATCATCTCCAAGCCCTTGAGATGTAGACGGAGGGGAGGGCCAGAACTGCAAACAGTATTGAAGATGCAGATGGATCATGGATTTGTACAGTGCTACGGTGAAATTGAAGCAGAGTGTATTTTCTGGAATACCTATATATTTCAGAGAACTCCCAATAGGTTTGTGAGTTGATGCAGGCACAATTTCTCCTCTAGAGACAGATTCAGAGCAGGATCCTGTTTTACCTGTCTGAATTGCCAACTAGGAGATTCTGCTACATGCCCTGTATTGGGGGATGGTCCAAAGAAACTAACTTTGGTGTACCAAATACGAGACCAAAATCAAATTAGTGATTTTGACTGTGTGTGTGTTTGTGGCTTCGTTAGATTTAAACCAGGTCCATATACAAATGAAATAATATAAAATCAGTTGTGCATAACCCCTCTGTGAGCTTATTTATTGTTCCCTCATTTTGAAGTTCTCATTTTCATTAGGCTCAGAGGGAAAAAAAAAAGTCAGTGTGCCCCCATGACTGAGAAGTGATTCGATAGCAAAAACATTATAGGTAAAATACTAAATAAGTTTTTAGTTTTCTTTAGAGATTGCCATAACTCGATTAATTTTACCGGGGTTTAAGGTGTTTTACATTGGTTGAAGACCTGGGTCACTAAATTCAAGTTAAGTTGAATTTGTAGCCATAAGATTACCATTAAAATAGTAGTTGTTAATGAATCTGCAAGTACTTTTGCTGACTGCATAGAACAAGAAGAGTTTGAGCATAGAGTGTATTTAGTAGTTGTATGTGTAATTTCAACCAAGAGTAGAGCAATTTAAAATTGTTGGAACAAATTTGATGAGTTAGAAATTCTTTTGTCAGAATGTGAGCTAATTGCACAGTTAACAAAATTATGGCAAAAGAAAACAACAAATTGTTCTTTTTAAGGAAGCCTTTCCAATGCAGCCAGTAAAGGACAGTCTTAAAGACAATTTTGCTCCTAAGTTGACAGGTAGGTGAAACAAAAGCTGAACAAAGTCCTTTTTTTTCAGAAGTAGCTGGAAAGGGTCAGTTAGAGTGGAAAGCATTCTCCAAGCTTTTGAACAGCCTTTGTCTATTCCACTCTTGTACATCCAGTGCTAACCGTGTTTTTGCTTTTTCTTTACATTTTTTCAGCTCTAGAAAGAAACACTGCTTTAAAGCAGGTGGCAGATATTTTAGTACATTTAAGGGACATTCTTTATGGCTATTTATTGCCTTTGACCTTAACTGACAACATGTGTATGAACATCCTTAATATAGGAAACAGTTCACAAGTTCACTGTATTGTCGGTAATGTTCCTGTCTCTCTGACATCATATTTTGTTTTAGTTTTTAAATGATCCCATACTTTGGATGAATGCTGTTGTTCAGAGAATATCTCATAGACAAAGACCAAACTCAGGTCAACAACTAACCTTTCAAATAAGTAGGAATGTCTAAATGCGGGGAAATAAAAAGAACAGCTGATCAGAAGAAGTCAAAATGATTTCCATTAATTCGTTTTTAACATGACTTTCATGACTGTAATTTTTTTTGAAGCCAAAGTTCATAATTGAGAAGCATAGTGAAGTTTATGGAAATCTTCTCTATACTTATTGACAAAGAAACACTTGCTTGACTTTAGGAATGGGTATAAGAGACTTCTAAATCCAGTAGTACATTTTGAGCTGATCTCAAAGACTCAGCACAGCCTTAAATGTTTTTCTTAGTTGCTTGGAACAAGAGAACAATAAAATAAAAAAAAAAGCATAGAGAAAGAATTAGTGTGATGATAATAAACCAAAGGACCTGTCTTTACAGGCTAAATGTTATGCTGCTAACTTATGAAGAGAAAACTTAGCAGCAGTGATTAGTAAAACAGTACATTCAGCAGATAAATATGCTTCAAGTACATTTTTAAAAAATCTAGTCTGTTGAAATCCTTAAAATCCTTAAAACAAATTCACTTCCTGGCCAGAGATTAATAAGACCATAATGTTATTTGTATTGTTACACTTCTTAACTTAAGTAGCACACAATGAGTTTACACAGGCACTAAACAATCTCTTCTTAAAAAGGTTTTATGAAACCATTTGTAAACACCCACAGCAAAGTAAAGCTCAGTGGATCCATCAGCACAGTATTAGCTCTATTTGCATGTCATAAAAATACAGGTACTTGTTTAGTGAACCTGATAACTTTTGTAAAAATGAACAGGGTTGGTATAATTAGAAAAGAAAGGACAACCAAACCATCGGGGATTTATCAGCACTGTAAAGTTAGTATGACTAGTTACTACAGGAAGCTTTAATTAACCATTGATCACACTGAATGTTTTAATGATCATGTATGTATTGTGATGTACAACATGCAGAACTGCTTGAGGTATCACAAAAAAAGTATAGAAACCAGAGTGTCAAATGTCCCATTAGTTATAATAACTGCTCTTCAACTACATTTATTATTTAATGTGGGGATATGGAATTTATGAAGCCAACTGAGATTGAAATGTGAAGTACTTTGCAGGTTATGGAAATGCTGCAATGACTTTAAACCTTTAGCCTAAAATGATAACTTTTAGTGCTGGAAAACACATGAGAAAAAACTGGGAAATAAAACAGTAATACTCTTTTTTTTTATTCAAAATAAATTTACTATTACTTCTCGTTGCCTAAAAGAAGGTGACATTCACAAAAGAGCCTAGCCAGGAAGGTACTGTTCTGAAAGAAGGCATTGACTTGTTCACCCTTCATATAAGAGTTAGATCATTGGCTTGGAGTGTCTTATCTTGAAATTAAGGTAATTATGTTTCTTTGTTAGCTTAACATTCCAGATGACCTATGATTATAAATCATTTCCACCACTAATTCAATATTTTAGCTGTAGGAGGAGTTGAGATCCTAATACAGATCAATGGTATAATGTGTATGTATAGTGCCTAGATTTAAAAATCTGTTTTAAGAAGCCAGTTGGGTCTAGCTTAGCAGATTCCTAAAACTGATGGATAGAGAAAAGGAGTTACTCTGAATTACTCTCCAATGAATACTGAAGGCTTTTACACCTCTCTAACTTCACTAGGAGATTAGCTAGTTAACTTAGCCAGCTAATTCAGGTGTCTAAAATGCAGTGAAATGAATAGTCCCTTATGTAGCCTCCTATTTGTGCTGCTGTGGTGTAGTCCGGCCAAAACAAAATTGGTTCTTCATACTTTCAGTTTTCTTAGAGCATTTGAAGCCTTTACCTAAGGGATAATAGTGAGTATAAGTACTCTGATAATTTTGTACTCCTTATCCACAGAGGAGTAAATGAGACCAAGTTCTTAATTACTGTAGTGTGAAAGAGCCCATAAAATACCTAAAATGTTTATAATACATCAGACGTCCTACAGCTCATTCTTGGTGTTTCAGTAGTAATTCTAGTAATGTATTGTATTATTCTGTGTGTTCTTCATTCTTACCATTGCACAAATGTAATCTAAAACAGTAGAACCCTACACAATTCAGTCACCTTCTGCTAGGATAGTGTTTTGACAACAGAAGATTAGGTTGCTACTGATCTGCTATCAACCATACTTTTAGATAATCTGTTATCTGTATTATGAGATGGCAATCTTAGATAAAATACTATTGCTTAGTGACCTGTCTATAAAATGAGATGACTGAAATATGATATACTATGGTACACTGTTTTTGTTACATGTAAAATAAACCTAGATTTAGGCCTTCTAAATTCCTGTGTCTATCTGCTAAAACATAACTATACACAAGAAAGCTCTGAAATTTTCCTGCCATCCAGAATAAAAAATCCCACAGAGATAAACTTTCTCGAGTGATGTACAGTGTTTACCCTGTGCGTAACTTGAAGTTATTTTCCAGACTTGTATGTCTTACCTTAATTTAGAAAAATAGCTGACAGTGTAGAAAACTGCATTTATTTCAGATGTTGCTGAAGGTGAAGAAGGGTGACAAAATACAAGTTTCAACTCTATGCTCCAAAGGACTTGTCATGGCCATCCTTAAATTATAACTTAGAACTTATGAATTCCCCCCTAAATCACAATTAATATAATAAAATTTAAGTTGAAATTCTACAGGATTTTGCAGACTGTAAGAGCCTTGCTTATTTTGACACTTACCCGTCATCTTTGATTGTGGGGTTTCACTGTGTACTTTTTCCTATTTTAATCTCTTTAAATGTGTTTTGTCACCATTAGTCTTGACACCAAACTAAATGGATCACCTGCCTAGGAAAATACATATTTACTTCTGCTCCATTGAATGTCTGATTTATTGGATATAGGAAAACTTTTTAAAAATTTTGCATGTTTATTAAGTGTAATTTTGTGTGCCAGTACACTGTGAATTTGATATTCAGTAGCAAAAGATTATATTTACAGATATGACATCATACATTTTCTAAATTTAAGAAGACTGGAGCATTGATATTTTGAAAAGTGGTGGAGGTGTACGGGGAGATTGGGGAATGGGTTCCAAGGGAAAATAGGAAAAAGAGTCAGTATTTAACATGGACAGTTAAAGTGATGAAGTGGTGAACAGTTTAAAAACTGCATGACCAGCTATGGTAAAGCAGTATTTGTCCCACCTATCAGAAAGCAAAGAAAACATAATTTGGGCTTTTTTCATCTTCTGAATTGATTTGATTCTTGGAAGCCAAATGGTGATTGGCAGAATTTAATATTATCCAAGAAGACAATAGTGTCTCATTTTTGCTGTTCCACCAAATGCTCCTGGGCTAGGGGTACAGAAAGGGTCAGAGGAAGCAGAGATGACTGCTCTATTTTAAGGTTACTTTCCTTCAGGAAATTCTCAGTAGGTATCTTAGATCATCCATAAATTTCTTATAAATGTTATATATTTCTTCCCGAATCTTTTCAAATAGTTGTGAGCATTAGGGTACCATATTAAACAGAGTGCAGCAGATCTGACATTCCGACTATATAGCATTAACAGCTATTTTCATGCATTAAAATAACAAAAGAAATTGTTAACTCACACACCAACTACAAAGCTGCCTTCTCTTCACTAGGATTTTACCTAGTTTAGTTGCAAAGCGAGCAACACATCTTTTCTCCTCACAGGGGAGGTAAGACTACTAAGAATGAATGCTTCATATCCCACCTCCTCTATGTTGGTTCTTTGTGATAATTTCAGAATGACCTTGCCTGCCCCACAAAGCATATAGGTGTTACATGTCATACTCTGAGTGCAATTCTTCTTCTCCATGGATAATAGGTGTGAATCTGTGCATGGTACTTAACTTCTGGGTGCCTGATTATTGTTAGAATTGAGGATCTTTCAAATACTTTAAAGAATTAATGGATTTCCTGTAACTATTCAACCCATATGATAAAATAGATTATTTCTGGTTGCAGGTGATAAGATTTTTTTATTTAGTCCTCTTTTTATGGATCAGATTATGCCTTTTCTAAAATTTTTTTTGCATACACAATTTTCCAGGTGAGTGGACTGCCTGAGGCAATAGACCTGCCTTAGTAGTGGTGGCCGTGCGGCCTACTCTGGCCATCCATCTCCTAAAAGAATGTGCTTTTCTAGTGACGTGGCAGTTTGGAGCATTGCTCCTGCTGGAGGATGGGTTTGGAATAGAAAGGATGGAGGACAGTTACTGCTGAGGGAAGGAGGAAGAGTAAGGCTTTCCACTACCACTAATAAGCAGTAATAAGAGTTACTGCTGTCATTATCTAGAAGCGGCATACTCCCCCCTGCCTAAATTTTCCTTCACAGACCTGCTAGAACAGCTTTCCTGTTTTTCTCCTTCTGAGAAGTGTGGTTTCATCCCCCCCTTGCCTGTACGCAGGTGCAGACTTGCACAGGAGATCTTGTGGGAGAATGGGAGAGTTGGCTTCAGAATAAAATATCCAATACTCACAAGTGAGCAAACAGCTAGAAAGGAAGGAGATTTTCACCTTCATTTTGGTCTCCAGAAAAGCTGACTGGAACATTTTCATGGACAGACTGTGTCTTCTTATTCTTGCTAGTTAAAGCTGACGGTCGAGCAATCAAGCTTTCTGTGGATGGAGTGATGAATCTCCAGGAGCCATAGGCTGACATTTAAACCAAGCCAGATCATAACACAACTGTATCACCACTGTCTTCCTAATTCTTCTCCATGTGTCATATAACTGTCAGAATCATACCTTGTGTTAGTTTTGGATGGGAGGAGGCCGGAGGACATAGACTGTGAGCGTCTTTATATTTTTCAGAGGATAACTTCCCAAACTAATGTATCTTGAAATTAAAATTTTCAATCCAAAGTCTTATTAAGAAGCTGACTTGCATCTGTTTTTTTATAAGACAAACATTTGTAAGACAAACAGTTACTTATATAGCATTTGCTAATTAAATATTCCCATAAGTCACAGCAAGAAAATTTTTACATTACACAGGACAGGATAAATTGAAACGTGCAATTGAATATTGATCTATAGCCAAATAAAAATCTTTTAAATGTAAAGCCTTCACTTAATTTAGGTAGAATCAAAAATAACATCAATGGACCTGTTACAATTCTCTCAAGACCTTATCCGGAAACATAATACAATTTTCATGCTGTCCGGTGATGGATCCAGTTAATGGAATAACCCTATAACCCTTAGTGTTCTTATTCATATTCAGGGGTAATATAAATATAATCTGTCCTTCCCTTGGGCTGTAGAACATTAGGCTAACCTCTTTCTTCAAGGCCCAATGTGTTGTGGTTGCTCTATCTGTCTGATGCATTGATTATTTTAAAATAACCAGTGTTATTTTAGGCATAGAAGACTTCTTTACTAGACCTGCAATGTATTAGGGACTGAAAATTGCACTGAAACTTACAAAATTGAATCTGTACCAGAGATGTATCAGACCCAGAGAAAAAATATTATTTATTTATCCAAGGAATTCTCCCTAGCAGATTTGTCACCTCTAGTGTTTCCTCATGTGGGGATTTCTGAATTAGAGTTCAAGTAATCATATACTCTTTATTTTCATTTAATGAGTGCTCTAGCTTTCCCATAAAGCTTCCTTGTACTGTAATTCTATATAAGAGTCTAATTTATAAAACCTATAAAGAATAAATATAAAATATGAATCTGCATAGCTTTTGATTTACCGGCCTCAGCTTTCACATGATTCACATTTTACATGTTTAATAGCAGGTTAAACTGTAAATTAGATTATCCTCTGGATGGAGGTCTGAGGTGTACTTGGCTTCTTGGGAAGTCTAGAGGGTTTCAGCACTTGTGTCCTATAGTTCCTAGCTGCAGTCTATGAGCAGAAGGGCTACTAAACACTTGGAGCCTACCTAGTAAAGGGAGTGTTCAGCTAGGTGTTCTCACTAAAGGCTGCGGTAAACATCTGAGGAAATGAACTCCAGACACTTTTTTTATTAAATAGTCCTCCATCACTACATTATCCTTCCAGAAATGCCAAGGCAAGTATACTCAACTCAGGTTTAATGGAGGTAAGCAGATCTGTCATTCCTTACACGCAGCTGCCAGTCTGGCTTATGTGTACTCCTACAGCTATAATGCAGCAAGAAGAGACAGGCATGGGAATTGGGCAGAATGATGAGCTTGAGCTAAGCCAAGGGAAAACTCTTAGCGATCATACCTTGTTTTGGAAGAAAAGTAAGTCAGAAAATACATTAATTTCAAGGAGGAATTTTAAAATAAGAGGGGTGAACTCAAGGAAGAAATGCAGAGAGCAGTGAAACGTAGGATATGGGAAATGAAAAACTGCAAAGGGGGACAAGATCAATAGTGCACTTGTATGGTGATTAAGATGAAGCAAGTATCCGTCTTATAATGATGGTAAGTCTTTCCTGGAATGTCCTATTTTATATGTGCTTAAAATAAAGTGCTGATGGTGGTTGAAAAGGTATCAGTGTTTTTTCCTTCACCCAGGCTTCTAAACACCTGGTGGGTAGCTCAAACCAGAAAATTCTAAACATCCTAAGGAAACTGTTGCTATTGAAGGGGGAGAAATGAGAGAAAAGAGAGAAAGGAGGAAGGGGATGACATCATGATTACTGATGAAGGGAGGCTTTTTTGGATACAAGGACGGCTAGGTAGTCATTTCTTTTCCTAAGATCTGTAAAATTTATGGGAAACTTCCAGCTCTCCACAGATAAAATGTTTACTTATGTGTATCTGTGTCTTAGGATCATTGTATATTAATTTATAAATTTTTCCCATCTTGTTCAAAGAAGTTTTCTAAGAAGCATTCTAAGAAAAGATTCACTTGCATATCTATTCATTGGGCTGATTCTTTGTTCCAGTTCATGTATACAAACAGCAGGTTTGAAGCAGGACTCCTCTATGTTTCTTCTGGAATGAGTGAGTATATAGCAGCCAAACACTCAGACAGCACTGCAGTGATGAGTGCATTACTAGATATATAATGGTCACAGCCTTTCAGCACCATCAGGTTTTAATAGTTGTTGGTGCATGTAGTGTGTAAAATAAAGTGTACGGTTATGGTTCTGTGCACGTCTCAAATACATGCCTGCTGCCTTTATGCACAGTAAAATAGAGAGGACAAAGGGAAGGTAATGAACTGGCAAGCCGTCTTTTGGGTGGCTAACAGAGAGAGCACGATCTAAAAGGACAAGTTTAGAATTACATGCCAGAACAATCTGTGTCTTCATCCTCAGTTGTGTATTCACAGTTGACCTCATCCTGAAAACGCTTGTTGCATTCCCAGACTTGTAAAGCGTCTGTGGTAGTGCTAAAGCTTCTAAGCTGAAGTCAGTAGGATCACTCACAGGCTTGAAAAATTAGGCTACTTATGAGATTTACTGGATTGAAAACCAAGGGTTCATTGCTCTGCAAGACTTAACCAACCCTTGTTTTTCAGACGTGCCATATAAAATCAACTTGCTGTTGACATCAGCAAAAATAATCTTTCTGACATTGGACAGTAATTTGTTAACTAGCCTGCTCTAGCTCTAGGGGTAAGATGGGATTGTTGGGCTCATTTACAGTGAGGATTTAATTTGTCTCTCCATAGCCCTTTAAACAGAATTAAAGGGCTATGAAAATTAATTAGCTGATGCCTGTCACATCCTTTGAAGATGAAAAATACTATCTAAGTGCTACTGTGGTCACCATAACAGTCCTTACCTTTGCAAATGATTACATGTAATCAAAATGTTAGAACCATTCACAGCACCATGATACTGTATTGTATTGGCAGAGAAAATACAAGGTTGTATGATGACAAGGGTTACTGCGATGTTCTTTGCCATGTCTTCTGAATTCGGTGTCAGCAGCAAAATGTATTATGCACAGGAGGTAGTGATCTTTCCCTCTGCATTCTTAACAAAAAACTCAGGTGACCGAGATGGGAAGGGAAGGCTAGTACTCAGTGTGCTCTGGAGTTTTCTTATATGGAGCCCTTTGGGAGTGAGCCTTGGGGTCCTGGGAAAATGACCACAGTCTAGAAAGACAGATTATCCTGTTGCATATTATCCTCTTTATTTTAACTTTTCCAGAGACAAACTGCATTTACCATGACATATTAACAGAGTTAGATTCTCAGGGACTGTGGACCGATTTATGAGGCTTTGTTCTGATATCCTGGCTCTGTTTTCTCTTAGTGCAATGCTGGCTGTGTAACCCAAACAATGCAGAGAAATATTTAAAGAAAACAGAGAAAAAATGTGAGAGTCCTTTCCAGCATCAGGATTGTGCAGAAATGGCCTTCACACCTCTTGCTGAAACTTTAAAAATGTATCCATAGTACAGTATCAGGCAAAATTCTGTAAAGGAAGAGATGGACACAGTGTACCTCTGTCTTGGAGTCCTCTTGTTGCCAATTTACAGAGGTAGTAGTAAGCAAAAGGAAAAAGACATCATGTTGAATGCAAAGGAGTGCTAGGTCACAATTTAAAGTGGTTCTTCAATCCCTATAGGACTAGCAGATGGGAGTCTGCCTTTGTCATATTCTGAGCAGGGCTGGAATTCACATCTATGTTTAATTTCCCATCCACTCCTCATTCCACCTATCTGAGACTGAGTAGTGAGTGGAAAGAGATTTCCCTTCCTTTAAAAAAATAATTTAAAAATATTTAGAGTGAAAAAAGCGTGGTGTTTTTGTCTTCTTATAATACTATGCATCTATACAAGATCCACGCACAAGAAAATCCTACAGACAAACTCTGCAGGGTTCTTTGTAGGCTAAGCCGGCAATTGCCTGGGATGATAAAAATATCGGACACTGATTCTAGGCCATGGCAGCACTGCCCAATTTGCTCATGCTAGAGTTGCAGAAAGCCATTATTCCCATCCCTACTGTGAGAGAGAAGAGGAGGTCTGGGGCAGTCAGATGGTCATTCTGGCTAAAGCTCTCCCTGGCCTCTGCAGCTTGACAGGCCCAAAACTGACTCCATAAGATTCTTTTTGTGCTGAGTAACTTCCTCTTTATTGTGACTCTACTGCTTGCTTTTTTGTAGTAGATGCTGTAAAAATCAATTTTGCTTAAACTGGTGAAAATTCTTGAACCAGGTCTGAAAGCACCTATTTTTTCCTATTGCCTTCATAACAAAAGAAGAATGTAAAGCCAAGATTAGTTAATGATGTCCTTGGCTTTATTTCCAATCAATATATGCTAGTGTTATGTTTGTGTATTAGACTTTAATCCCAATAGGATTAAGGTTTAGAAAAATCTGCTATTAAAGTGTTTCTAGCTAAGGCACATAATTGTTGGTTAAATGTTACCTTCCTGTCTGCATTGCCTCTGTGTTTCTCTTACTCTCTAGACTGGTAAGGGCTTGACTTCCAAAAAACAGGTGGAGCAAATGAAGCATTATTAGAAAATAATGTTCTGAGAAAATTTATTTCCTCAGTCTTCTAACTTTTAAAATAAATTTTGGATCTGTTTTGTGAATTTATTAACTGCATAATAAACAAACAACTCACACACACACAATAAAAATAAAGCCTGTTGTTTCAGTAGAGCATGTAGTCCCTTTTAAAATTGTCGGTACATTCATAATTTTTTTGCATGTGTATTTAATCGGTGTTATTTTCAAGGCTCTGAAATATAGAATCCATGAAAGAATGTTCTTAAGAAATCTACTCTTTTAATGTTTTATTAGTTTCTGATATTGTATAGCTTGTATATGTTGCTCTATCATAGGTGGTAACTAAGGGCAGCCTGGTTATTCAATATGATCCTTTTTCAAGAGAAGTATAGGATCAGAAGTTCCCTGAAAATTACATTTATATACTGAAAAAAAGAGTGTAGAACATCTGAAACTCCACAAAGAAACACTTTTAGCAATCTCAAATCTTATATGAAATGAAGAAAGTATGAGAGTTCTTGTAGCAGTCTAGGCACAGCAAGGCTCCTATCTACATTGAAGAACGGTAAGCCTTCTTTGCCACTCATCACATCTTCTTTCATAGATAAACTTTTAATGGAAAATGAGTTTGCAGTTGTATGATTATGAGGCCATAGCTGTAATATCTCAGAGCTATCACAGAATCATGGAACAGCCCAGGTTGGAAGGGACCTTGAAAGATCATCTGGTCCAACCTTTAATGGGAAAGAGCCTAGATGAGATTATCTAGCACCCTGTCCAAACACATCTTGAAAACCTCCAGTGATGGGGCGTCTACCATGTCACTGGGGAGGTTGTTCCAGTGCATGATTATTCTCATTGTAAAAAATTTCTTTCTTATGTCGAGATAAAACCTATTCTGGTGCAACTTGTACCCGTTGCCCCTTGTCTTCTCCATGTGGCTCCTTGTGAAGCGAGAGCTTCTGTCCTCTTTGTAGCCACCCTTTATGACTGGTATACTGTGATGAGGTCCCCTCAAACCTTCTCTTCTCCAGGGAGAAAAAATAACTCCTTCAGCCTTTCCTTATAGGGCAGGTACTCTAGCTCTTTGATCATCAGGTTTGATGATCAGACCCTTTCCCTCAGGTCTGATATCATGTCTGGTCAGAACACTGTGATAGGTCAGATTAGGCTATAGGTCTGCGCCTTCAAGTGTAGCAGGGTACCAAATAAGTGTCTAAATATGTTTATCAAAGTGTTTTCCTCCGTCCCCTCTCTGCCATCTTTGCATTATTTGTGTATCATGTTTAATGTGCTTGCATGTGTGTTTGAGGCATTCTCCAATTTCTTCTCAAGCCCCTCTTACTGCAGAGCTACAGTGTCATCATAGAAAGTTTTTATGTTTGTGTTCCAGGTAGGAGTGTAAATGGTAAATCTGTTGACGTCCATGGTTTAAGATAGTGGGCACAGCGGTGCCCAGTGACAGGACCAGAGGCAATGGGCATGAACTGAAACACAGGAGGTTCTATCTGAACATCAGAAAACACTTTTTTTACTGTGGTGGTGACCAAGCACTGGCACAGGTTGCCCAGAGAGGTTGTGGAGTCTCCATCCTTGGAGATATTCAAAAGCCATCTGGACATGGTCCTGGGCAACCGGCTCTAGATGTCCCTGCTTGAGCGGGGCGTTGGATCAGATGACCTTCAGAGGTGCCTTCCATCCTCAACCCTTCTTTGATTCTGAAACTCTGCGATACGGTGGTGAGAAGATTCTGATTAAAATATAAGCGCCACATCCTAATGTAACATGAGTGAAAACTTAGTCAGCTGCCCAAAACTTTATGCTGTTGTAAATTCTTTTGTGATTGATTTTTACACCTTTTCGGTCATGCTCTACACACAATTGATATAATTACTTTTGATCTCTAATAATCACTATTCACCTAAGGGAAGAAAGGAAGGTCTTCATAATACTACATTCTGTTTGAAAGCTAAGGAGGAATAAAACAGGGGGGAAAAAACCAGTTCTGTAGTAATACAAATTCAGGGATTTCAGTCACCATGTCTAGAGTTTGGCCTTGATTGTGTTTAAGCAGAAAAGCAGATACTTGATGTGTACCATACTGCATATCAAGGAAATGTTCCCACAGCAGAGTCTAGGGGTAATGTCAGGTGTACTGTGGATAGAGGCACTGCTCAGCTGCGTGGGCACTGCTTCTCGGGCCTGGGAAGGACTTGTCACAGTGTGAAATGTTTATGGAAGTATCATGTGGAGAAAGAGTCGTTCTCTCCTTTGCCAAATGAGTAAATTTGCCCTGGTAATGATTACTGAAACAATATATAAAGGAATAGTAAGTAGCACGTGAATAAAGTATTCTTTTGGAGCAGGTATTCACTGGTGGCAGCATGATCAGTAAAAATGTGCATTAAATGCTATACCAAATGTTCAAACTTAATCGCTTTTCAGTCTCACCTAAGGTTTTAAATCCTGTAGTTACATGGATAATTGTTGTCTCCAGTATATAGATAAATAGAAATGAGGATGTAATAAACATTGCAGCATTGAAATTATAACACAAAAGCATGATTTCAAATCTCAAACTATACAGCTTTTTTCAGCCATTTGCCAGTCTGTGCAAGGTTAGCTCACTCATTTTATTACACAGGTTAAGAAGCTGAATATCTGTCATCTTATTTTATCCAAAATGAAAGTGCATCATGTATGATTTTTAGACTTTTCCTCTTCATTCTGTGAATCAAGTTCATCATCTTGGTAGTATGGGAGAAAGATTTGGGTTTTTTTTAATTGTTATTATTATTATTTACATTATTAAAGGATATCCCCAGCCTAGCAAACAAGAAGACTCCACAAGTCTTTAGACATTTTGCAATTTTTAAAAGAAATAAAAGCTGAAAGCACTACATGTTATTTTACATATCACTAATCATAAGCAATAGCTAGCTTATGTGTTGTCTTATGTATGCAGGTAAATCTATTTCTAAGCATGAATGAACCTTGCATCCAGAATCCAAATCTGAGGTCAAATATCACCTTTCCATCATCTCAAGTTTAGTTAAGAGGTATGAGGGTGAGATAATACAGAAGTAATATTATTAGATACTTGCTGAATTACAGTTTATTTTGGTGGGGTTGTGAACGGATAAGCAAATTAAAGAAGTAAAATCTAACAAAGTCTGCCAGGGATGGTATTTTGTATGAATAGAAGTGGTATGTCATAGGAAACATTGAAAAAGAATATGAGCAAAAGATATACTTCCTCTATCTGGGACACTTATCTAAATACGACCAGTGAAAGCTGTACAAATAACTGATCTTCTGATTTTTATTTTTTTCTCAACACTGGAAAAATATGAAGAAACCTAGATAGTATAAATAAGTCAAGATTCTTCATAAATTGAAATGTCAAGCAACTATATGTCAAATAAAATATCTTTTTACTCAAATCCAAATATTTTCTATAGAGTTCATCTATTTTTTTAAAAACATACAAAAATCTTTTTTTTATTAAAAAAAAATAAAGATCTTAGTTAGGAAAGGCTTTTTATTACTATCTCAGTTGATTTTTTTTTTTTTTCCCAGGACAAAACATACTCAGAATAACTAAAAATGGTGACAAATTTTGGTATTGCTGAATCTGCATGACTTTTTTTTGAAGAATAATAATACCAGATTCACCTATTAAAAATACAGAATGAAAATGAAGTTTGATAGTATATTTACATGTAGTGGTATTTTAGAGTAAAGTGAAGCCCATACAAATGTCACAGTACTTATTAGGAAGCTGCTCAAAAGCAAGTACTACAGTCATAACCATAGGAGTTAGGCACTATCCACTGTTTTGTTGCAGGATATGGGTTTAACCCAATGCCGTAGTATGGTACTAGAAAGTACAATTTGGAACGCATATCTGTGTCACCTCTTGGAAAAACTGCAGTGGTACTCTTAGCTTTGAACTGATCAAATTAGTTGGCAAGTTATCTCCAATTTAATTTCCTTAAATTAAATCCTGGACTGTTTTATGATGTCCAGATGGTTACAGAACACATCCTGAATATTGTCAGTATTTGGACTTGCCAAGGAAATGCATGGAGATCAGTGTCTGCTTCACTGTACACATTTGAGACTGCAGCCAGGGTGATAGAGATACATATGTAGGAGAATGCACTAAACATGCTATTTAAATGCAATCTTTTTCCAACAGCTCAACACAATGCTTCTACACCATTATATTCTGGCATGCCTACTCAGATAGATTTCGAAAATCCTGAGCAAGTTTCTGAGCTGTTGGGTGACAGGGCAGAAGTGGTCTGGAAATAGCATGACCCTATTAGGTCATGCAGTGCTGTATTAATGCAGGATTTATAACTCCAGAACTTTGTTATTTCATATCAAATGCTTCAGGCATGAAGGAGAGAGCTTTTGTGTGCTTTGTATAGGCATAACATTTGTCACTTCAGTATCTGTTTTAGGTGATTAGTGTGCTATTGCTTTAACTATACTTGATTTTATTAAATCTCATTGTAACCAAAATAAATTTAGAGAAGCTATTATTTGTGTTTCTCCTTGTTAGCAGCATTAGATCTGCTTCTTGAATTTGTGTTCCCTGTGCTTGTAACCACAGTGCTGTCTGAAAACTATAATAGTATTTTTTCCTTGCAAATGATTAGCCCCTTGCAGTTCTCTCTCTGGAAATATTTCTGGTCGCACTGCTATATGATTGTGCACTTTTCTTGCATTAAAGTATGCACCAAAACTGTTTGCTTAGAGATGTAGCCATAGTTGTGGATAGTATTCACTGTCAGGATTTGGAGACTGACATTTAAGTGCTTCCATTTCCCAAAAGTGCTAACTTTGTTTTACCGGAATTTGAATGAGGGCTGATGAACAGTTCTATTACAACTGCTTTTCTCTCGGTGGTCATTGGTTTCATTAAAGCCTACACACTTCTCCCCATGAAACACAGGGCAAGGGTGGGGATCAAAACAGTCATTTTCTTTTTTTTTTTTTTTTTTTTAAATACAGAAACAATTGCTTGTTAGTGATGTCCAGAGCTTTTCAAAAACTATATTCCTTTACAGTTCTTCAAGTGAAAATGACTTTCATTTTCAAAGACTTTAAATACCAGTCATTCCCAGGAAGGTCCAGTGTGCCAGAGCACTTCTAAGTGTAATAAGACTAAGTAAAAACTGGACATGAAGCAATCATATGAGTCACTGTAATGGTACATATCAGCAGTTTAAAGCCTTGGGTAGTCAGGCAAGCAAACAAGGGACAGAATCTCATAAGAGTTCTCTTGACATATTTTTTAATCTCAAATCTTTTATATAACTCCATAGATAGTCATTTTTGTTTGGCTAATGAGACATAGATTCCCGTGCAATAATATCATTACTATTATATTATGATATTATGGTGTTATGATTATGATTATGTCCTTAATCCAGATATAAAGTAATGAGAGATTTTTATTTTTACAAATTTTGTAGGCATTCTTAAGATATACTGGTAGCTTATTGTGGTTAATATTAAGTGTTCAAGAAGTAGTAAAAAGTCTTAATAATGCATGCATTTGCATAATGCTGTGGGATATGTACTGACCCCTGTTGGTTGCTGACATACATTTGAACATGGGAGGATTAATAATGCAACTCCCTCCACTCCATTGATATGTCTGCTCTGAATCTCAGAGGAGGTTGCTTTTTCTGTAATAAGCAGGATTATTCATAACCCAGTTATATTGAACAGCCATATACTCTGAACCTGAACTGCAGCTTATTAACCAACCATACAGTCCAAGAATTTTAACTAAAATATTAATAGAGTATGCTATTCGCTCAAGACAATTCATGTCACTACAATTGAACAGGTTCAATTGCTGCATCATAAATTCCGATTTTTAATAGATTATTGCACACCACATCAAACTGATTGTTGTCATCCTGTGAATGATTTTTTTTTTCCTGATTAATAGGCCCAAAGTTTCAAAGCATGATGTTTTAGAGATTGGCTTTCTTTTATACCTTTACGTCCTATAGTGTGAAATCTGACATTTCAGAGGAACTTGAGTCCTCTGAAGTCGCCACCAGCTATTCCGCACTGAAAACATCCTAAGACTGAACAGACTATGATATGTAGTTTATATGTAATAAATATATAATGTGCATTCACAATGGAATGTCATGCTATTAATTTAATCATATACATATTCAAATAATACTAATATAGTGGATAGTCATTATATGTCATATTGCAGCGTGTTGCAAGAGTCTAAAGCATAAGTGCAGAACATAAAGTCTCAAGAGGTCAGAGATTAAGTAAACAGATAGTTCATATGAGTCTATGAACACTTCCTCCTACTCCTATGGAAAAGCCCAAGAAAAATATTGAAATAATGTTATCTCTTGGGATGTAGACTTATGGTATTGATGTTTCCCCAGTCACAAACAGAGCAGCTACAATGTGTGACCCAGGTACTGTTGCCTATGTGATATTATAAGTAGGGATAATTCTTGCAGGTACTAAAACCTAAGGGTAAGCTAAGGAGGGGAAGTGTCAGTATAGATATTCTAAAATCAGATTATTTTCTTTTGACACACTCCTTACTTATTTTGAAGAATGATTAACTTGTATTGATTTCTCCTCTCAATTATTATACTATCTATGATCTGCATAGCAATATGCTGCAGCCTTACTGAGATTTTTAGCTCTACTCTGAGATGTAAAAATAGGCCCTGAGCACTTGTGGTCATAAAAGACTCCTTTGCACTTCTTATAAGAGAGGAAAGAGGTAACCTGCTGAAGAGTGGCTTGCTCTGCTAGTCACAGCCTAGTCTGGGTAACTCATTGTATTTTTCTTATCTAAAAAGAAAAAAGAATGGCCAGATCGTCTGTCCAGATAATGCTGTAAAATGAGTCGTCGTCTCTGTAACAAATACCATGTTTTCCCCAAATATAACTAATTTGGTGATTAGCGAGGAAACTATCTGTCCTTATAAGCTATTCATAAAAATCCCATATGCTGTACTGACAATGCAATTTAAGTTATAAAATAATAAGTTTATTTTAACTGATACAAACAAATTGAGGGGAACTGTTTTGGAACATCCTTGTAACTCTGATTTGAGGATCTGGACCAAAAATTGACATTGTTATTTGGAAGGTAATGTTTAGTGTTGCTGTAGGATTTGATGTATTGGGCGTGGGGGTAGAGAGGAGGGTTGATATTCAATTAGTTGTATTGAAACATACTGAAAGTATTTCTGAGTTAGAGTTTATTCAAAGATTAACCCTAAAGTGTAAGCAATGCATGCTTTGTTTTGGTTTTTTGTCAGAACGTTTAGTTATGAACACAGTCCAAAGTATGCTTGAGCCTCCACCTTATGTACATAGATCCTGCACTGATAAGAGGTGGCTGTGACAAAATATGGATTTCCCTAGCGTATTTTGGTGTTAATAGACTGAAGGGATTAGAATTTTTAATTATCTGTTGGAAACAAAAGTGTTGTCATCCGATCAGCATGCTGACTTTTACAAATATTTTGTTTTCCATGGTACCTAAATCTGACTTCAAGATCAAGAGCAAGTCAGCGAGGACATCAGTATGGTTTGGACTGTCTTAAAACAATCAAGAAGTTTGCTCTCAAAGAGAAGCTGTGTTATAAACTCCTGCATTTGTGACCACTTTTATAGGATTGATTGGTTTCTTTGTACATCCCTTGGGGTCTGCCAATTCTTGGGGGAAGGGAGTTCTCCTCTGGCAAGTTTGCCTCTCTTGCTCTTTTCTCTGTTATTTGTGTACTTTAAAATCTTTTTATTGTGTCAGGGACTCTAGATCTAGAAACTTGCCATGAATTGCCTTATGGGAGATGTTGTTCAAAGGTTGTTTTTTTCCCCCTATTTTCCTTGCAAAGGGACCTAAAAGGTATTAGAAGAGGGAAAGAACTAGAAAATGATATAGCTAAATCATCAATTTACCTCATCACTCTCTGTAATTCCAGAGGGATATAATGAAACCTCAGTTACTATCCTGGAAGTTGCAACATCTTTAGTTTGCAGGCACATGGCCCTTTTTTTGTTTGTTTAAAAAGTAGGCATTTTAAAAAGTAGTAGCCTCTTTATGTCATTAATCCTGCCCTGTGCAGACTGACTAGTCCTGGGGAATATACTGCCAGTAGACAAGTCTACTGCCTGGGCATAGTTCCCAGCAGTAAAGCTGGCATTTGGCCTGCAGGAGTAGATTACTATGGATTGTTTCCCAAGAGCAGCTTTATGAATTATGTCATTTGGCATCTGAACCATATTTTTGGGAATACCCTCTTCATGACTTTCAAAATTCAGTCTGGATATTCACTCTGGACTTAACTTTCAGTAGAGTGCTTATAATTCACCCCAAATTGTTCCATGTCAGACCCATTTACTATAGTTGCAAACTCATGCAAAACTATCAATCCATGAAGGAAGAGTTGGGACCTGGTGATTGAGTGTTTTGGCCTTGGAGCTGAGGAAGCAAGCATGCTAGTTAACACTTTAAGGATTCTTGCTTATTGTCCCCATCACTCATCTGAAATGAGTCTCTGCCTACACTATATTAGAATATCAATTATACATCTGTGCTTGGCATTTGTAATTAAAGGCTTTCTTTTTTTTTTTTTTTTTTTTTTTTTTCCCTCTTTTAAGACCTGTGTTATGAATTTGTTCAATGTTTGTAGGGAAATGGATCATTATATTTTCAGGTATTGTGAGTATTCTGTCAGACATTTGCTGCGATTTAGAGAAGCATTTGAGCTGTCCCATCATTCAGCCAAACCTTTAAGCACGTGCCTGAATTTCATTCATTTAAGCATGCATTAAGGTTAAGGATTTTTTCAAGTGCTTTGGTGAATTAATATTTTAATTTTTAAAATACAGGCTTGGCTTCTGGTAGGGGACTTCAGTTATTAATAGTAATAATAATAGTGTAATGTTTTGAAAGCCCAAACCAATCATGGTTTGATTGGGTTAACTGCTTCTAAACAGAAGAAAAGAGTTTCTGCCCACTCTGGACCTCTCTAATAGATAGGACAAATAAAAAGCAGGAGGAAAAATAGTATTATCTGTACTGTATTATTGGGACACTGCCATTCAAAGAATTTTAGCAACCTGTACAAATGACAAAGGAAGCATGCATAGCAATAGAAATGACCCCTCGCCTTCACAGTCTTCAGCTCCCAACCATCCGTTAATTTTCCCTCACTGCTATCACGTCCCTAAAAACCAGTATGTTCCTTTTTCTTTAATTAACAGTCAGCTAAAAGATACAAGTCCCTTTTAGAAAGAAGAGACTTGTCTTTGTCATCCTTTGTCAGATTTCCTGTAATTGGAAAATCTGGAATGGCTCTGCTCATGGGAGCTAAATGTTAAAATCCAACTTCAGTCTTTAGCCTATTAAAAAACATCTCATTTTCTGTTCCCTCAAGCAGCATTGTCAAAATTCGCTCCCCAGGTGTCTGGATAGATGGAAGTTACAGCTGGTGTCTGTCCCGCTCTTTACATTGACGTTTGTATTTGTCCATCTGACTGAATGCCACCTGCTGCAAGGGCAAGAGGGTGGGATCACCCTTTCTGAACAATGTCTTTCTGCCAGCAGAAGGTTATTCAATTAGGCAATCATTCCATTAACGCTGGATGGGATGATGTCAACCACCTGCCCTCTCTCTCACTCACTTTCCACTTCCTGGGGACAACAGCCTTTTCTGTCCCTGGAGAGGAGAGGAAGGTTTTCAATCTGTTCTCTTTTTGCATTAGCTTCTGACTACAGTTATTGGAGTCTGACATTTGTTTTGCTTCCTGACTGGGGCTATATTCAGTGCAGACACTTTGTAGAAATATGAATAAGCATTTGATAATATATTAATGTTTTAGCACTCCTCCCTGCCCTAGTGGGCTGAATTTTTCTCTTGTTTGCCTCAACATGGGGTTAACAAATTTCATATGCTTTAAGGCATTACACTAGGATCACTAACGGAAGAGTCAGAATTCTTAAGTGCAATGGCACTATGACACTCTCCCTGCAATTTTGTATGCATTTATATGTAATTTTTCTTTAAAGGTTTGTTTGTATGGTTGATTTTACTAGAGTTACTCCAGTTTATAGAAATAGAAGTGGTGTTTATTGCTGTGGTTACTCTAGCTTCACAGGCAGATACTTTTTGTAGAAGAGTGTTCTCTTTGTTTTTTAATTAACTGGATGTGTGGCCTTGTGGGTTTTTAGGGTGTTCCCTGCACCTTACGCGGTGTATCTCATTTTTTGGAAAAGAGAAGAAGAAAAAAACCCAGAAAAACAAAAGAGATGCACAACATCATCTGTTTCTTATAAATAAATAGACATGCTCCTTTGTACCTTTTCTTAAAACTTCACAAATTCATCAATAGTATGTCAAGCAACCATCTAGTCCAAAGTTTATTTTAATAAAAGTATAATGGCAACTCTTATATCTATACCAGATTAGATGATAATTTCCTGAAATACGTGAAATTTATGTCATCTTGAAATCTTTAAATGAATCTGGAAAATTGTCCTCTAAGCATGGTTATCAGAACAAAATTGAGTTTCACTCAAACCTCATATGTCCCTGAGACCCTATTGAACCCAAGTGCCATACTGTTGAATTTGAAGTAATTTCATTAGGTTTTAAGTGCACAGAAGACAAGATTGGGTCTGTCTGATCTTATTTTAGGTGAAGGGCATAACTCAAATTATTTTCCTACTCTGGTAGTGCTTAACTTTTTCTATATTTATTTATTTTTCTCCTCATGTAGCCTTCTATTCTCTCAAATATTTCATTTATGTAGGCCCTGTTGTGAATGGAAAAGTGTCCGGTCATTCTGTTAAGTAAACTTTATTAAAGTTTTGCTAGTTTTAAAAACTAGTTTTTCCAGTAGAAACACATTTTACCAACTTGCATTAGAGCAGTGTTCACTGCTTTCAGATATACTTGCTGCCTTTGTTGTCTTCAAAGTATTTAATGATCTTACCCCAAATGACTGTTTAAACAGTTTTGGTAACAGTTTTCTGAAATAATAGAAAATGTAGTTGCAGAAAGAAAGACGTCATTTACATTTTCTCTCTCCTCTTGCGAAGGAGGGAAAGTCCACAAGATTTCGGTTTCCTAATTGTCTTTACAATTTTTAATAAATGTGTCCTTATATATTTAATTAATGATTAATTGTAAAATTCATTAATTTTTCACACCTCTCAATAGTCAGTAAAAGTTTTACACTGAGCCTGTACCTTCTGCCTAGAATACAATAAAAACAGAGATCATAGGGATTTGTTATTTGTGAATATGTGATGACAAACTTCCAGGACTCCCCATTAGTGGAGTATGTTGCCTCTTATTGAGAACCATACTATAGCTTAGTGTTTTGGAATAAAACAGCCTGTTGAACAGCTAATGTGTAATTGTTGCAGCATTTGGGATTCTTATACTAAAAAGGATGTACCAGCTTGGAAGGCTGGGCAAAGCCCAATTCCTGTTGACATATCATTTTTGATGCTCTTGAAAAAGCATCTAAACTTCTGTAAATAGTTTTCCAGTGGTGATTAGATATGTAGTCTGTCTGCTTGCTTACCATAAAAATAATAATGCTGCTTCTAACATCATTACACCCAGCGTACTTAATAAACATGGTAAACACATTTTTCATGTAAGTAAACTGAGGCAGAAAAGAAGATATTCAAACAGGTTATTCAATAAGTCAGTTACAGATTACAGGAATAGAATTAATATCTCTACACTGGAGAATAGGAAGAAGGACCAGGACATTAGAAAGTGTTCTTAACTTGATTAAAAAACTTCCTTTGGCTCTCTGGGTATACCAAAGTTAAATATTTTTGTTATCATTACTTACAATGGTAATAAATGACAAATAAAAATATACAGAAAGCTAAGCACAACCATTTCTCCAAGCGAAGAATGGTGATCTAAAAAGGCTTGGACAAATGAAAAGACAGAAGATGAGAGAAATTAATGTAAAGGCTCAAAAGCTGAAAATTAGTGAATTCCCATAAATACAAATACATTCACACATCTCATCATTCAAGACCATCATACACATGACTTTCCACTGTTAAATTTTCGTAGTTTTTTCTGCCAGTCTTCCAGAATATCAGGAGATCAGCACAGCTAAACTGTTTCAGTAGTTGTTGAAATGGTTCAATACACTGCTGCCTAGAGAGAAAAAAATGCAAAGAACTGGCTGAAGAGCAGGATAGAGAAAAATGAAATTAGAACGAGAGCAAGAGGGGAAATACTGTTAAAGTAGTGCTAATCAGAAAGACCTAGAAGTTAGTAAAATGATGAAAAGCCAGAATCAAGGTTAGAATCTCTACTGTGATATAAAAGTTCATGTGTTTTTTCCTCTCTTGATCACGGTTTTCATCATGACATAGTAGCTTTAGAATTCACCAAACTGACAGAGGCCAAGATAGATGATAATTCAGCCACCTTAGCCAGTATCGTTCCGTTTTTTGAGTTGTGGTGAGGGGAAATGTGCTGTTTCTACTGGATTAAGTCCACTGATCTTTCGTTAACCCAGTCAGATTAGTTTCCAAGCAAGTTTTAGAAGAGGAAATGAAATAAAGGTTTTAAAAAATACGAAGAGGGAGGAAATAAATCTTCTCCAAACTAAGTAAAACTTCTCCAAACCAGATGACTTAATAAGTATTTTGTCTCAAAAATTATGAATGTAAAAAGAGATTGGGGGGAAAGAGAATTGCAGAATCATATAAAAAGTGAAGATGAAGGAGAATCTTAATTCCAGATGGATAAGCGGAAGGTGGCTTGGAGATGAAAATAACTATATGCAACTATTGAGTTGAAACATGGCTGAAAAAAATATTGTCATAAAATAGAACAGTTGAATCACTGCAGAATTAGCCACTCTAACAGTCTTCTTGTCTTGCTTTCAAGAGAGAGTATGACTTGAAAAAGGTGTTTCCAGACCACGTTACATAGTATACATGTTACATTTTCAGCTGGACTGGTGCATTTTGTGTCTGATGACTTGACACCATAATTACGTCTCTGAGGTAACACAGAAGTGATTTTTACTTCTTAAACGGCATTGTAGAAGAAGAAGGTTTCACTGTCTTAAGGAGCTTAAGATGCAGTTTCATTCTCAGTCTGATGCACAAATTTCACCGAAGGCATGCAGTTACTGGCAAGCCATCCTATGCAAATTTCCGCTAGAAGGAAAGTTGACCCCTTGAAGTATTCTTGACAAATCTTTCCTCAATACTAGAAATTAATAACATAGGTCAACTCTGTTTTCAAGACAAGAATTTTCTCAGTTGAAATAAAGAGAAGAAACTGAGTTAGCCTTGCTGTTAGTAGCAATTGCTGAATTAGGTCAAGGATATTATTAAACCCATTGCAGTAGTACAAGGGCTCATCTTCCCAGCACTTATGGAATATTAATATGTATCAGTTTAGAAAATGAGAAAATTATCTTTGGAACAAGCATTTATTTGACGTTTACATTTGTACAACTTAATGCTGTGTGTTGACAGAAGTAAACTAGACTGATTATAAATATCTGCTTTTAGTTTTTTAAATGTGTTCAAGATAAGTAGGAGTCCTCATGGAGATCCTAATGGGCCTGCTGTGCATGCAGAGCCTGCAAGTACAGCCTGAAGGATGAGCCCATTTATAGTGTCCTGAGTGTACAAAGCCCAGCAAGCCCAGAGATTTTCAGCCAGTAGCATGCTGACACTCAAGGACAGACTGGCCACAGCTGGCCACAGCTGTGTGATTGGAACAAAGGTGGTAGAGCATTTTGTGCTTAAGCTTCCTTTGGGAAATTGCACCTTCACAGCAGGACAGACATAAAATATGGATCACATCTGTAATTCATATAAGCTAGTGTGCATCAGTGGGGGTGTTCTGTAATGGAATTAGCCTTCAAAGGGAGATGTCAGCTGTAGGGATCACAAAGCCCTCTATTATGCATGTGAATATATATGTACATGTATTTATATATTAAATCAGTAATCTGCAATTTAGGTTGAAGGTTTTGTTTGTTCCTGATGAAAGGCCATAGAAATTCTGATGCTGCCACAGATAAGTATATGGCCAACAGTGTTTAGCTTTAAACAGGTAGATCTCTGTTTTGATTTACACTTGCAGCACTCAAAATGGCAGAATCAATTTGTTTGAAAATTGGTAAAACAAATTTATTGTGGGCTATGACCTTATATGCCGAGCTTCATCCCAGAAGTATTTTTTCTTTATGTTTGAATTATAAATCTCAGAAAAGCAGTTTTTATTGCAGAAGTATTGACATAGTTTTAACTATAACGGTGTGGCTATAATTTTGTTAAACAGTAGGTATGTGTATTGCTAGCTGTTAACTAATATTTCTCAAATAGTAGATGTTGAACAGAGAAGCCAAAGAAAAAACTGCAGTGGTAAAAAACAGTAAGAAATTGATATGAAGAATTAATAAAAGGGCAAAAAACTACTATAGGAATAACCCAGGATGAAAATTGTTCGGACAGCTGAAATTGCTAAGAGTATATGTGGAGATAAACATACATGGACTTTTATGGGGTATGTGTTGTATTTACTGTGTATTTCAAGACTCAGTTTTGGTAAGAGAATACAACAGCACTCTAATTTTGTAATATATAAGATTATAGAAGGCAATAAAAGCAATTATTGTGGCTAACTGCCACATGGCTTAAAATAGAATTTGAGTGCAATTTTACTATGTACTACACTGTATCTGTGCTTGAAAAAAACCTATTCTGCCTTTTTTGGAGGAAACGTGGGAAGTGCTGATTATCCCATGTAGTATAAAGATACAAAGATGTCTGATCCTGAATTATTTGCTTAGGGCAAATACTTGTTTTCATCTGTGGCGCGCACTCTTAAGATACTCAGATTTTATTGGATGTCATTTAGTTCAGATTTAAACACACTGAGAACAGCTGAGATATGTGTTGCATTCATGTTTTCATTCAATAACTTTCTTTCCATTTAAACTTAATTAATTAAAAAATAATTTAGGCTAAAGTTCCTAGCAAGTGCACATTATTACTTAATAAAGATGTACCTTTGTGATAATCAGATAAATTCTCCACAAACATTCATAAAGCTGATGTCAGTAAGATCTTATGTTGACATAAAAAGAACCCAGTTAAATTATATCTTATTTCAATGGGCCTACATTTTAAACGATATATGAAAGGATGAGATTCTTTAAAAAACCAGGAAAGAAACAATCATCTGCATTGACATTATATTCTTTATTAATGTCAAATTTGTAAGTTGGTAAGCGTTCCAAGGTCATGATTTATTGAGTGATATTTGTTACCTGAAAATAGAAGGACAATATGTTAGAGGCAAATTTTCTATCACTGGAAATCGAAGACCAAATAAATTAGAATATATTGTGATTTTTCACCTCTTCAAAAGTACTAGAAGATTATGTAGGATAAGAGACAAGCAGCAGCTATGGCTGTGGTGACAGCTTTCTGTATCAGCCACACCCTTATTTAATGTGTAATCACAGGCTTGTCTTGAGGACAGGCTCCATATTTTTTTTCAAAAATACAGTAATTAGTATGAAAATTTGGTAAAACTGGTTTGTGTTTCAACACGAGTCCAGTTTTTTTTCTAAACCATCTTTATCCAAAGTGGGTTAGGTTTTATATCTAAATCTAGTGGTCTGGCATCTCTGTACATTTGAAGTATATGGACTTCTGAGGGAGTATATAAACAAGAAGCATACTGGATAAACTGTTCTGTGAATAGGCACAACAAGCTAACATTTACAAGATGCCCTCTTAATTGCTGGTTTTCTACTCTTTCCCTGCATCTGCACTTTCTTGATGGTAGTCAAGAGTGAAATTGGAGGGCTTGCCATGGTGAGAATCTCTCTGTATTTATATTTCTGCACATGCTTGAGCAAATTCTGGCCCGTTTAGCCTTTAGACCATATCAAATTCTACTCTAACATCTTACCCTTCTTTTTGTGGTGTCTCATAGCAACTCAGCAAAACTGTTTTCTTAGCCTCCCTGACACCTTTTCATCAGCATGCCTTCTTTCTCTTTAATAATTTCCTTTATTTTCTTTTCTGTTTCCATGGTCTTCTGGCCTTGCTATTGACCTTGTACAGCAGAACAAAAGGGGAATTCTTGAGCTTTTCCTGTGGTTAGTGACCACTAAATGTTAAAAAAAGAACTGTTCTTACTTCCTAACACCCTGTGTTGATAACACAGCAAGCTAACAAATCTTTTAAATCACAGCTTTAAGGTTCCATTGGTCTGGGAAGCGAGCATCCTACAACATTTAAGTACAATCTTATAGTATCATCAGCTCCACTGAATTCTCTGCTTGAGGCAGGTTGACATGTTCCGTCAGCTCAGAAGCATATTGCTTGACTTGCTCTTCAGTGCAAATCTAATGGGGATTAATGGCACCAACCTCAGGGCACTCAGGGGCTTGTTCACCCTACTTTGACTCCAGGCAGCTCCCTAGAATGCTGAGGAAAGTGCTCTGGCTTAGGTTTGTCATAATGTCTCAGTCAATTCACTAAGAAATGCCTACTTTAGGGAACCCAATATTACAGGACAAAAGAGGCCTTGCTAAGTGTGAAGACACTTTTTATGTCTTTCTAGTACCTAGTGCACTTAGAAATTCTATCAAAATTTTGTTCCTGTGATGCTACAGTGCAGTTGTTCACTCTGTTTAGCAGACTGTCCCTCTTTTCTGCAGGACTGTAAGTTGCATGTGTATAATAAGTTAGAAAACTTGGAAGTTTTATTTCTTATCATTTTCACAGGAGTATAAAGTTAAGAAATAGATTTTACTGAAAATGGCAAAATGGAATGTTTCATTGGGGAAAATGGAATTAAAATGATTTTGTTTCCATTTGAGTCAAAAGAGAAGCTTATTCTTCCAATCCAGAATGCATCAAGGTGCCTTCTTTTACTTCTATAGGAACTCTTACTAGGAATATAATTCCAGATTCCTTTTTTTTAGCTCAGTGTCCCAAGTGGACAGCAAATGCTACATCCCAGAACACAGTAATGTTCTTCTCCTCCCCCCTCCTCCAGTATAGACTATATATCTTTAATTTAGAAGGCTGGAATTCAGTTTTAACTCTCAAGTTCAGTTTTTACTACTTGTGTAGATGCTCTGCACTAATTGTGTTGGTCCAGAAGAATCTCCCCAAAGAAATTGAAATCACACATGACATAGTATGAAAAAGAGCCCCTTGTGTATCTGAGTCTGATATCTGAGTACAGGAAGGTTTAAATGTTTAAGTAAAACAGGAGCAACCTTCTCTAAAAGTCAATTCTTATCTCATACAAACATTGCACTGGTAAAATAAGATTGGATTGCAATAACTTCTTTCATTGTAAAACAATACTAATTATAAACATTTATTATGGTGCTATTTCTCAGTTAGAAGATTTTAGTTAACGCATGTTCTTTGCCACTCTGATGTTTCAGAAATCATCCCAAAAAGTTCACCACAGATCATAATAATTTAAATGATATCAGAAGCCTATAGAAATGGAAGTTTTTTCAATGTAGAGGACAAGTCTGTGCTTTTTATCTAGTTTAATGCTTGCTCAAGTGGACTTTATTTTATGAAGTTGTCTATAGTATTTATTTTTCCTTACCTATGGTAAATTATTTTAAAAGTGTCTACTCTGGAAATCTTGAAGAAGGAGATGGATAGACACACATTAGTTCAGAATGAATGCTTTTTAGACGTTACATTAAAATACTACTACTATGTTTATCCATCACATTCAATTGTGTAATCTGAACTACTGCCAATTTTTAAGACAATATCCAACAATGTAACTTTGTTTCTGAAGCATGGGTTTCTAATTTTATGTGCTGAAACATCTAACATAGCAGTTTATAAATATTCATTGAATCCGTTAAACAGCTGGTCTCTCTCTCCCTCTATTTTTCTTTCTTTTTTTTTTTAAATAAATATACACTTGTGAGTTTTGCATGCTTTTTCTTCTTGGAAAATGTGCTTTTCATCAAAGCAAAATTCTTTTCATTCCAGCATACCTATTTTGAGAATTTTTCTGGAATCCAGGTGTAGTGTTTTGATCAAAAAGAGAACAGCTTCACTCCCCTACTATGTAGGAGATGCAAGACCAGATTCTCTTTTCAATTGTTATTAAATGTAATGATGCAAGATCTAGATTCTTTTCAACTGTTATGAAATATAATGATTTGGTTTTAAAACAGAGCCATTTTTATAATGATTTATCAAATTGTAAATGACTTAAAAATGGTTCGCTGGATGAATAGAATGATCTAAACAGCTTCAGTGAGGGTGACTGAGAGAAACTGACCCCAAAATATTCCAGAGTGACCTTAAGGGAGCTCTCACTTAGGATGTGAAAGACCAATAGATTAAGGGACCTGAAGTTGACATTTGCCACATACTAGGTGAGTATTCTCACCTTGTCCGTGGTGAAAAGCCCTCTGACTCTCTGTTTCATTCTTTTCTTTCTCTCTTTTTCTTTTTCCAGAAAGTCATATAGGCTTTTGGTTTCATTTCAGCAAATATTTCCTATTCTTGATACTTCAGGAAGAGTTGCATTGCAAAGAAAGATTTCAGGTACTTTAAAATGAAGCACCATCTTTAAATGTAATTTAAAACTTTAATATTAGCAGATATTAAATACATTTTACAGAATGAGTTTGGAAATTAAGTACATCTTTCATTTCTCATCTGTTCAATCTCCAAAGTTATATGTAAATATACAAACTGAATTCTGCTAAAACTTCATCTCGCAAGAGAAGCTGCCTGTAAGTCAAACAAGGACAAAGACTAAAATTTACCTTGTCATGAGAAAGGAAATTGAACAATTGTCTGAACTACGTTTTAGTTCTTCAGTTAATGGGTGGCAATCTGTGGCAGATCATATTTATATGAGAGACTGGGTTCATCTACATTTTGTTTCTCTGCTGTATGACACAGCTTGGCTAGGCCATTGTCTGATGAGCTAAAGCACCACCTTGGTTATTCACAGATAAATTATGTTTAGAAATATTCTGGAGAAAACTTAAAGCACAAGAGGGATATGAATCTACTTTCTAATCTCAGTCTACGTGATCTGAGAGAAAACTGTGGATGATGCGAGTTGCTCTGAGTACTTTTACATCTTGCTATTGTCATTTTTCTTTGCGAAGTTCCATTTTACTGAATTGCTTGTTGTGATTTACTGATTAAGTTTAAGAAAGCAAGGAGATGGGTCTGCTTACGAACAATGGAAAAGAGATGTAAGAATAATATTGTCTACAGTGTCTGCTTAGACTATCTGATCAGTGTTCCTGGCTTGGGATAGCTACTCATTTGCCTAGAGAGGTTGAGACTTGAAGGACTTTTCACAGTAAAGTTTTATGGACATGGGTTGATCTATAGGAAAGGACAGGAAGCAGTTCAGCCCTTTTATTGATTCTTGAAATTTCTTAGGAGCAGCCTAAGAAAGCATCTGATAATTTGGTGCTATGTGTATCTGGACCTAATAACTATCTAACCAAATCTCTCACTGGTAAGTGAGTTTTGCTTGAATTGACGAGAGGATGATAGGACGAGAGGAAACAGCTTCAAGTTGAACCAGGGGAGGTTTAGATTGGGTATGAGGAAAAATTTCTTCACTGAAAGGGTTATCAAGCATTGGAACAGGCTGCCCAGGGAAGTGGTTGAGTCACCATCCCTGGAGATATTTAAAAGACTTGTAGATGTGGTGCTTAGGGACATGGTTTAGTGGTGGACTTGGCTGTGTTAGGTTTACGGTTGGATGAGTTTAAAGGTCATTTCCAACCTAAATGATTCTATGATTCTATGATTCTATGATGTGGTGTGGATGCCTGCGCTGAATGTGTTGGGAACAATCTCCAGTGAAAATCATATGGAAGAGACAGTAGGATTCTGTGGAAACCAAGAGGGTCTGAGGTTCTGCTAGGAATATGGTTTGTTTGTGTGTGTGAATGCATGGATTATTCCTTACTTTTTGACTGTGCTGCTCAGAAATGCAGACCTTACTAGGGTACGATTCTCAGAGAATGGAGAAAGCAAAAGCCACACCTACATGCAAAGAGCAGTATGAAATTAGCACCGATAAAGATTCCAGTAGTTAATTTAATAGAAAATAATTAAAATTAAGCCTGTTTGAAACAAGAATATGAAGCAAATATGATATTGTGTTTGAACAAAAATTTAAAAGTATCAGAAAAAAATAAAAGAAGCTGATTTAACTACATCATTCAAAGCCTATTTCTTACCAGATTTCTAAGAAAGCCCATTTTAACATCAGTTTTATGTTTCAGTTTAATGTGAAGCATTTTCCGTAAGTTGCCAGAGTAGAGAATAGGATGTTTACATATTATTACAGAAGAATTCATGGTTCATAAGTACTTTAAATTTGATATTTCTGGTTGAAGGATCCTGACTGGCTATAGAATGAATTACATTTTATATCCATCTGGTTGGTGTACGGAGCTGGAATGAAACATGAAGAAGTAAAAAATGAACAATTAAACTAGGCTTTTTAAACATAGTAGTAAAGAGATAAATCTTGTTTGAAGTGTACAAATATAATGTAATTTATCTTACAAGACTGACATGTGAATAATTGCAGCTATGTATTTCCCTGGTGAAATAAATTCCACTTACATATCACGCTGTTGTGCTCTGCAACTCAGCTTTTTTCCACCCTTTTACCATCTAACACTAAACAGCACACATCAAGGTGCAGAAAAAATTTCCCTTCAAAGCACATCATCCACATGAACAGCCTTATTTGAAAGGCTTAGAGGATGATTAGTTCCTCAAGCTATATTCCTATTTTAAAAGGTACAGAGAATAATATATGATAGTCAGCAGCTTGTATAAAATTTAAAAATAGTGAATTTGTTTTAATCTTGACACACAGATTAGACATTCTGTAAAAAATATATTAAGTATATTAGTTTATAAACATAATTTTTGTCTTTGAATTGATGTCATTAAAAAATGGTATTTTTCCATTTAAGCCAGAAGCTATGTGCAAACTTCTCAAAGATACATTTTCTTCTTAGTAATATATCTTTATTGATTAACCAAAAGCAAAAAAGAAAAAAGAAAAAACCTTTGAAACTCTCTTTGAACCCTAAGGGGCAGTTATGGTCAGAAAATTGATTGACTGTAAAAGGGTTGTTTTTATGATAGTTTTGAATAAGAGCCTACTTACCTTGTTAGCCAAAACAGATTTGTATTATTTGCACATATTCGTATCACACTCAGCACAAAGGGTGCTTCTGTTTTTTGCTTTGTTTTTTGTCCTTATCTTAGATCGTTTCATGAAGTGAGATGGAGAGTGGTTGGGTAAATAATAAAACCAGCAGAACTGAAACAGTAGTACCAAGCAGTGGGATAGCAACCACTTACCCAGGATCAGTAGCATCTGACATAATCCATCTGATCATGCTCTAATATGCTGTATTCTCTATGTGCCAATTTCCGAGGCTGTGTAAAGGACTACAGCAGATTGCAATAATCAATGGCTTTTAATTTTATTTAACTTTCTAACTCATTTTTTCAGGGATTATTTCCATATATAGTTTGTTTCTGATCACACTAAGTTTTAATCAACCCACAGTTCTTCACAGTACTATTTTCTGTAAAAAGTAAACTAAAGTAATGGCATTGCATGTTCTAATGTCCTAATTTATTGACTCTGGAACAGGGATAATTGTATGTCTGATTTGAAATGAATTACTTTTTTTTGTAAGAAAGCTGCATATTAACTTGAAGCATTTGAACATGCCTTCTTGCCCAAGTCCAGAAACAAAAAATTTAGGTCAGTTAAAAAATTATTCTAAAATAGAAAACATTCAATACCATACAGTAAAATAATTTGCTATACAAATGATAGCTTTTCTGGTTTAAACTGGTCTATTCACTCAACAAAAAAAAAAAAAAAAAGAAGAAAGATGATTTTTTATGTACATTTGAGTTAGATTAACTTATACCTTTAAAAACAACAAAAAAAACCCATATACATTATCAGTTTGTTTTTTAAACTTGGGTTCAGTTCACAAAAACTTGAAATCTTCTATTGTCTTTTTTCCTTCCTATTTTCTACTGATAGTGTTTTTCTTTAAAGTGCTTTGATAAGCATTAAGGTCCATTTCAAAAACAAAGTTTCAGTACAAAGGTAGATTTTCAGCTCAGTTTCTTTCATTAATTTGTTAAAGGAATTTGGGTGAAATGATAGTTCTGTGATATGTCTGAGGTAGTTCTGACTTTAACTGAGAGAATCTGGACTGCTTTTGCATAGCATATTAAAATATTCATAATTCATTAATCAAACCTGAGCTATCTAACAGCAACAAAATTCCAGGATGTGAATACACGTAGATTGGCCTGTTGCTAAACTAAAACTGGATTCTGATGTCCTTCAACTTCTGTAATAGCATCTTTCTTGATCTTCTTGCTAAATAGCATTCCTTGACGTGACCAAGCGAGTCAGAAATTCAGAGCAAAAAAATGACTAATAATTGTAATATTTCATTCATCATTAAAGTTCCTCCTCAGATAATTAAAGTATTTGATTCTTTTTAATCTAGGAAAAAGAACAAAATTATTTATTGTTTTTTGTATATTGTAAAAATAAATTGAGACTGAGGAAATAGACATATTCTTTGAAATTTCATATGCGCTGCTAGTTCTCAGAATGAAAACTTTTTTAAAAAAGCTTTTAAAAAAAGCTTTAAAAAAAAGAGAGAGCTTTTTAAAAGTTCATTGTGACAGAAAATAACATGGATTAGAAGCAGCAAGTGATTAAAAACTGATCAAGAGATGGATTTAGGCAACAGTCTACAACTTTTCTAAGAGTCGGGGGGAAATCATTTAACCTCAGAAAAAACAAATGACTGGGGCCAGAGCAAGATTCCATGTCATGCACAGTTATCTGTTCATTAAATTATCTTTAGCTTCTTATGTAGGACCCTGCTCCTAATTCAATTTTTTGGTCCTTCTCCTTGAAGAGGATGAAAAGATATAAAATACACATTAACGGTAGAAGCTTAAGATTCCTCTTTCTCCATGTTGACCTGGGGGTTAATCAGTCTCTTGCTGGGTCTTTACTCTTTATGTACACTGACCATCAGGCAGACTTCATGAGAAAGTATCCCTGTATTTTGTACAGTATTAAGTTTCTAGACATAACGTACTATGTTTCCACAATGCTGAAAAGGAAATGAAAGCTTTACACTTCTGTTGGTCCAGCAGAGAAAAAAAAATTCCTTCTCTCCCCATCTTCTCAAAAAAACTGCGTGGGAAAGTTAGAAAAATAAGAACTGTGGGACATCGGCCACCTTTCACATTATGGGACTGTCTCTCCACAGGATTTTCATACACAAAATGCTGCAATGGTTTGTTGTCATTAAAAACTTTCTGAGATGGAGAATGCTAAAACTGTAACACAATATAGCAATTACCAACTCCAATTAATTTCATAATACATTACCAAATTTTCAGTGTATTAATATATCCAAAGAAGGACAGTGGTGATACAATAAGAAAAATGCACCTGCTGGCATTTAGCAAAGATTTTTTTTTTATTACTTCATTGTACTGCAACCCTACAATTACCATCATCGTTCTCTCTCTTTCTCCTCTCTGCACCTTACTGCCAGCTAGCCAACAGAGGGAGACCCTGAAGCCCAGTAAATATGATTTTGCCATTTCTAGCAGAAGCCTCATGGGGCTTTGCGCTGGCCTGGGTGGAGCTGGCTGACCCACTGCCTGGGGGTGAGTGACTCTCCCCTTCCCCAGGGTGAGCCGGGGTTGTGCGGTGCCGTCAGTGGTGTGGGCCGTGCTGAGGGAATGTATGGAAATAAACTTAAGTGAGCCCAAGACTGAGGAGGAAGAAACTCTCTTCATGAACATGGCATGCTCCCTGGTGAAGGGCTGAGCGTGGCAAGTTGCAAGTCTCCCTGCTGCCCCCACCTGCCCTTCTGTGTGCACACTCACTGCTCCTCTGGAGGAAGCCGGACACAGCCCATGTTCAGGCCCCCAGAAGCCCTGGAAGGGTGGACATAACCTAGAGCCGAGGGTGGAGAATAGGAGGGGGTAGGAAGGGTGTGATTTTTACAATATTTTCAACCACATGGTTATTGAGTGGTTTTTGTATTTGAGAATGTGGACTGTAGAAACTGTGAGCACATCAGCTGCACCAGCACTGCTTTGTTAGTACCACAGGCACGACAAGGTCCCTTTTTCCCATGACAGGATTTTGAGGGTAACCAGTGGGGGAAAAGGTGGGCAAACCCTTCAGTGATTCCCAGGCACAGTGAAATGGTGAGCTACCATCTGCGAATGCATCTCTGCAGGTGGCCAGGGGTGACAGCAGAAGACTAGGAAGGCAGAGCTTGTGTCAAGTCTGCCAGCTGATTGTGTGATTTGATTTGATTTGATTTGATTTGATTTGATTTGATTTGACTTGACTTGATTTTATAAGCAGTTCAGGTGATGGAGGCTCACCAAAAACCTGAGGAAAGGGAAGAGAGAGGGTTTTGCTTTGGTCTTGCTGTCAGGCTGCAACTCCAGCTGGGCAAACTTTGATATGGAGAGGAGGCAGCAGAGGTGCTGGTGGCTCACATTGTTAGCCCAAACCCTGAGAGGGAGAAAGAAAAGAGGCAGCCTCTGAAGCAGTCTGAGAAGAAGTGGGACCCAGGTTAAAAACTCAGGGTTGCTGCAATGTGATTTCAGTCTCTGGTCATAGTCTGAGGAGATCAGAGGTCTCTGTTTTCTGTTCTTTTTTGTGACCTGGTTGAGTGTTTGGGTTTTTTGGCAGGTTTTTCTGTGAACTGAGGGAAAGGGCAGAAGGCCAGACACACCTGTAGGGGAGTCAAGGAAGAGAAGAAGAGCAAATTCCCCCACTCTCCTGACCCCATCCTAGATGCCCGTCCTGCTGCTACATGAGCTCTCAGGGCTGAACTGGGTAAAGGAGTTATACATTGGGAACCAAAGCCCTGGGGCTGGGCTTCTGGCCCAGGGGTTCCTACAGTGTAACTCTCCAGAGCTTCCTCTGGGAAAAGTGACGTCCAAAGGGGAGAGAGGAGTACAGCACAGTAAAAAGGAGGAAAAAAAAATGCAAGGAGGTAGAAAGCTTTAAAACACAGGTTTGTTGACTAAGTGCTCTCTGTACTTAAGCAGCTCTCAGTGAAGTGAGGTAGAGTTAACTGCATAAGCCAGAATGTAAACCTGTAAGGGATTGTTGTAATTGATGCATTCAAATAGACATTTATTTTGAAAGGAAAGAAGAAAAAGATAGAGGTAAAAGTTTAGGTGCAAGTGCTTATTTTTTTTCAGTTGAAATATCAAGTTTTATTTGTTTGTTCTAAAAAAGATGTAAGAAACAAGGCTATTGGATCACCAAACAGTTCCTTAAGCACACCAAGTCTTACCTAGTAGTAAAGTCATTCATAAAAGATACTGCAAAATGTATTGAGAAAGCAACAATGCTGCTAATTAGCTGGAATATCACCAGAAACTCCTCCAGAAGGAGATGCTTTGGTTGGGTTGACAAACATAGCTATTCATAGCAGTCTTGGCTGCAGGTTTTTTGTGGGTTTTTTTCCATAGGTAGAACAGAAGGATGAACCATCTATTTCAGTCCTATGGGTATTGTTAGCTGTGTAATGCATAGCTTTGCTCTGGATTTTGTTTTGGTTTGGTTTTTTATTACCATATCTCAATATGGGAAAAACAAAAGCTAGGATACTTTTCTCTTGAGGTCAATTGCCATGGCTGAAGTTAAAAACATAAGAAAAATATGCATCTAGGTAAAGAGAGAACACAGGCACACTTTAAAGTGTTTTTTCTATATTAATTTGGATTAGAAGTGTTACTGTTACTGTAACTAGACTAATATCTATTTGTTAGGCTCCCTATATATAGTGTGTTCTTTTTCCCATAACGCTACTTGGAATGTAACAACCCAGAGATGGATGCCTTGAACTCCATCTTCTCTGTCTGTAGAGATAATTTAACTAGATTATGATCAGACTGTTAGTGCTGGACAGCACAAATCAGTCTGAAAGCAAAGTAGATCGTATTTTCACTTTGCCTGAATTCAGCTGAAAATCTGATCCATGCCTAAGTTAGTTATACGCAGAAATTCGGTGTGTCACTTTGTGGCCTGCTTAGATCTCAGAACTCAAGGAGTCCAATCCATTTACCTCCCTCCTAGATGGTATTTTCTGGACATTCCAGGTTGAAGTGTTCCATACATTTGGACTGGCAGGAAACGCTTCCCCTCCACCCTTGCTCCTTCACAATTAATTGCACAGAGGAGAATACAATCACACGTTTTCTAAGAAACTGGATTGGGTTGTGGAACCCAGCAAATAATCCCTTTGTTCTCATTTGAATTTAGACCTCTGAGTTCAAGGAGATTTTAATGTTATGAAGAAACTTCCTTTAACTACCAAATAGCACATTATCTACAAAACTCAGAGAAGATGTGTAAACTGAAAATTGTGCTCTCTTACACTCCCTTACATTCATTGAGTTTTTCAGAACTGTTTGCTTATCTGAGGTTAAATGTTAAGGTGCCAACGTTGATGCAAATAACAAACTAAGGAGGTAGAATAGAATATTAAAAAAATGCATTAAATATCATATTTTTTTATAATACTTCTTTGTATCTTTCAGTTAATTGTTTTTCATGTGATCTAGAGGAATGCACAGACTGATGATGTGCAGATACAGGTTAAATCTAAAGCACATATAGGCTCGGATGGATTTGCTATAGAGGTAATGTAGCTTTACTTGGTCTGCTTGCACTGTGAGGGTTGGCATACATCTTGTATTATATGATCAATGTGATCTATCTTTGGCTTCAGAGTATGCTCTTAGCTGGGGCTCTGTTGATGTTACTCTGATACAGTCTGTGAGTTGGGGGAAAGCAAACAGTGCAACTTTTGTGAACTTTACATCTATTTGAATTTCTACAGATCTCTGAATTTTGATGTTTTCTTATTGTGGATGGATCCATCTCTTCAATCACTGTCCTGCATTGAATGCAGTTTTATTCTCCTTTTATCCAGACACACTATATAATATATTGAATTCCATAAACTCTGTGTATAATGAGTTCACTTTTGCTAGATATCCACACTCCATATTCCACAATTAGACTTTTGATCATCTTCCGTGAGTGAGCTGTCCCATGGGCAGGTAGAGGGTTTTTTTAAAAGATAAAAAGAGGTAGTATGAGTCAGTGAGCATGCTGCAAGACCAGGGAGGGAAACAGATACTTGCACAGGATGTATGGACTCATTTCTTCTGTTATCAGATGTGAATCTCAAAAAACCCCACAGCTGAATACATTAACTGCATGTCAAGAATTGTCCTTGAATATCCCAGTTTGCTATTTGAACTTGGACTGCTTGTATATCTACCTATTTTTCCTTTTTGGGGTTTTGAAGTAGTTTTCATTTGATTTTTGTTCACAGCAAATATCCAGGACTGTATCTTTTTTAGTGCTGCACACCTTTAACTTAGTATTTAGAGCTGAGATTGCTCAAGGACTGGTATCCTTACTACTCAGTCTTCAGACTTGCACATTTTCTTCTCATCAGTGCTTGAGTACAGTGGCCATGTACTTCATGCTCTAGAATTTGCACATACTTTTAGGATAAAAGCCTATGAAAGCAAAGGAGCTACTGTATTTATTTAGGGTTTTGCTTTTATCCTCTGCTTTTCCATAGCTTTGTTAGCCTAATAGGTCTCTCTATTGAATCCTTTTAAGATGCTCTGAACTATCAAAGATAATCCTACATTTTGTGTTTTGTCAAATCCAGTTGATCATAGTCCTAATTCGTTCATCTCTCCATACCAACATCCTTGTAATGTTTTCCTTATACTGTTGTAGGTTTGTTTCACAGGCATGATGGGTAAGATTTTGAATGGTTACTTTGAAACTTTTATGAATTTACAGTAAGAGTAAGACTGTACTTCATTGAGGAGGTTAACATGATCCCATAATTTTCATAATACGAATAGTCAGACTGACTGAACTCTGGGATAAAATGAAATAATCTACTTCCCTTTATTGGATAAGTTTTGTTTTCAGTGTGACACTCAGACTTGTAGTTGCATCCCAAAGGGCAAGTTTTTATATATATGGACATTTTTAAGGCTTCACTGTTTATGTGTTGTTTTTTGGGTTTTTTGTTTTTTTTTTTACTTTTTCTAATTTTGGATGCTTTTAGGAGCACTAAATTCCAGAATACAATTCTGCCCTTTGAGGGAAATTTTGATCACTATAAGAACTCTGGTTGATCGCCTAACATCATTACTTATTTCTGATGCTTCTAGGTCTACTTTTATTTGAAAGATTACTTTCAAGGTTTTATTAAGATTTTTGGAGGCAAATATTTGTTTTTGATTAACAAATATTTCATTCAAAAATGCTTTTTGGCTCATTGCATCCAGGACAAGAGCAGACGTAAGCATGTAATTCAGTCCTTTCCTGAATCATAGGTCTGTAAGTCTCTGAGGTAGTGAATGTGCAAATTATGAGCAAAATTCAGTGTTCGTATTTATTTCAAGACAGAGTTTTGCCAAGAGCAGAAGGATAAGAAATATCCACGAGAAGAAATCTACACTGTATGTTCCTTGTTTAGTTTCTAAATTTTATTTTTACCTTTCCTTTCAAGCAGAAAGGGTTTGAGAAATCTGTAGCAGGTAGCACTCAGAATTACCAGAGTCCTCATGACTCCACATTGGCTCTAGACTCTCCTTGTCTTGTTTCAAGGCAGACACAGTACAATTGAATTTTAAAAACTTCTGGAACAGACTTCGGTTAGGAATCTTTCTTTGAATAGGGTATAAGCCTGTGTAGATTAGAAACATTCTTCTTTCATTTAACCTTTTTCCATATCTGCTCCATTTAAGATATGTTAATTCAAGAAATATAGATCTAAGTGGTTTTATATATATTTACATACGGTTTTTTGCAGTTGTATTATTTTTGTGTTGTGTGTAATAGTTGATTCTGTGGAGCTGTGCAGTTGAAAATGGTGTTGCAGGAAAATTTGTGACATTAGCCATTGAGATTTAGCTAGCATAAAGTAGAGTAAAATTGTAATCATGTAACTGTGGGCAGCATATTTTTAAAATTCACATTTTATATAATGTTCCTATTATTTCTTTTACACTGGAAATGTTGGTTGTTTTTTTTCCCATGTCTTGATAAATACTTTAAACTAGGTTATCAGTTGGGAGGGGAATATCATCAAAGAAAAGGATTTCAGAAAGCATAGTGGACCAATTTGCCTGACATTATGGGGATGTTGTGGTTTGGAAATAAAGCTGTTGCTGTGAAACTGCTACTCTATACATATATCCCCAGGGGCATACAAGGAGGAATTTTTTTCTATAAACTGTTAGTGTGATACTCTTATGAATTTCCTGAAAATAATCAACAGGCTGTTGATAGTGTTTCCCACAGAAGATTGGCTATTTTGGTAGGCAGTCATCCTGAACGGGGAGTCAGCTGTTCAAAATGCAGCCTGACTCCAAAGCAGCAGTCTGCAGTTAGAGATGTTACTTTTAGACTGGTAGGGAGGATGATACTTTGAGTATAGAATCCAAAAGGTGATAGCAGTCACTCATACTAGTATTTTCTTTTTTTAAGCAATAGTTGGAATATTCTTGTCAAATGTTAAACAAAACTGCTTGAAGTAAATGTATTATTTTAATATTCTCATGAGCAACAATATATTATTAGTAAGATGTAAAAATTAATAAAGACTATAATACAAAACTATTTCTATATCTATCACATAGACCTAACTAGATAACCACCTCAATTTTACACAATTATTTTACTTTTAAAATTATAGGTAATTCTTATACAAAATATTCATTATGGTAAAGAAACTGAGTCAGAAAGAAAAATAACTCACCCGAATTATCTAAGAAGCCAATGGGAGGTCCAGGAATAGAATCTGACTTTCCAGCATCTTGTTCTAGAAGTCTAGTTCTGAAAAATATATTGTATAACTTAGCATCACAGTAAGGAATTAAAAAGATTACAAAAAGAAATCACTCTTTGCAGAGCAAATTTTCTATTGGAATAAATTTGTCACTGAAGATTTTCCACATACATACTGCTTTTTATTTTGACACAAGCATATATCAGAAAAATCTAAATGAAATATTGCATTCTAAGCAGTTCATTTAAACAAGATTATTTATTTCTATTCTCTCTCTTTATGTGTGTTCCTGGTCGTTTGATCTTGGTTACATTTTAAAAAGGTAAGGACATCAAACTCCCAAGCTTTATTTCCTGTGGGAAAAAATATAGTACCAAGGGAGGTTAACTTTACTAATGAACAGATTCAAAATGAAGTATTTTGGGTATACTTGAATCAGACTGAAGTTTTTCAATTTAAAGAACTTCAGAATATTGTACTTTGTTACATACTGAATTTTTTTTTTAATGTTTCACAAAATGGAACTATCAGTTTCTTTCTCTGTCTCGGTAGAAAAGATAAATGTTGAAATGTCATATTTCCTATGCAACAGAAATATGAAGTTTGCATAACTCTAATTCTAGGATGTCTATTACTCTAGCAGGTAAATAGGCTTTTGTGAAAGGAATAAGTATTTATCCCACCATGAAGGCCCAAGCTATTTCTAGAGTGAGGCGAAAGTGCATATTAAAAAACGTTTTCATCATGAAATATGAGTCCCTCTAATTGTTTGGCATTGAAAGGTTTTCAACATAGCTTATGGAAAATATCAGTTTTACTAGCAATTTTCCAGCATTAACCTAGTACTTAGTTAAGTACTTACTGATGTCAAGGACATGGCTGTAATCAACAAACTATAAGGAATGTCTTTTTTACAGAAAGTGATGTTCCCGAATAATTGAGATGTGCAAATAGCATTGGAACTCTTTTTTAGTGCAAACCCAGAAGTTAATCATAATTTCTGTGATAGCTATTGTTTCAATGATGCATCTGGTTATTTCCCATCTTAGAGTAGTTAGCAAATAGTGAATACAGCTTGGTTGTTGACACTGCATTCTATTTTTAACTTGTTTTGGATCAGACCCAAAATCAATTGCTATCAATGGCAGTTTTCTGATCTATGTTAAGGAGAGTTGGATCTGGTTCTTACTCATCTAAAAGTTTTTTATCATTTTCCATAATACTGTCTGCCACACTGAATCACTAAACAGTTGCTGGGTTTTGTGCTTTTCTCTGTTTCATTATGAGACACGGCATCTCTCTTGACTAATGGGATGAAAATCAGTAATAATAGCAGTTAGCAAGTAAGTAACATTCTTTGAAGATGTCAAAACAAACAACAACAAAAAACCCAGTGAGAGAATTGATCTTTTTAGTAATTTTCCCCTAAATGACTAACAGACACAGGGTTTGCCATCTATAAAATAGATTTTTGGAGAATCAGAAGAAAAAGAAAACAGCAACCCCCACCCCCACCCCCCCACCTCATTTCACTGTGGAAATGAGCTGTTTGGGGAACTAAACTTGAGACTAAATGGCACCTCTGCACTTGTCTATATGGAAGACAAATGCAGGATTTGTCAACCCTGAGCCATCATATTTTGAGGACATCTACTTCCAGAAAGACCAGTCAGAACTGAAGATCATTAATACAAAAAGTGCCTGAAGAGTGTAAAGCGCTCTTCAGCAGCCTGAGAATACATGCAAGACGTATGGTGTGAATGTTACAAACTGCTTGTTTCTCCTTTGTATTTTAAATGTCAGTCTTCCATTGTCTGGTGGATTTCTTATATTAAACAGTATGTAAATTTGCTACTTACTACAAGGATTACTTTTTCAATCATGATGTCTTGCATCTGTGTCTAGTGGTGATTGCTTATATGTTCAGGATTGCTGAGAATTTTTTTTGATGTGTGTCTCTGTCTTCATGAGTAATACCAGGGCTTTAGATATGTGCTGACTGACAGCGCTGAAAGGTGGAGTTTTTTACATTTTCTTCTAAGTGTATATAAAATAGATAATGCATTCTCCATGACAGCTTCCTTTTGCCTAACTTGAAATCCTGATGGGACATCATTAGGAGAATTCTTCCTTACAGATCTTGGTCACTTTGGCTATGTCTGTATCAACAAATGAAACACACCAGGATCATTACGATGAGGGTGGTGAAACACTGGCACAGGTTGCCCAGAGAGGTGGTGGATGCCCCATCCCTGGAAACATTCAAAGTCAGGTTGGACGGGGCTCTGAGCAACCTGGTCTAGTTGAAGATGTCCCTGCCCACGGCAGGGGGGTTGGACTAGATGACCTTTAAAGGTCCCGTCCAGCCCAAACCATTCTATGATTCTGTGATTCTCTGGCACTGAGTCTAAAAAGCAGAGAACAGTAATGTAAGTAAATTCCCTTAGCTTCCAAAACAAGATAGTTTCATGCAAGCTCTCTCTTGTTCTTCGCTACCTCCTAAGGCCTGCACAGGAATAGCTTTCAAGAAAACACTGAGGCTGCAAGTGTGCCAGAAACTATTCTAATAATTTTGCGGTATGCATGATTGAGCCCAGTGCTCAGGAACATTCACAGACACTGGTTAATTTAATAGCATAGGCATATCTTTTGAGGCTGCTGAAAGGTTTGAAGTTAATTTCAAGTGCTTACTATGTTTTTAAATTATAGGATTCCATTTAATGCACAGGTTGGGAAACAATGTCAGGACACTTCCCTGTCTGGATCATCAGTGCACCCCAACTTCAGGTTTAACATGATAGAGTGCTCACCTGTCCCCTCATCTAGAAGTAGCTTAAAGATGCCAGATTGAAACCAACTGCAATGTTAATACTAGCAGTAACATCAAGTCAGTTGAATCCACCAAAGGTGAAGTGTAAGACAGTTAAAATGATGCCTAGTAAAGAAAAGCTACTGCTTGCTCCTGAGGCCACCTAAGTGGGGTATAGAGAATGATGCATGTCTTTGTATGGAAAGCTGAGCTCTGGTACCTTTTCAGCTCAGAGATGTGAATGCTGCTCTTCACAAATGAAAGCTAGCTCTGAACTCACTGGATGGGATGCTGATAATGATGTAACTGCAGAACTGCAGAGCTCAGTTTGGCCAGCTCCCATCTTCAGCCACCCTGTGAATTTCTCTTAAGAAAAGAAGGGCTAAATGTTGATTGTTTGACAGATTATTGAGTATTGTAGCAAATAAAGACTGTATCAAATCAAATATTTTTGCATTATACATGGATAGATTTTGTAGGATACACATACATTTTTGGGGTTTTGATTACTGCACAACAATTTTTCGAAACATCAAATAAAACGACAGAGTAAAACTGCAGGAGACTGGCACAGACATCCTATTTGCTTTAAGAAATAATGGTTTTGGAGTACATTGAATATGTGTTCAAACAACATCTTGTCCTTGTTTTTAGTTATGCTGCTGCCTCAATACCTAAACCATTCCTGTATTTGAATGCTTTATGCTTGCCACTTTTGCAGTGTTATTAAAAAATGTCATGTTGTCATCTCTTGCTGCTGCGGAAAGTCACAAAACTGAATGACGTAATTCAGGTATTGTTCCTGAACCACAATTGGGAGGATATTTGAATTTAGATTAATTTTTTTCATCCAGCTCCTAGTATTTTAACCCTGCTGGCTTTTAGCCCTGTAAGAAATCCCTGCTTTAAGGTATCCCTGCTTTATGGATATATAAACAACAAATTCTTTGGTTATATAGTATTATGTATGACAGTATTTATAAATGTACATTTTCTGGGTGCTTTTTGGTAACCGTCCTTGCAGTATTATTTTTGGTAATTGTTGTATCCTTTTGTTGGAACTGACTGTATTGGTATGAAATGCTCTTGTTAAATCTCAGTCTTTATAGGACCAAAACCTGAGGTCCTTTATTCTGCCAAAATCAACATTAAATGAAGCAAACAATGTAATTTTTTTGGTGTGCGTCAGAAAAATTGAAGCATTTTGGCATTCTGATCCTCAATTTTCTTAGGTCATACCTATGGAGAGATTGTCATCAATACCTAAAATTCATAGAACTGTAGAATAGTTGATGTTGGAAGGAACCTCTGGAGGTCATCTGGTCCAATCCTGTGCTCAAGCAGGGCCACCTAGAGCCAGTTGTCCAGGACTATGTCTGGATGGCTTTTGAATATCTCCAAGTATGGGGACTCCACAACCTCTCTGCACAACCTTTGCCAGTGCTGTTGCTCTCATAGTGAAAAAGATTTTTCTTATGTTCAGAGGGAACCTCCTGTGTTTCTGTTTGTGCCCATTGCCTCTGGTCCTGTCGCTCTGCACCACTAAAAAGAGCCTGGGTCCATCCTATTTACACCCTCCCTTCAGATATATTTATTCACATTGATAAGATCCCCATGAGACTTCAGTCTCAGTTCTCTTAACCTCTCCGCATACGAAAAACACTCCAGTCTCTTAATCAGCTTTGTGGCCCTTCACTGAACTCTCTCCAATAGCCCCATATTTCTTCTGTGCTGGGGAGACCAGAAGTGGACATAGCGCTCCAGGTGTTGCCTTACCAGTGCTGAGTAGAGGGGAAGGATCACCTCCCTATACCTGTTAGCAATACTTTGTCTAATGCATCCCAGGTTACCATTATTTGTCTTGGCTGCAAAGGACACATTGCTGGCTCATGTTTCACTTGGTGTCCACCAGGACCCCTAGGTCCTTTTCTGCAAAGCTGCTTTCCCCAGCTGTCCTTTCTGCAAAGCTGGTTGGTCGCCAGCATATACTGGTGCATGGGGTTGTTCCTCCCCAGGTGCAGAACCTGCACTTCCCTTCATTGAACTTTGCGAGGTTCCTGCCTGCCCATTTCACCAACTTGTTGAGGTCTGTCTGGATGGCAGCATGACCCTCTGGTGTATCAGCCACTCCTCTCAGTTTTGTGTTATCAGCAAACTTGCTGAGAGTACACTCTGCCCAATCATCCAGATCATGAATGAAGGTGTTGATCAGGATTGGGCCCAGTATTGACCCCTGGGGTACTGGCCTCCAATTAGACTTCATGCCACTGATCACCAACCTTTGGGCCTGGCTGTTCTGCAAATTTTTTTACCATGTCACTGTCTGCTCATCCAGCCCTTAGTTCAACAGCTTCTCTATGAGAATCTTATGGGATCTTTACTAACGTCAAGGCAGACAGTATCCACTGCTCTCCTCTCATCTGAGCCAGTCATTTCATCACAGATGTTCATCAAGTTGATCAAGCATGCCATCCCCTTGTTGAATCCCTGCTGACTATTCCTGATCACCTTCTTGTCCTTCATGTGCCTGGAAATGGAACATCAGGAATTGGAAATTGAGTTATTGGTATTGAGCTGGGTTTATATACAGAGGTGATATTATATATCTGTTGCTTCACACGTTGCACCGTGACAGACAGGGAGATTAGAGATAGTCATCAGTATGAGGTGTTTTCTCTTTGTTTTTAATTTACACATAATATATGAATTTATTTACTACAGTAAGAAGAAAAGTAAATTGCAACTGGAAATGGACATACGATTAAATTCCTTAAATCGTAATGGGGTGGGTTGTGTTTGCACAATGTCCCATTAACATTACAATCACTGTTATGAGAATTAATTCATGTTGTTCCATACTCTGCTCTCATTATAACCTTTTTATTTCCACATAACCATACTGTATTGTTGGGTAAACAATAGCAAACCTTGTTAATGCCAATTTCAACTCCGTTTAATTCCGCTGACTTCATTTGCCCAGTGCCTAGTACTTACAGTGAAGGGCATAAAAAGATAAAGTAGCATAAGCATCAGAAGGTGAAAGTCTGACCTTATTTAAGTGAATGGGAATTTAGCCATGGGTGTCTTTGTAGTTGAAATTGCTTCTGTTATTTCAAGACAATGCAGATACAAAGGGAAAAATCTTAACTGAAATCTTAGCTGAAAAATGTTATGAATTTGTATTACACCTACTTAGGAATGAATTAATCAGCCAAATTTTGAAATTATTTTTAAAAGAAACTCTAAAAAAAACCCCAAACCCTAAACCCACTGTATTTTGATTTCAGTTTCTTAAATTGTTTATAATTGCAATTAAAATACAATACGGAACAAAAGATCAAATATAAAAAAATTAAGAATATTAAGATGGGAATATTGGAGATTCAGGTACACTTTTACATTGTCAGAACAAATTATAAGAAGATCAACTTTCAAAGCATTTTAATTTAAGCATATGTTTTCTGACAGAAGAGCCTTTATTAATGCATTTATTAAAAATTTGCATGTAACCTGAATTCCCTGGAATGACAATATTTACTTTATGAAATGGCACAAAAATAAAATTATGTTAGTTTCAGAAAAGGTAACAGCTGATGTAATGACAAGCCAGGCATGCCACTTATTTTCTGTAGCTGCTTTTTCACATAGCTGACATGGATAATTTGCTCAGAAAATAAGGTATTGACAAGATATTGTTTAAACAGCTCTTCCCTGTCTTTGCTACCTTGTGTTGCCCATCTTTCTCAACTCTTGAGTAATGAAGAAATGTGCCACGTGCCTCCGTTATTTCACACAGAGGCTCTGTATTGCTTCTTTGCTGAGTATTTGTTGAAATATTCAAGAGGAGTTACTTGCCTTATAAAAACAAAAAATATCAAAACTGTGATATTTCCTTCCCCTATTTATATATCCTATATAGGCAACAGAAAATAATGAAGTTATAGACCAGATTTTTTCCTTCTGACTTTATAAAGTTAAGGTCCATAGTCTACACCTAAAAGTGGCTTCAATTCAAATTACCGTTCTATGTTTTAGATCAATTTATAGATGCTCAGAAACACTGTGTATCAAATAATTTTCATTTAGGTAGCTTGATATTTATTTGACAATAAAATTGTGGGGAATTAATTATTTATTTATTTTAATTGGCAGAATAGTGGCATGCAAGACAAATTCAGTTTTATTTCAAGATTTCAAGTTTTCAAAATTAGGTTCTGTTTCAACATGAAAATGTCTCATGTTTGCATCGGTTTTTGAACTGTCAGAAAAAAGAAAAAATATTTTAAAATAATTTATTTCAGAATTTTCAGGGCATTTTTTCAGTTTTGTCTGAAGAGAAAAAAATTAAATTTGAACTACTTATAATTTTAGTTTTTGGCAGAATTACACCTTTGCATGCAAGGTGTAATATTGAAAGTTCGTATCACAGTACATGGCTTTCTGCACTGTTCTCTAAGGGAAGTGTTCTGTTCACAGATTCCTCCATAATATCTTTGGGAAGAAATCTCTTTGTACATTGATAGGGAAGTATGCATAAAGTCAAAGCTAGCTGTGGAGACTGTAGTAGTTATGGAAAGTGTACAATGTGTGAATGTGGACACGTGTGTCTGTGTTTATTGTAGTGAAGATACCTTTCAATTTTTAATTGGTGAATCACTGTTATTTGGAAAATTTCCGAGTCCTGAGTGCAAAGGTATTGTAGTTAATGGAAGTATTTGCTTTGTAGGAGGCCTCTGTGCTTCACTAAGTCGTGGCTTTTATTGTGGTAGAGAATAGATCTCAATTTTTTCAGCAGGAAAAGACATTGTGTTCAGTGGAAAGGTCTGGTTTCTTTGTTTTGTCAGTAAGAGAATGTGATCTAACAACATTTACCTACTATTTCCTTGAAAGTGGAATACACGAATACCATGATCTTGGAAGGAAATCGCTTGTTGCATAATAGCCGTGTTAAATGATAAATTATGGGAGTTGCACTGTATACCAAATTGAGGATAAGGCGTTTACAGTGTGATTTAAAAAATGAACATGGAATACCCATATTGTTTACAGGAACAGCTATCATACATCTACATCTGACTGACGTGAACTTTTAGCTGTGAAATTACAATAGCTATCTTTCACAGCTCTTCTCTTATTTATGAAATGAACAGATTTACCCTGTGATGGTATTGCAGCATAAGTCTCTTTTTGTTAAGGAACACAGCAACTCACCCAGGCTGTGTCTGTTCTCTTCCTACTGATACCGGTCCTACCTTTCAGTTTACCTCACGCATAGCAGGACTTCATGGCTATTTAGAGGCAGAAATAGTAGGGACTGAATGGCTAATTTCTTACATTGAGAATGTACCCTGTAACAAAAGCATACCTATGAGAAAAGACTTAATGACTAGTAAGATAACATATCTCATATATGAAAGTAAATTTATGCAATTTTATTCCTCATCTTCTTCTACTCCTTTCCCCAGCCTGGATCATAGAGGAAAAATATTTACAAAATGATCAAAATCTGGGGAAGACTGCTTTGATAAAAGCAAAGAAATTCTTTAAAGAGTAAATAGTAGAAGGAAACCATTTACTTAAAAGTTTGGCCTTATACTTAGATAGCATTAACTAAGTTAAGAAACAATGCTGAAGTTCCGCTCCGTAAAAGATTTGTATCTGTCTAGCTGAATGGGGTGCTCTGAGTATGTTGATAGTTTGCAACTTGCATTTGGGAGCTTAAAGAAGAATACTTATGCTTTGCATTTTTTTAAATTTATTTACCAGGTATTGTTTTGGTTAGCTGAAGTTAGTTTGCACTGTAGATGTATTACCTGATCATTATTGTAGTAAAGTGACACAGCATAATATTAGCTCATAAGGCTCTGTGGGAATGTCTATTCAATAAGCTAGGGAACGTAGCTGTAAAACCTTGACAGGGAAAGACAAAGCACTTGACCAGAATGTGCCTTTTCAAAAAATAAGTCTTTTTTCTGTACACTTCTACTAAAGGAAGCTTGTGGCAAGTAGTGGTGGGATTCTGCTCACCTAATATTAACTGTCTACAATTTTGGCATCTCATCTTAGCAAATTGTCTATGATCTTTGCATAATCAAATGGGGAAGAGCTAGATGCCAGCCAAGAATGATAAAACTCATTTTGAGAAAGATGTCTGTGTTCAGGTGGAAGAAAACTTACTGACATTCTTCTCTAATAATGGACTATCTGTAGCCTAAGTGACTAGCTTAAATTAGATGATTAATTATTATGGTGCAAACTCAATGAAATAAATCACTCATGAGAGCCTTGTGCAGTTTAATGATATTGCAAGGCATACAGGAATGTCATAACATTCTTTACAATGGGACTTTTAGTTGTGAAAATTAATACATTTCCACCAAAGCAGACCTTCTGAAAACTTCTGAATACTTTGGTTTTGGTTAGGATGTTGTATACCACCTTTTCTTCTTATGAATAATTCCATCTGTGTGTACATATGTATATCACATATTTTAGCAGGGACTTAAGAAGCTTCTCATTTTAATTACATGTGTAAATATATTATCAATGCCTTTTTTGCTTGTTCAAGAGTTATGATTCATGAATAATTTGAGTAAACTATGGTTCTGAACATGATTATGACATTAGAAGTCAGTCTTAGAAATGTTAAATTGCAATTTAATGAGTTCATTGAAATTTTTTGGCTCTTACCTGCACAAATAAGGATAGTTTCTTGAAGAAAAGTATGCAAGGTCTGGCCCACAATCTACTGGCCTACAAATTTCATGCAAATAATCTCACTTAACTCACTGGAACATCTTTCTTTGAGACCATAATGAAAAAAGTCGAAGCATGGGGTGGGTTTTTTGAGGGGATGTGAGGGATATGGCCTGCATTGTTCCTTTGGTCTCAAACTTACTGTTTGCTGGGTGTGATATTGTAAAGAATGTATTTGGGCAGCTAGCTTGCAGTTAGCTCTTTGTGCCCTGCTGTGCTGTTACCGGTATTTGAGCTAATCAGGACTCAGATATGTCTGTGTGAGTTGCAACCATTCCCAGTCTGCTTGCTGTTGAGGATAAAATCACTTGTAAGTTCTGGAACATGAATATTTGTGTCTGATGTTTTACAAAACGTGATACTCTTGAGCTTTGTACTATGGGACCTACATGGAAAGATTGCTAATGTAGATAATACCAAGTGGAAGTGAAGTGACTGGAAATATGCCTATTAGTATTGAGAATGAGGCATAGAAACAGACAGCATTGTGCTAGAAATTAAAGGGTACAGATGTCATCACTGTTGCCATAGCTTTCCTGTATACTTCATACAACAGTTTGGAAAAAGATGCACACAAAAAGGAAGATAATTTACCATCTGAGCAAGTTTTGATATAAAGGATGAAAAGTTGAGGTGAAGGTAGACATAAACAATGGGAAAGCCCCAAACACTGGAAAAGCAGCACAACTATTTAGAAAGGCCACTTTCATAAGTATTTTACTTCTTGGGAGACTGACTGAAACACTGTAAAAATCTGTTGGAAGAACAACAACATATACTTCCTTTTAGAGATTGTCAGTTGCAGCCCACATTGCCTGTGAATCTCTGCTGTGTTAGATCCATAGTTATACTCAGTTACAGGATTTTTTTCTGACCCATTCCAGCCATTATTTCATTACTCTTTGTTTCCCTGTTTTGAAGATTCAGGGCTTTGAAGAAGTGATGTGTGTGGATTTATTGTTAATCTCACACATATATTTTCCCAAATTAGAAAATAAATGACACAAAGTGCATACGCTTTCTTCTATTTTGTTTTCAGGTGTTTGTTTTGAATTCTAGGATTTGCATGTCTGTTATTAATATAGAACTTTTTCTCTGAAAAAGTAGCACTTTTAGAATTAATCCTTAATGATACAGCACAGTAAATTAGTTCATTATGTCCTGGTTTTGGCAGGGATAGAGTTAATTTCCTTCCTAGTAGCTGGTACAGTGCTGTGTTTTGGATTTAGGATGAGAATAATGTTGATAACACACCGATGTTTTAGTTGTTGCTAGGTAATGCTTACACTAGTCAAGGACTCTTCAGCTTTCCATGCTCTACCGACTGAGAAGGCTGGAGGTGCACAAGAAGCTGGGAGGGGGCACAGCCAGGACAGCTGACCCAAACTGGCCAAAGGGACATTCCATACCATGTGACGTCATGCTCAGTACATAAACTGGGGGAAAGCTGGCCGGGGGAGCCGCTGCTCGGGGACTGGCCGGGCATCAGTCGGCGGGTGGTGAGCATTGCATTGTGCATCACTTGCTTTGTGTATTATTATTATTATTATTATTATTATTATTATTATTATTATTATTATTATAGTATTATTATTATCATTTTATTTCAATTATTAAACTGTTTTTATCTCAACCCACGAGTTATTCTCACTTGTGGTCTTCCAAATCTCTCCCCCATCCCACGGGGGTGGGGAGAGTGAGTGAGTGGCTGAGTGGTGCTCAGTTGCCGGCTGAGGTTAAACCACGACACATTATTACAACACACTTCTTATGCAGGTGATTACTTAGAGGTTATTCCAAGACATGTATTTTACCACTGTTTACAAGGCAGTAGAGTTCTTTTCTATGAGTGTAAGTCTGTATTTAATTATTTTCTAAACCAAATTAAAGCAATTTCATCCTGGTATCATCTTCATGGAGATCAGGATTATTTATTATTAATACAGTGTTTTCTTCAACAAATTAATATTTTATTATTAATATCATCATAAATAATTTGTATCTTTTATATCATTAATGACATAGGACAAATATGCTTTCGGTTGATTGCAAATGTGCTGCTGTGCAAATGTCAGTGTGATAGAGGGAGTTTACTTTATGCCATTTTCTATAGTTTTAATTAAGCAATAAAAGAAGACATCCAAAATAATTACATACCATTTCCTGGTTGAAGAATACAAAGCTAAAGCCTATGCAAACATAAAGAGTGCTAGAAGAAGAAAACTGAAACTTCCCTGCTTAGCCTAGAATAACCTTAAGTACTTCAAAATATTAGCATCAGCAACATTCAGATTGTATTAGCAAATTTTAATTAAAGATGAGCAGATATTGAGCAGATAATCCCACAGCATCCTCCTAGAGAAGCTGGCGGCTCACGGCTTAGACAGGTGTACTCTGCACTGGGTCAAAAACTGGCTGGACGGCCAGGCCCAAAGAGTTGTGGTGAATGGAGTCAAATCCAGTTGGCGGCCGGTCACGAGCGGTGTTCCCCAGGGCTCAGTTTTGGGGCCGGTCTTGTTTAATATCTTTATCGATGATCTGGATGAGGGGATTGAGTGCACCCTCAGTAAGTTTGCAGACGACACCAAGTTGGGCGGGAGTGTTGATCTGCTCGAGGGTAGGAAGGCTCTGCAGAGGGACCTGGACAGGCTGGATCGATGGGCCCAGACCAATTGTATGAGGTTCAACAAGGCCAAGTGCTGGGTCCTGCACTTCAGCCACAACAACCCCATGCAGCGCTACAGGCTTGGGGAAGAGTGGCTGGAAAGCTGCCCGGTGGAAAAGGACCTGGGGGTGATGGTTGACAGCTGGCTGAACATGAGCCGGCAGTGTGCCCAGGCGGCCAAGAAGGCCAATGGCATCCTGGCCTGTATCAGAAATAGCGTGGCCAGCAGAAGTAGGGAAGTGATCGTGCCCCTGTACTCGGCCCTGGTGAGGCCGCACCTCGAATACTGTGTTCAGTTTTGGGCCCCTCACTACAAGAAGGACATTGAGGTGCTGGAGCGTGTGCAGAGAAGGGCAACGAGGCTGGTGAGGGGTCTGGAGAACAAGTCTTATGAGGAGCGGCTGAGGGAACTGGGGTTGTTTAGCCTGGAGAAAAGGAGGCTGAGGGGAGACCTCATCGCTCTCTACAGCTACCTGAAAGGAGGTTGTAGCGAGGTGGGTGTCGGTTTCTTCTCCCAAGTAACAAGCGATAGGACGAGAGGAAATGGCCTCAAGTTGCGGCAGGGGAGGTTTAGATTGGATGTAAGGAAAAATTTCTTCACCGAGAGGGCTGTCAAGCATTGGGACAGGCTGCCCAGGGAAGTGGTTGAGTCCCCATCCCTGAAGGTATTTAAAAGACGAGTAGATGAGGCACTTAGGGACATGGTTTAGTGGGCATGGTGGTGTTGGGTTGACGGTTGGACTCGATGATCTTAGAGATCTTTTCCAACCTCAATGATTCTATGATTCTATGATTCTATATAAAACTAGTTTACTTGTAGGTCTCAACATCTAAGAACCAGTATATACCTTACCTTGACAACTACTCATTTAACTTACAGCATTGAACTGCATAGCACTGCCTAGTTTTTGACACAGATTTAGGTAAAATAAATAAATAAATACATAATAATAATTGTTTAAAAGAACTTGGTTTCTGTTGTGGTTTAACCTCAACCAGCAACTGAGCACCACACAGCCACTCACTCACTCCCCGCCTCCCCGGTGGGATGGGGGAGAGAATTGGAAGAGTAGAAGTGAGAAAAACTCGTAGATTCAGATAAAAACAGTTTAATAATTGAAATATAATAATAATAAAATAATAATAATAATAATAATATACAAAGCAAGTGATGCACAATGCAATTGCTCACCACCCGTCGACCGATGCCCAGCCAGTCCCCAAGCAGCGGCCCCCCCAGCCAGCTTTCCCCAGTTTATGTACTGAGCATGACGTCACATGGTATGGAATGTCCCTTTGGCCAGTTTGGGTCAGCTGTCCTGGCTGTGCCCCCTCCCAGCTTCTTGTGCACCTCCAGCCTTCTCAGTCGGTAGAGCATGGGGAGCTGAAGAGTCCTTGACTAGTGTAAGCACTGCTTAGCAACAGCTAAAACATCGGTGTGTTATCAACATTATTCTCATCCTAAATCCAAAACACAGCACTGTACCAGTTACTAAGAAGGAAATTAACTCTATCCCTGCCGAAACCAAGACAGTTTCCAAAACAGTAATTAAGTTTCTATAACCAGCTCTTCTGAGCTCCATCCCTGCTCAGGCAGCCTCCAAATATAATTCTGGACACCTGTAAATAAAATCTGTATCTTCCTTTTAGAGCTGAAATATGTTGAAGAAAGGGAACACAAGATGAAGCTGCCGCATCTGGATTAAAAGGAAGTTTTTACTGTAAAACTAAAAAAAACCCCAAGGAAGTGGGATAATTAGAGGATTAAACAGGTTATTTGGAAAGCAGAAAGGCAAGGTTTAAGAGGCAAGTCTGTTTTGTTACATACAGTTTGAACTAAATCTGAGATCTAGATCTAGTCTTATAGATCAGCCTGCCTAGATGCAAAATGAACCAGGCATAAAAATCCTAACTGAATTTATGCCACTAGTATCGGGCAGTCTTTGCATTTAGTTGATCCAATTTTGAGTACAGACAGCCCTACATCAAACAAGATGCCCAATAAATTAGAATTTTCCAGTTTCCTGACCTCAGTTTTGTGCTCATGATTACTTTTAAGATTTTACCAGTATCTAAGAACAGACTGTGTTTTTTTTAAAAAGAAATTGTGGACGTGTACAATACATTTTATTTGTCAGTTCCATTTTTTTATTTGTGGATCCTTTGGCATACTGAGTGACTGTATAATACACGTTAGGGCTAGCACTGCCTGCCCTCCGGTGGTGTGTTAAATTCTTCACTGGAATCTTATAATTATTTGCTGAACCATCACCATAATTGTCCCATCTGCCTCCATTTCTTTCTAGTTGTAAGCGTCTTTCCCCTTAGTCCTCTCCCCTGTCTCTACTCTCCATGGCCTCAGGCAGATCACTTGCCCTCTTTGCTAATGCTTCTCCATCTGTAAAATGGGAGTAATCTGAGTTGTTGGGATGATTAATTAGTGAATTAATATTTGTGAAGCACTTGAAAGATGAGAAGCACTAGATAAAGGCTAAGTAGTGTAATTATTATTCTCAGAAGTGCCTTCATGAATAGGGAAAAAAAAAGATACAGGGTTTCTGCAAACTCTGATTAAAATTCAGTGTAGATGGTTCTGGAGATAGCTGCACACACGCTAGTTGGCTGTACTTGTAAAGAGACAAATTAACATGAATGAGTATGTAGCGTTTACATTTCTTAACAGACAATGTTAATATTACACATTTTCACATCAATCAGGAATCACAACTTGCAACCACGAGAGAAAATGCAACTCTGTGAAGTTAGGAAGCGAGTCCTGTACCTTCCAGTTTCCAAATTCTTCTACACTCATTCCATATACGTGAGTGTCTTTTAAACATGATACTTATTACAGATGCAAATGGAACTGAGAGAGTAACTGAGAATAAATATTTTAAGGTAATATCCTACAGTCTCAACTTCGTATTGTGATTATAAGACCATCTTCTCCACCCCTCTCCAAAAGGGAGGTAATTTCCTAATGCTATGATTAAGCCATCTTTCATTCCTCCATATTCAGAAAAAAGAGGAAAGAGAGGCTAATGGCCCAAAATGAGTATGATCACATAATGATACTTCCTGTCTAGAAAAGATATAATTATTAACCTGAACTTTTTTTTTTTAATGTATCATATGATTCATCCGTCTTCTGTGGCTAGAGAATCCTATTCAGTTTAACTACTGGAGGCCAAATTGTATCACTTAGCCAACTGTCTCAAACCATGTCGTCTTAAAAAGGGATAAAGGGTGACTACTTTGTGGAAGCATGTTCTCTTCCAACATGTTTCCACAGCAAGATGATATTAAAGAAACTCTGTTCCACATGCTCTGCACTGTTTTTTGGCAGCAAGCTGCAGTGAAGTAGAGTTTAAGATGCTACTTCTTTATTCCCTCTGTGGGATAAGATGCCCAAGTTTATGTTGCTGGACCATTGCCTCTGCTTTCCTGAGTGAAGGGGCTGCAACTGAGACATGTCTTTTGCTTGGGCTGCCTGAGCTAAGGAGGCAGGTTTTTTTCTCCGTTCTCCTCCTGCCCCCTTCAGTTTCCTGCTGGCTAGAACTGAGTGTCACTTTTCATATCATGATCTGATTCTGTGTCTTCTGAGCTTTTAAAATGTTGGTATTAATAGATCCAATTGGAAATAATGACTACAAGATGGAACAATTAAGAAGACAGTTTTGTATATTATTGCCTTTTCATTCTTGTATCTCTGCTGATCATCTAAGGGAAAATCTTAGAAAACCTGATAATCACAAAGGCCCATGAAACTGATGTTTCTGAAGTGCAGGACAGAACCAAAAACAGGTGGATGAGGAATAACATGCAGCTGTGCAGAAGGAAGCAATCACTTTGTTCAGAATTTTGTAATAGACTACAGATAAGCAAAGAAGTGGGGTAGTAATATGTAGCGTGCTGTCTGTAATAGGAGGGCAATGGAAGGGTTAATGATGTGAGTGCTACAAACAAGAAGAAAACTCCACAGGGTTAGGCCCTGCTGATCAGTGTCCATGTCTCTGTACTAGATTGAAATCTTCATGTTCCTTGGTATCCCAAAATAAGATCTATATACATTACACAGTTCAGCTTCTTTACGTCATGAAAGCCACTTAACTTATTAGACACTTGGATGCAGTACAATGCTTTTGGGAGTAATGGTCTTGCCATTAGGCACATGGAAAGAACTAAATTACTTACATGCCTGAAAGGCTCAGAAAATTCTGCACTGCTCAGAAGGCTGGGATGAGGGACTGCCTTACCCTCCTGTCCACCATCAGCTTGGCGTAGTGTAGCTTGAGTATTCCCACAGCAGAATCTAGCCTAAGTGCTAACCAGCATGGTCACACATGAAGGGAGAGTGCTGACCCCAAATGAGAGCTTGTCTTACTGGACACTGTTACCACCAGCCTATTCTTTCAGAGCTTGGCATCAAAATAATGTTACAGGTACTCTCTATAGTATAGTCCAGCCTTCTTGCCTGTTTGCTGTACAGAAGGAAGTTGTCCTTTACAGCCAAGGGGCTGGTGTCTGTTATCTGAGAGAAAACTTGCTTCAGACCATGAAGAACAAGAGAGAACTAGGAATTAAAAACTTTCCAGTCATGCTGCTTTACAGCATTTCCAGCTCCTCCTGAACAGTAGTTGAGGGAATGTGATGCTAAAAGCAATTTTGTCAACACTTCATTCCTTTTCCTACATAAGAATTTTTAACGTGTACATGGAAAAAATGCAGCTGTTATTCTCCCTCTATTTTCTTCTTCTATACCAATCCATTCTAACAGTGCCAGAAAAGGCAGAAGGATACCTTTCCTTCTAAGACTGCCAAAAAAAGAGAACAAAAACACAAGGAAGGGGGAATGTTAAGAAACATGAGGAAAACAATCCTTGGAGAAGATTGGAAGTGCTTGTGGTACTGGAATTGTGTAGGAAGAAATATTAATAAGGAATGAGTAAGTGGAAAGAGAGCAGATTAAGGTAAGAAACAGGACATTTCATATAACTAGAGAACAAGTACATTAAAATAACTTAAAGAAAAAAACAGATTTCTTGAAGAATTTAAAACAGATTAAAAGATGACTCTGAAATGGACAAACTGAAAAAGAGGAGAGGCATCATGTAAGGAAAAACAGTCAAGGGTAAAATTAAAAATGAACAACAAAACAGAACAAACAAAAAAAGAAACAAAACCAAATTCCCCAAAGTTAGAAGACTAAAAACTATTCAGAGACATGCAAATTAGGATTGCTGGAAAGTTTGGTTTAATTAATGTTTATTATTTGTTACTATATTTTTCTGAGCTTTTCTAGAAACCAATATGTCTGAACAATCTCAGGCAGAGATGTCACCTCCTAAGACCTGATTTTCTCTAGGTATTAGAAAAGCCCTGTGGTTCCCCTGAAAAATGGACAGATATGATGGTTTATGACACCAAAAATGTGGCCCTTAAAGTGTGTTAGATTTATAGTATTAGTCTGAGTAAGTAGCAGAGCAGGCTTCAGCTATAAAAATGCCAGGGAGAATCCCAAGACTAAATTGCAGTTCAGTTTTGTCCCCTTCAAGGGGACAAGCAACCTCTCCTTATTCAGACAGATGGGAACATGGAGGCTAATGGATAGGTATAAGATATTTATGTGGTTACAAGCAGTATATTGCATCCCTGCGCACTACTTTCTGCACTATCCTCTCTCCCCTGTCCCTGCACGCTAAAGCAAGTGGATGGCAAAAGGGAGTGAGCAGACAGAGATTTTACTGGGAAGTTGTTGTAAATTGCTGCTGAGACAGGTCATACCACAAATCACACTGTTCCCTTCACCTGAACAAGAAGGATGTGAGGGAGGAATTGTGCTTTAGAAAGGATGTCCCTGAGTCATTCTGTCTCCCACACTGCTCCTGTGGTGCAACTTGCAGGGTGCTCCTGCTTTTTCTGTTATGCCTAAAGGAGGTCTGTAGCCCCCAGCAAAAAGGAGACCCAGACCAGAAATTACATGTCACACTTTGCTACAAAACCATGCCCTTCGTTACAGCTGTGTAACTTGTTTTCAGTTGAACTGTACAGATGTATTGCTGACAGAAATTTTCAGCAGAGATAAACTAACTTCAGATATAAAATTCCCTCTGTCCTGTAGAGTACATTCTAGTAGTCCTGAGGTTCTCAGTTAATACAGAAAGGCATACCAAACAGACTGAACAGAATTTGGATTCCATGTTTTAACAAAACTGCCTTTATAATACATATCTGTAAATAAATAGTATTGCAGGCACATATCTTATTCAAATAATTGTCCATTCTGTTTCTTTCTTTATAATTATGGACAACGATAATTCATTTGGTGCTTGAACATGAACTATATTCCTTTGTGATACAAAGTTGGTTTTTTCTCAGACGGTAGTAAAACTGAAGGGCATAATCAAAACAGTGGTGGCCTGTTTCCATTTCACATCTACCTTTCTACCTTTATTTCCATTTTCTCTTTACCAGATATAAGTACATTCTTAAAAACATTGTCCTTCCAAGTTTTGTTTCACTCACAGGGCTCTGTACCTTCTCTACGCATAAGTTCCCTACTCTTGGGAAGAACAATGTTCTTTAATACCTTCCAGAACTGAATCATGGTGTACTTAGTCACCACCAGCCAGCCCACTGTCATTACGCTTTTGGAACTGTTCTACTGTGGTATTAGGATGCTCCAAAACTTACATTTGTTACTTTATGCATTTTGTGGACCTTCACTTAAATCCAGGGTTACCTGTGCCTCCTAAAGATCTCCAGCGTTGTGGGGATGCCTCCAAGGAAACAGAGAACACTCACATTGAAATGTCCCAGTCTACCACCCTAGCTTAGTAAAAGTGCACAATGAAGCTCAAACTGTACATTGCATAACATAATCAGAAATGTCTTAAAGCAATATGCTGTACTACTTTCCTTATCTTTGGAAGTTTGGCCTAAGTAAAAAGAATGATAATGATTACTATTGCTAAACTGGCAGTGAGAACAGTGGTCAGATAAGAGCAAGAGCACTTTGAATTTGTCTGAGCCCCTAGAGCTACCAGAAGGAGAAGCCTGATGAAGTGAGCAGTTTTCCACTGACTATGGCTAGTATTCAGCTGTTTCCTTCCATCCAGATCACATCTTAACATCAAGACCCTGTTGAACAAGGTGTTGAACTAAAACGCTGAATGTTCAAGATTACACTTTTTGTTAGATGCAAACAAATTTCCTGTGTTGCCTGTACTCACTGTGGCCAGAAAGTTTGGGAAAAAATGATCCATATCAAAAATAAAATATTGGATGATGTTGCGGGAAGGTTGACCTTTGAAATCCAGTGTAATATTCATCGATGACAAATTGTATTGCTTTTACACGAGATCTCACTAAATTATAAATCTGCTGTACAGTTCCACTTAAATCAATGCAGCTATGCCGATGTAAGCCAGATGAGAATTTGGAGTTGAACCTGCTCAGTTTGTGCTTTTGAAATTAATGAGGATGAGAGTAAAATTTCAGTGCTAAAATGCATGGCAATTGTCAGGTGCTACTGAGAGTTATCTAGTCTGGTTGTCCCTGGCTGCCATTGGGAAAAAATGGTTGCCAAAATGCAGAAAATCTGATGATTGTGAAAGTTCAAATGGTTCAAATGTTTTTCTTTTTCTTCAAAGCATTTTTAATGTGTTTAAGTGGTTTATTATTTATATGTTTTTCTCTGGAGAGATGAAGGATAAAGATGGTTTTACTCAGTCTCTTCTAGAAAGTCTTTTATTCTCCTGGTTTTGCTGCTATCCTAGAATATTCCCACATCTGATTTCTAGTTACTGTTTTTCCAGCCAAAATGAAGCAGACAATACCTCTTTTTGTTAATTACTTATTAAAAAAGAAGAGATTACTGAGCAAATTGACACTCTCAGTACATCTTGTATAGTGTATCTTTTTCATAGCAAAGGATCTTTTTAACTGTGGAAAAAGCATAATTCTGTATGTTGAAGCTATGGGTATAGACATGATACACTTCTAGTTCATTGAGTTCCTGAGCATCAGCAGAGCTGGGGCAACTGACTGTATGTGTGATTTGGGCCAGCGGAAAAGTCATGAATATATTAGCATGTAGGTGATTCCATCACTTTTCTTACTGTTCTTCTATGGCCTTTTATTCTGTATCGAATTTACGTTGATGCCTAGTGAAATATTGCGCTGCAGTAGTTTGTGTCTCTGAACTGAAAATCTTTACATGAATATTAAAAAACTTACACTAGTATAGTTTTCTGTATTTATTTTGGCATTCAGTCTATTCAAATGACCAATTTGGGAAATACAGCTCTTCTAAAAAAATGCTATTCATCTGTTAAAATATACCCCAACTTTTAATGAAGCATGAGTATCTAATGACCTTTGACAGTAAAAATACCATGGCTTATGCAATGATATTGTAAAGGTCTTCTAAATTTTACTACTAAATGATATTAGTTGGTAGAGGATTTTTTCTCATGATTAGTATCTTGTCTTACCCATGAGGTATTATTTTTATTTTTCATCGAGGAACAGTCCTGAAACAAGAAAATTTTTCTTGTGTATATTTTAAATCCTGTTGTGATTTTTAAATTTTCTCACACATGTATATTTTAATTCTTTGCTACAGTCATGGCTTGTGGCAGTGAATTCAAGAGGTTAATTATGGATCTCATAGAAAATTATTCCTTAATTATTCCCCCCCCCCCCTTTTTTTTTTACTGGTTTAATGTACTGTCCCCTTTGTATAAGAATGATGAGCCACGAAGGGGTTTTTTTTAGAATTTTAGATTTTTTTTAATCTATATAAGTGATTATATTATCTCCTATTGAAGACATATTACTTTTTTGATCTCCTTGCTTTGAAAAACCTCTGTCCATTTATTTACATGACTGATAGGAACTGAATTCAAAATTTTAAGTTATATTTAGGATTGGGAATAGGACCCAAGACAACTGACTTCGCTTCTGTTATTTAGACTGCAGCAAGATTTATGAGTGATTTAAATTATTGTTTCCTTTTGTTAACACTGAATTTAAAATAACAGTTTCTTACCCAATTGTCCAAGTCAACAGTGAGTCCCAATTGTTTCTGCACAAACTTAACTCATGTTGTCACTTCAAATTTTGTCACTTCAAAGTTGAGTTCCTTTTCTGGACCCGCTGTTTTCTTTTTCAGACCTTTACTTGTGGTAAGAAACAATTAAAATAATTCAGTTAGGTACTATGAACTTCTAATGAATGTTGACTTTTAAACCTTAAAAAGACAATCAGAACATTAAGTGAGAAGGATTACAATTTATATTATGAGTGGATATTTTATTATAAAACTACTGAAAGAGATTTGAAAAGGGGCTAGTAACAGGAAAAGTGTTCCTGACATGGAGAACTCTTAGGTTGTGGAACAGTAGTTTAAGAGAAGTGTTGAAAATTCCAGGGCTGGTGAGAGACAGGACTCAACTAAACAAAACAGCAAGAAACCTGAAATTGGAAGCTTTCAGGAAGGGCAAAGAAATTGTCTTAATAAGGTCTTTTTCATATTTAATTTCTTTCATTGTAGTTGAAATCATAAATAATACAGTATGTCTGTGGATTACCTGTTTCATGCCATATCAGAACAGATAAGATCATAAGTGTTGGGATGACTTGCTGCCCATTCTGTGGTATGAATTTATGGGTAAGGAAAGCAACCTCTTTTTCAGTGAGGGTTGTAGCAGCAAATCACCTTAGTCTTGACACATGAAACCCATTTATTCAAGCTCAGGAATGTGTTTATATTTCATATTCATGCATGTAAAAGCCTTCTTATTTGATTAATTATTATTTTGTTACCATTAGTCCCAGGTGAAATGGGAATCCCTGGGTGATAGACATTCTGTAAATCATATTAAAAGATAACCTATGTTCTAAAAAATTTGCTGTCTGAATATGAAATATTGCCAAAGACAATCTTATAATCCAGATGTTGCACATGGAGGAGCTTTTGATCGGTGGGAAGAGAGAGGCACTTCCAGAGGAGGATCATGAAAATTATATAGCTACCACTGTTAGGATAGAAAAGTTGGTCTCTTCCTACTGTCTGTGTAGTGGGAACATGGGGTTTATTGCCTGTTTCTCAGTCATTACAGTTAGGGTGACTGCAGTGAGGGTGAGAAATCATTGTCTTTTGTGTCTTGCTAAATAAATTGGAGATTCAAACTTTCCTGGTTACTGCTGAGTGATCTAAGTCACATGATACTCTTTTCTATGTAATAATAGGATTTCTGATGGGAATGCCTGCAGAAAGTAAATACATAATCCATTTCCTATGCCATTTGCTTAACAACTTAAAAATTGCTTTCTTGACTGCTTATCCTACTAAAATACGATTATACTAATTTACCTGAAAATGGATAAAAACAGACCCAAAGTAAATTAATGTGATTAAGAATTTCATATATGTTTATGTTTATCTTTTTTTCAGCATTCATAGAGTAATTTACAATAACTACATATGAACTAACATTGCTACTATAAGTTCCAAATCTTCTTCTTTAGTTATTATCAAAATAAAATTTTATCCATTTTATATTGGTGCATCAGACCACCATTACTAAATATGTTATTCTGTGAACTCCTCTCTTAGTCACAAACCGGTGTTTCCATGGATAAATCTGAATGGAAAATTGAGTCAACTGGCTAGTGCCATAATTGTCATCCAAGAAGCAGGAAAATAGCAGATGAGGATAGTCATAAAAGTTGACATACTTTGGCTGAACTCAGTTGACCACATAAGCCTGAATATTTGGTACACAAAAATCTAGTTTCTGTGATACCCTAGAATCAAAAACAGGTAACAAATACACTTCATTCTTCTTTCACTCTGCTTTTTTTTTCCCCCATCTAAATTTAAACTGTTATCTTAATAGATTTATTTGAATCAGTATAAGTGAAAGGCAAATTAGGTCCTTTAAATGCATTCCTTGTTTTTTTTTCCCTGTACTGCAAGCATAGAAGAGAACTTGTACTGTTGTGCTTTGCTACTGAATTTATCTCTGTGTTGAAGAGTCCTTTCTGTACTAATTTGGCATTTTTTCTCTACATTTTATTTAAATTGCCACATAGACTTGTTAAATAATTCTAGTCTGTTTGGGTTTTGTTGTTCTTTTCTTTTTCTTTCCATGGTGATTGATTGCCATCTGGGGGCTAACATGAGCCCACCATGCTAATTTCACTTATTCTACCCATTAACTGCTATTGTCTCCAGGGTCAGAGACAAATGTATGAATCCACTTTATCTCTCAGTTTACAGAACATCTCATACAGTGAGCCTTGTATTACAAAACGGCTACATCAGCCTCTAATTACTCAGCTCTACCCTGTGTTGAATGCTGGTGTACCTTGAGAAACAGCATGCAAAAGCACATTTGTTTAAGTCCTCAGATGGTTAACATTGTGCATAACCTCCTCACAAATTACAGCCTCAGCTGCAGCACAACCATTAGTCTGGAAGAATGAAGATTCCCAAGTGGCCCTGGTGCCTTTCCCAATTCCCTTGCGACCCACCAATCCTCTCAGTGCTTTCTCTGCATGTAGGGAGTGTTCAGAGCTAATCAGGTCAATGATCATCTCACGGCTCAGGGGACATGACAGGAGCCTATCACAGCAGTTACACGATCTTCCAGACCTGAGCACGCTTGCTGAGAATCTCATGTTAAGAAACATTGCTTTGGTGCCTCTTCTCTCACTCCCTAGGAGCCTCTGAGGATTTCAGCTTATCTTTCTCTCTCTCTCCTTTAGACAGTGAAGAGTTCAACATCAACGAAAAAAAGGCAGAGCAGTATGCAGCTATCCGGAGGGTGTTGATTGAAACTTAGATTACACCCAAATCACTGTTGATTTGACTGATGCTCCAGCTTTACCAGAGAAAAGATTTCAATTAAGGTAAGTGCTGCTTTATCTGGCTGACTGCATCATGCCGAATTTCTGCATTGAAAGTTCAAACTGAGTAAACTGACAGCCTGCACTGCAGCAAGGGAGCCTGCACCGAGTGTCAGGAGTGGGCTGGGGGCAGAGGCAAGTGTCCCAGCCTGGAACTCCTCTCTGGAGGGATTCAGGTTTTAAGCAGCTTCTTATGAATGGCTGCAGTTATTTCCGATTCGGTGGTTCTCTGAAGCTTGAAAATAAAATGTTGGTAACGTGCAGGGGTGTGAGAAGGGAGGAGGAAAGGCAAGCGCACTTTCCCCCTTTGTGCTTAGTACCTTTATTTGGAGAAGCACAGCGGCTGGAAAGCAAAAGTACATTATGGTAAAACTTCATTCTGAATAAAAAGTGTCGTTCCTTCGCAAGCAGGAACTCGTAGACGCAAGGCTTCAAAGTCCCATGGCATTTAAACGAGACAGAAAGGGATTTTTGAAATGTGAGTCAAGAATATGCATGCAGCTTTCCAGGTTACCATCAGACTGAGGGCTGTGACTAGCTTGTGTAATGTTATACTCAGAGGCTGGTGAGGTTTGGATAGTTGCTTTCACAGGATTAGCAGTTTTGGGGGGGAATAAGGGTGAGTGGGGGTGTTGGTTCAATGTGAGTGGCCAGAAAATTAAACTGGTAGTTGCTTGGAGTGGGGGAGGGAAGTAGTGTCTGATTGAAGAGGGAGAGGACGTATTTTTCATGGGGTGATAGAAAGTGTGTCATATCAAAAGAAATAGCCTGATGATTGAAGATCTTTATCTGGAAAGAAAAAAAGAGAGAGTAGATGAGGGAGGCTGTCTTGAAAGATTAAACGATTAACAAGAAAAAGTCAGAGATGCTTACGCAGCCTGGAGTTAGTTAGATGACCTGGTGTACCTATAGCGTATCCACCCTAAAATGTCTAAAGTGAACTGAATTTGATAGTCTCAGTCAAGTCCACACATAACAGCTATGCTGTCAGGGGACGTAATTAAGGAGCTAGTAAACAGCCCAAACTTTTTAATACTGTAAGGGACCAAATTAAGATCTGTTGTATTAAACATGTCCATGTTCTTTCTGTTGCCGACAAAAATTAACACACTGTGTTTAAAAATCTGTCATAATATGGAGAAAAGATCAATGGAAAGTTAATTGATTTCAAATCTTGCTGTCTTAAACAGATGTATAACTCCTAGGCAGTTTAAAGTGTGAATTAATTGCACTGCTTTTTTCAGCCAATACTGTTTACTGTCATTAAATATCTGTATCGCTGGTTATCATCCAATGTTGGTAATACAATTCATAGCACTATATCTTGCATTAAAAGCTCAGCTACTCAATATGGAGATATTTTTCATGCAAAATACCTCCCAAGCCCCTGCCCGCTCCACTCCTCCCCTCCACCCCCACAAAAAAAAACCCCAAACTATTCAAGGAAATGTTGGTTACCTGCAGGTTTGTTACTTACTCCATTAGCTTTTTCAGTGAGAAAAAACAAGTTGTCTTTCTCACAAAACCATAACCATATAGGAAAATGACCTGAGGTTTTGAGGGAATGTACTAAGAATACTGACAGTTTTAACTGTCCATCAGTATATTCTCCTTCTTGAAAATGATTTCTGAAAGTAATGTTTTTTATAATGGTGACTCAATATGTCCACTGTTTTCTTGGAAAGGAAGTTGGTTTTGGAAGTAGTTACAGGCACTGATCCTCATTTTGGTGTAGCATATGGCTCACTTCTTTTTTCATGTTACATTAATATGACATTTACTAAGTTTTGTGCTTCTTCCACCCAGGGATGCAAGTCTTGACCAGGGTAGCAATATTTGAATGCACAAATCAACTTCCATTATATCGTCTCCACTTTTTTTCTTTCATGAATAATCAAAGGTTTCTCAGCATAATTAGTACTCGTTAATATATGTCAGAGTATTCATTTAAAAAATTGAAAGACAATAACTTAATGCACTGCATGGAAAAATTTCTAGTGTAAACAATTCCTATGCAGTCGCAGACATCCAGGTTACACATGAATTGCAGGAACTTCTGTTTCAGTCTTTCACAAGGACTGACTACAAACATTGTTTGACATGATGGCTCTGTTCCCCTTTTGTCTCACAAAGCTGTTGCTGTAAATAAAAAATAAATAAATCACGCTTTCATGGCAGTGTGTCTGTGGGTTTCTAAACAAGTCTTACAAATGCACTTACATCTCTATTATTATTTTACAAGATCAGATGTTCTATCTGCTTCTAAGTGAAGAGCACTTATTTTCCGGTATGCTAGCCTCAGAGGTTGTATGAGATGACTATTCACCAAACGTGGGGAAATGCTGGTTTTCCTCATGTTTTGATAAAAATAGACAACAATGCTATAATTATTTTCTGATCTTTTCCATTGGTGGATTGTGGGCTTGTTCATACATAGTGACATTCTAAAAGTGACCTCAGCAATATGGGAAATATCATTCCTCATTAAACAAATAATTTGGGGCATCTGATTCACTGAAGCTTTTCAGACTTGGTAAACATAGGAACACAGATTACACAGGAAGGCAGTGGAAAACGTCAGTATAGCCTAGTTCCCTTTCTTGGACCTTTTTTTTTACTTTAATGCTATACCAAATAGTATTAAATATATAGCTGTATGCAGAGTTCAACTTTATTTCAGATATTTCAAGTTCTTTGAATAAGGCCAGTGTTAATTTTTTTTGCCTCAAGCTACGTCTCCTTATTACTGACAGAAGAATATGATTGCTATCTGGCCTAACTCCATTGAAAATTAGTGTTTGATGCTAATGCTTTAATGGTTTAGGAGCTTTTTAAGGAAATTTATTAAATTGAGGTTTGGAAAGGGGTAAAGCAAAAGGAGCTCTCTGAAAGCTGACATAAAACCAACCATAGAGCAGCAAGGAACAGTCCTGCTAAAACAGTGATAATGATATATGAAAAAGAAAACAACTGTTAACGACTATAGTTAATAATCCAGATAATGTAACGTAAAGAGATATATTATGTCATTTCAAGAGGCTAGGGTGAGAGTGAGATAGAATAAGCTTCAGGGGTTAATGAGTTTCCCCACTTTCCTTTCTCAAAGATATATGGGAATTTGCTTTACCAGAAGGGGAGGCTTTTCAAGCCCTGTGTTATTAACATGCGTTGGAGAACTAACATCAGCTTTCCTAGCAAAACCATTGTGTCCCACCAGACTCTTGTTATCCCTGCTCCTTCTGTTATTTTCATAGTCTGTTTCCTGGGCACTTACTCTTGCACCTCTGGGTAGCACCTTCCTCTTTGTATAGCTTCTTTTTCTTCCTAATCATTTGTGTTTCTTTTCATTCTGTTCCTCTTAGCATTCTCCTTCTCCTTCTTTCTTTCCTTTTACTTTTCTTCACCTACCATGATTTAATGCTTCATCACTTTCACATCCATTCTCTTCCTTCCTTTGATTCTACGAGGACATCACTTTTCTCACTTGGTCCACCTGTGTAATTTTTTCTTTTTAATTGAAACAGAAAACCCCTCTGAAAACACTCCAGTACTCACATGAATGGGATATATGTGCTCCAACACTCTACCATCTCTTTATCCCCTTTTTCTGTATTTTTAATTGTTTTAGATTGTACACTCTTTGTGTCAGGGGCTGTATCTCAGTGTACAGTAAGTAGCTAGCACAGTAAGAGCCAGTTCTGTTTCCAGCTATGGAGTCTCTGTGTGTGTCTACACCGCAGAAATTGCGTGCTCTTAACTGGTTCACGGAAACAAAGCTCTGCAAGGTTTAACTCAGATACCTCAGGATGTCATTGTTCTTGCAAAAACATACCTTACAGTTAAAAACAAACATATATCGCAGTGTAAATATTTATATATATGCTTGCAAATATGTAAGTTTTCAGCATATTTTCAGGGGCTGTTATTTTCAAGTCACTGTGAAAGTTGCACTTTCTGAATGACTTCTCACACTCATAATTAGTTGATTTAGAGGCAAATGTAGTGTTTGCTACCACTTTTTCCTGGCTTCTTTTTTCATTGCTCTTTGTCATAGATGCACCATATTAAAGAATGAGTTTCAAACCTTATCTTCCTTTGTATTAATAGAAACTTTCACTAAGGTCCACTTGTTTTGCAGAGATGTAACTCATTGAAGGCATTGAGTTTGGCATCTGTTACTGGATGAATATTTGTTGAGGCAATAATTTTGTAGCAAAGCTTTGAAGCTTTGGTGGTATTTTGAGAGGGTGAAAGCTTCAGTCTGCTTTCTTGTTGAACCTTCAAGCCTGTTAGCTTGAGGGGAAAAAAAAAAAAATCTTTCATGTAGATATTTTCTATATCAAAGTAAAATACAAACCTACATCACCATATTTATTACTGGACTTGGTATTTAGCAGAAGTCAAAGACATATGTTTTACAATGCTAATTTTGCAATGGATCATTTAAAGAGGCTTCTTTTTCTCCCAACCAGATGGGAGCTAAGATATTGTATCACGAGACTTGGTCAGATTACTTTAGGAGCAGCTGTGGTTCAGTTTCTGTCAAATGTATCACTTTAGTTTTGAGGGTGAAGAGAGTCTTCCTGTAAAGATCAGACTCGTTGATGTACACCAGCCAGTTCTGGGGCTGGAGGGGCATCTTTCTCCTGCAGATGTCTCAGCTGTGAATATTTTTTAAGGCAATGACTGCATTGGTTGTCATATGTATAATGTAAGCTATGTTTACTGTCCTGTGTCCCAGCAGAGTGTGATTTGGGGTCTGTGGGTGCTGAAGTCCACCTCTGTGCTGTTGTGCTGAATGGCCCAGTCCTGTAATCACAGCTTAGACTGGAAACCTTTATGGAGACATTCATAAGAAACATATAGGTCTGAGATTCAAAATAAGAAAGCATCTAAGCATCTAACTCACAATAAAGTGCTGTCTCCCACTTAAGTTTAAAAGTTGTATATTTAGGCACCAGAATTATGTTTTCCTTCAACTTCCACAGTACAGTATATTCAGAACAGTCTCCAAAGCAGATGATAAATATTCAGTTAAATGACTTGGATGAGAAGATTTTGTTTCCAAATTTAGATCACATTTATTATTGTTTTCATGCACGCATTTACTCACTGACCGCATTAATACTATGTCCAGCACACCAAATATACTTACAAAATACAGTTGTGGCTGACTTGGTTAGAAAACATTTGAAATTCTTTTTTTTTTCCAGTGAAGGTAAATAGGATGCAAACCCACTCCTTTTCCAGAAAACAGATGAGACTTTTAACCTTTCTTGATGAACAATGTGCTCCAGCACTGATCCCAAAATCCAGCTTTTTGACCTAGGACATTTAGAGTCTATAAGCATTAGATAGGTTCTTGGCCGCTGTTCTCTGAAGGCTGCCAGCAAGTGCTAAATGTAATTGTAAATGCAGACACACATTTGCTAAACAGTTGTCTGTGTCCATTTATTAATTTCACGAAGATTTTGGTTTATGCAGTTCAACCACTACCCACAGGGCTTGGTTCGAACTGGTGACCTAGGTTCTGAGTTCCCTTACTACTCCCTTATGTTCTTCAGTCCCCTTGGACCCTATATATATATATAGCACAGTGTTTCTGTATATGGAGTTGAGATGGCAGTTTAAGTAACTCTTAAAAGCCTATATGAAGATCACAAAGTACATTTATTAAGAATAACCTTCTTGGCATTCTGTCCTCAGGCATACTGACTCTGTGTGTGCATGTTACTTTCATATATCTGTTTTATATTTAGTTCAATATATAATCTAAAAGGAAAAAAAAAAAGCTCTATCCCATGGTTAATTTTTCCTGTTTAAGAAAATACTGCAAATAAAAACTGTAAATAAAAAACTTTACAAGTACTGCAAATAAAATATTGTTAAATGGAACAAATATACCAGATAGTACAATTTAATGACAGTTTTCTAAGAATACTTGTACCATGAAGAAAAACTAAAAACTAGTATTCCTTTACTAGATTTCCATTGTCTTGAACAGTCTGAGCAGACTTTTACTCAATACTTTTGCTAGAGATGATGAAGCCATTCTACCCAATCTGAATTCACTCAAATTTAGTTGCAACAAGCTTTCTGTAAAAACTCTTCAGGTTCAAGTAATACTTCAGTCATTAAACTGGAGTATTAATTATACAACAAAATGAAAAGCCATCTCATTTCCATTTAGGAAACTTCTATCTTTGCTTGTTAACAGTCTTTTCATTTATCCCTAAAATATTAATAATAATCTTGGTACTTGTTTACCATAATTTTAAATATTTAACTATATCTCTTGAAAATGGTAAATGGAATATAAATTACTTGCATTCCCTGTCACAAGTAACACTTCTTATTCCTTTTCTGTGTAAAATAGTAATAATTTAGGGCAAGGAGTAAACCTACCTAGTGTAGATCTACCTCACTGTAACTCTAAACAGATGTTACAGAAGACCTGATTTACACTGGTAAAAGAAAAAGAAGAAAAAAAAAAGTCCTGTGCCTTTCAATAAAGATCCCCTTTTTTCTATGTGAGGAGCAATTCTCCCAGGATACAGCTGTTTCATATTCTCATCTTTAAACATTTTTTTTTTTAATCTGACCTCCTAGACAGTGGGACTCACAGGTTTTCTATAAAATGGATCTTTTGGTAATTTGGCCCTTCTACCTCTGAACTGCTACTTGAAGGAGCACGTACGTCAAAATAAATAAAGAGATAAAATGTGATATACCTGGCTCCTGCTTGAAAGAGTGCGTATGTCAGATAAATACAGAGATTAAGAGGTGATGTTGAGAAGGTAAGTGCTGATAAGGAAAACACTCAAATGAACTTGCTAATTAAAACGCTTTTGGAAGAGTATCACTTCTCTCTAATGGTTTTGTGATTCAATGTAAAGATTTCTGTCCCCTTTTTGGTCCTCACTGCATATAAATTGATTGAAGTTTTCAGGCACCATCACTTTCTTCTGCATTTGTCCTCGTGCCTCCTCATTTCCTTCCCTCTCCTCCCCTCTTTTATTATTATTTGGAATGGAAATGTCCTTTGTCTGGTGCACAGAACATGTAAGCAACTAAATTCAGGTCCATCAATGGACTTCAATCCCACTCTGAATTACCCATCAGATGTAGTACATAGCAATTACCTGTCACTCTTTCTCACCCTGAGAGCCAAAATGTAACAGTCAAGGACATATTTGAGTTCCAGCAGCTAAGAACGTAAGTAATCCTAGGTTGAGTGTAGAGGAGATACTATGTATGGCAGAATGGAGCAGAGCCATCAGGGCAAGCATCTGGAAATTTTTAATAGGTAAAGTTAATTTTTTTTTTTCCTGTAGAAGTATTTTTCTCTAAGCTTGTTATTTAAGCTGGGTGGGTTTATTTATTTGGTTAGATTTTTTTTTTACTCTGTGTGGGACTCCCTGGGGCATTATCTTCCAGTAAACAATGGGCATTTTTTGCAAATGTTTTCTAAAGGTCACTCTTTTTTAATCAACACAGTTTTTCTGTAATAACTGTATGATATTTTTTTGCCCTATTTGTGATCAATGAGCATAAATATTTTAAATAAAAAACTCACACATTTAACTATATTTCTAAATGTTGCTGTTACAGTTCTGTGGAGGGGTGGGAAGGGGGATGCTGAACATCCTGAATTACCATTCATTTTGCATTGCCTGGTGGCTATACAGCCCTTTCTGTGATTACATGCATAGGGATGCTAGTTCAGGTAAAAATGGCAGGATGCTATGTTTTAATTTTCTCTTGAATGGAATTTCTCACAACTGTTTTTAAATATATGCATGTCTTCTGCCTAGTCTAGGTAAGAACTGGGTTCATATTGTTCAGCTACCAAGTGATAGATTATGATTTTAACTAAGAGCTGAGATGTAATGAATCTAACAATATAATCTTACTTATTTGATAAAGAACAGATGGAGCTGGTTACCATGCAGCCTACCTCAGCTGTTTCTATCAGTGCAGGCTGTACCAGGCAAAACACAAACTGATCTACCTAAAAATTTTTGAATGCAATGTTTAGGTGTGTCAGGCATTTCTCTTTCTACCAGCTGTTCTTTAGGTTTTCTGTGGACAAATACCATGGTAGAGAAATAGTTTATTATAATTTCAAAGCATACTTTAGCATATATCATTCTTTGACTCTCTCCCTCTGACTTTGTGTCTGTATGTCTTGTGCAAAAATGTTTAATTAAGGAAACAGAACTAGAGATTTTGTCCCATCCAAAACTATAAAACGTACAAGTGTTGACAGTTGTATCGGTTGGTGTTGTATGGTTTTCCTGCTCTTCTTGTTTTCAGATTTCACTTTTGAAGAATAATGGTCTGATATTACTGATGTCCATAGTTAAACTAGCTATTTTAGGAGTCCTTCTAAATTTTCTGGTAGGATATTTTCCCCCTCCCCAGTAAAAGTAAGCAATAGTATTTGTACTGGAAAATGTTTCCTTCATACCTCTTTAGCAATAATGTCCCTAAACAGAAATTGCACTGCTTGCAAAGAAACAAACTTGGGTCAGATGGGTCTAGGTTTCATGTGATATATAGATATTTTTTTTAAAGTGCAATTCATAAGGCATAAATGTGATGTTTTAAATAGCTTGTCAGGAAAAATAAGTGATTTTTAATGCAGATATTAATGTTCTTTAGTAGCATCAGTACCCCTGAAGGCAAACATCTGAAGAGGCAGAGAGCGCCATAATGCCAAGATAAATGTTGTGAGTAGGATATAAGGCAAAACATAATACAAGGAAATAGAGAAATATCTCCTGTCAAAAAGGAAAGTATTAGTAATCAAAATTATTCTTCTAGTTTTCAGTTTCTTTGCAAATATCTAATGAGGCATTGGGCTTTTCCAATATTAAGTTTTTTCCCTGTAATTACTTTTAAAACATAGATAAATCTTTATTTTCATTCTGAAAATAATTAGGAATAGAAATGAAAATAGTAATCCTTAATTTCTTTATTATGAAAAAATGTATAGCTCAGATACTGAAACAAAACACAGCCACAGGAAGGGAAAACTAATCCTAAATAATCATTTGAAGTATGACTTTATAATTCTATATGAGAACATAATCACATGTATGTTGGAATTCTCAAGCTCTCTGTGAAACTAAATGTTATTTGATAACCATTGTCAAGAGATTTATAATCAGGTAATCTTATTCATCCCTCTTTTAGAAAATACACTCTGTTTTATGGAAGGTATTGTGAAAGCAGCCCTACTGCAGTAAAGCTATAACCTAGCTTTAATTTCATTAAAATAGATTTCATGTTTACCATGTGGAGTCTGCTCAGTATATTGCCTCACAGTTAAAAAACCTACAGCAACAGAAGTAACTGTTTTACAGAAAGGGCAAAAAACAATTGAGATCAGTCAAACCTGGATGAAGAATCAATTTAACCTTCTCTGACTTCAACAGAAGCTGGATCAGAGTATGGCTGTGGGGTACACTGCATATGATTGATAGAATTAGAAAATCTAACTGAGCAGGTAGGTTTGATAAGCACTCAGGAGAGCTTTGAAGTTTCACGGACTGTCTAAACAAAGCCAAAGTGTCAGAGTTATTACATCTTCATTTCTACTGTATTGTTATGTCTGGGGTTGAAGTGTCATTCGGTGGCCAGGATGTTGAGTAATGGACAAGTTCCTTCTTTGAGTGGTCGCTAAGCCAAAGAAGTGTCATGTGCTGGACAGTACAGCAGCTCTGACCATTTGAGACTAGGTGAGGATGTGATTACTTGTGTGATGCATCAGCACTTGTTGAGCTTTTTCTCTCGGGCAAATTGAAGTTTATCAGTACTGAAATGATTTTTGTTCTCTGCCGATATTCCTTTGCCATTTAATATTTAACTTGGTTTGTCTCCTTTTCTGCCCATGTTGCCCACAGAGAGGCTTCTCCTCCCAACATTTGAAAAGTACTCCATCTGCCCAACATAAAGGTCAAAAGAATCATAGAATCATCGAATACCAGGTTGGAAGGGACCTCAAGGATCATCTGGTCCAAACTTTCTTGGCAAAAGCACGGTCTAGACAAGATGGCCCAGCACCATTTTCCTGCTTTCATTTTGTCCCCACTTAGCGGACCAAGGGTAGCAGGCTAGTATAACTGCTTTCTGGGAGTCATGTCCCTCCACAGCTTCTTATTATAATGTTCCCTTTTCTGTGCCTAAGGAAATAATGAATCACTGTCCCGACAACACCCAACTCAAGCTTTTACAAGAGATTGGCTTGTGATCACAAATTGCCCTAATGTCAGATATTAGCCCTGGGGATTATCATAGCCATAAGCAGAAGCATTTGTAGTTTGGATTAAGGAATTGGGGGGGGGGGGGGGGAAACGAGAGATTGAGGATATATTTCGTCTTGAATATGGAAGCAGTATATTTATTTTCACTAACGATGGCAGCCAGTAATTACAGCCTTTTCTCATTCTCCTGCCTCAGGGGAACTGAACCGCGGCTATCTCAGGGGAGGCTGAGCTGCTACTGGCTGCTGCCATTTAACACTTACTATTCTCCTTTCAACACGTTTGTGAACCACTTCTCCTTCCCTGTTCCTGTTTCTTTGCTTTCCCTGATAAATATGTTCCTGAAATGCCCTTTAAAGCAAGTTTAGATATCGTGCAAATAATATGGTTTAAACACCTGAAGGAGACTGGCAAAGATATATCTTTAGTTCAAGAGAGTCTATCTGCAACAAGTTCCCCCTCCTCCTCATAATTAGATGCACTTTATTACAATTGCAGATCATATGTATTTAATTTTTTTCCTTTTTTTTCCTAACACACAATTGAGATTACAGCTGCCTATTTCTGAAACACATCCTATGAAGCAATATTCTTACCTTTAAGAGTGATCTATTTAACTCAAAAATACCAAGCTTCCTGCACTGTGCCAAGAACTGGGTAGATTATCTAGAATGCCAAACAAAAAAAGATTTAACTCTTACTTTCTATAAACAGAATATACATTTTCTAAATTATTCTTCTTATTGATATTCCTGTACAGCTATAATGTTTCTTCTCTATTGTTCTCAGTCTCTCTAATGCTGAAGAAAGAAAATTTAACTAGTGGTGATTTTTGCTGGCAGATAAGAGAGTTTCTATTGTGTGTATATGTTAGTGTTGTGGTTTAACCCCAGCCAGCAGCTAAGCACCACACAGCTGCTCGGTCACTCCCCCTGTAGTGGGATGGGGGAGAGAATCGGAAGGGTAAAAGTGAGAAAACTCGTGGGTTGAGATAAAGACAGTTTAATAGGTAAAGCAAAAGCCGCACACACAAGCAAAGCAAAACAAGGAATTAATTCGCTACTTCCCATCGGCAGGAAGGTGTTCAGCCATCTCCAGGAAAGCAGGGCTCCATCACGCGTAAGAGTTACTTGGGAAGACAAATGCCATCACTCCGAATGTCCCCCCCTTCCTTCTTCTTCCCCCAGCTTTATATGCTCAGCATGACGTCACATGGTATGGAATGTCCCTTGGGCCAGTTTGGGTCAGCTGTCCTGGCTGTGCCCCCTCCCAGCTTCTTGTGCACCCCCAGCCTACTCGCTGGTGGCGTGGTGTGAGAAGCAGAAAGGGCCTTGACTCTGTGTCAGCACTGCTCAGCAATAACAAAAAAAACATCCCTGCGTTATCAACACTGTTTCCAGCACAAATCCAAAACATAGCCCCATACTAGCTACTATGAAGAAAATTAACTCTATCCCAGCCATAACCAGCACAATTAGTAAATGCAACTGAGAAAAAAAGTGGCATTTCTTGAGCATACACATACATGAACACCTTAATTTTGCATATTACTGGCAGATAAATCCTGAACATTGTTTAAAATTAGTTTAATACCCAAAGCATGAGATGTTTACATATTCATCCAGTCCTTACATACTTTGAATGATGAAAATGATACACTCCTCATGCTTTGAATGGACATTTCCTAATCACATTCAATTTTTAATTGTTTATTTCCTACTATTTCTTCTCTTACTTATGTTCTCTCTAAAATCAGACTGTCTGCTATTCTTTGCAAGTACTACAGTTGCCATTTCCCCAGGACAGACTCCCCACTTAAAAGAGACTCTTCTGTCCCCTCAGCTATATTCTTTTGCTTAACAGTTACTCCCCAGCACCCATCATTTTAAAACAGATATCAAGTCAAAGGAATAAAACAGGATGTGTCAGATCAGCTCATCTTAAAGATCTTTTATATTACACTAGACCCATGTATATTCACATACTGTTTTTAAAAATCTTTGTTCATTCTTGTGTATGGTTTTTCTTCCTGTGTGGTTGTTGTAAAGGGATCCACATAATGGGCAAATTGAATGAAAGGAAGCATCAGTCCAATCAGGTGTTGTAACTCTTTAACATCCGAGTGAAACCGGCCCTTTAAAATGTCATTAATATTATCTGCAAAATATTATTTTATTCCACTGTTTAGAAGACTGATGCATTTACAGGACCCAAAGAAATGAAAGCTATACAGGATAGTCCAAAAGAGAATGTAATTGTACAATATAAGGATTAATTGTGAAAGTAATCATGTTAGTTTTCTAATTATTCAAATCTTAATTACAACTGTGTTGGCCCAATTAGTTCAAAACACAAGGCTAATGTTAGGGTTGGGTGGATACTCAGCATCTGTGCATAAGTAAGAGGCATCTGTTGCCAAGTGGTGGAGTGATGAAAGGTGTCAACTCACCAGCTGTGAAGTCAACAAGCTCTTAAAAAACAAATTTGAGCCAACACAATGATTTAGCACACTTGGGGGAGTGTAAAGCTTATTGCACATGTGTACTTTAGATAGCTGTTGTCACCTAATGGGACTGAAATCTAGAGCAACTATGCACGTTTAAGTCTTTGCCTGCTTTTTTAACAATGCCCTGCCTGACAGGGATCTGCAGTGGGGAATCTGGCAGTGATATTTCTGCCCGTCAGTGCTGCAGAGGGTTGATTTTGTGGTTTGTTTTTTTTTTTTGTCTTGAGCAAACTAGAGAACAAAATATTACTAAGCTGTTCAGAATATGCAATGTCTTAAGGTGGTTACAGCATTTTGTAAGTATTACGTACAGACAAAAGGATAGAAAATAGTGAAATACTAAGAGGAATGTCCTATTTAAAAAGTGTTGGCTTTTCTTTCCTAACACCAGTTTCCCCATTCTCTGCAGTTCTGTAAGGAGAGATGGCTGCATTAAATATCAGTTCTATCTTGTCCATTGTTTATTGCTATCAATTCCAGAAAGACAGGATTTTTATGATTCTGGCTATTGATACTGATCTTAATAATTTCTAGTATCGCCTACAGAGATTGAGGATATTAATAGTGCTGCTAACTTTACAATGGTGTGTTTAATATTTATGCATTATTAACATTTAATGGTAACGTGTAAACTTTAGTGAAAGATAATCAATTGGCAGCAAGAACAAAAGAAGGTGAACATTAAAACCTAAGATGGAATTATATTGAACACTAATGCATTCACTTTTGACCTAGTTCTGAATTTTATGGATCTTTTGTCAGTGACTTCATTTGCATTACTTTCAAGTTTTTATTTATTCACATTTCACAAAGTACAGATGGCGGAGTGTTTAGATTCATTGTAGTCTGATAATGGTAATTTACATTATATTAGTTCAGAGTTTGGTACTGTACTGCAGTGTAGTAGAAAATGAGCTCAACTTTCAACATTGCCTTCACAAGATTTTTCAATTACATTAAAATAAAATTAAACAGAGTTACAGGGCACTTCTAACATTCTGGATCCGGGTTTCCTTATTTGTAAATTACAGGACAAAAGCCTTTGATTTCCTTGCTGTTTGAGCAAATAGCCCTTTTTAGGTATGGTTTGCACTTTAATACAGAGCCTTTTGCTTTAAAAAAATATGTCTATGCCTGTATGGCAATACTTGAACTATCCTATTAAAGCAGCACCCTGACTGGACTGAAGAAGCTAAGCAACTCAACCCACCTCTATAAATATATCTATAAATAAACACGACTACTTCTGAGCAGGTGTAATGAAGTGTAAACTTTAATAGTTGTAAACTGAGGACTTGGTGACTTGGAAAGCACCTTTTTTCTAGCCACAATTTATTTAGGTGTTTCAACATCTGCACATTTGATACTCACGAGGCAAATTCAGCATTTCTCCACATTATATTGCAGTTTGTGTATAAATGTGTGTGAAGTGATGTAATGATACAGACATTAGTAGTACATTAGGTTTAGCTAAGATTACCAGACCAATTTTGCTTATGACTGTAAGACTTCAGCAGAAGCTCCTGGAAGATCTAAACCTGCCACCTCCACCAGTGTCATGAGTCTGACTATAATATTTCTGTAAATGGGGAAGGAGCATAGTGAGACACACAGCAATTAGTTATATGTGCTTTAGTGTTTTGGATTTCAGCTTCCTATCTCAGCTGTGGCTGTATTTCACCTGCAAAATGTTCTTTCCTTTTAAATCATACTGACAATGTGAATAGCACATGTATACTTTAACTAAACAACTTACCAATTCAAGTGGGCTGCCTCAGCTGTAAGACATGAACTCAGAAGTGATAAAGCATGGCACTGCTTCAGTAAAATGGAATAAGAAATCATTTTGACAGAGCTTAGATCTTGGTCTGGGCCGTTGAATGGGTTTGGTTGTGGGATTTATTATGGCCCCCCCCCCCCTTTCCTTTCAAGGTCAATGTTCCTTATTTTGTGTAGAGTACATCTTACAGGACAGTGCAGGAAGAAATGCAAGCTGGCTGGGTTAATGTTTTTGGGGTCAAAATGGACTCCTGAATGCAGGGAAACAGCACCTGAGAAATGGTGTTCACCGTCACCCCATAAAGGCAAACAGTGACTGAACGTCAGATGATCAGTCTGCAAATCTTTACTAGGGGCTCGTTATGAATGATTCTGAAAGTAAATATTTCAGTCTATCAGTAAGTAAAGGAAATACTTCCCCTCTCTTTTGTTTAACTCCCTTGATTGCATGGAATTAAAGGAGAGTGGAAGCTGTTGCTGTAATGTTAGAATAATGATTATAAGTTATGTCTGAGAACTGATTCTCATTTATTGGGTCTGCAGACACCTTTGAAATAGCAGAAGTATTCAGGCAATTAGCACTAGAGATAATACAATTTTTTTGTTCATTTCCTATCCTATCCTTTGTTAATGCAGGAAACATGATTAAGGCGAGTAACAATGATTTTTTTGAAGATGACTTGACATTTGCCTATGATAAGAACAAATTTTTAAAATGCCTAATCCATATTCATGCAGATGACTGGCTATAGAGTGTCTGTAAGACTAGTTCATCTTTTTTGAAGCACTCTCGGGGCCTGAAAGAAGCAAACCTGTGCTCCTTTGATCGCAAAGGGAGATAATGTTTCCTTTGCTGCTGTCCCATCCTACATGCTAGAACAATGATAAAGCCTTAGTCACATGTAAACCAGGTTAGAATAACTCTTTATCTAACCTCCTGCCCTGTACAACTTCCTGTGACATATACATGTACATAAATAACGCTACCACATTTGTGGGTAAAAATTGTGCCAAGTTAGAGTTTGTCTTAAAATCAAACACCTTATGACCAATGTGTATCAACTATTTCACATTTTAATTTGCAATAAAAGACTGATGTTCACCTAAAACTAATGAGGTAAAATAGACAGAGCATTTAATCCGACTACCTCATGTAAGTAAGATGGTATTTCTTTAAATTGTTTATTCCAAAACCAAAGGATTGCTCTCTCATCATTTTACTCTGTTATGTTTAGTTTGTCATTTCTTCCAAGACTTTCTCTATGAAGACCACCTAGGTCGCATTAGCAGTTGCAGTTTGAAAGTGCACCTTGAAACCGCATGCAGCATGTAAACTCTTCTCTCAAGTAAATACAGTATATCACGTCCCAAACATACCAACTAAATCAAGTGACTTCAGTGAGGTTATTCCAGAATGTTATTAGTTTCCATAAGAACAGATACTGGCAGCATCTGTCTGATAGAATCGCATCGGCATTTTCTGCTACTTCAGGTTGAATTGCTATTGTCATGTAAATGAAAGAAATCATAAAAGGTCATATGCCTAGGTGTCTAGAGATGTTGTTGTTTATATCTCACCACTAAAAGCTATTCCCACTGAGGTCAATGACACATTTCCTGGGACAATTCCTTAAATAAGTTTTATCAACCGTACTGACTTTAGAGGAACGATTCAATTTTACATTATACCCCAAAAAAAGAATATCAGATCTTGATCCAGTGAAACATCTGTCATATTGATTTCAACAGTACTGGATCAAGATCTGATACTCTGTTTTTCAAAAGGGAAAGAAAACAGAACCAAGTCTTAAGAACACAGGAGGAGCTGTCTTTGTAGTATATCTTGACAGCATCTCACTCAATATTCTGTTCATCAGTGTCACAATCACTTCTTTGAAGCAAAAGCAATCATAAGAAAACAGCTATGGATTCTTGAAATTGTAAAGGTATCAGGAGGCTGTGTGCGCTCTTTGTTTATGACAATTGTCTTCTTGTATTGCTCTGTAGTTGAATTTTTCCACTAATAACCCTGAGTCATCAGCACACTGATGCAGAAAGCATAGAGTGTTGAAGACAGTATGAAGCTTTTAAAATATAATATCATTTTCCAGGGAAAAACAAAATGATGCTAATCATGGCAGAGCAATATGCTGCTATGTTAATCAGTGTAGACTCTTTTATGTCAATTAACTTCAACTTCTACAATGTGCGATCACTAAGAAGGAACTGATTTTATAGTGTCCTGCACTAAAGTTCAGTAGCCATGTAATTCTTATGGAACTTGTATTAAAATATAGAAGGTGAACAGAAAACTTAGGGTAGAGGTCAGGTAGTGATTTACCCAGTAGGCTAGGATGAAGACAATACAGACCAGTCACCCTATATGCCATACCCTAGCAAAGATTCTCTTTGCAGTTTTGCTTTGGTGAGCTGCATTTTTTCTCCAATCTCCTTCAGGACAGGAACAAGTCAGACATGAGATAGAATCAACTCAGTTTCACAGAGGAAGAAAATTACAGTGCTTATTCTCTCTGAGACACATTATATTCCAGAAGACATGAGGAAGCAGGCACTACTCTTGCTGGTACGAAAATCAAGGAGAACAGTTGTTCTGAACATAGTATGAAGGACACTGATGGTTCTTTTTATATTCCTATAACTTTCTATACGTGAAGTCAGGAGTCTCCCTCCTACCTGCACTACTATATCTACACTAACTTTAATAACTTGATTTGATTTCATAATGTGAAACTGTTATTGCAAGAGACCATTTTTGCCTTCTTTCAAGGAGTCTTATAAAAATAACATACTAGACATAAATCTATTTATCCCACAGTTCCTATAAACATTCATTTTTGTAACTTAATTTAAAGAAATAATTTATTGATATTGCAAATCAAATGGTGTATATAATGCTTGTGGTAATAGCTGGCCATAGCTTTCTCTGTGTTGTTGTTAATAAAAATCCTCGTTATTCATAGTATCTCTTTAGTTTCTAGCTTCTCCTCCTACTTGTTTAGAGTAACTTCGGAATAAATTGCAGAGGATTCCTATCGCTGGTTCAAACTTGCCCATGTTCATAAGGATTTTGTTTGAGTTGTAAACTGAACATAAGAACTATACTACCAGCTGGATTTTCTTCTGTGTATTTAGGACTAATTCAAGTCGCAGTGATGTGAATCAGTTTTCTTATTGACTTCCCTGCGAGGTGGATTGAGCCTTTAGGCAGTCCTTCTAACTCTGGTTCTCTAACCATTGATGCAGCAACTAGGAAGAACTAAAGCATATCTCAGTTTTTAACCACTTTAACAACACCGAGTGGAAGTAACTGCAAATGTATCACTGAAGAGGGAGGAGATAGAAATTACAGCTCATGGTTCCCCCTTTCATAATGAAAAAGAAACAGATTCTGTATGAATAAAACTGGCAAATAATCTAGTATTATTTCTCCACTAATTTTATATGAAATTCTATAAATTAAATTAGTAGTCATCATAATAGATAAATTGAAGTACTCATACTCAACGTACAAACCCATACTCCTTTATACTACCCACTTTTAAGTCTTTTTCTGAATTTTAGACCTGCTAAACTTGAAATCCCACAATGATCCCTTATTTTGATGTAACAGAAACTTTCTGTCATCCTAATAATGCCTGTCAGTACTGATATTCTTTCTTCTTGATGAGACTGAGAAAGAGAGAGAGATGAGTAAGGTTCTTAACGAAATGACTGTGTATGTCACTTCAATGCATACTGCTCTAACTCTGTCTTGCAGATAGCCAGAAAATTATTCCCACTTAACTACAAGAGCAGAATGCTATGAGAAATACATAGCTCAAAAGAAAAAAATGGGAAGAGTAGGATAATATGCTAGTTGTCGTTTTTAGCAGTAGAATCACAGAATCATAGAATAGCTTGGGTTGGAAGGGACCTCTAAAGGTCATCTAGTCCAATTCCCCTGCAATGAGCAGAGACATCTTCAACTGGATCAGGTTGCTCAGAGCCCCATCCAACCTGACCTTGAAGGTTTCCAAGGGTGGGGCATCCACCACCTCTCTGGGCAACCTGTGCCAGTGTTTCACCACCCTCAGCATAAAAAATTTCTTCCTTATATCTAGTGTAAATCTACCCCCCTTTAGTTTGAAACCATTCCCCCTTGTCCTATCCCAACAGGCCCTGCTAAAAAGTTTGCTGCCGTCTTTTTTATAAGCCCCCTTGAAGTACTGATAGGCTGCAATAAGGTCTCCCCAAAGCCTTCTCTTCTCCAGGCTGAACAACGCCAACTCTCTCAGCCTTTCTTCATAGGAGAGGTGTTCCATCCCCCTGATCATTGTCATGGCCCTCCTCTGGACCCGCCCCAACTGGTCCGTGTCTTTCCTGCGCTGAGGGCTCCAGAGCTGGACACAGTACTGCAGGTGGGGTCTCCCCAGAGCAGAGTAGAGGGGCAGAATCACCTCCCTCGACCTGCTGGCCACACCTCTTTTGGTGCAGCCCAGGATACGATTGGCCTTCTGGGCTGCAAGCTCACATTGCTGGCTCACATCCAGTGTTTCATCTACCAGTACCCCCAAGTCCTTCTTGGCAGGGCTGCTCTCAATCCCTTCATCCCCCAGCCTGAATGGATACTGGGGGTTGCCCCGACCCAGGTGCAGGACCTTGCACTTGGCCTTGTTGAACCTCATGAGGTTCACACGGGCCCACTTCTTGAGCTTATCCAGGTCCCTCTGGATGGCATCCCGTCCCTCAGGCATGTCAACTGCACCACTCAGCTTGGTGTTGTCTGTGAACTTACTGAGGGTGCACTCAATCCCACTGTCTATGTAACTGATGAAGATACTAAACAGTACTGGTCCTAATATGGACCCCTGAGGGACACCACTCGTGACTGTTCTCCTTCTGGATATTGTGTCATTGACCACTACCCTCTGGATGCAACAATCCAACCAATTCCTCATCCACTGAACAGTCCACCCATCAAACCTATATTTCTCCAATTTAGAGAGAAGGATGTTGTGGGGGACCTTACAGAAGTCCAGACAGACGACATCCATAGCTCTTCCCCTGTCCACTGATGTAGTCACTCCATACACACATCCAGTAAGCAAATGTGAATTTTCTTAGTGGATTTTAACTTTAAAAATTCAAGCCTAAGTCTCCACCATGGATCACCCATCCTTAAGGAATATAAAATGACTGTATGAAGCAACTAGTTCAGTGGCTGCCTGTTTCAGACAATAGCAATGGAGTTTCAGTGATCTTTGTATACATTGAAGAGCTGTATTTGAAGTGTAGCACGACAATATTTTTTGGGGAAGCCTGAATCTCTTAGTCTGATAACAGAATTCACTACTTATGTTGCACTTATATTTGCAAAGCCATCACCAAAATGGAGAATACTGAAAGCTGAAGCTTATCCTATGAAAGTGGTGAAGACTCAGTTCAGATTTAGAAAGGCAAAGAAAAAAGTTCTATGAACCGCCCCCCCCAACACCTCTGTGACTTTACTCAAAGCATCTACTGTATTCCCATATCTTCATTCTTCAAGGAATATACAAAGGAAACCAAAAATTATTCTTTTCTTTGATTCACCAGTTAAATGTTATGCTAAGCTGGATGTCTTAATCATCTTCCCACATGATCTCAATGGAGCAGAAGGAGGATCAGACCCACATCCCAAAATTTGGTCGGAGAATTGTAGGTTTGCATAAGCAAAAAGCTGAGAGACAAAATTAGGACTCTCTCTTTCTGCAACCTCTTGTACCAATTGCCCATATAGTTTTAGAACACTTCATCTGAAAAAGAAACTAGAAAGGAAAGAAAAAGTTTGTCCTGGATGAGAAATGCCGTATCTTTTCTTCCAACTGCCTTTTGGATTGAGAATTCAGGAACTTAGAGCTTTCCAAACCTTAATAGGGAGTTTCTCAAAATGGGAAAGGCAGGACAGCTAAGATGTCAAGAGAGGATGTGCTGTTGTGAAAAGTATCGACTGCACTGCTGCTTCTCCCTGAAGATAACGTTCAGCATTTGGAGTCCAAGCAGGGTCTCTGAGACTAACTCTGAATAGAAGCCAAATTTCTAGGCTGGCCAAATGTTTCAGAATTTTCTGTTTGACTTTTCAGATTCCTGAATTTGGAATTTTTTTTTTTTTTTAATAGAAGTGAAGCAGCATAAAAGAGCTAGCCAAGAACATATCCGTGCCTTTCCAAAGCAAGACAAAATGCATGAGCTTGTAAGAAAAGGAACAACATTTACATATGTACCCTAAATGAGAGTTCATTTTTCTTCTTTGAAGCATGCAAGGAAATTCACAAAATACAGAGCTTTCTGAAATAAGTTGACAAAACTAACCAACAAAAAGATTGCTGCTATTACAATGAGTTTTGTGAGCTTTTGAATATCTGTGGATTGTCTGCAGATCATCAACTCTGTAAAATAATTTTATGATTTTGATTGTCCAAGGTATGATGTCCAAAGATTTATGTCAAGGAACAAAATATAATCAAGTAGACAAAACGTTAAATGAAAGCATTCCTAAAAAAGACCAACAATTATTTAATTTCAGTTTGCCTGAAATATTTCCTCTGAGTTTCATTTTGCATTTAATTTGCATTTCGGGCTTTAAAAAACATTAAACTGTCATGGTGAAAGCTATAGAATTGAGGCTCCTAAAGAGATTTTTTCCAAAACTTTGGTGAAAATAAGTAGCAGAACTCTGATGCAGTCCATCATCTGGTAGGCAACAAGAACTGAAGCCACAGGAAATCATAGAATCATTTAGGTTGGAAAAGACCATTAAGATCATCAAGTCCAACCGTCAACCTAGCACTGCCAAGTCCACCACTAAACCATGTCCCTAAGCACCACATCTACATGTCTTTTAAATACCTCCAGGGATGGTGACTCCACCACTTCCCTGGGCAGCCTGTCCCAATGCCTGACAACCCTTTCAGTGAAGAAATTTTTCCTAATATCCACTCTAAACCTCCCCTGGCACAACTTGAGGCCATTTCCTCTCGTCCTATCGCTTGTTACTTGGGAGAAGAGACCGACACCCACCTCGCTACAACCTCCTTTCAGGTAGTTGTAGAGAGCGATAAGGTCTTCCCTGAGCCTCCTCTTCTCCAGGCTAAACAACCCCAGTTCCCTCAGCTGCTCCTCATAAGACTTGTTCTCTAGACCCTTCACCAGCTTTGTTGCCCTTCTCTGGACACGCTCCAGCACCTCAATGTCTTTCTTGTAGTGAGGGGCCCAAAACTGAACACAGTATTCGAGGTGCAGCCTCACCAGTGCCGAGTACAAAGGGACAATCACTTCTCTAGCCCTGCTGGCCACACTATTTCTGATACAGGCCAGGATGCCATTGGCCTTCTTGGCCGCCTGGGCACACTGCCGGCTCATGTTCAGCCGGCTGTCAACCAACACCCCCAGGTCCTTCTCTGCTGGGCAGCTTTCCAGCCACTCTTCCCCAAGTCTGTAGCGTTGCATGGGGTTGTTGTGGCCAAAGTGCAGGACCCGGCGCTTGGCCTTGTTGAACCTCGTACAGTTGGCCTCAGCCCATTGATCCAGCCTGTCCAGGTCCCTCTGCAGAGCCTTCCTACCCTCCAGCAGATCAACACTCCCACCCAACTTGGTGTCATCTGCAAACTTACTGAAGGTACACTCGATCCGCTCATCCGGATCCTTAAGGTATTAAACAGAACTGGCCCCAAAACTGAGCCCTGGGGAACACCGCTCGTGAACAGCTGCCAACTGGATTTAACTCCGTTCACCACGACTCTCTGGGCCCAGCCGTCCAGCCAGTTTTTGACCCAGCAAAGAGTACACCTGTCCAAGCCATGAGCAGCCAGTTTCTCCAGGAGAATGCTGTGGGAAACGGTGTCAAAGGCTTTACTAAAGTCCAGGTAGACCACATCCACAGCCTTTCCCTCATCCACTAAGTGGGTCACCTTGTCATGGAAGGAGACCAGGTTAGTCAAGCAGGACCTGCCTTTCATAAACCCATGCTGACTGGACCTGATCGCCTGGTTGTCCTGTGAGTGCTGCATGATGGCACTCAAGATGTACCGCTCCATAACCTTCCCCGGCACCGAGGTCAGGCTGACAGGCCTGTAGTTCTCTGGATCCTCCTTCTGGCCCTTCTTGTAGATGGGCGTCACATTTGCTAACTGCTGGTCAGCTGGGACCTCCCCGGTTAGCCATGACTGCTGATAAATGATGGAAAGTGGCTTGGTGAGCACTTCCTCCAGCTCCCTCAGTACCCTTGGGTAGATCCCATCTGGCCCCATAGACTTGTGTGTGTCTCAGTGGTGTAGCAGGTCACTAAACATTTCCCCTTGGATTATGAGGGCTTCATTCTGCTCCCTGTCTCTGTCTTCCAGCTCAGGGGGCTGGGTACCCCGAGAACAATTGGTCTTACTGTTAAAGCCTGAGGCAAAGAAGGCATTAAGCACCTCAGCCTTTTCCTCATCCTTTTTCACTGTGTTTCCCCCCACATCCAATAAAGGATGAAGATTCTCCTTAGCCCTCCTTTTTGTTGTTAATGTGTTTATAGAAACATTTTTTATTGTCTTTTATGGCAGTAGCCAGACTAAGTTCTAGTTGGGCTTTGGCCCTTCTAATTTTCTCCCAGCATAACCTCATGACATCTTTATAGTCCTCCTGAGTTGCCTGCCCCTTCTTCCAAAGGTCACAACCCTAGAAATTCTATGCATTCATGCACAGTGAACCCAGCCATGGTAAACAGTTACCTGGCAACCAGCAGTTTCTATAAGAGGTATGATAGGTATTGGTAGCTATTAAGTTACAGTTCACAACCAAGCTTCATTATGCTGTGATGGAAGATTCTGATTTTTTTTCAATTAGTATCAACAGGTCTTTGTGTGGGTATGCTTGTGTGTGTGTAGCTGTGCTTGAATAGCAAATGCAATTCAAAAGATCTAGTGGTACATAGATTAGAAGGTAGTAAAGCATGAAAATTGAGAAATAGTAGATCACTTAAACATGAAGCTGTGTTCAAATGTAAATTTAGAAAGTTATTTGCATCAGGAATTGTTTTATTACATTATTTTATCCATAACCACTTTAACTGAAATTGGCGCAGAATTTTTCATCTGAAATTCATGGGTTTAGTTTTCATGATTAATAGGTATATAACTGTTCATAAATGAGTACTTCTGCTGTTGGTGTGACATAGTTAAAATCTTTAACCAAAAAAATTTCCAAACATAATTAAGCACGTGACTAACGATGATGAGTACAGTAGGACTACTGACATGTTTAATTTAAAGCCACACATAAGTGTTTTGCTAGTAGGAAATCACAGGAGAGTACGGAACTGGATTGTTTTCTGGTTCACTATTTTGAATTGAAGCAGCTCTCAAAAAAATCATGTCCTCTGTTGAAGGAGAAAGAAAAGGTCTAAACAGATTTCCTTTTCTGTCTTGTGCCATCACAGTGTGACTTCAATAGGTGGTGAGCAGCGGCACCTTTCTCTAAAGTCTGTTTCATAACTCTGAGCACTAAATACTCTTTGTATCAGTGCTTTTTTACTTGCTGTTTTTGTCTTATTCTTCACAAAAGTTATAATGAAATTAACCTGTGTAAAATAGCTGTAAAATTCAAGACAAAAATGATAAAAATTGTAAAATTAAAGGGCGCTCTGATTTCTGACATTTTACATTATTTGCTATAGAAAGAGGAAGCTGGAAAAGACAACAAATATGCAGGATATCAAGGCAAAATTTTGACTAAGAATTCAGACAGTTATTTTTTGCTAGTCGGACTGAATTTAACTCAATTTACTTAACACCATTGTAAATCTATGTACCCAATTGCATTTCTAGGCTGTGTGAGCAATTGTGATTTTCACTGTACACTGGGGGCATGAATTCATATGTCTATAGTTTTTGAGGGGCATATCAGTTACTCAGTAATAGGTGTCTGGAGAGGGTGGAAAAGGATCCAGAACTCAGAAGGTTTTAACCTCTTTATTTCTGTCGTGGTTTAATCTCAGTCGGCAACTAAGCACCACGCAGCCGCTCGCTCACTCCCCCCCCACCCCCAGTGGGATGGGGGAGAGAATTGGAAGAGCACAAGTGAGAAAAACTCATGGGTTGAGATAAAAACAGTTTAATAATTGAAATAAAGTAGTAATAATAATAATAATAATAATAATAATACACAAAGCAAATGATGCACAGTACAATTGCTCACCACCCGCCGACTGATGCCCAGCCAGTCCCCGAGCAGCGCCCCCCCCGGCCAGCTTTCCCCCAGTTTATGTACTGAGCATGACGTCACATGGTATGGAATGTCCCTTGGGCCAGTTTGGGTCAGCTGTCCTGGCTGTGCCCCCTCCCAGCTTCTTGTGCACCTCCAGCCTTCTCAGTCGGCAGAGCATGGGGAGCTGAAAAGTCCTTGACTAGTGTAAGCACTGCTTACCAACAACTAAAACATGGGTGCGTTATCAACATTGTTCTCATCCTAAATCCAAAACACAGCACTGTACCAGCTACTAGGAAGGAAATTAACTCTATCCCTGCCAAAACCAGGACAATTTCCATTAACATTGGCAGGTGCTATTGTGGCTCTGTGCCATGTGATAGCTGCTCTATGACCCTGAAGTCTTCCCCAGAGCCTCATGCCCTCCTTTAAACTTTATTAGACGTTGATTTTATAGAGATGCTTCCAGCTTCCTGAAGGCAAAGTCCTTAATTTTAACTTAGTTTACAAGTATAGATAAAGCTTTTCAAATGGTGATGATAGAAAGAAAGAGAGAGAGAGAGAGAGAAAGAAAGAGAGAGAGAGAGAGAGAGAGAGAGAGAGAGAGAGAGAAGAAAGCAAAGTGGAAAGGAAAGGAAAGGGAAAGGGAAAGGAAAGGGAAAGGAAAGGGAAAGGAAAGGGAAAGGGAAGGGAAAGGGAAGGGAAGGGAAGGGAAGGGAAGGGAAGGGAAGGGAAGGGAAGGGAAGGGAAGGGAAGGGAAGGGAAGGGAAGGGAAGGGAAGGGAAGGGAAGGGAAGGGAAGGGAAGGGAAGGGAAGGGAAGGGAAGGGAAGGGAAGGGAAGGGAAGGGAAGGGAAGGGAAGGGAAGGGAAGGAAAGGAAAGGAAAGGAAAGGAAAGGAAAGGAAAGGAAAGGAAAGGAAAGGAAAGGAAAGGAAAGGAAAGGAAAGGAAAGGAAAGGAAAGGAAAGGAAAGGAAAGGAAAGGAAAGGAAAGGAAAGGAAAGGAAAGTTTTGTGGGACATGTTTCCTTTGCATCAAGTATGAGAGCTGCTCAGTCGATTCCTTCTGTGTGTGAGAATATTTAATTGATCTACTTAAGGCATGGTGATTAAGGCATTTCTAGAAATCGATGGGAAAGGAGTAAGTCTCTTCACAGAATTTACAAAAATATAACCATTAGTTTTGCCCTGATATAAATTCTCTGTGGAGAGGCTGCAATGTTTATGAACTTTTTTGGTGTTGTATGTTTTCCGCTCAGTGAATAGTTTTTTCTCATTAAGTTTTTGCCATTGGATTGTTTGTTAATTTTAAGATATATCTATACACTTGGATTGTAACCAAAATAACTTTTTTCACTTTTTTGATTGAATTTTTTAATTTTTATTTTCATCAGATAACTGTGCTACTTTTATTATCTTAATAATTTTTATAAAATTCTGGCTAAATTAAAGTACAGAGGGATGGTCACAACCCTAAATCATTTACAAAGTAGTGTAAATAAAACAGATGGAAACAAAACTATAAGTAAAATTCCATGGATTATTACCCACATGTATTTTTGTAAAAATATTTTTTAAAGTCTTTGCTACAATAGGAATTCACAAAAAAATGAATGCACCCTGAAAATGTTCTTAAAAATTTAGAAAAAATAATTTACTGACCAGATGAAGACCTTCTTGAGAGTAACTTTCTAAAGGTATAAAAAGGAAAAATACTTTGTACTTTGTCTGAAGCAATAAAGCACAATCCAAACCAACTTGTTCAGAAAGGGACAATTTTTTTTTTTTTTTTTTTTTTTTTTTTGTAGCAATGACTATTGGATTCCATTCGAACCACCCCCACTACGATAGAGCACCATCTTTTAGATTTATTCTGTAGCAAATATACAAAGCTGGGGAAGGCAGTTTTAGTGACATCTCCCTCTCTTAACAGTTCTACATAATACATGAGCACACTGGAAAGAAAACACACAGTTCTGTGTGTAGAATTTTCTGCTTAATAGGTCTGTGATTACACACCTGGTCAGTAAACATTGAAAGTTCTTTTGGTTGTTTTTCTCTGCCTCTATTTCTGCAGAATAGAATAAGAACTTAGTTTTTACTTTTCAGTAGTGCTAAATCCTCCAATAACTCAACTAAAAGATGATGGAGTCTAGCCCTGTGAATTACTGAGGTAGTAGAAAGATTAGGTTATTTAATTTAGGAGTTGTTGCTGGTAGTGAGCTTTTCACTCCAAAGATGTTTAATCTTGATATATTTTATTGGAGCTTTGTTTTAATTGTCCAGACAACTAAACATGATGAGATTGCCTTCATTGAGTCCAGAGGTACTATGTAAATAGACACAATTTGAAGATACAGATTGGATACAACAGTATATATCTTGGATACTACAGTTCTAGCATGGGAAGGTTGCTGGAATGATGTGCAGATGTGCTGAATTGGATCTGGAACAGAGATTGGCTTTGGGAAGGGAATAAAACCATATTAGAAATTACTTTGAGATTATGAGATTAATTTATTTGTGCGTAGATTTTATCTGGGGATTATCTGAGATAGAGTTTATTTAACTTCCAAAATACATAACATGATATCCAACTGGGATCAGTTTGCTTAGATTTGACAATTTGAGTTCTTTATCCCCAGTTAAGATAAGCTATGGAGTCCTTTCAGTAACTACACACTACAGCTTGTTTGTCCCTCAGACTCATGTAAATAAGTTCTTATCTTATAAATATTACATGAATTTAGGTAGCAGTAAAATATGATTTACTTAGAAAACTCCTATAACAATCTTTTATTTTAATACTTTTGTAAATTGTAGAAAATATCTGTAATAATAACGATGTGCTAATAATTTACCAAGTATCATCTCTGATGCAAATACTTAACTCCACTACCCAATTGTTCTCTTCTCTATCCACACTCTGCAATGTTTTTAAACAAGTTAGTCCAAACAGATATCTCAGAGGAATTTCTTTTATTTTTGTATTTAAGCTTTAATGTGAATCTCAATATTGACTTTACATAAAATATTTTCACATGAAGAAATCAGTGGTGCAATGTGTTGTCTGCCTTAAAAAAGATTCAGTCTTTACCAGGATGAAAAAGACACATCAATACTGTACTTCTCTTTCTCATCTCACTTATTATGATTTGGTGGAATACTACATTTGGAATAAATAAATAAATAAATAAATGTGTGTGTATATGAGAATAAAATGCACCCTTCTGTGAAATCCATGTGATAAATTGCCTTTATAATGTACCTTTTGCCACGTGCTCATGATTCCTTTCATAAATTCTCCTAAGAATGCATCTTAAATTGCAAATCTCCAGGTGTGTGGCACTTTATATGTACACAGCATAGAGTGTATGCCTACTATACCATTTCTCTCTCTCCGCTGTCCCACTGAGATATTGAGAGTGATGCAACATAGTGGAACGGAAGAATCCAGCTTTCCGGGTGGACGGCTCACTTTTCCATCACTCAATGGGCTAAAAATATCATCTCTTGAGACTGAAGCATTGTGTATCTGTGTCAGTTACTGGTTAGATCCTGCTGGCCTTGTACAGAATTCAGTAGGAAAAGCTCTTTGTTCTTTGTGGAAACAAGGCAGAGAAACTGTAACATGAGGATATTTTTAGAACTCTTTAAACTTTTTATACATTTTTAGTTGCCTGTGTACGTTTCAGACTGGCTAATTGTGGGGTGTAGTACAAGGTTACAAAGACCTTTATTTAAGATGATCTGTACAAGTTACTCATGGCTTCACACAGAACCTCAGAAAGCACAAGAGAATAGCCGAAAGCTGTTTTAAAAACCAAAAGTTACATTTGTCAAATAGATGGTTTGGACATCCCATAATGTGAAATCTTGAAGGAAAGATTAAGAAAAAGGCCTAATCACAGCTATGGATCATCATCTTCCAAATGGGTCTGCACTACTGGTGTTACAGGTGCAAATTCTTGTCCTTTGCTCACAGATATATGTCTTCAGTTTTGGGAGATGTCTTGAGTATTTCCTCTGGAAAAAAAAAGTTTCTACATCTATCTGTCTGAATGTTCTTTTTATTTGTGGAAACAGACAATGTCTTCACAGTTATGCATCTATCTCAAAAAAAAACCCCAATCTCTGTGGGACGGGACTGATAGAAGTGAGTTAGGAAAATGTTTACCAGTAAAAAATGAAGCAGTGGAAAGATAGTGTATCTAACATAAAAGTGGGGTTTTGCTTTTGAGACTGAAACTCATTTTCAAATGGAGATCAGAGTAGCATAAGTTTTTCCCTGAGCAGGTCTTTGGTCTCACCTTTTACGGTGTATTTTGGTGTTATTTGTGTAATGCATTTAAATATTTTTTCTTGATGCTTGTTTTGTTTGCATAAACATGTTTACTGAGCTTAGTGTGAGGTTGCTGTGAGGTTAGGAGGTAATGCAGATTTTGAAGCTTCACTAGGAATATAAGTTTACTGACCTATGTTTAATAAACAAGAGCAATGATTTATTACAGCAGACCTCAGTGACGGCTGTAGGACTTTTTTTAATGATAGGGATTCAATGTGAAATCATGCTTCTGGCATTCAACAGTCACTTTCTGTCTTGGTTTGCTTTTGCGAGGTCACTCAATGTCACTATGGCTCCTCTTCTCCTCACCAGGGGACAAGAACCCTGAGAATAATATTCCTGACTAATATTTTGGCATTCTTCTGTTTCAAAATTCTCAGCCTACACAAGCTCTCCTGGAATGTAAGTGAAAACCTCAAATGTGTTGACTCACCAACCACACATGCGTGCTACAAAATTATGCATTAGCTCACACTGATTAAAATTGGTCTCATCTAAACAAATTAAGGGGTCTGATCTCTCATCCATATGCATGGATAATTCTCATTAATGCTAATAGAGGGTATGTGCATACATGGATGGGAGAACAGACCTCTGAGGCTGACTGTTCAGTTTCGGTTTGTTTTATTTTCTACAATGGCAACAAAACATTCAGAGTTAAGTGTTTCAATAATTTAGAGAAAGATCAAAGGGGTGAAAGGTCAATAATGTACCTGTTCTTGTACCTTACTGTGGTAAATAGATAAAACAATATGTCCTATCTCACGTAAGCTGGGAGACAAGTAGTATTTTTTACCTGCTACTGGCTTTTTATAGCATCTACTAACAAATTCAGATTTATATGCCTGTGTTTTCAGACAGAAATAAGGAAAACAACAAAAGCAATAATGCTACAAAGTTTCATCCTCCTAAAAGAGTGAAACATTGATTTATATTGAATCTCTTCATGCCATCTTCATAATTTTGCAAACTATCAATACCATTTACTGTATTTGAGCATGTGCGTGTGCTACAAACAGCATATCAGCTGTAATGTCATCTAAAGAACTCCTATGATTTAGTCATTTGATATTCAGTTAAGTGTTCTTAGAACACAGTCTGTCAAAACATTTTAAATATTTGTATAATACTGTAAAAATAGTGTCGTGCATATGTTATCAGACAGTAGGAGCTTAATTAGCATTCTTAACATCCTGAGCTACACTAGGATAGGGAAAGAGTTACACAGTACAAGGACTGATGCTTCAAGGGAGTTTGTTCTCCAGGTACAAGGTCTTTAAATCGAGCTGCAGTGGGAAAAGCTGGTCTGGATTGTTTGAATTGTAGGAATTGCTAAGTAAGAATTGATTCATTCATGAGAACTGAAACACACCAATCACAGATTTTTGGCAATGCTGGTACCTAGATGGCGGCTCTAGGTACAGTGGAAATCTTGGAAAGCTCAGGGTCTGTTCTGGGCTAGACATTCCTTCGTGGAAGGCTGCAAAACATGACCATATGCATCTCTGTTCTTCTCCTAGGCACAGTGTGGAGGGTCTCTGGGTATGCTCCTGGCCACCTACGCCCAGGATCCTACTGGAAAACTAAACCACAGGATATGATGGGGGCTTACAGACCTGAATATTTTAGATTAGTTGTCATGGGTGAGGTAGCCACAGGGACAGAACCACACCGATCCGTGGCATATAATGTAAAACGTATTTTTAAGTAGAATGGGATCTCTGTGCAAGGATGTTGTTCTCCATGAGGGCTTATTGTTTTTGCTGTTTATTGCTTTCTAACACAGCTGGTTGGTATAAGCCACCAATGGCTTCATTGGTGTCTTATACCATTACCCCAGGCCAATCTCTTCTACTTTCTCCATAGCTAAAGCCATCTGGTTATTGTTACCTGGGTTACTATCGCCTGCTGACTTCGTGCTCCAAATGTGTTTCCTGGGCATAAAGTTGTTAAAAGTTCATCTGTGCTTCTCTGTTTCTTCTCTGTGCATACCTCATCATTAGAGCAGGTCAGATGAGGCCAGAGCTTTCGGGTAGGACCCTACATAACAACCATCTGTGCTTGGTTTGTTTTCATAGCACATGTGAAAGTTCAGGCTGGGCACTGGGCAAATGCAGTCAAGTTCTCAATTACTTTAGTGGTGCTTTCAGGTAGGCTTTACCCTTTGACAATTACCATACTTTGGGAACATACTCTGAACTTGCCAATGAGGGAGTGGGGCCTTTCATGTATTTCTGATTAGAACGATGTATGATGCAGTGACGTTTCTTCACATCCCTGCTTCTTTTAACTTAGCCCAGCTTGTAACTTGAAAAGATCTAATTTGTTATACAGCATCACAAGAGTCATCTAGACAATTTTTGACAGGTTTGCGATCTTGAGTTCTTCATTAGAGTTAAGGTTAAGGACAGGGTTATTTTGTTTGTCTTGCATTAGTATACAAAAGGCACCAACTCCCACAAATTAACAAAAGTAATAACAATGTGTTTGAGTGGCAACGGAACCTTTGAAACAGAGTTCTGTTCTGTACAGTGCTTCATGGTCACTTGAGGAGATCACTGTCAATCTTAATCACTTTAAAAACTGAAGTTAACACCTTTGTGCAGTAAGAGGTGAATGATTTAAAACATAGTCAATAATTGCTTCTATAGTGCATGACCCAAAAATGAATGTTACTTTTCTACAGCATTTTAGAATGTGTTCTGCCAAAGGAAAGATAAAAAAAGGAAACCTTGTATAAAAAAGGCTTCAAATAAAAGAAAACTAGGGCTTTTTTTTACATTTATAAAAGTACAAGCATAAGAGATGTGTGGCATAAGCAGGTGTTTCCTTTTTTTTAATCAAACCTGTGTAGTAAAGCATCAGAAAAGTTAACATGATATCACACTATGCAAATGACATTCAACAATAAATATTGACAAATATAGTCCTGTACAGAAATTACTTTTCATTTGGATAATTTTTATTTAAACACACACATAACAGAAAATATTCTACTGGCTAACCAAAATGAATAAAAAAGCTTTTAGCCAGTTACTTCTAGTGGTGTATTAGAAGACAGCTCTGTATGTACAAACATAAGAAAAGTAGAGCTCCTTAAAAAGTTCAGTGTTTTGGAAAGTGCTCACATGATGGGATATGAATACCGTGTTGGGGAATTTATCTTTAGTTAGAAAAAAACACTGACTAAAATTGCAGGTTTTGTAGTGTGTATTTCCTGCAAATGCGTCAGACCTGGTTGTGGGCTAGAGCATCGATCTTTAAAGCAATTCAAGTTTACCAAGAACTAAAATAACACAAAGAGGAGTGACAGAGTTTTGTTGTATGAATACAAGGTCAGCCAGTCCCTGGCTTTTGGGGCAGAGGAAGGAGGTTGCCAAAGTAATTAAGGCATAAAAATTAAAAATAAGGTGAAGAAGAGACATGAAGTACTTCCATTTGCTTTGTGAATGAGACTTGTTCTGTGCCGCTGAACCCCCAGGCATGGGACACAACACCTCCTACCCCAGGGACATCTCAGGAGCATTTCCTCTGATTAAACATACATGCTGGGCTGGTGGGTTGTCACCATTCTTCCACACTTACCACTTTAGGGCTGGATTTAAGTAGTTCCAGCTCTGTGCTATTGTACTCCTGAAGGCTGCCTGGAGCCAGCTTCTGCAGATCTCCATTTATGATTACAGAAAGGCTATGGTGGAGCTGGTTTTGTCCGGGAATTACAGGGCAGAGGTGAGTTAAAGCTAAGTTACACTGTAAATATATGAGTCCTTTTTCTGTTGCCTTGCTGAATAAAAAAAACCAACCCAAAACCAACCCAAAATCAAAACCACTCTCCATGTATTTAGAGTATAACATTTTATTTTTCCTTTTGATTATATAGTCTGTTTCTCATATTCTAATTCTCTTCTCAAATGATTGTCTACATACTGTGGAAACCTGTCTTCTTCCAGGAATTTAAGTCAGGCAAAACTCCGAACGTGCTGTAGGTTCTAGAGAAATACAATTCCTAGCCAACTAGTCGTATATTTATTAAAATTACTTTAACTCCTTTGATCTTATCTCTTAAAACAAATATACATGGTTCATTAATTGACCAAAATAAATCAGTGGCAAAAATGTAGCTTTTGCAATTTTTCTTTAATAAGGACAAAACAAGGACAAATAAAAACAGAATGAGAGACGTTCCTGTGGGAGATTGTAAATTTATTTTTTTTTTTTAGATAGAACATGAGAGTTGCATTTCTGTTCAATGATGGCTCATTTGAGTATTTGTGCTGGTACAAGAAGAACATGCTGCTAACAAGATGAGTTGCAGAATGTTTTGTAGTCATTCTTATGTGTCCATAGTAATGTGAGATGTCACTGAAGAATATGAAAAATTCAGGAATACGACATTTATGACTGATTGTGTTAAAATGAAGATGGATATTTAGATCAATATGAAGACTTGTGACAGGTTTCATAACTGGTTATACTTTTACATGAGAGTAAGTCCTTAGAAAGGCAGGAGAGAGGGGTTTTGATTTTTTTTTTTTTTGAGTATGTAGTATATACTGGTTTAGATTCAATGGAAATTTTATTATTTACTAATCTTACACCAATGCTTTAATTACCATTCTGCAATCAGATCCATGAATCCCTTCAAATTAAATGATTCCTTATTTTGCTGCATCTTTCTTAATTTTTGTATATCTAAAATATAGGAGCCTTGCTTTCAATGCCCCAGAATTGGATACTGCCACATAAAGTTTTTGTTTCTTTGTTTTCTGTTTTATAACTCCAGCTTCCCTAGTGACTTGTTCAGGACAGGGAGATTTCATAGTCTTTGTAGAATTTAATATATAAGCAACTATGAGCTGAGCAGTAGATCTATTAGCTATACACATGATGGATTCATTAATGTATCTGTGCATTTCTAAAGTTGCCTTTTATAGGCACAGCAAAGCCAAAAAAAAAAAAAAAAAAAAAAAAAGCAAACAAACAAAACCCTGTGAGATTTGTATAAGGACTTGTCCCTAATAGGAGGGAACAAAGCTGTGGCAGGCTCGTGCTTTTGGAGCAGTGCCCGCTCCCCCTGTGCACCCTGCTGTGCCAAGTCTGAGGCTGGCTCAGATCAACGGAACTGCTTGCATGCTTGAAGTTAGGGCTGGGACAGAAGCGCATTGCTGAATCAGAGGCTTAGCACGCTGACTGATGTCTGTTCATCATACCTGCATTCTTCAAAGCATTCTCTGTCATTTTCGGTTTAATTCATTATTGTAGTCCTGTACCAGTGATGTAAGTATCCCTCATACCCTATATTTCAGTGACGGAAGCATGTGTCTGAAGCATGATAACATTAAGAATGGCCAGTTTGTTGGGACATAGGTGTCATAGATCAAACCTGTGCTTTCACTGCAAATCTAGGGGAAATTAAATTTTAAATGACTTATGGCTCTGTTTTCAACTCCAAAGTCCAGCAGGATTTCAAGTTAGACTGTTCCAACATTCATACAGTCAAATGGTTGCATAATACAAGGGTACAAATCTAATGCCTAGAAAAGGTGGGGGATTTTGTTGGGTTTTTTTTTTAATTCATTTAGGTTTCAGAAGTTTAAGACAGAAGTTTGTCTTGTTTTGTTGGATTTTTTTTAATAATGAAACAATGGAAAAAGGCATGCAAATCTTTGGTTAAAAGCAAGGCCTGTTTCGCCAACGAAGCTTAGTAACAAGGGGGGGTAGAGTATTTGAATAGTACATTCTGTTACAGAAAAAATAAATCCTAGTTTCCTGAAACCTTTTAAAATGAGCATTGGTAATTAATTAGTCCTAGATAGTAGTGTTGGACTACGCCAATGTACACAATAAAATTAATCTTGAAAGTTAAAATATTGTGAAAATATCAAGTTAACAGTAGTTATGAAACATATAATTACAGAAGGGATTGAGAATTGTTTGACACAACAATGTGCAAAGAAAATCAGCTGTAAAGGAAAAAAACACCACCATAGAGCAGAAAAAAAAAATCAGAAAACTATCATGCTTTTGCACTTAACTTTTTCAGGGAGTGACTATTGTAGTATTTATGATTTGAAGGTGAATAGGCAGTCTCATGAGTTTATTTTTATTGATGTTAAGGTGATAAATTTCAATTCTTAATACTAATTTCCATATGGCTTCATTGTTTAGTGCTGGATGAATTGTTTTGTGTGTTGAGTCTTTTTCTGTCTCTGATAATGAAGACGCTTCTCTTTCTCAGAAGGTTCTTCTATGATATGCTGAAGAGTGGGTGTTCCACCAGGGCAGCATTTTCTTATGAAATGATGACAGCCTCGGTACAGAAATATGTGTCAGATGCAATCCAGAGATCCATGGCTCTGGGAAGAATGAATGACAGTTGACTTTAGGTTTTAAGACTGGCTAGACAGTACTCTATAGTTCTTCTGAGAGAGCTGTATACAGCCAGAAAGAGCAGTAGTGATGACATGAACTGAAGTGAAGCCTAATTAAAGCCACTGCTGTCAACAATTCAACTCAATGAGGACATTTTCTCTATTTCTCTTGAAGTTACAGGTCTCACCTGAGTGAAGCTAACTATTAGGCTAGGTTAGGTGCATTTGGTTTTCATTATTATTGAATGTATTTATATAACAATACATATAGTATATATGTATACATCATTAAGTATATACACAGTCTTCAAAATGAGGTTTAGAATGTGGTTTTGGTGAACTAGAAAGCATTACAAAATAAGGTACCCCACGTATGTGAAGCAGAGCAGTTACAGTGCAGCAGATCCAGGCTTCTTTGAAGTGTTCTCAATATGTCCCCACTCCCTGCCCCTCCAAAATGCAATGAGGTTGATGGAAACTTACTATATTTCAAGAGCTGAATGTAAATTTTTGAAGTTTCTTGTGGAAGAGGTGAAGCAAATTGTGTGTAAACTGTGATTCCCATCTCAGTCACTAAAATGTTCAGTCGCATAGTTTGATTATTTTCTATTGTCTATTTCATTTATCAGAAAAGGGAGTGTTTTGAGAGAACATCAGAAGCCACTAGTACTCCTTTTCGAAAAAATAAAAAGTGAAATAGGACATGATTCTTGCAATTACAGCTGAGTAAGCAAAAAATCCTGGAAGATTATTATTTTCATTTCAAAAGTGTTTTTATGAAATTTTGTAATATAAACACAGATTCACAAACATTTTAAATAGATATTTAAATTATTTTCATATTCTTCCTAATCTGAGCTCAGTTTCCATCACATAGCCAGGGTCCCAAGTGTAGAATGTTGGGAGATGCATAGAGCTATGATGACTGATTAAGAACACTGGAAATGTTGTAAAGCTGACTAAATGAAGTACTGCACATTTTTAGATTTAATTTAATAAGCTCTGTCTCTGCAGGTAAAAGGAATAAAACACCATGAATATATTAAAAAATACATAGGTCCAGGCTCAGCTATTCAGTAGCTTCCTGTCCTTTTCATCCCTTTTCAATGTTTCCTTTTTGTTGTATTCACTTTGGAGGGAAATTGCAGGTCTTAAGGAGGTGTGCAGTTCAAAGAGGATAAGAGTTTTATGCACTGTATTAGCTACTTGCTGCATATTTAATTATCTAGAAATTAGCTACCTACTGTGACTTGATGATACCAGAAGTGGACTGCTAGAGTTTTATCTTTAGTGTCTTAATAGGACAACTGTGCTGTACATGCATACGTACATTCGTTTAACATTGCTGTTAAAAGAGATTATTTGTTAGAGCAGACTTTAAATCCTTTTGTGAGCATGAGAGGAAACAGTGAAAACTGAGCTGTTGATGTACACCAGTTGTTGTCCAACAGTTATCTTTTTGTGTAATGCTTGGCACAGTTTAAAATTTATGGCCTACAGCCCCAATTTTTTTTCTTAATAATTGTTTAACCTTCAAAATTTAACTAAATATCTCTGGAAAAACATATAGACCACTTCCTAGCTACTTCTGATGTTAGCACTCTCATTCGCATATATATTTTAATGTCCTTACCACTTATGTACTCTACAAAATGTAAGTTATAACATACCATTTATTTTTTTCAATCAATGGATTCTGAGGTGTTTACGCTTTATGCTTACCTCTCCTTCTTGTTAGCTTTTCTCTACATTATCATATATAATGGGAAGTCCCATATATTTATTAAAGATATAAAGCAAAGCAATGATACCCCCTCTATGGACAGACATGTCCAATAGGTGTTGTCTGTGGCTCTCTACTCAGTGGCCCCTTAGACGTGAGCAGTGTTGGATTTCATTGTCATGGTGGTCTGCTCCTTATGGCTTTTTCTCCTATGTCTTCTTTTGCCTCTTGCCTCCCATATGATTAGCAGCATGTCTGTCATGTGGCAGGTTCATGTCTGGTTATGCAATGGCATATATCACATAGATATAATGACATCATGTCGTATTGTGCAATTTCTGTGCATCCAGTCACATAAGCATATACAACATCTGTATATCCATCATGTGAGGGACAGAGCAACCTGATTTTTGGTGTTATGAAGTTGGTCTTCTGGTCAAGTAAAAGGTCAGGAAATATTTCCTGACCTATATCTAACAAATATTAGCATAAGAGGCTGTGTGGCTTCCTGAGCCATATGAAGCTCTGCGTATGAGGAATTTTGCAGATGAATCTAACATGGATGATGGGGAAAACATCCGAAGACATGAAAATGGCTGAGCGAATAATCCAGGTCATGACTGCATAGTTCAGTAGTGTATATCAAAGAAATCATACACCTTGAATTGAAATTTGAACCTTCTTATTTCATCCATGTGTAGTTAAATCCAGAGCTGCTACTTTTTTTTTTTAATGCCACCTTCCTATCAATGTGCATTCACAAACACTTTCAGGCATAGTCTAGCTAGTCATAAATCATCTGATTTATGATCTGTAATTTTATGGACTGATACAAAACTAGGTCACTTTTCAATATGTATAATATTGTGGGCAAAACTGAAAGAATAGAGTTTGAGAGAGATGCCACGTTATGATACTAACTGCTCAGAACCCACAAGGTAGATTCTTACCACAGAAAAATAAGATAAAAAAGGAACATGGAAATCTGTGTTCTGCTCCATCTGCATCTGACTTTGGGCTGGTAGCTTTAACTAGAAATTTAAAACAGAATGAAAACTAGAAACTACTTATGACCAATTCTTTGAATTTGTGTCATTGCTGCATCTCAATACACTAAAGGTAGCTACAAACATTAATGACCTGAGCTTTTCTGAGGTAGAAAAGCACTCTTACCTGAAGTTGCTTTTAAGTGTCCTTGTATTCGTCTGATGGGACCAGATCTACTGCAGTACTTGAAAAATGCCATGTTTAGTTCTGTCCTCAGATATATGACTTCAAGGCCCAAGGGGTTGGGAAGGATTAATGCCAATTTAAATGAATCCATAAATATATGGAAGAGATACAAAAGAATAAGCAAGACGCTTTGAGACACTATCTAGACGTATTAAATACATGTGCCAGAGTGCTCTGCTTGGATTTCAAAAACATTGCTATCACTTGTTCCTTGCTTGTTCCTACAGGCTATTTTGCACATAATCCCGTTTTATGCACCTGGCCATGAGATTTGTTATATTTTTCTCAAAAGGTGAAAATGCTGGCTAGGAAACCAGCAAACAGAATTCAGAACACTACCAACAACCCCAGACAAAATATTTGAGGCAGAAGTGCGCACACAGTTCAGAATTGGAAACCATAAACCCCTAGTATTTAGTCTACAGACACGAGTAAATACAAGCCTATCTGGAAAAAGATGGAAGCATTGTAACAGACTACTGCTTTGCAAGGGGTAGTGGTGTTTAGAGGTTGTAAAAAGGGGAATACTTTGACAAAAGAAAAATTCTGCTGAGCTGCAACTGATCAATATTACAGCTAAAAAGGAATAGATTATCTGCATAGGGAAAAAACTTATTTATTTCAGATTAGGCACTTCTACATCAGAAAGAGTGAAATAGTTACCAAGCAGGTGACAAGGGAGCAAGAAGGTAAAATTCATCGTATATAGTGGCAATTTTACCTGTATTATTAAAGTATCTGAACTACATGTGTAAGTTAATAAACTGGAGAAAAAGTGACAGCTTGTAATAATGACTTGGTAAAAGACCTGGAATTGTCAAGAGGCTGTTTTTATTACATTTTAGGAGATGCGAAGTACTTCAGAGGTCAGGGTCAAAGCAAGGCTCCAACCCTACCCACGATTCATGTAACTAGGGGGTTCCCCTTTCCCTGGGGAAAAGTGAAATTCCATAATTGAGTTTTTTGAATAACGAGCAGATGACATGTAGTAAGTATATATTTTAACCTGTTCTAAAAAAAAAACCCCAACAACCAAAACCAACCACCAAATCATCTTCAAAACAAAATTATGGTGGAATTCTTTCCATATATATAAAGCCAAATAATTAAAGAAATGTGAAAAAGGAAGATTTTTTGCTACTAAGAAAGAAGAAATTCTAGGAGACATGCTTTTTCAATGCTTTTATTAAAAAAAAAAATCCTCAGATTACTTTTTGGGTTGCCTTCGGCATCTAGGATATCTTCTGGGAAAATATATTTTTTTTCTATAATAGAGAACATATTGGACATTTAATCTGAGGGGAAGAAACAAATGGAGGATAATGACCAGAGATTCTGAACAGCACTGGGAAGAGCTAGAAATTTAGACCATATAAAGCACAAACAGGGAAATAGGGAAAATAGTAAATAGGGAAATAGTTAGTAGGAAAAGTAGAGGAAAAATTAATAAGCAAAATAAAAAATAAAACAAAATGTACAAATATATCTCAAGATTTTTAAGTCCATCTCTGGAATACCTGCTTTAGCAGTATATGGGTACAACACATCCATGGATTGGTAAATACAGGGAAATTTTTTTTTATTTTTTTTTTTTATTATGGAAGATACATAGGCCATAAAATGTAACTTTCAGTAAGGATTTTGAGAAACTGAAGGAATTTCTATTAGAAAGGTCAAGTCCTGAAATACTTTTATAAGAAGCAAATATTCAGGTTGTCTGCTGATTCTTCCAAGCAGGATATTGGCACAGATATTGTGTCTGGTATTTTGCAGTAATAACATCAAAGAGAAGCCTCTGCTTTGGTAATTAAAATGTGAACAAAAGCTGAAAAGAAACACTTTCAAAATGAGAAATGGATTTCAGCCATGATCCATGAGAATGTATAAATATATATATTTTTAAAAGGATACTAAGAATTGCTGAAGCTGACTGTTATTGGTCTTTCTACTAGTAGCTTGGTGAAAAGATCTTCCAGAGTGTGAAGTTTTGCACAAATCGTAGAGACCACTCTTTGCAACATTTTAGATGCTCATGGAGCAAAGACAGGAGCTTGATTACAGACCTGTCATTCAGTACAGTGCAGTCCAGCAGCAACTGAGCATGAAACACTGCAGGTTGTAGTTAAGTCATTAGATCCTGGGACTTTATATATTTATATATAAATATAAATATATATTTATATATAAATATAAATATATATTTATATTCCTTTTCAAAGTTACCCCATATGTCGCTGTTACTACAAACTAGGATTTTAAACAAAGACAGTAGACTTGTGACTCTGTGTCACTGCAGAAAAACATATTTTCATAACAGTGCATGAAGGTTATTTGAATTACAAAAAGAAAAAAAAAAAAGATTGACCTATTTATATGAACCTCAGGTGCACAAGGGAATAGAACAAGCTGTGAAAGCCCGTTGCACAGGCCAACAGTGCAAGCTATAGATGACAGAGCCTAAAATGGTGGTTAGTAAACCAAATAATACCTCTTACTCAGCAATTGTAAAACTCCTTGCTTCCGAAGGAGCAGTGACTTATCTTAAATTTGTGAAAAACATTTCTTGCCAGCTTGCTAGAGACCTTTTCACTTTCATTCAGAGTACAGAAGAAGCACTCTGAAATGAGATCTCATAAAAGACAAGATACATTTTTTTGCTTTATCCCATTCACAAGCAGAGAATCACAGAGGTGTAAAAAGAAATCCAGCAACCTGCAAGGAAGGAGAGTCATGCATAGTTTTCAGCTGTTGTCCTGTACTGTCATATACTGAATTAGCAAAATGACAGATTGCCAATAAAACTGAAATAATCACTTTCTAGGACAGCATGAGCAATATGAGGAAAGATGTAATCCATTTGTTGGGCTGTGTCTTCTGCTGGTAATGGAAAGTGTGTAGCTAGCTGACTCCTAATTAAAAAAAAAACAAACCAAAACTAGCTAGTTACATTTTATGACAATATTGTATAATACACCTTAATTTAATGTCTGTGCTGGGCATGCCCAGTTAGCTAAGAATATATTATATAAACCTGAGTCCTTTGAAAGGCTGATGGAAAGCAGACAAGAAAAGTAACGCTCAAAATGTAGGATTTTAATCACCACTTTCTTAATCTGAAAAAATTACTCTCATACTCCTATATTGCTATGGTCTTTTCCATTTAGTAATAGAGGAATGAAAAAATTATTTTGACACTTCAGTTTGAGATTTCATGCAGTAAAATACTGAAGGTCTTGTGTAAAAAAGTAAAAACTGACAGTAGGCTTCTGTGGGATTCAGTAATCTGCATAATTCATGCAAAAAATAAAGTGACAGGGATCTTCAGCATGCACTAATGAAGGTGAAAGATGCAGGTCTGCTTGTCATTGTACAGGTAAAAGCTAAGTTGAGTCATGAGAAGAAGTTGACAGTGGCTTAGAAAAAGACATTGAAGATCAGTCACCTGAGAATGACTAATTACTACCATATTTTATCTTAATAATAATAATGAGCTACATATCTGTATAACATTGAAATATTTGTCAGGTATGTTTGTTAATATAGAAGAAAGAAGATACAAAATCAGTAGTATTTATTGATTGTATATCACAATGAAATGTATCAGTGGTTCACCAAAGGAAGAGAGGGGATGAAATTTCTCTCTGACCGAGTAAAAAGTTGTTAACTGGTCAGTCAAGCGGAGGATATAAAACACATATCTAAGGAAGCAGAAAAGTACTTATTTTATTCAAAAAGCACAGTCAGCTGATTTCCTGTGTAGGTAGCAAATATAGTAATTTTCCAGGAGAAAGACTGAATCTGCCTGCGTGCTTTGGGAGACTTGAAGGGGGAGCATGGCTATAGGAATGTAACATTTCACCAAAAGGTAATGATTTTTGATGGAGGCCGTAAAGCAGAGGTTCTCTCCGAGTGTGCTGTCTGGGGCGTAAAGTAAGGAAAAGATTGTGAATGCCCTACTGCCATCTTCCCTGTGAGAGCATAGCAGCTATATCTGGTTTTCAGAGGGGGAGAAAGAACATTCTGGTTTAACCTTAGCTGAACAGACCAAGTCTATCTTTTGAACATATTTATAAGTAGTAGAGATGAAGAGAGAGAAAAAAAAAAAGTTAGTTTAAAAGCTGGGGGGAAACATGCATTTTACTTTAACTTGGGTGCCATTACAGTGATTTTTAAATGTGTTGGTAACTGCTTACCACAAAGATATTATGAACATAAGGATAGGACGAATCTAAACTGCTGTGTGGTGCGGTTGACATGCTGGAGGGAAGGGATGCCATCCAGAGGGACCTTGACAGGCTCGAGAGGAGGGCCCATGTGAACCTCATGAAGTTCAACAAGGCCAAGTGTAAGGTCCTGCACATGGGTCAGGGCAATCCCAAATACAAATACAGGCTGGGCAGAAAATGGATTGAGAGCAGGCATGAGGAGAAGGACTTGGGAGTGCTGGTGGATGAAAAGCTGGACATGAGACGGCAATGTGCGCTTGTAGCCCAGAAAGCCAGCCGTACCCTGGGCTGCATCAAAAGAAGCATGGCCAGCAGGTCGAGGGAGGTGATTCTGCCCCTCTACTCCGCTCTGGTGAGACCCCACCTGGAGTAGTGTGTCCAGCTTTGGGGCCCCCAACGTAAGAAGGACATGGACTTGTTGGAGCGAGTCCAGAGGAGGGCCACGAAGATGATCAGAGGGCTGGAGCACCTCCCATACGAGGACAGGCTGAGAGAGTTGGGGTTGTTTAGCCTAGAGAAGAGAAGGCTCCGGGAAGACCTTATAGCAGCCTTCCAGTACCTGAAGGGGGCCTACAAGAAAGCTGGAAAGGGACTTTTTACCAGGGCCTGTAGTGATAGGACAAGGGGTAATGGCTTTAAAGTTAAAGAGGGTAGATTTAGACTGATATAAGGAAGAAATTCTTCACTATGGGGGTGGTGGGGCACTGGAACAGGTTGCCCAGAGAAGCTGTGGATGCCTCACCCCTGGAAGTGTTCAAAGCCAGGTTGGATGGGGCTTTGAGCAACCTGGTCTAGTGGAAGGTGTTCCTGCCCATGGTAGGGGTGTTGGATGATCTTTAAGGTCCCTTCCAACCCAAACCATTCTACGATTCTATGATTCTATAAACCTTATCTCTCCAACACAGTGTTTGGGGCATCCAGAAGATAATAGAACAAGTCTCCATTTCATCGGCATAGGTCAGGCACCATAAAGATCAGAAGAGCCAGAAAGGCTTTCCAATTACTCATGGTAGCCTGCAACACACTGTATGTAACACTACTGGGATGCACGTGTCACTGCTGAGGATTCTCAGGGAACATGTCATTTTTGCAAAATAAATAGGATTTTTGTCTATTATCCTATGAACTGGTTTATCCATCACACCAGTCACGTGCAATGTTATGGGTTTGGTTTTGGTCTGTTTGTTCTAGAAATTTAAGTTAGGGAAAGTGAAAATACAAGTACTAAAGCAGAAGTCATTTCTGGAGAGTTGGCATCACCTGGGTAAAAAGAGGCTTAATGATCTGGTAGTAATAGACAGTCTCTCTGGTAAGCACTGAAGTTTTCAAGTAAGTATATGAACTACAGTGGTCCCCATGGAGTGTGATTCAACTAAGTATAAGTGAGTGAGTGGTAGGGCAGATAGATTTTCATAGTCAGTGTAGGTCCTTATCTGAATTGTGAAAATTGCACGTATTTAAAAAAAAAAAAAAAATCCTTATTTTAATAACAGTGTAGTTATTACAAAATAACAATTCGTTAAATTGCTACAATACCTTTTCTGGTTACCAAAACCAATCAATGAGTTGATTTACTCAATGTGTCAGTAATGTTTGTAGAAATTACTGTCCTAAGGGGAAGAGAAATATGCTGTATAAGACATTGTTTGAAATCACTGTTTTACGACAGTTTCAATGTTTTAGTCCCCTAACGTGCCATACAGAAAGCTTCATTAACTCATTTTTGTTTCTTCTTGATTGGCTGTCAAAAGCAGACATTTGTATCTCATTGAAGGCCACTTAGGATTCCTCTAGGATGAAACAGGCTTTAAATACACTAGTTGTGAGATGAATTGTGAAGTATGACATAGTACTTTACATATTTATATTTTATAAATCAAACAACCACAGCATGGCAAAATACTTGAGAGTGAAAACCTTTACAAATAAGCATTTATCATCTTACGTGAAATCATTACCACTCAATTTGGGAGGTCGGTTTGGATGAGTAGACTTATCTTTGTATGAATATGTGGAAGTTTTCTGATCTTCTGCAAGTCCAGTGCAGGTTTTGAGAATGAGAAATACCTAAAGAGCTGGTTCTCTTTTTGAGAGTTCCAGGAGGTAGTTTGTGCAACAGCTTCTTGAGCTGCAGGTCAGGAGAGCTGAAATCAAATTCTGGCCCTTTGTTCTTGATCCCATCTAAGCCTTTGAGCTCCAACATGAGTACAACAGTCACTCTCTGCGAAGACTAATACAATCACCTCTTTGGTTATATGGGCAATTGAAAAGTGAAAGGGTAGAGAAAGGTGCAGGTGGACTGAATTTTAAAAAATGTATCTGTTTGTGATCACTCTTTAAATACTCTTTGATTGCTTAAAAAGAGGACCTGAATTTGCAGTACAGATGAAAACCAGAAATATCACAGGGTTTGGGGTGTGAATGATGTAATACGTTCCTGCTCACCAGTGGACTTTGGTTCCTATGTGATTTTACTGTCAATTTACTTTACCTGCTTCAGGGAAATTGAGATTCCCTGAATCCATTTGTTTTTCTTCAAGAACATTTGTTGAAGAAATATGTTGTAAAATAGTTGATACTTGCTGCTTTTAAAATTTAGTGGAATTTTGGGCTTGCAAAAGCTAAAAAATCCCTTCGAAGTTATTTAGAGTCATACTATGAGAAAATGGATCCGTATTGTCTCTAAATGAACCAGAGTAATAAATCACCTACATTTTAGGTAACCACTTGTTTCCGTTTTTCTGCTGCTAATATGATACAAGCAGCTTTGATTGTTGGGACTACAGAACATTTTTGTTTCTGTATTTTATTAAAGGAGAATGAAATATTTTTGCTCCATGGGTTGAGGGAAGGGGTGAAGTGATGAAGGGTCAGACATAATCAGATAGTTTCCTAAACAGGAAGCTGGAGTAGTAACAAACAGAAAGTGGAAGGGAAACAGCCACTTTCACTCATCAGGGTAAAAAGGTCAAGTAAGGCCTGTTCAATAAGGAGATCTTATTGTGTAACAGAAGCATGGAACAAATTAGATGATGTTCCATCTGAGGGTTTTTTTGGCCTTTCTGAGATTTTCATCAGGTATGAACTTCTTATACAAGAAATTTACTTTGATGCCGACAAACCATTTGTTTGTTCTTTCAGCTGTGTATACTTCCTAGTGATTATCATGTTATCAGTAGTTAAAATATGCAGAGTTTAAGATCGGCTTGAGCACCTTAAATGTGTAGATAGTTTGTGAATTGAATAAGAAAACCAATTTTTGATCAATGTGTAGAAATCAAATTCAAGATAACGCTGTACTATCATGAATAAGTAATACTAAAAAAATACAATAAATTCATCTGGAAAATAACGGTGCGTTTCAGCAAGCTTCTATAGGATACAAAAGAGTAACATATATTAAACAAAAGCAGAGAATTACACACAGTGCTATTAAAATATAATTGTTATAAACAGAGGTTTTATAGAGGATAATCATCCACTCTCTGTAGGGGAGAGAAGAGTTCAATAGTATACATGACACAGTGCACCTGAATAATCAAGTTTCTTATTCTTTTCTACACAGAATAACTTCCCTTTGAACATAATATACAATTTAGAATAGCCACAAATTATAATTCAACAAATAAATTGCTGTGTGTTTTCTATAGATTGCAATCAGCCTGGAAAATTGAAATGAGGTGTAGCTTCCCTGCCCCCCCCTCCCCCCCTCCCCCCCCGGATGGCTTTCCTTCACCAAAAACACATCGGTTTGTGCTCTCATGGAGCTTCTAAGCTATTAAAGAAACTGGTGGTGTTTTGGATGCTTTCTTTTTGATCAAGTGTGGGCATTTCAAGGTTACATGCATGATAGATCAAATGCATGTTGCATGCTCTGTGCACGTGACTTACTGCAACATGAAGGCATCAACAAGACAGTCTTAGAAGTGAAATCTCAGAAGCTGAGGAAAGCACTTGCTGTGCCATGTAGTTTTTAAGTAACACTGTCAATTATTAATCCAATTTTGTATTCTCAGGATGCAGTTTTTAAAAATGACATAACCTTTTAGAGATGAACCTTTTGGGTTTTTAATCTATCACTTAAAGTCAAGAAGGACCAAGTAAATGTTGAAGATACAGGGTTGGGTTTAGTTCAAATCCTAGCTCTGGTATATTCTGTTGCTTGCCCCGATTGATTTTTTCAGATGACTTCTCTCTACCTTCAATTCTCTCTTTGTGAAATATAGTTGCTGTTGTTCATATTCTGTGAGGATCTGTCAAGATGTTTTATTCATTAATGCTTAGAAAGTCATGTATGCTACACTCTGAAGCATGTATTAAAATGGTATGTATGGGCATACAAATGAACAGTCCTACTATATACACTGCTTAGTATTATTTGTTTCACTATTTAGCTTTTTGGTCTTCGGAAGATTATGAAAACAACTTTTTATGTAGTAAATATATATTTTCTTTAATCTTTAAAAAGTTTGATGTGCTTCATGTTCACCACCATCAAGCTGTGCTGTAAATAATCGTACTGCTATATTATAAACCTCTTTCATTTGTGTTTTCTTTATATTAGTTATACTTCCGCAAAAATATTTGTTGTCTTTTGTGGGGTTGGTTATTTTTTCTTCCTAAACAGGACAGAAAAAATTAAAAACAAATTTTTGTTTTGTTGTAATGTATATTTTCTTGGTTTGCCTGTATTACAGTTACCATGCTGTGTCAGACTTTTTTTTCCTGAGAAGTTCAGGAATAGAGTTCAGGATAACAGTAATAGGGTATATATTAACATTGTAGTTGTAAAGCTTACAGTAGAATTTCACTCATGTCAGTATTTTCAGAAGGTGCATACTAAGTGTGTTAGATGCAGGGGACACAAACTCTTTCCTTTATAATGGAAGCTCTGCCAAAAACTTATATGGTAAATACTACGAACCTGCTTTTAATGAACAGCGTATTGAGGAGGTCCATGGAAGGACATTATACCACACAGAAAAGAAAGTTTAACTACCTCTGTATGTGGAACATGAAAAAATTCTACCTACATCTTCTTCCAATGCAAAACTGAATGGAGTATTCTCCATTTTTGTTCCCTCAACTGAAAAGATAGCAGAAAAATTCTCATTTAATGTATTATTATTTGTAGTGTATGCAAAAGACTATGGTATGAAGGTCAAATGAAGAAGAATGAAGTTGTAGTTGCCTTGTGATTTATAGATCTTTTAAAAGAATAATATTTTTACCTTTTTTTTCTCTCTTCATATTTTTACTTGTCTTTCCCCTGGTTGACTCTGGAAAAGACTGTTTGCAGTGTTTCAGCTTCTGAGCTGAGAAATCAGTTTGTGGAATGAGTGAGCACATGCTTTTGAACAGAGAAATGAGCAGAACCAAAAGCATTATCAGCAAAAATGGTCCATAGTGACCAAAGGAACGTCATGCTGTTTACCCAGGGCACTGCGTGCTCACATACCACCGTGCTTTGCAGCCATTCTGGACAGAAGAAGTACTGGATGTCCTAGAACATGTTATCTGCAGTGGCCATATGCAGAAAAAGGAGCCGTAGGAAATTTATAGGCTTTACAAGAAGCATTCACAGAACTGCAATTGTACTACAACCTTGAAGAAAATTTATCCCAAATCCTTGATTAAATTACTGAAATTTGCAGCACTGAGTGTGTATAATGTTTTTCAGTCTTTCTAGTATAAGAATAAGAAAACTCAAGTATCAGTTTTTCAGGATATTAGTGACTTGAGGAGTTCATTTCAGGTGAAACTGATGTATTCTGATTCCTTTTTTTTCCCTGCAATCTACATTTTCTTTTTCTGAAATGCCATTTTCAAATGTCTCCAGATCGTGTGATCACAAAGGTTTGTTTTGTCTTTCATATCATTGCTCTAAAATGCATTTGACAAAAGTGGAAAGAAAAGTGGTAAATTATTTGTTGAGCTTTTTTCAGCATCATTTTCACAAATGTTTCCCCTCTCTTCTCCTTTTCCTTTTTCCTGATCAACTTTAGCAAAACAAAAGGGAGCTAATGAACTCACAGAGATGAATTATAAATGACTGACATGCCGTTGACTTCATGATTTATGTGGATGCAAAAGAAATTAAGATTTTTTCACTAGCATCCAGTCCTCCCTGTGCTGCTTCTTCCTGATATTTGCCCCACCCTCTTTCTTTTCTCATCATAAGAAAAAATGGGGGTGGAAGGTGGGGTTACAGTTTAGCCTCTGATGATTCTTCTTCTTTCTTTTCTTTTTCCTTTTTTTTTCTGTTGTTGCAGGCTGTGTGAATGCTATACTTTTCAACTGTATGTTTCTAGCCTCTTTAATAAGCCTAAGCAGATTTTTGTGTCAGTTACATTGATAAAAATCTGTGACAATACCTTGCTTGTCCTTGGTGCTTGTCTAGATGTCTGTGTACCTGAAATCCAGAAAATCTTTTATCTTTTATTTTTAAGGTCTGATCACTGATTGCTCAGGAGAAAATTGCTTGTCGACTCCTGCAAGAAAGTTTGCTAGATCCCAAATTCAGTTTGCTTAGTGTCTACTTAACAATGGTCTGTTGCTGTTTATTGAGTTAAATGGTGTTACCAAAAAAAAAAAAAAAAAGAAAAAAAAGAAAAAAAAGGAAGGAAAAAAGCAGCAAAACAAAAAACCTCGCATCATTGACTTTTAGGTCAATTTAGTAACAAAATAAATGCACAAATTCAGAGAAAAAAATCCGTAATGACAAAAATACTCAGTAGTTTACTGAAATATACGTACTGAAGAAGGTGGGAATATAAGAAAGTGATTTGAGATCAGAAACATTTTCTATCAGTTTGTCCCATTCCCCACATTAATTTTATTTTCCTCTGAGCTCCGAAGTGCCTGTGCAAAGATAAAAAGCACATCTGCTTCCTTGAGAGGATTCTGTTTCAAGCAATGTCATTACCCACCCAGGCTCTCAAAGTGACATGCAAGACTTTCCCTACCCTTCTCCCTCCTCTATGAAATATTTCATGACGGAAGAGAAGTGTTAGGCTCCTCCGAGTGATTTCTGCTCAGCCAAACTAATTCCATTATCCGTTAGTCATGTTTACATCAGGCTAACAGCGAATAACTCATGTGGAACTCTGTAACCATCTTTAATCTTGTTCTTCATCCAAGCCAGTGCTCCAGGAGCCCGGCTTTCTCTGATTATTAATGGTGATGGGTAAGTGTCATGTCAGGCTTCTGCTCATGGAATCGGAAAGAGGCACAAGGTCAGCCCTTTCAGACCAGCTCTCTGGAGTGACACATGATAATTGCAGGTACCCCTCCTCCTAAGGGAAAGAGCTGGATATCTCATACTGAGTCTCAAAACAGTAATGTAGAGCTTGTTCTCACACAACCCATTAAACAGTCGAATTTTCACTTCTGAAAAAGTTGGAGATAGAGGTAGAGAGAATTGTGACTGATGAAAAGTCTGCTGGCAGCTCGGTGGCAGGCTGTTTATATCCAAGTGAGTCTTTTTTGTAGTAAAATGATCTTACAGAAGATTTCAGAATCCCAGTAGGCATACAGACGCCAAAGGATGCTCTCAGAAGGAAATAAAGCATGGATGACACATTGTGAAAAAATTACGTTTTAATACTTTTCTGACTAACTTAAATGTTTCAGAGTACCAACAGTATTACAGAGAAATTCTTATTTTATATTAAATTGGTAAAATGTTTCTGTATGAGTACTTGAAGGCATGAATAGGTACTATAATTCTCAGGCATGTTTAGGTAGACAGCAAAAAATTATTAGTCTCAATACAATAATGTCAAATCACAGCTTTAACTTTAGACACTGTTGAATAAGAGAGACTGACGTAGGGGTAAGAACTTATTTAAGCAGTTTCTATTAAACAGGGTAAATCTGCTCTATTGTTACAACCAGAATGAGTGGAATGTAAGCAACTGCAGGGTAAGTGATCACGCTTTTCATCCTAGACAGTGCTCAAGAAGCTTGTCTTTCTCTACTGAATAAAGATGATGTGCAGGTATCCTGCCAAGCTTCAGTTTGTGGAATCTGAATGAGGCCAAGAGCAGACCTTGCTAAGGAATCTGTAATTCATGCAACCTTGAAATGCTGAACCTACTTATAGGGATGTTACTACTTTTGTGATTTATTTATTTTTTCTTTAAAAAACCCCAAATTACGCAAAAACCCTCCACCACAATTATTTGGTCATGTAAGTCTGTCAGGAACGAAAAAAACAGTTTAGGATCAAAATCATCCCTACATTACGTGCATGCACTGTGTTCTGCAACAGTCTCTTTTATCCATTCCAATGTAAAATCTTTAAGTCTGAAATAGGCAACCAGATCCTTATCTTAAGAGGTATCGTATCTGCAAACAGATCATGTTTAATTGAATAAAAAGGAAAATTAAGGGATATAATGGAATCTATGAACTTGTGGCTTGTCACTTGATGGAAGTGGAAAGCAATCTGCTGTCTCAGTCAATGTTTACAACTTGACTGTATCACCGTATTCTAAAGAACAATTACAAAATTATATGAATAGGCATAATGGACTTTAAAATCTTTTCAGCCATTTGAGTTGATCATTTAAATACAAAATCTCCTTTCCTCCCTTTTTCTTTCAAAACTATTAATAGTTTTCTTCACAAGGATCTAGTTCATTATATAATTGATAGCTGGTAAATAAATATTTGGGGACAAATTCAGAATTCATTTAACATTATAAAAAGTCAAAGTCATTTTGTGCAACTCCAGAAGTACTTGAACTAAATGGTTTTGGTATATGAAGTTGGCCCTTTATTCATTATTCTTTGAAGTTGTTGGTTAGTAGCTGTGGGACTGTGGAGGTATTATTTAGGCTTCAAAAGTTTTGTGAATGACTACTGTCCTGGTAGACGGTATAGAGAATAAGAATATAGAGACAGATTCTGATCTCCACTAAGGCTATATTAAATGCAGAATAACGTGACTAATTTGTCTTGCATCACAAAACTGACATTGGAAATTGACGCTTTTCAGCTCTTTACATTTTTTAATTAATGTTATCACTTATTACCTTAGTGGATAAAGAATGAAATATAGAACGATATTCCTAATTCAGACAATAGAAAAAAATAAAACATATGGGTAAAGGATTTTTTTTTTTAAAAAAAAAAAAACAAAACAAGGTCAAATGCAATAAAGATTAAATTCTGTTAGGCATTTTTCACTATTTTTTGGTATGGAATGAAGTGTAATCTGTTTAACCTAATTATCTTTATTGTTTCCCTTTCTTAAATCAGAAGCACCAGGTGTTGAGTGGCAGGGATTCTGTAAGACAGAAATCTTATTTGACTTAGTGGCCTTTGACTCAAAGCAAGGACTTTCTGTTACTGTGTGTAACGGGGAAAGATGAGAGGTTGGTTTGGTAGCCTCGATAGCTAAAGCAGGTGCAAGCATACAGGTTTGCCAGGAAACTTTGTGTTGACAGCATGATGGAAATTCATGCAAATAAGTGTCTCATGTCACAACTCAGCATTTGGTACATAAAAATTATGCTGATTTTATAAAATTAAACTGTCATTTTATGGAGAGAAACATTTAGAGCTGCCATGTTATAGTATTCAATCATGTGAACATAAGTACAGGCTGGCTTCAAAATCTTTCCCCCTAAGTCCTTGCTCTTCCTGCTGGGTTCCAGGAATGCTGTAGCCTCCTTTGTGTGACTCTTTCTGCTGCTGAGTCTTTTGCGCATGTAGCTGCTGAATTTCTGGAGTCTCCAACTCGTAAGGCCATTGCTAATCATGGGGACATAGATTTTACCTCTCTGCTAATATGACATGTTAAACCATCCGGGCAGACTTCTGGCTTGTGTTCTATATTGAAAATTACTTTTATCATTTTCTGCCTTTGCTTTCTGGATGGCATCTTGTAATCTTCTCTCTTCCTCTTTTGCTTTTACCTCCCACAACTGATAACTCCAATTGGACTGTACTCCATTTAATTTATGATATCAGCGACTCCAGGATACAGGGCTACTGGTGTACTTGGTTTTATTTAATTTTTTTCACTGGTGTTTTTGTTCATAAAAGCTTGCAGAGTTTCTGCTATTAAAAGAGAATGGAAAACAATTGCTATATAATACTGCGTCATACTGTTTTTACAAGAGATGTTACCCTAGAATGCTTTATTGTATTAAAGCTGTTTTCTGTTTAAAAATCCCTTTGGAAACAAACCTTGTTTTACAAATGTTCTTGATTTCAAATTAAGGTTGATCTAAAAAGCTGATAATCCTAAAAGGGAAGGAATCTCTCTTTTTTTGTGTGGGTTTTTTTTTTTTAGGAATAAAGGACAATTTACAAAGAAAAGATGAAATTTCAAAATACTATATGAAATGAAAATGTAATTTTTTTTTAGTTTTTGAGTTCTGAGGTCTATAGACATTTTTTAATGTTGACTATTTTCAGTTCAAAATGTTTGGGTTTTAAAAGATATTTTATGTCTGAAAAAAATGTGTTTTGAAAAACTCTGAAAGGGAACAACATTTTTAAAAATACTTCCTCATTTTGTTTCTAAAACAGTTTTTCTTTCATTTTATGTGGTTTAACTCAGCTTAGCCAACAATACTATTTCTGATAGGAAGCTTTTCATGTAAATTGTTAGTCATATTTACTTTTCAATGAACAATTGAAGGACAGTTCAGATCTAGAAGGTCAAAAAGAGAGAGCTTTCCACCTTACGAAGTTTCCTACTTCATACAATCCTAGTAGACTATATTTTACATTAAATCTAATTTCATTATTTTTGCTAGTGTATGCATGCCTCCTTTCTTTGCCTCTATTTTCTACAAACTAAAAAGGAAGAACTTTTTAAAGTTACATTTGGGGATTTTCCTGTGAAGACCTGTCAGATTAACTCTTCCAGTGAGTCCCAGAATCCCACAGTACGGACATAGCCTCTCCACCCTACACTATCAATAAGATGCAGTGTCATGTGGGAGGTACATTCCCCCCACCCCCCTGAAATCCCGATTAAATTTTACATGTAACAGGACTTCTATTGGGTTAATTGAGAGTCTACCACAGTGGTTAGCCTTAAGCTTCTCTGCTGTGACCAGAAATCAAAGCAGTAATTCTACTGCTAAAATTTCCCTGGGAATAACCATCTCCTGAAATCCAGGCTGACAGCACCATAGCTGCTGCTGGGCTGTTGTCAGGGCTAAGATTTTTTATGGGTAGAAAGTTTCTGACTCCAGGAGGCACATCAGCTTGTTACAGCTCTTGGGCTTTCTGGCCAGCTCCTGTTTGCAGAAACAGCAGACATGCATCTCCTTGCACGCAGCAGCAGCAGCTAACACATCTGTATGGCTAATAAAAGTAATATTTTCTACTGCCTCACCACTGAATGCTACATCACCACTTAGGGGTTAAAAGACAAATTTCATCTTGTTCTTGTACAATGAAGGAGATATACCAAGCTTGCCTTTAAAAGTGGTAGATATTTTTATTTTATTTCTCATTTCAGTAATATAATAACCTTACTAAAGAAAAGAGAAAATATCACAGAAGAGTGTATGAAAAGATTGGCCGTTTAAAACTGTTACTCTTTTTTTCTACTTCTGTTATGTTTTCTTTTGAAATTTCTCACCTTCTTTAAATCTCAGTAAGCATCCAATTCTACTTTTCACAGCTTTAAATTTTTTTGGCCTTTTTAGTTGTGCTGTACTTTTTGAGTACAACCGTATGAATTTGATAAGCAAGGACTATTTCTTCCATTAATAGCTTCCTTTGCAAGAATGCAAAATGTGCATTAGCATCTATTGTGAGTGTTTGCAATTTATCCATTTGGTCTTAAATTTTCATCATGTTATTCCTCCTGCACCACCCTCTGTAACCTCAAGAAGCTTCTGGGCCACATTAGGATTCATTTTATTTCTTTTCCATGTCAAAATTAAATCTATAGTTCCAGTTTTGATAAGAGAAAATTTAAAAATGAAACATGAAATGTGAAAGTGCTACAGTAAGTGCTTTAAATTTCAAAATAAATGTTACTGGCACACAGTCAAAATAACAGAGAATGCATGCGAGTTTTGTACAGGGAGATTATACTCTTCGGGTTAATGCATTATATTCAGGGTTTTTTTCAGTGGAAGAATACACTTAATTTTCTTATTGCCACATGTAGGCACTAGACCACTGCACTTTGTGGAAAGTGGAAGATGTACTAAGTGGCTATTGTGGTTTTCTTTTTCCGCTGGAGAACAGCAACTGTTATTGAGAGTCTTTTTTGGGGTGTATATGGTATGGGAAGGGAAACTTGCACTTTAAAAAAATCTGAGGAAGTCATATCATTGGCAGTATCCTTCAGAAACGGTTACTCTTTATATAAATTTTGAAGTGGAAAGGATTTTTGCACTGTATTGGGAAGGTTAATTTATGTTAGTCAGCTGTCAATATATTTGGTGTTTTTTTCTGACAATTTACCACTCTTAAGCATGTCTGTAAGGAATACACTTTCATTTTTCTTATGAGGCATATATACAAATATTTGTATATGTATGTGTGTGCGTTAATATTTATGTATAAATATACACATACAAACAGCACAAAATAAAGGAAAATTTGTTGTCCTGAAATTTCTGGCCTAAAGACCAAAGCAAATGTAGTTGTCATGGAATCTTTGTCCTGCTTAATGAGGAGATTGTATGATATGAATGACTGAGAATTATTTGATATTTGAAATAAGTTGAAGAAAATTAGAGACCTGAGGGTTTTGCCTTGATTTCTTAGGAGTATATATATAAAAAAAAAAATCAAGAAAATCTTGGTAAGAGAATTTGTAATACCTGGCTTTGGCTTTGCTCTGAGAAAAATAAACATTTTCTTTTTTTTTTTTTCTTTGGGAGATGGAATGCTTAATCTTTGCAGAACAAAAGGGACATCTGGAAGGTGAAACTTTGCTACCTCCCTTAGGCTGAAAGGGACATGAACTCTGATACTTAATTGAAAAAAAAAAAAAAAAAAGTCTTAGTTTTGCTGCAAATACTTGAAAAGACCCTAGTGTTCTTCAGAATCAGATTGGTCACAGTTTGGTCTCTCTGTTTCAAAGATCCCTTCAGACAGCAAGCATGTGAACTAAAGCACCATTGAGGATGCTGTAAATTTTCCTAGTACTCGCACATGTAAACAACCGTAAGTTTTAACATGGCATATAGTCCAGCCTCCTATACAAACTGATCATGAAGAGATATACTGTGCCCTATGCTAATATGTATCTAAATACTTGTCCTGATTTTACAAAGTACTCTGCGCACACAACCTCTGACTGAGAGCATCTTTGAGAAGCAGACCTCTTTAATTCAGGTGTCTAACTATAAACTTAATATCTTGTGTCAGCTATTGCACTTTAATAAACAAGACATTCCCATTTCCTCTCTCTTCCATTTGCCCTCCTCTAAATACTAGTTCTAAAATTTGCTACGGCAGATAAGAGAGGGAGATAGGGAAGGCGATTAATAAGTGAGCAGTAAAGGGGTGAGTTGATCAATGTGTTGACAAGATGGAATGCTGGTGCTGTATTTTGTTCTTAATTTATGTAACCTGAGCCAGTTAGACAACTGAGATGCTGCACAGTTGCTGGCACTCATCTGCGTATTTATGGGACAATTAGCAATTCCCTGCACCTTGTCTGCAGGTTCACTTACATAATTGTGGTGTGGTTATTTCTCAGTAATAGTAAAATATGAAAGTCTCTGTAATCTGGCTGAAAGCTCTTATTTGCATAACTATTATTCAGGTTGTTTCTGAACAAGGGCCGAGTAGGTAAGTCTTTTTCATTGATTAGCTGAGAGCCATTTTAACCACCTCATTAAGAAATAATCACAATAATTCTTTCTGCTCTGATTGTCTGCTGCTCACAGGAGCTACTGCCCAGCCAGGCTGCCAACTATTGCCCCAGATGCTAACTAGTTAAATATTTAATTATCATTAGTGATGCTTGAATACCATAATGATGGCTAACAGAGGTAACAGCGAAGTAGAGCCTTTTTTACTGAGGTGGGAAGGGCCTTCAGAAGGCACAGTGCTTTCTGTATTCGGGGGGGTACGCATCCTGGAGGATGAATTGCTTATTTGTGCTAATGGCAAACCTGAATCTTGGAACCTCATTTTTTTCTTTTTGTTTCCTTTGGTGACAATAGATTTGTTTCTGAGCTTTCCATCATTACGCAAACAAGTAGAGCAGATTTCAGTCATTCTGAGGTGGAAAATGGGACTTTCCAAATGTTTGGCAAAACAGAGAGGAAAAACACAGGGATAGTCCCCTTCCCCAGTATTATCAAAACATAGTTAGGGCTCTCAAGTGGGTGACCTTAGTCAGGTTTTCAACTGCTCATTGGGGATTCTGTTTCACACATGTCAGGTGAGAGGTGTGTCTGCTGGGCTCCTGTCTGGTCTGTCTCTTGCTTTGGTCCTCACCAGAAATTCCTTTCTGTCTCTGAATGAAGCTAGCAGGTAAATAGGTGGAAACACATCTGACAGTTTAGCAGATGCTGAGGTATACAGCATTGCGAGTGGTGAATCAATGAAAAATTCTCATTGTTCACATGAGATTGTTGCATTATGTTTTGTCTGCAAAACCAAAGAAGTAGTAAAGCCAATAATGGTCGACATCGCCTCAAAAGTAAAACTTTATTCAATTTCTAAGTTGCAAGGTTTGGGTTTTAATGCTCTTTAATGCCACAAACCATATAAAAATGTGTATGTGTATCAAAAGGGGTAAAAACAAAGAATTGTTTTAGTTCTTTTTGAAACGGAAAATAAGACTCTTCCTAGGGATAAAACCCTCCCAGGAATTTCAAAAGCTCTAACGTCAGAGAAAATTTTAGCTAAAGTGAGGCAAAGTCATAAAAGCAGTTCAGCTGGAATTTCTTTAAGTGATAAGCTTTTACTGTCTTTAATATTGTCAATTGTTTTTAACACCCAGTTAATATAACTGGTGTTATTGGGTGTTATAAACAACACCCAATTTTAACAATTGCTAACACCCAGCAAAGCAAATACCTGATTTTACGGTGAATTAATTGTTCACTTTGTATTTCTGAATAATCTGTCATAAAATTATAAGAAATAATTTTACCATCTCTGTTACAGAAAGGTAGGAAGCTGAGTACCTTTTTAAAGAATTAGAGATATAAATGAATTAATTTACAGATATATTTTATAAAGCTCACTGTGCAAACTGAGCTTTCTTTACTTACATATGAAGATTATTCAGATAACAATTGTTTCACCAAAGTTTGATTATTACATTTATGATAAAGTATGTCCCAAAAGCATTAAAATTTAGAGCTTTATATGAAAAAAAAATTCATATAAATATCTTAGGTATCATAGGTGAGCTAATCTTCTTGTTTACTAGATTAAAATGCTATCTGCCAAATAGCATTTATTTGTAGCATTTGGTATCTATTAAGTATCTGCATGTTTATTGCTATTAATTTCTAAGTCTTTAGAGTACAGAACTTATCTTGTTCCTTGAAAGCATTCTGAGGATTTCAGCACGCAGTTGAAGTCTATAGTGGCTCTGAAAAATCAAACTACTTGTATTTAAAAGTATAGAACATACACCTATATTTTGGGCTCCCATGTTAACAAATGCAATTACTAGTAATAATAAAGAGAGGCTAATGCATTTATAAAGAAGAAATTGGGAAATTAATTAAAAGTGAACTATAACCATCCCTAAAATTCCTTGGGACATTCAAAGATTCCTTTCCTAGGAGGAAGAGAAGAGGGTTTGACAAATGTGAGAGTTTATTTTGGCTCACCTACTGGCTTGGGGTGAACAACAGAAGCTATCTTCATGAAGAGACTTGGTCATAGTGCTTGTGGTGAGGCTTTGAAACTCCAGAACACCAGGAAGTACCTCCTGCTAATGCATAGAGCAAGGAAGATTTACCCTCAGTGGAGGAAGACCAGCTTGGGAGCACTTTAACAATGTGAACATACATAAGTCCATGGGGCCTGATGGGCTGCATCTATGAATGCTGTGGGAGTTGGCTGATGTCATTGCAAGGCAAGGCCACTCTCAGTTATCTCTGAAAGGTCATGACAATCAGGAGAGGTTCCCGAGGGCTGGAAGACAGCAAATGTCACCCATATCTTCAAGAAGGGCAAGAAGTAAGATCTGGGGAACTACAGGCCAGTCAGCCTCACCTAAGTCCCTGGGAAAGTAATGGAGCCCTGGAAACCATTTCCAAACACATGAAGAACAAGAAAGTGGCTGAGAGTAGCGAGTATGGATTTACAAAGGAGAAATCATGCTTAACCAACCTGGTAGCCTTCTATAATGTGGTGACTAGCTTGGTGGCTGAGGGGAGAGTAGTGGATATAGAATCATAGACTCATAAAATCATTAAGGTTGGAAAAGATCTCTAAGATCATCAAGTCCAACTGTCAACCCAACACCACCATGCCCACTAAACCATGTCCCTAAGTGCCTCATCTACTCGTCTTTTAAATACCTCCAGGGATGGTGACTCCACCACTTCCCTGGGCAGCCTCTTCCAATGTTTAACCACTCTTTCAGTAAAGACATTTTTCCTCACGTCCAATCTAAACCTCCCCCGCCGCCACTTGAGGCCATTTCCTCTCGTCCTATCGCTTGTTACTTGGGAGAAGAGACCGACACCCACCTCGCTACAACCTCCTTTCAGGTAGCTGTAGAGAGCGATGAGGTCTCCCCTCAGCCTCCTTTTCTCCAGGCTAAACAACCCCAGTTCCCTCAGCCACTCCTCATAAGACTTGTTCTCCAGACCCCTCACCAGCCTCGTTGCCCTTCTCTGCACACGCTCCAGCACCTCAACGTCCTTCTTGTAGTGAGGGGTCCAAAACTGAACACAGTATTCGAGGTGCGGCCTCACCAGGGCCGAGTACAGGGGCACAATCACTTCCCTACTCCTGCTGGCCACACTATCTCTGATACAGGCCAGGATGCCATTGGCCTTCTTGGCCGTCTGGGCACACTGCTGGCTCATATTCAGCCGGCTGTCAACCAACACCCCCAGGTCCTTTTCCAACAGGTAGCTTTCCAGCCACTCTTCCCCAAGCCTGTAGCGCTGCATGGTGTTGTTGTGGCCGAAGTGCAGGACCCGGCTCTTGGCCTTGTTGAACCTCATACAGTTGGCCTCGGCCCATCAATCCAGCCTGTCCAGGTCCCTCTGCAGAGCCTTCCTACCCTCGAGCAGATCAACACTCCCGTCCAACTTGGTGTCGTCTGCAAACTTACTGAGGGAGCACTCAATCCCCTCATCCAGATCATTGATAAAGATATTGAACAAGACCGGCCCCAAAACTGAGCCCTGGGGAACACCGCTCGTGACCGGCCGCCAACTGGATTGAACTCCATTCACCGCAACTCTCTGGGCCCATTTTTTTGGGCAAAGCAAACATTTTTTGTTGTCTCTAACAACAGTGGCCAGATTGCGTTCTAGCTGGGCTTTTGCCTTTCTCATTTCCTCTCTGCACGACCTAACAAGATCCCTGTACTCTTCTTGAGTCGCCTGCCCCTTCTGCCACAAGCAGTAAACTCTCTTTTTTTTTCCCTGAGTCCCAGCAAAAGCTCCCCGTTCAGCCAGGCCGGTCGTCTTCCCTGCCCGTTCTTCTGACGGCGTATGGGGACAGCCTGCTGCTGCGCCTTTAAGACTTCCTTCTTCAAGATCGTCCAGCCTTCCTGGACCCCTTTGCCCTTCAGGACCGTCTCCCAAGGGACTCTCTCAACCAGTGTCCTGAACAGGCCAAAGTCCGCCCTCCGGAAGTCCATGGTTGCGGTTTTGCTGGCCCCCCGCCTTACTTCACCAAGAAGCGAGAATTCTACCATTTCATGGTCGCTAAGCCCAAGACGGCCTCCGACCACCACATCTCCCACCAGTCCTTCTCTGTTTGTAAACAGCAGGTCGAGCGAGGCACCTCCCCTGGTAGGCTCACTTACCAGCTGTGTCAGGAAGTCGTCTTCCACACACTCCAGGAACCTCCTAGACTGCTTCCTCTCTGCTGTACTGTATTTCCAGCAGACGTGTGGTAAGTTGAAGTCCCCCACAAGAACAAGGGCTAGCGATTGAGAGACTTCTGCCAGCTGCCTGTAGAACGCTTCATCCACCCCTTCATCCTGGTTGGGTGGTCTATAACAGACTCCCAGCAGGATATCTGCCTCGTTGGCCTTCCCCCTCATCTTTACCCATAAACACTCAATCGTATCATCTTCACAATCGTTGAGCTCTAGAAAATTGAAACACTCCCTAACATATAGGACCACCCCACCGCCTCTCCTTCCTCACCTGTCCCTTCTGAAGAGTCTATAGCCATCCATTGCAGCACTCCAATCGTGAGAGTCACCCCACCATGTTTCTGTGATGGCGACTAAGTCAGATCTATCCGGCTGCACAATGGCTTCCAGCTCTTCCTGTTTGCTGCCCATGCTGCGTGCATTGGTGTAGATGCGCTTGAGCTGGGCTATCGATTTCACCCCCAGCATTGGCATGCCACCCCTAGGCTCATCTCTAGTGAGCCTGGTTTTATCCCCTTCCCCCTTCAAACCTAGTTTAAAGCCCTCTCAATGAGCCCCACTAATTCATGAGCGAGAATCCTTTTCCCCCTGTGAGACAGCTGAACTCCGTCTTTCACCACCAGGCCCGGTGCCGTGTAAACCGCCCCATGATCAAAAAAGCCAAAATTCCTCCGATGGCACCAGCCCCTGAGCCACCTGTTGATCAGGTGTGTTTTCCTGCTCCTTTCAGTATTCTTCCCTGCCACTGTAGGGATGGAAGAAAACACTACCTGTGCTCCTGATCCTTCAACCAGTTACCCCAGTGCCCTGAAGTCCCTTTTGATCGCTTCAGGACTTTTCTCTGGAACCTCATCACTGCCAGCCTGTATAACCAACAGCGGGTGGTAATCAGAAGGCCGTACCAGACCAGGGAGTTTCCTAGTAATGTCTCTGACCCGGGCCCCAGGGAGGCAGCAGACTTCCCTGTGGGATGGGTCCGGTCAGCATATCGGGCCCTCTGTTCCCCTCAGAAGGGAATCGCCTATGACAATTACCCTCCTCTTTTTCTTAGCAGAGGCAGTCATAATGCATGGGGCTGACTGCCTCACCCTAGGCGACCCCCTGGATGGACCTTTGTCTACACCCTCATTTGCCTGGCCCTCAAGTTCCAGGGCCCCATACCTGTTCTGTAAGGGCAACTGGGAAAGTGAGGGAGGCCGGGTGGGGGTTTGCCTGGCACCCTGAGCAGGGACCTGCTTCCATTCCCCCCCGTCACTTAGGTCCCCTCCTTCTGCCTGGTGGCAAGAGGGCAGGGGATCCTCTGCTTCTTGTGGAGCCTCCATCTGCTGCCTTTGCCTCAGGGACGGTAGGGTGCAGCTCCACCAATCTATCTCCCTCTCACACTCCCGGATACTCCTCAACCTTTCCACCTCCTCCTTCAGCTCTGCCACCAGGCCGAGCAGATCATCCACCTGGTCACACCGCACACAGGTGTTGTCTCTGCTGCCCTCCAGCACAGCTGACAGGCTCAGGCACTCCCTGCAGCCAGAGACCTGGACAGCTGTATGCTTGCGTGTGAGCTCCGTCTGGGTCGCCACATTCCTTCTGGTGATGGCTTTCGGCCGAGTGGAAACCACAGCTGGTCCTCTTCTGAGAGAGCGACGACTACTAGTTGAGTTCGCCTCTAGAGCCAGGAGGGGAGGGGGGCGGGGCTGGGCTGCGCCCCGTCCACTCGCCTTCACTGCACGCCCTCCCTCGTGAACTGCCATGCAAACTGCCGCGCCATGCCCTTCTGACGTGCCACGCCCTGTTCGCCGCGCTCCGGGTCGCTTGTGCTCCCTGGAGGCTGCTCTTGTATGTGAGGGGGTTCGGCCGCCGTCCCTCCTGTCCCCGCCCACGCTGAGTCAGAGCTGCCGCTCGTCAGGAACGCCCTCCTCCGGCCCGGGGGGGTAGGGGCTGGGGCACCCTCTCACCCCCTGCGCTTTTGCTGTTCGCAGGTTTTGCCGCGGTTTTGCCACTGTAGGAAGGGTCCCCCGGCGCGATCCTCCGCTCCGGAGCCCTTCGCCTCAGTGGCTTCTCTGAAATGGTGGGTACAGTGGGTTTTAAATTGCCGCCGTCCCTCTTGTCCCCGGCCACGCTGAGGCAGAGCTGCCGCTCGTCAGGAGCTCCCTCCTCCAGCACCTAATTGTTTACCTTGACTTTAAAATGGCTTTTCACACTGTCTGGGAAACATCCTCAAGGAGAAGCTGATGAAGTACTGATTAGATAAGCGGACAGTGAAGTGGATCAAAAACTTGCAGAATGGCCAGGCCACTGGAATAGATTGCCCACAGAGGTTGTGGAGTCTCCATCTGTGGAGAAATTCAAAACCCAATTGGACATGGTCCTGGGCAACCTGTAGCTGACCCCGATTGAGCTGGGGGGGTGGGCTAGATGGGCTCAAGAAGTCCCTTCCAACCTCAATCATTCTGTGTTTCTGTGATGAGCGGAACCACACAGTGGGTCACACCTGACCACGCATCAGAAGTTACACCGGGGGAAATAGATGTTTATTTCCACCAAAGCAATAGCTCCCTCTGTGCTTTTTCAGTGTAGAGTATTAGCCTGCCTTCTAGCTTAGTCTTTGGCCCAGTACTCTATTTCTACCTGGACAAAATGTGTGTATCTCTTTGGGCTGTGTCCTCTAGTAAGGTTAATTCACTCATTTTAGGGAAGTATTTGATTTAGGTTGCTCTAGACTAAATGTGTCAATCTTTCTACCTTTAGGCCTGAAGGTATTTTTTTAGTACAATAGGACTGTGCCCTTAGCGATTAAAATATATCTGATTGATTGGCTGCAATCTATAAAACTGAGGTATGACATTATCCTTTCTCCATAATGCTGTTCTCTGTGAGTTCAGCTGAGGTGCAATTTCATCAGGGACTATTTCAGCACTTTGTTTCACCGAGCTTAACCTTAAAAAGGCATTATTGATTTCCTATCTAAACCACAGTTTTGCAAACTGCAGTAACTAGAAAAATTATGCTTATTATAAAAAATAAAATAAATATAAGCAATAAACATGCTGCTCATTACGTCTTGAACTAAGTTATATAAATCATAAACCACCTATCCACTATACAGTTGCATTTTTACTGTAGCATGGAGGGAGCTCAGACAAAAGTAAGGGAAAAACTTTGCTTGAATTGCAAACACACAAGAAAAACAAACCACTGCCTTTTATGAAGTCTGAGGATACTGGGTGTAATGTTTCTGAAAGTATGTGCTTTTTTTAATTAATACTGCTTTACCTAACTATTAATTCAAAGCAGGATGCTAAGGGAAAAGCATAATAAGATGATATGGTTTCTATTCTAAGTTAAATCAGTGCTATTTATGGACATTTTTGCTTCCAAAAAAAGTTTTTTTGAAATTGTAAATAAGCTTTCAAGGATTGATGAGATTTTGCATTCCACGTTTAAAGTTGTCTATTTCCTGTGTTTTTTGTAATGCTGGGAGATGGAGCATGTATGTATGAACAACAAAACAGAGACAAAGAATACTTGCCTTTAATTTATTAAATTAAAACAGATATTTGCGTGACTGAAATTACAAAAATATATTCACACCAGTTAATAGGGTCCCACTTGTGTACCATATGGGGAAAAAAGGGGTCAGTGAGAGGAAACCTCCAATAATTTATGTTGCTGAGTGTGAATGTTATACAGATGACAAGACCTGTCTCTCTTCTAGTATATTATTTTATTGTCCTTTTAATTTAAAATTTAGAAGGGTAGGAAAGAATCTGAAAGGAAAATTATTTTCACAAATAAGATTTGCATTTATTTCTCTGGACAAGACAGATAAGGCTGCAGTAGTAAGTATCACCAAAATGAGCCCTCTGTTTCCTCCTGTACCACCTCAGCTATTGTCTGCATTGGGCCTTAATTGTTGAAATTCACAGCAGGCATCTGTTATAAAATTACTCAATTCATTAGACTTGAATTTGGGAAATGAACAGTTGCACACGAGAGACATGAGGATTTATAAAGATGAAAGTCAGGCAAGAATATTGTTTTACCTTTTCTAGAGACTGTACATAAAATGCCTTGTGGTTGCTTTTAACATCTCTGAGTTTAATCACTGACTTACGTTGGGAACACTTCCACATGGACTGGAGAGTGGAAGGTTTTACTTGAGTGAAAGGTTTCTTGAGGAGAGACTAGCTATTCACGGACAACTCTGATATTTGGTGAGTTTTCATGAAACACATCTCGTTCTGAAGAACAAAAAAGAAATGAGGATTACTTTGGCTGAAGTTATTTATAGATGGCTGTACTGTCTAGTTAGAATAGCTGTTGTCAGTCTAACTAGAGCCTGCCTCAGTTGCTGTGATGACCTTATATTCCCATGCTGTAATGGTGAGCAAAACAAAGAAAACTGTTTTAAAGAATAGAAATAGAAGCTCTAGAGTTACTATTTCTGATGTTTTAAAACCCATGAAGGATTTTTTTGTTAGTTCATCAATGATCAGAAAAAAGTCATAGCCTCATTACAACTGCTGGTCCTAATTGAGCGTATGTAGGTAGGGTTAGAACAAGTAAAAACAAGTTGTGAAAAGAGAAAAATTACTAAGCATAAGAGTTATTTATTATTGAGCATTGGAGTAAACCCAGTTTAAACTAGGTGATTCCAGAATATTGAGACGCCTGTGCTGAATGTTCTCACAGTTAAGAAAATTGATGGGTTGTCTCTCAGTTCTGTTGTCTCTGGGACTACCTGTTAATATTCACAAAATTAATGGCTTAAAACTTGTTGGACAAAACTGCTGTCTGTAATTTTTTCCTGAGGAGGGTACCATCCTCTGAAATTACATAATTCAGTACTGTTAGCATAAATCTATTAACCTTTCAGAAGACTGAAAATGTAAGAGTTGGGCTGAAAGTACAAGTCAAGCTGTGGATTTCCATAATCTATTATGGAAAGGAATATTAAGGATTAAATACTTCTTAATACTATGGTGCGGGATTATTAAATCTATATTATCCAAATCGCAATAATTGGCAATAGGAGACCCATATTTTCAATTTTAATGTCTAAGGTTATACACCAAGTTTGTATTAAGCAATAATTGTGCCATTATATACACAATACAGAAACTAATGCTTGCAAGGACTCATTTTAAAATATCTATCCTTGAGTTAGTTATGTAATTTAGTATATTTATGTAGTCCTTCTAACACAAGAAACTATAATGGATTGTATCAAATTTATTATGATCAGAGTCTGACCAATAGCAGAAAGTCTTTTAATAATGGGATCTTAACTGAAGTATGCTTGCAATCTGAAGTAATTGATAGAATTCTTGACAGCTTGGAAAAAACAGAAATACCCTAAGGAATAACAAAATGGTATGTTACAGAGCACATTAAAATGTGCTCACATTCATTTCAGTATTCTGTGCTACCTACAAAATTATAAGTACATTTGAGTTGCAGCCTGAAATTTATCAGTTCTTTCTTTACATAAATTGCTAATGTGTTGAAAGCTTTTGATTTGTTTGCCTTTCTCTCCTTCCCTCCATCTCATGTATTCGTTCAAAAAAACATAGGACAATAGAATGAAGGATGGTTTCCTGATTGTCCATGCTTTGACATTGACAGATTTCTACCAGAAATGAAAATGTTTGTAATTTATCAAAAATAAAGATTCTAGATCTTTGACAAAGTAGGTATAGATTCACCATAGTACTTTTCTGAGACAAGACCAACATAACATGATACAAGACAGACTAAAAATAAAATTGATGATGTTACTTCATCATCTGACCATCTTCCTGAAGTAAAGGAAACTTTGTCCTGTTCTGAGGCATTTTGTTTCTTAATTTTAACTGATGATTAAACTGTAGAGCTGCATTATATATTTACAGAGTAGTACTGGCCTGGATTTGAATCTCACTGAAATAAACATTCATTTTTAATCAGTAGTGAAAATTTCATTTTTCCTGAGTTAACTTTCAAGAGTTCAATGGACCGTTAAGCCTTGTGCATTGACTGATGTATTTTCATTTTTATAATGAAAGTTTCAGTCTTTTTTTTTTTAACAGTTATCTCCCTGATATTCTTACGCGTGTTTGTGAGTTAGACATGATAATTTCCCATGTAGAGGATGATCGCTCAGTGGCTTATATTTAAGTCATTAATGATCTCCTGTAAGTATTGCTAATGATGAAAAAGCTGACACACAGTATGTATAAATAGTTGTATATAGAATCATAGAATCATAGAATCATAGAATCATTGAGGTTGGAAAAGACCTCTAAGATCATCGAGTCCAACCGTCGACCCAACACCACCATGCCCACTAAACCATGTCCCTAAGTGCCTCATCTACTCGTCTTTTAAATACTTCCAGGGATGGGGACTCCACCACTTCCCTGGGCAGCCTGTCCCAATGTTTAACCACTCTTTCAGGAAAGAAATTTTTCCTTACATCCAATCTAAACCTCCCCTGGCACAACTTGAGGCCATTTCCTCTCGTCCTGTCACTAGTTACTTGGGAGAAGAGACCAACACCCACCTCGCTACAACCTCCTTTCAGGTAGTTGTAGAGAGCGATATAGAACCAGTTTATTGTTTTGCACTCACACAGAATATTTTTATATTGCTTTTTTTCATTACATTTTCTACAACCCTCAGCATTATACAGCTACACTTTTTTTGGAAGTATGTATCATCTGGTTTTCTTATGTTACCAAACTTTCTTAAGTAATCATTTTTTTATATGCTAGAAAGCCAAGTATTAAAGCATGTCTGTGGAGCTATAATACTTTTATTATTGTAGTGCTTAGAAATGCCAAACATCATTAGACTCCTCTCCAATGTTAGGCACTTCATAAATATGTTTATTGGATACTGGTGTAGTATATCACATTTTTTGTGCTGTAATATAACTTTGTGGCAACCTTCCTATGAATGTGCTACAAGAATGGTCATACTCGAAGATCAGGGACATCGTTCTCATCTCACTTTGGTTTTATGCCAATAAAAACTCAATAGAGTAATCCAGATTCACATTAGTATCACTCCTGGTATTTATAGTCATAACTGACATTAGAATTGAACTCTTAACTCAGTATGGAAAATACAACCCTACAAATAACCATTGAATAGAGAGAGGGGGTAGCTTTGGCAGTCAAATCCAAAAATCATAGCCTTAATCAAACTCATATTTCTTTTGCCAGGTTGAATAATTAGTAAACTTATATCAAGCAAAATATTTGACAGGAAATATTAGGATTTGGGGGCTTTTGTATAGAATTTAACAAAAGGAGGGCTAAAGCCGCCTTATTGCAGGAGAAAGGCCGTCATCTGCTTGTTGTCGAGTAGTTCAGTCAGTACAGTTCCCCTCCAGATGATGACATATCTTCCAGAAATACCAAGATTGATCTTCCATTTGTGCATTTTCTACCCATATTTCTCACATTTTATCAGAGTGCTCTCATGACTAAGCTACAGAATATTTGGGGTTGGCATAGGGTATTGGGTTTCTGTTCCTCCTGTTCATCATCAACTTCATATAAACAACCACTGAAGTAGGGACTGGGATTCAGGTGTTCAACTTCATGAGGGGTCAATCTGTGTAGCTAGAGAGCCATTCTAGGTTTCTACAGCTTATTGTGTCCCACACAAAGGGAGATAAAGGAGTAACTGTTTTGGATCATGTTAAGACCCCAGTAAGTTGGATGTTTTCTTAGCAGGTAGAAACATTATTTTTTTTTCCACCCCATGAAAGTTACCTGGCATGGATTCCAGATGTTATACTTGCCAAATGGGTTTTGTGGCTGCAGAGGTGGGATTTGCTCAATCACTCTGTTGAAACTCTTCCAACTTGTAGGATGGAGAGATTGAGAATTACTCTCCTTGGTAGTTTGAGGTTTCTAAGCTGTTCACTTGTGATCTCCCACCTAACCCCCATTTTGATGTTACCAAGTAGTTCCTACCCTAACTAAAAAAGACAAGGTGGAAAAAAGGTGGAAAAAAGGAAGAATTACTGTTATTTCCAAGGTGCCTAGGTAGGTTGTGAAGCCCAAGAAAGTCAAACTCACAAAGATATATGGACATCTAGAGTCTAATCAAATGGGAATTCTTTAACTAAATACCTTTGAGAATATCAGCCTAACTGATTTGCCTAAGGTCAGAGAAAGAAAACATATCAAGGTGAGAGATGAACTGAGGTTTTCCATATCCTTTTACCGTTCCTTTAACCACAAGATATATCATCTCAAATGCTTCAGCAGTTAATTTTAATAGATACTGACAGCATAGATGGGTTTTTTTCTGTTGCTGTATTTTCCTATTTCAAGATATTGCAGAGAAGAGAGGTTAGACGGTCAGCTATTACAGCATATCCACAGTTATAGATCTTAGCTGGCTTTCCGTCTGGCATGGATCAACCATTTTACAGTACTGCCAAGTTTTTTCAAATCTCTTTACGGGTAGGAAGATCGTTGGCCTACATTAGCTGTTGTTTCACAGAAGCAAAAACATTCTCTATGCTGATAGATTTATGATTAAGGTGGCTGCAGAAATGTTCCCACCATCAGTACATAATGGATACTTTGTCAGTAAGCAATTTGCCTCCATTCACGAAGGTGCAATTATCAGCTTTGCTGGACTGAAGACAGTTTTGAGTGCTTCATGGAGCTTTAGTATTTCTTGCTTGTCTGCATGTGACAGTAGCACATCTGTGCTCTGATCCAGCTGGATACTTCATACAGATATGCACTGGTTTTGGCTGGGATAGTTAATTTTCTTCATAGCAGCTTGTATGGGGCTATGTTTCAGATTTGTGCTGGAAACAGTGTTGATAATAGAGGGATGTTTTCATTAGGGCTGAGCAGTGCTGACACAGAGTCAAGGCCTTTTCTGCTCCTCACACTGCCCCACCAGCGAGTAGGCTGGGGGTGCACAAGGAGTTGGGAGGGGACACAGCTGGGACAGCTGACCCCAGTCGACCAAAGGGATATAACGTACCATATGATGTCGTGCTCAGCAAAAAAACGGGGGTGGGGAGAAGGGGGAAATGGGGAACATTTGGAGTGATGGCGTTTTGTCTTCCCAAGTAACCGTTATGCATGATGGAGCCCTGCTTTCCTTGAGATGGCTGAACACCTGCCTACCCATGGGAAGTAGGGAATGAACTTATTTTGCTTTGCTTGCACATGCAGCTTTTGCTTTACCTATTAAACTCTCCTTATCCTAACCCATGAGTTTACTCACTTTTACCCTTCTGATTCTCTTCCCCATCCCACTACAGGGGGAGTGAGAGAGCGGCTGGGTAGGGCTGAGCTGCCTGCTGGGATTAAACCACGACAAGTTCAAAGATAATTTAGAATTTCCTTTCAAAGACTTCTCTAAATCAGGCCTTATGTGCATACTAGCGACTGCAGAGGATGTATGGTTGTCCTCTCTAGAAGGGATAACCTTTGCCAAGCTTGGTGAGGTGATTTGTGTCTGCAGTGCCATGGCTCTCTTTGATTAAGGGTTATTGCAGCAGTAATGGCATGCATCAGTTTTGCTATTCCAAAAACAGTCCTTTGCTCAGGCTGTTTAGATTAATGGCAGTATAATCCAGGTCAGTATCAAAATTCTTGCAGGAGCACCATTTATACTGCATTTTGTTATTTTCAATAAATAATCTTAGTAGTGATATTTAATTAATCATTTGCATTTCATGAGCTTCTAAGTCTGCAGTTTTGGGGACAGAGTAAATAGGATCAAGATTTATTAATTATCGTGTTTTAACAGATTGTCCATGCTTGCTGCTGGGTCACTTCACTTTTTCAAACTGGGGAAATGAATGAATGTAATCTCAGTGTATAAAAGCATGTGTAGGGGCAAGTTCATACAGGCTCTCCCTCTGTAGCTCTCTTTATGGGTTAATTAAGTCACGCATAATGGTACTTAAATACATATAAGATAGTCTGAAGAAATGACTAGCAACAGCTAATCTTGAAAAAAAGCAAGATCTAAGAAAAATTTGGCCTTCTGTACTTTCATATTGTATGGGAAAGAGATGCATTGAGAGTGCATGTCTGTGCATAGATCTCTTACTAGGTAAGTATCTCTTTATGAGCATCAGAGTTAATAATTCCTTAAAAATAATTAGGAAATACAGTACCTTCCTTATGGCTAAATGTTCTGACTGGATTTCTAAATCCTTACTTCCTAGCCCTCATAGCATTTTTCTGGGCAGAGGTATATGAGGGTGCTAGATTTTAATGTCTAATGAGCATATGACAACATAAAAGCACCAAGACAGGTTTAGGCATCCTGGCTGGAAGACTAACACATAGCTTAAAAAGAAAACACAAAACAATAAACACAGACTAAATGAAATATTAGTCTTAGCCTTTGAATTGCTATACAAGTTCCAGCTGTGTTATTAAATATATTCTATCAGGCCACTTCCACCAGGCTTCCTCCAAAGCCAACAATGAAATGCTGGGGAAGAAGAGGTGACAGGGGCAGACCCTCTGCCTCAGTTTCCTACTGCTCAGGTGTTACACAGCAGCAAGCTGGAGTGGTTCTCCTGAGTGCCAAAGTACTGGATTCTCAATTATTGGCCTTCTAACAGCTGAGCTTTAAATTAAAAAAAAAGAAAATTCTTCATGTTGAACTCTTTTGCAGCTGATGAGGACATCTGTGCTGCAATCCTGTACTGCAACACCTATTAGCCACCCATTTTTCTCTGACCCTCCCATTCATCAGCTTTTTGAAGCTGTAGGGAATGAAGCAAGTGCTGGCATTGCTCTTTCCTGACTCTGCAGCACGCGTTCTGGAAGGCAGTCTGGGAGACCAACAGAGAAGGGGTTAAAGTGCTCTGTGTTTTGCACTTGGTTACTAACCTTCGAGCCAAGGGGGAATTGTTCTCCTTTCATTGAAGTCCTTCAATCTCTTTGCATTACTTTTGGTGCTGTATAACATTTTAAAAGCTTCCTGGCTGACAGACATGGCCGGAGGCAGAGCTCTGCTGGGAGAACTGTAATGTACAGAGCCTCCTCAACAAAGAGCAGTGGCATAGCAGTTAAATTGAATACAGCATGATTTGGGGGTTTGTGAAGCAGTGCAGACTATCCCACCACTTTTTTATGTTGTTTATTTCCAGCTCCCATTTATGGCTGGGCAATTCAAAAGGATACTTTGAATTCTTTGTTTGGTTGGGGTTTTTTGCTATGTTTCATGGTTACTATGATTTTTCCGTAAAAACTAGGCATGCACCCTGCAACCATGGATCAAGAGAGGCACAGGAGTTTGGAAGTTTTGGAACTGAATTATGGATGAACACAGTCTGAACCTAATGTAATATACCGTTGAATGCATTGAAGAGAGAAGCACAAAAAGTCATGTGAACTGTTAAATAAAAAAAGCTGTTAATAGAAATACATAACAAATATATTAATATTGAGTGCAGTTCACTAGTGTGGTAGGGTCCTGTCTTAAAGTTTTTTTGTTGGAATAAAATCCATAGAATATAAATGATAATGCAAGTGGGAAGTTTGTACCCGTTGTACCTAAGAAAATTTTGCTCTAGATTAAAAAGACTGAAATGTCTTGAGCACAACTTAGAAATTTTTTTTTTTTTTTTTAAAGGATCATGAGCAGATAGGAGTTCTTCCCTCATTTTTAATCCTTTCTGAAGGTAGAATTAAAACACTCACTTGCACTAGATACCTTTTCACCACATTTTTTTCTTTCTTTTTATTAAGACCTAAAACATAGCCTTTCTAATCAGAACAGAAAATCTTGCCCTAAATTTAGAATAGGAAGTACAATTATTTTTCTAAAGTGTTTTTTTTTTTTTATTCTTCAAAACTTGTTAGGTTTTCTGGGCTCCCCATTATAAATCCTTTCTATTTAGACACTTCAGCATGTACCTAACAAAGAAGAATTTTTATGTTATTTATTGTTATGGATAGTAATAGTATTATTCACAAGGAAAATATAACCTTTGGCAGTGTTTGAAAACGAAAAAGATACATGGTTAGGTACTTTACTGTTTCTTCTTTTCTGAGGTCCATATCATGTCATTGATTTTTAAGCAGAATTCTTTATTGATTAGGTAGAAACTTCTGCTTAAAAATTAATGACACAATATGGCCCTAAAAGTGGTGAATTCCATAGTGATATAAATTCTATTTCGGTTTTTAAAGTGTAAAATGCATCCATCTTAAATCCTACAAGTAGTATTTCTTGTACCTGACAACCAGCAGACTGTAGAGTAGGTTGGCACTTCATTCCTAGGTTGTAGGTCTTAATGAGACAAGATTATTAATTTATTCTTAAGTCTTCAATCCACAGTGGGATTTAAAATTTGTTAGCATGGAAATGTGGTTTATGGAAATGTTAGTTGTCAGAAAACAACTTTGATCCCCTTCTATTCAAGTTAGTGCAACATGCAGCCTGCCAGTCGTCCACCCCTAATGAAGAAGAGCCACGGAAGGGAAAGTGTGTTCGTTAAACAGATGTCCTGGGCCTTAGTAAAGTGTGAGGGTTCAGTTTTAACACCTGCATCAGGGCCGGAATAGGCAAGGGTAGCTTCAAGGAAGCCATTAAGCCATTCTCCCTATTAAAAGAAAGATCAATAGCTTGGAAGAGTGGGGAAAAATAAACACTAAAGTCTTCATGTTGCCTCAGTACTTACTGCTGCCTACCTGAAAAGGAATGTAGAAGTTGCGTTCTTGTTTATTGTCTAATTCTGAATTGTAGAATAGCTCCATTTGTTTCAGCATGGATTCCATAGATTTAGCAGTCTTCATGGTGTCTTTACCAGGGCCTGGGTCACAGCATTTTCAGATGGTGTGAGTGCTTATTTTCACCAGTTTTTATTGCTGCTGAATTTGGCGCAAAGTTGCGAATGACAGCTAGAGCTACATTTTATTGGACTTGTTTCATACTCCATAATATTTAAATATTTACATCCCTAATATTTAAATATTTAAATCCTTTAGCACTCTCATTTTATTAATTGCAGGCAATGAATCAGAACATTTCGTAGATACAAAAAGATAGCACCTCTGTTAATTATACTGTGGCTAGAAAACAGAGTATATTTTCCTATCTGTCTTTCTGATAAAATAGTCTGTGCTGGTATAAACAGAGCAGTGTGAGAGCATAACAATTCCTTTAGGCTTTTTTTTTTCCTTCTTCTTTGCTGATGGCATTTTGCTGCTACAAGGATCACCACAGTTTTAATTGTCACCTTGATGTGACAGTTCTGTCTCAGCCCTGTAGTTAGTTAGCACTGATTTATTTTTAATCTGTGTACCTGGCATTTGTCAGTATAAATGAGTATCACTGTCTTATCTTACTGGCTTCTGTGTTGTTTCATTTTCTACACTGACTGCAGTTTTATCATTTTCTCCCTATATCAGGACTGCATTTCTTAATGTACTTTACAGTAGTCTTGAAGAACAACACAGGTATCATTTTGATACAAGGCTTGTTGTGAGAAGAGAATGCCAGTCATAGACTTCATATTGCGTGTTGGCAGCTTTGTGGTATTTAGCTGTATGAGCACTATTTCCCTTTTTTTATTTCCCATGGAATTCATACAAATCTATCCTCCAGAGTCCAAGGTTAACAAGCAAAGCATTCCTGCTCTGGACAGTAGGATGGAAGACTGGGTCCCCTCTTCCCCAGTATTTTTTGTGTAAATCCGGAGTAAATATTTTTGACATCACTGATGGGTAACAGTTTTGTCTGATAACTGGATCATAAAGCAAAGGCTATGGGCCTGTCCTCAGACAGACACAAAGGTAATGCTAAGCAGAGCAAGAATGAGCTATTCCTGTAATAACTGTACAATGTTCTAGAGCAACTCAGTGCTACAATCAAAATAGCAATCTCTTTTAAAACTGTGATTCCTAATCTTTTTCTCTGTCTCTAGAAACTAACTAGGTGTGAGAATTTTGATGAACGCTTCAATGTAATTTTATGTAATTTGATGTTGCCATGTAAATCTCTTTTATAGGTCCCTTTAGATGGAATTTAATGCGGCAAAAACCTTGTCATCAGAAGGATTAATGCCTACATTAGCATTTCCGCAATAAAATCAGAAGCTAAGTGGTGGAGGCCACAGACACCTCAAACCTGGATTCCTCTGCTCTGCATTAAGTGCTGGAGTTTTTATTGCTTGCTGTAGGGAAGCCGTTGCCAATGCTTACAAGGAACTGCTTATCCCTGCTTCTCTGGGTCCTGTTTGATGGAGGTCTCCTAACGCCACTGCATCCGCAACCACAACAGACTTTAGAAGCAGAGCCAAGAGAAAATGTTGTCCCAGTGCCAGGGAGGAGGTCATCTGCCCAGCGAGTCAAACGAGGCTGGGTGTGGAATCAATTTTTTGTGCTGGAGGAGTACATGGGCTCCGAACCTCAGTATGTGGGAAAGGTAATTTTTTACTCTTTCTTTAAAAGTTGAAATGACACAGAGAAATAATAAAATGTGCTATAAATGTGTACCTGTTTCTGGTGGGGCAACAGTAGTTCCCTCTGTCCATCCCCTTCACCATCCAGACTCTCAAATAGCCACTACAGACATTATTATTATTATTATTATTATTATTATTATTATTATTATTATTATTATTTTTAGTGCACAAGTTTATAACACTTACTTTCTACCTTTATATGTTTGTCTTATTTCCTTATCCATGGTTTTGGAATAAAACAAAAAAAAATGGGAGTTCTGAGATAAGTTCATGGTGCACAACTAACTTTAATTGAATCTACTGTTATAGCATACTTGATTTTTAGCAATGAATGTCAGACTGATATCAGAGATAAGATTTAAACCAGAACTCTCTAGCCCAGAATGCACAGTCATTTCTGTGATCGGTATGGTTACTTCAAGCCAGTTTTCAGTGAACGAAAATACCTGCTTTTTGCTCTGTTATCTTATGCCTCAGTATCATTTGCTTTTATTTCTGATTGTTCAAATTGTTTTCAAGTATTTCTAATATGCTTTATTGCTTCATAATTCAAACTCTTGCATTTTAGCTTTTATACTCTGTGTGCAGACATGCATACTCACACATGCAGAGAATTTATGCAATTCTCTCTCTCACTATATGACCACTGTTTCTGTAATGGGGCATAAGTAATTTGATAGCCGACTGTTCGAGGGGTGTGGGGGGTGAATTTAGACAATACAGTTTTCAGAAAGGAAACGAGGTCTGAAAATGAGACCTGAAAAAAATAGTAACACAGTATATAATTGCATGCTATGTATAATTTTCAGTTTAAGTAAAGGCCGTTACTCAATCAATGAAAATAAGAGGTCAAGGATTCATTTCCCGGGTCCCCAAATGCCACTTCCCTAGACAGTGAGGTTCAAATTCACCTACCATAAAAATGAGGTATCATACTTCAGTTTTTACTTCAATACCATGGTTTAATTTTTTTTAATGTAAAAGCTGGGAATGTGGTTTTTTTTCTAAATATAAATAAAATTCAGGAAAAATTAATTTTCCCTCCTACCCTTCCAAGAAACTATTCTGAGTAGAGGATGTATAAATAAAGCAGCAAAATACTATGTGTGGTTCACTAGATGATTTGACAAACCAGCCAAAAATTTACTTGGATATTACACATGTAGGCATTAGTGTTAAGCACTAAAACATATAGTCAAAACAATTTACAAAGCAGTACGTTTATATCACAAAGATAATATATGAGTTTGTTTTACAAGCTAAAGAGAGGGGGATCACATAATGAAAAATTGCATCTTTGTGGCATCTGGTTGATACAAATTACATTTTCTCTAACACATATCTTTGTTCTGGCCACTCGCTAAAGATGCAAATGAGGACTCTAATCACATTTGATGCTGTAGCACAGGCAATGTGATTGCTGGACTTTTTACCTCAGAAGGCAGAGATGTTACTGCTTGCACCACTGTAATTCATTAGTCTTTATTCCTTTATGTAAGATAGTCTGGGTAGTCATTTAGGGTCAGTTCTAAGGTGTCAATATTAATTTTGCACAAAATTTACTGTTATCGATACATGAATTTGAGCTTATAAGCAACTTCAGAACTAATGGTATATTTTCATTAAGAGTAACACTTACCACATCACAGATTTACCTGACATGTTTTTAACTCTTAAGACTTTTTTGAACTCTTACAAGTTGTGGAGAAGACACTTTTCAAATATAAGGAAAGATCTAATTGCAGTGTAGCACACACAATAGTGATATTTCTTGACAGGATATCATATACCACTGTTACTGAATAAATAAAATAAAATACAGAAGGATCTTGGTGGTGAAACACAAATTAAATTAGGATGTTCAATTAGTATGTCAGTAACATTAAGTAAAAAAATCTGGTTCTAGAATCATAGAATCATAGAATCATTGAGGTTGGAAAAGACCTCTAAGATCATCGAGTCCAACCGTCGACCCAACACCACCATGCCCACTAAACCATGTCCCTAAGTGCCTCATCTACTCGTCTTTTAAATACCTCCAGGGATGGGGACTCAACCACTTCCCTGGGCAGCCTGTCCCAATGTTTCACCACTCTTTCAGGAAAGAAATTTTTCCTTACATCCAATCTAAACCTCCCCTGGCGCAACTTGAGGCCATTTCCTCTCGTCCTGTCACTAGTTACTTGGGAGAAGAGACCAACACCCACCTCGCTACAACCTCCTTTCAGGTAGTTGTAGAGCGCGATGAGGTCTCCCCTCAGCCTCCTTTTCTCCAGGCTAAACAACCCCAGTTCCCTCAGCTGCTCCTCATAAGACTTGTTCTCCAGATCCCTCACCAGCCTTGTTGCCCTTCTCTGGACACAGAATAATGCAGTTCATTCCAGACGACCTTTTTTTTCAATGTTTATTACCTGCTTGGCATCCTTTTGATGTTTATTATAACTTATATTTTATCTATATTAACTATTTGCTTCAATATACCTGAAAAAAGAACCTGCCAGTTTTTGCAGGTCGTCTTTGCCTAATCTCTTTAAAAAAACAAAACAAAACAAAACAAAACAAAAAACAAAAAACAAGATGAAGATGTTAGTGTTTTCCCCTTATTTTCCACAAAGCCCTCAAAGAAGGTAGAGCACTGAATGGGAGAAGTTCTTTAGAGAAATGATGCTTTTAAATCCAGATAGTGAAAGCCATGATTAATATAAATTCAAACCATTGTCAACATACTGATATACACTCAACAGTGGCTAATCAATATCTTTAGAACTCATGTAATTTTTTAAAATCACAGAAATTTTTTAAGGTATGAAATGCAATTGAGTTCTTGACTGATCACAGAAATAAATTTGGTTTATATTTACCATAATTTAGCTTTATTGCAAAATCATATATTTTCAAAGTAATTCTTTTTATAATACTACTGTGCTATATTTTAAAGTGATATTAAGTACATGATAAAGTGCAGGATATTTCATGTAACCTGAAATCACAGGTTTTTTATCGTCTTCTTCCAGCCATCATAGCCAGACACAATATAGTAACATGTGCATTGGCGTTTATATTACTTATTATAGAACTGCTGCACTAATAATGTCACAGTAATTTATAAATAGGAGTTTAATGCGTCTATTAAATCAGCTGACAATTTCACTAAACAGTTAGGGGTGACTAGTTAATTTTGGTAAGAGAACACAGATTTACAGCAATAATGTCAGCTGTTATCGGCCAACGCACTTAATTCCTTTTATGTCTGTTTTTAGAAGACTAACTCAAGAAGTGTCAGGTTGCAAATCAAAGTATAGTTTAGAAACTGATGGGGATTAGCCTAGCTCACAGTTAGAGATCTTGAAATAGTGCTTCATGTTGATTCATTAAAAGCCATTTAACCTGAATATTAAATCAAAGTTTGGAAATCCTCTGCTTGCGTAATATGGAAGAGCCACAAAAATCCATCAGATTACCAAATAAAAGATAGCCCCCTTTAGTAGAGATCCATGTAAGGAGAACCAGGCTAAAAAGCAAAATTGGAATATGGTGTTGCCATGTGACCCATGAAAATTGAAGGGATGCTGGAAGGCTTGCTGTAAAATAAGGCTTGCTCATGTACTTTGCTGTGGTTTATGTGTTTTCCTGGTACTGTGAAGCTCCCGAAGGGCATGCAAAAGAGCACACCTGTGGATTAAGATAAAAAAGTTCATGATTCTTTTTTTGTGCCAAAGCTCAGTCCTCACTGAATGGTGATAGAAGTCATCAGAGTATCAGATCCTCAAGCGTGGCCATGTCCAAACACAGTTTATAACCACTAACAAGATAGCAGTTTTAATTGCCCTTACGCAGGGGTAGCTCAAAGGGGTGCAACCCCACCAGAACATTATAAATCTTGCTGTAACCTTTCTTTATTGTTGTGTTTCTACAGTGACATGCAGAGGCAGCATAAGAAAATGAAAGTTCAAGAGAACAAAATAGACAAGAACAGTACAGGTTCTTCATTATCAAGATAATACTAACAAAAGTTTTTACTTGTTGTACATGTAGCATGCTTCCGTTTATATATGCGTCTTTGCATTCCTAGTGTGTAAATGCACTACATCTTTCTCGTGTTGTACACCTGCACAGTTGCTCTTAGTAAGGATTTTTGCTGGCTGTCCTCAAGCTTGCAGAAACAGGCGTGTGGCAACTTGTACTGAACACAGACTGGGTGCATAGGAAAAGATTGCAAAATCTTCTTTGAGGCAATGGCCATTTTTCTTCTGTTTTCAAGTGCGCAAAAACTAAATATTCTCAGCTTGCCAGATATTATCTTGCTAATGAATAACCTATACGTTTTGCAACATTTTGTTCTTTAAAACTGTTACATTATATATGTTCACGCACAAACTACTACAGATTTTTTTTTGTTATGATCCCCACCACCTGAAAAATTTAATAGTCACAACTGCCTTATGGCAGTACAGGGTGCACGTAACAATAAGGTATTTTTCATCTGACTGAGTCCTGAGAAAGCCTCATCATCTTTCACCATATATCAAGGCAGAAACAGTGCTGATTTGGAGGAAGCAGAGCTCTATATCTGTGACCAGAACAGAGTGTTTTTCTGAAACCTAATAATTTATCCTCTGCATCTGAAATATGAGCATAGAACTCATTTATGCATATCATAGTGGATAGTTTTTAATATAATGAAATTAATGTTGACCACCTTCCATCAGGCTTAAATCAACACCTCTTTCTGAATGCACGCTCAATTTTTACAGTTTTTTTTTCCCTCTTGGGTGAGTGTCTGGATGACAGGGCAGTCTGTGAAGGAAATTTTGCACTGCTTGTGCAGAATCTGTTCTCAGACAAACAAATTTACAGTGCTGTGGTTATAATTTTGGTGTTAATCACAAGCACTGAGTTAACTTGAAAGAAAAAATAAAATTAAAGGAAGAGAAATACATGCAGTGAATTTGAAAGCTACTGCCCTTTGAAGAAAAAAAAGCTTAAGTCTCTGTTCATACCTGTACCCTGATTAATCTGAGTTTTTAAAAAATATATTTCTACTAGATTTCTGCTAAAAGGGTCACAATAATATTTCATTTACAGCTGTCATAAGGGTTTTTCCTGGCTTATCAGATTCTATGCCCACAACTGAAGTAACAATACTAGAGAGAGACCTGTATATCATTTCCATTAGACATTTGCACAGTGTCATCTTCAAGGAGATGAGAATTGTTTCAGGGACCGCTGCTAGTAATGTGTTAATTGACTCCCATGACGCAGGACATCACAGTTACTCATTTCTGGATGATTTTAATATCAAAGATCTTCCAAATAGTATTTATAAGAATGAGCTTGTTTAGTACATCTTTAACACACAACAATTCATATACCCACCTCTGTCTGCAGACATCACAGTGAAATTCTTGTTGGGCCTTACTGGTCCTTAGATGATAATTTAAAGCATGATCAGGCATGATCATGTTAGCCTGGCTTATTAAATTGACTGGCTGAGTTTATACCATGCACATTTTTAAGTAAAAACCTTGTCACAATTTATTACAGGTAAGAAAATTGATGAAGAGAAATGAAACAGTAAAAAAAGCGTAAGAGGAATCAGAACGAGGGGCAGAACTCCAAACTTCTCATCTTGCTGTGTTGAGCTGAGACCTTTGTCTCTCTTGCTTATTTCTGGCTGGTGAAAAAAGTTACGACTTTAAAAGCTTTGCATCCTGTATATTGCATAAAGTATGTGAGACACAAAGCAATTTTGACAGCTGCATGTGAAAGTGTGAGAAGGAAGTTGAACCATGGAAATGCAAAATTCCAATGAGCAAGTCAGAATTGCATTTAATATTTACTTTTGCAAGCTTATCTTTTTACAAGATTTATAAAGACCTAGTTTTATTGTCACGTGGTAGAGATGAGCAACTTGCAACAGAACGTTTCTCATCAATCTAGTGGCTTTACTTATTTATTGATTTACTTAGGTAGCTCATAGTGGGAAAATTAGAAGCAAAACACTAATAGTAGCAATACCTTTTGCCTGTGGTCCTTGCATTCATGAAAATTATATGAGGTATTTGGAGATGAAACAAAGATGAGAACTATGTTTTCATTAATTGCATGAGAGAAGAGAAGAGAAAGAGTGAGTTCAGGACTAAGAGAGACCAAAATAAAAAGGAAGGATCAACTTCTTGAACTGTAACCCACATTTTAGGGGATGTAAAAGGTTGTGGTCATTGTTCTGGACTGCTAAGGAGGTCACAAATAGAAATAGTTAAAATTCTAAAACTCAACAGGCTGCACTGGCCAAGAATTCAGTGATCAGTGTAGGAGACGGAAAGCCTGTGGAGAAGGTCCTGTTAGTATGAAGTTGCCAGCTCTCACAAGACCTCTGAACCCAGCAGAGCGGATGGTGCTAATGGTGCTAGCATGTGTCTGAAGTTTATGTTCTCAACACAGATGGAGAAATAGAAATGATATTGTAGAAATTAAACTGCTAAGGAAAAGCCTTATATCTATTGTAGTTTTATTTGGAATGTTTTTGTATAAATGGTTTCATCTGGACAGGAATATCATTTGAACCAGGAAATATGTGAAAGGATAGTTTAAAAAAAGATTTACAAAATATTTTTGGGGGTTTGAGGGGGTGGACAAACCAAAACATAGTCTGTCTTCAATCCAAGTGAATTTGAAAATTTAAAATTTGATTAATCTAAATTTTTAGTTTGGCTGAGAATTGCTGACTCACCTGACAGCTATGGACATAGTGTTTCCGATACTCAGATCAGACACAGGCATGTATTATGTATGTCAGCAACTCAAACCTGAATTTATAACTAAGGAAACATTAGATCATCAATTACAAGTGAACTGAAGTTCAACAAGGCCAAGTGCAAGGTCCTACACATGAGTCGGGGCAATCCCAAGCACAAATACAGGCTGGGTGGAGAATGGATTGAGAGCAGGCATGAGGAGAAGGACTTGGGGGTGTTGGTTGATGAGAAGCTCAACATAACCCAGCAATGTGCGCTTGCAGCCCAGAAAGCCAGCCGTACCCTGGGCTGCATCAAAAGAAGTGTGGCCAGCAGGTCGAGGGAGGTGATTCTCCACCTCTACTCCACTCTTGTGAGACCCCACCTGGAGTACTGTGTTCAGCTTTGGGGCCCCCAACATAAGAAAGATATAGACCTGCTCGAGGGGGTCCAGAGGAGGGCCACAAACATGAGCAGGGGGCTGGAGCACCTCCCATACGAGGACAGGCTGAGAGAATTGGAGTTGTTCAGCCTAAGAGAAAAGAAGGCTCCGGTGAGACCTTGTAGCGGCCTTCTAGTGCTTAAAAGGGGCCTACAGAAAGGATGGGGAGGGACTCTTTATCAGGGCCTGTAGCGATAGGACAAGGGGTAACAGTTTTAAACTGAAAGAGGATGGATTTAGATTAGATGTAAATAAGAAATTCTTTACTGCGAGGGTGGTGGGGCACTGGCATAGGTTGCCCAGAGAAGTTGTGGATGCCCCATCCCTGGAAGCGTTCAAAGTCAGGTTGGATGGGGCTTTGAGCAACCTGATCTAGTGGAAGGTGTCCCTGCCCATGGCAGGGGTTGGAACTAGACAATCTTTTAGGTCCCTTCTAACCCAAACCATTCATCCTATCTAAGGAAGGAGAAACTAGCTGAGATCATGATATCTTCTTTCTGTAAGAGCATCAGAACGCCAAGTAGGAGATTAAATAGAATTAGCCAAACAGCAAAATATGGAAAAGTATTAAATACCTATAGACATTCCCGTATCTGGATAATGTGTAAACCAAAGTAACAAGGAAGTTCAGAAATGGAATAAAATTTATGATCGCTGCAATATGTGAGGTGTTAAAAAACAAGGGGATAGCATAATACCTCACTCAAACATACTACAAAAGTATAAATTCTCAATAGGAAAAGTCAAATTATAGAAATATTAGTAAAAGAATTGCTAGATGATAGGAGATTAGTTTAAAGCTCAGGATTTCAGATCTATGAGACAGGTTGTTTTTTCAAAATGTGGCTTTTTTTTGTTTCTTCTGCTCATTTTAGGGGGATGCTGACTTGGTACAAAAACACTATTTGAAAAAAAAAAATTAGAACAGTACGCTTCAGAAATTTAAATTTATAAAATTTGTTTTGTAATTCCACTTAAAGTTTTTTTTAAAAAGATGTTAAAATGTGAATATTTATATCACTTAAATTCATTGTTTTAGTAAAATACACAGAATTGTTTACATTTTATGAAAACATAGCATGAAAAATCAACACTGAAATTCAAAAATAATGTATGATTATAAAATAAAATTCATTAACAAAATTAAAACTTAAATTTATTTTTTTCAAATGAATTGCAAATATCCTGAAACAAAAACATTTTCCCAGCAAGAATCAATCAATTATTAATTAAGCATGTTTTTCAAGAAAAAGAAAGAAAAATTTCCAGTCAGGTGCCAAGCACCAACCTATAGGAGAAGCTAAAGGGTTAGAAGATTATCCCTTTTTCAGCCACTGCAGTTAATATCCTTGTATGTAAGTTATAAGCAGCAATGAAGATAATTAGGACTGGCAGTCTTGTCAGGTGCTGCAGTTACATCTAGCACAGTTTGTGAGTCAGGGCCCTGAGAGTCTTTTCACAGCAGACGTCCTAAGGTGCGAAAACGCCTGTGCTTCTGAAGTACATATATCAAACCGCAATTTGTAACTCTAACTGATACAGAAAGCAATGGGCTCGGAGCAGGTATTTGTTTTATGGCACATGCCGTTTCCCTCTCCTTCACCCGCCTCCATGTCCCCCAGGCTGTAAATGACCTGTCTCTCTTCTTCCTCTGGAGATAACCATCCTCTAATCCTTCTTTCTGTCTCCCTTTACCTGACATCCACTCTGCTGCAAAAGCTACAATGGCTTTACTCCTTACAGAGGGTCTGTTACATCCAATTAAATTCTGAGCAATGAACCCAACTTATAGTTAAGTTTGAACTCCGCAGCTTCTGTTTTGATTTGAAGTACGCCTTGCGTACCCAAAAGCTCGCTTACATTTTCCACATATGTTGGTGGAATTCTAATGACAAGAAGTGCTTTCATAAATGATCCTTCTATTTGCTAAAAAAATAATTTATGTGTAAAAGAGATTAGTTTACATTTTTTCCACCTGGACAAAAACATGCAAAAAAACCAAAGTCAAAAAAGGTCTTAATAAAGAAGAAAAGTGAAATGTGACAAGACTAAAACTGAGGAAATAATATTACGTAAAAATAAACAAATATTATTCAGGTGTCCCAGTAGTGGAAAACATTTTTGTTATAGGAACACTCTTGAATAGTTCCGTCTCTATTGCCACTTGTTCCTGAACATTTGCTCAATCTAAATATAAATTATAAAATTCCAAATAATCCAATAATGTTGTAGAGTCAGTTACAAACCAGAGATTATGCTGTTTCTAAGGGTAGAAAATGAACTCAAGCATAAGAACAATCTGGTTGAAAATTGCCCTTCTCTTTTCTTTCCAGGATTTTTTAAAAACTCTGATAAATTCCTTGGTATTGTTCACTGTGTGGTACCGGAAGCATGTGTATTACGACCACTGCGCTGCAGTGATATATATGTTATAGTGCTATATAGGCAAGAGAGGATGACTAAGGAGAAAGGCGCTTACGTTGACACTGCTGGATGGCAATTCCCTCCCCCACCCAGCCGGGGGGCTGATATCTTACAGAAGGTGAAAAAGGGAGGAGAAAAGCTGAAAGACTTAATAATGAGTGAAGAAAATGTCCACCAGCATTGACACAGGTTGAAAGCAAACCTAATATAGTTTTAATTACTGGTTCCTAGCTTAAATTTAATTTTCTTCTGGAGAAGGTTTTGTTTCATAAATACACGTAAGAAAAAAAATCACCCTGTTGATTCTTGCTGCACAACAAAATATAAAAAGGGTAGGAGAAAAGCAGGTTAAAATAGAATGGATGAAATAAGATTTAAAGAAATACTCAAGAAGTAAGATGGCAAGAGAGAGCAGTTTTATACAAATTCAGAAAATGTAGCGATAAAGGTGTAGACAGACCGTAATGGAGGCAGTTGAGATCCTGGACCTTTTAGAGCTGGCAGGACTCCTGCTGCTGCGGCAGGAAAGCGGGATTGCAAAGGGTGCCCCGTACATGACATCGCAGTATGCAAGCTGTTCTCTCACTACATTTTCCATCAGCTAGTTAAACAATGACATACTTCTTCCTCTAGGTTCACATACCTGTACTTCATTGTATTCTGAAATTATTGGCTCCAGTGATGGTAGCCAAAATGTTATGGATTGAGCCATGGCAGTGTTAGCTTAAATAGTAAAAAATGCTTCAGAAGTACAATGGGTTTTGTATAAACAGCTGTCTGCAGTAGTTGTTCTTGTATTTACAACAAGAGGAAAAAAAAGGTGTGTAGAGAACAAAGATGAACTTGGAAAAAAACTCCAGTCTTCTAGCACCAGCTTTAATTACAGTGATTATTTTCTTGTGTACATTGTATTTATTTTAACTGTCAGTCCCTGAACATGGAAGCTAGAGTTACTATTGATACTGTTGAACTGGTGCCATTACAACCTTGCTACTGCTTGCTAAAAAAAAAAAAAAAGATTTTCACTAACAGATGGATTATTCACTCCTAGTGTCATGAAAATACTTAACTGATCACTGAAAAAAAGATTACCATGTTTTGTCCTGGACACTCTTGTGCTATCTTCAGTATCAGTAAGGATTTAGGCTGGGCCCTGTGTTGTTTAGCATGATCATAAATGATTTGGGAAAGGGTGTGAGTATCCAGGTGACAGTGTTTGCTGTTCATATTAAGCTATTTGAGTTGGTAAAGACAAAGGCTGAATGGGAAGAATAGGAAAAGGACCTTATGAAACAGGATTAAAATAATAGATGAAATTTTATATAAAGTGGTACATACTGGGGGGAGGAGGGAATAATTCTAACTTCATTAATAAAATGTTGTTCTCTGAGGCAACCATAATCTCACTCAAATGAGATCTTGTTTTATAATAGTTGTATGCACATTTGCTTAGTGTGCGGTGAGTGCCAAAAATCAAATGGGATGTTAAAAATTCTTAGCAGTGGCAGAAAAAAATAAATGTCATTAATACAGCTTTGTATCTAAATTTCTGGTGAGCCTGTATCTTCAACACCGTGTGAATTATTTATCGCTGGTCTCAAAGAGGATGTGTCCCAAAGAACTGGGAGAGTATGGAGAAGGATACAAAAGGAATCAGTACCTTTGGACTGGCTCCTTGGTAAGGAACGACTGAGTAAGATGGGATTCCTTAGCCTGGAAAAGAGGCAAAGAGGAGGAGATATGATAGGTCTCCATAACAACCAGAACAGAGTGGTGAGGCTAAAGGGGGAGGAATCCCTCCTTCACCAACGCAAGATGGGGGACATCAAATGAAGCCAACATGTGGCACATTCAGAGCAAAGAAAAGGAATTGATTCTTCAGAAAATGTGTAAATCCAAAATAGGTAGCTCCCTGCTACAGGGTGCTGTGAATATTAAAATTTTTCATGTGTGGAAGAGTGTGAAGAAGTTAACAAAAAATCAATCTGCTGAAGGCTAGTAGCTACAGTCACCACTAATATCTCCACAAATTATTGGAGGCTTGGAAATTATGTGGTGAACTGTGCCTTCTCTAACCTTATGCTTTTCTCCAGGTATCCATTTTCGGCCCTTGCCAGAGACAGAGTTCTGGGTTGGAGGCCACTTGCACACAGCGCAGCCCACCACTCTTCTGTGGGGATTATTGGGAATAACAGATGTTCTCCTCCACCTAGGAAAAAAAGTAAATGAGATGCCTTAGATGAGAAGTGTTTATTTTGGTCTTGTCCCCAAATGTGACTTATTTAACTTTGTTGAAAGTCATTTGGACAGTTTGATGGGCAAGCATATGATCAAAGAATAATTCAGTTCTAAATAGAAAAATAAATTTACTTAAATATTATTTTTCCTAGTGAAAATATAAACATTACTCCTTGTATGTAAAATGCAAATGTCTGCAGTACTTCATGTAGCAATGTACTAATTCTTTAGTGAATGTGGCTACATTAGTAATAATATTAGTTTAGAAAGCTTTAAGATAGTAATGCAGATCAGCATCCTAATGTGACATTGAGAAAAACCTCCAGTTAGCAAGAGTTTTGTGATATTGTTGCAAATATTCATGCTTTGCAAGCTCTCTCACTACCTACCATTTCACACTTTCTTTAATTTTCTAGTCCACGTAGCTGAAGAGGATCTTCCTTTAAAATATCCTTAGAAAGACCTGAGCCCGCTCAGGCCCCCACAAGCCCCTCAGAAGATCTCTTAACTCTAAGGTTGGCCTAAGCACTGAACACCTACGCTATGCATGGCTGCAGCTCTACTTACTGCACCGGTAGCTGAGGGACTGAGCTTGTGCTGCAGCCTGCACACCCAGTTTTCTATGCTGCCCGTGTGATTCTCTCTCTGCCTTCAGGTGAGAGGGAACCAGCTCCATTTGTGCTCAGGCCAACTTGAGAATGGGAGGGGACTCGATCAAGTACAATGAAACCTCCCAAGCAAGCTCGTCATCTACATGTAATACAAATGTGACAACCCTTGAACTGCACTCAAGCCCAAACTCAAACATCCTGCAAAAGGCAGATATGAAGCACAAATCTTCCTGTATGACTTCTTGCTGTGATGTTTTTATCTTTTTATACAAATCTTATGCCATTCTTAGAAAATGCAATAGGTCATTTAAATCATACTTTGCAATCTGCTTCATGAAACTAAAACGACCTGTTAAAGTTGATAAGAGTTGAAATCATGTCATGTTAGTCTGACTGCCTGATAAGCTGAAAAGCAAAAAGTAGATTAAAGGAAGCTTTTGTTATACCTTCTGCTTTACTGCTGTGGAAGAAATTGTTTATCTTGCAATTTCAAAAACCTTCAGAGTTCTTTATATGTTTTCATACAGTCTTTATACACAAAATTAATGCTACATAAATTGAAGGAGAGTAGATGTTTTGTGTGCAAGCTGAATAAGAAATTAGCCCTGTCAGGAGTGTGTACACCACCCTTTTGATTTTTCTTTATGTCTCTGGGTCTCTGAAAGTGGTTTTCTGGTGCTCAGTTCCACTTGCCCTTTAAAGGAACTTAAGGTGAAGCAAGATGAGAGGGAATTTTCTGTTGCAATATCTTAGAGGATAATATCAATAAATGTGTTTTAATTAGTAAAACTTTTTCTCCCTGTGACTATGGCAGTGAGTAAACCATAGTCCCTGGCAATGACACTGTGCCATTCAGCAGAGGTTGTTCTATTCAATTTTTTCTGGTGTCGTTGCTTTTCAGCAGTGATGTTTGAGTAAGCTGTTGATCACAGCTGATTATGAGTCTTTATTTTTTTTCTTGTATCTTGTTGTTAACGTAGAATTACTCTGTTGAAGAGAGTACAGTTTTTTAGTATTTCATAACAGGGAAACCAAAGACATTTTCTTTGGTGTGTCAAAATACAGTTTTGGTTAGTTAACAAGAGTTATTGTGTCAAAAAACATCAAGCTATAAATATTTATGTATTATGGCTTATGTGAATTAAGAATTACAATTTAGAAAGTGGTGCAGAGCAGTCTAATTGTTCTAACAATACGTTTTTTTCTTATGGTGAGAAGTGAAGCATAAACTGTCAAAGAGCAAGCCAAGACAAAAAATCTCATTGAAGTTATTAGTACAATGTATATCTTCTGGAATCTGAGAGCACTTTTTCAGCACTATCATATAAGACAGTTAATAGCTCATGCTTGTCAAATCCAGCTGTATCAGCCCAACAGCAGGTAACTGCTTCTAGTTTAACCCTAATTGATGCCAGTAGTAGAGTCCGAGAAAAAAAAATCGATGAGTGTTTGCGAAATCAGGAGATTCCCGCGTAAACCTAATGAATTCTGGCAGATAACATTTGTGCAGTTTAAGATCTGTAATAGAGACGCTGAAAACTAGAAACACTGACCAGTTTTACTGAGAATTTATTTTCAGCAAAGGTATGTGTTACTGTGGCATTTTAAAAAAGTACAGTATTTACTTCTTTTGAGTAATTTCTATGCTGATAGATTAATTTGGTATTATCAAAAAGTTAAAGGGCAATAACACACTTATTATCTATGTAGAAACAATAATTCTGTCTTTTTTGTATAACAAAACACAGAACCAAAAATAAGTTCTTCTTTCATGTGGGATACAAGCAAGATTGGTTTACTTTATTTACCATTTTGACATGTTTATTGCAGTGCTTCATTTGCCATGTCTGAATTGCACTTACTACATCATTCCTTCTTCGGCAAGCTGAGTGTAAAATTCTGCCAGATGAGGCTGGTAGCAACTATAGCATAAATTTATTACCCAGGGTAGTAGAATTAGATATATTGTCAATTAAAAAATAAATTAATGTGTAACCTATTCTTTTGTTTTGGAAGAACTTTTTTTTTTTTAATAAATTTTAATTGGTCCTATACAAAATGAATTGTTCTGTCCCCTACAATTATTACCATCTCTATAAAGTACTGTGATTCAGAGAGGTGTTTTTATGGGACTCATCACTAAGGCATGTGAACATTGTAATAATTATCCTTGCAGTGGCTCTGTGAGGCAAGAAAGTATTAGCTGTCTACCATAAGTAGAGAGTTGAAACACAGAGAAGACTGAATTACTTGTCAGAGTAATTATCAAAATTGTATTGAAATCCTAGAGACTAGAAAGTCCATCCTTCTGATTTTTTTATTATTTTTACATGTGTTTTTTTAATTGTCCTGGTTTCAGCTGGGATAGAGTTAATTTCCTTCCTAGTAGCTGATACAGTGCTGTGTTTTGGATTTAGGATGAGAACAATGTTGATAACACACGGATGTTTTAGCTGTTGCTAAGCAGTGCTTACACTAGTCAAGGACTCTTCAGCTTCCCATGCTCTACCGATTGAGAAGGCTGGAGGTGCACAAGAAGCTGGGAGGGGGCACAGCCAGGACAGCTGACCCAAACTGGCCAAAGGGCTATTCCATACCATGTGACGTCATGCTCAGTACATAAACTGGGGAAAGCTGGCCGGGGGGGGCCGCTGCTCGGGGACTGGCTGGGCATCAGTCGACGGGTGGTGAGCAACCGCACTGTGCATCACTTGCTTTGTATATTATTATTATTATTATTATTATTATTATTATTATTATTATTATTATATTTTAATTATTAAACTTTTTATCTCAACCCATGAGTTTTCTCACTTTTACTCTTCCGATTCTCTCCCCCATCCCACTGGGGGGAGGGGGTGGGGGAGTGAGTGAGTGTCTGTGTGGTGCTCAGTTGCCGACTGAAGTTAAACCACGACATTAATATAAATAATGGTCTACAGTTTGATATTGTCTGAATTGATAAGTAGGGAGTTCTATCTATGCTGAACAGCACAGTAACTGAGAGAGCTGGGCAGATCTGCCTACCTGGAAATGAAATAAAGGATTACTGATTAAATTTCTCTACATCCAGCCACTGCAATGCTCTTCAGATTAAATAGTTTATCTTCCAAGTCCGTTCCTAGTCTTGACATTAATAATGTCAAATTTGTAACTGCAAGGTGAAGTAAGCTCAAGGGAAAGAGGGCAGGGGAGAAAAGGGCCATGCTGTCAGTTCCTCGCTAGCCTGCTGTATTCAGGGATGATCAGACTAGATGACAAAATTATTAAAATAATAAAGAAAACAGGCAATCAGAAGTATTGCGCTGTTAAACTCATAATAATCTATCTGCATTATGCTTTATGCTTCTTCCTTTGTGTTCCTCGGAATAGATTGTTAACTTGTTTCTTTGGGGAGCCGAGCTCCAGAGACTGATTCTGAAGTAATGGCTTCCTCAGTGTATTAAATAATTCTGACAGGCTGCTCATTTTCTTTAATTATCTCCAAGTATCAGTAGTTAAAAACTTGTAAAAAATAATGGTATAAGTAATTAGCCTATTGGCATTACTTTTCCTATAGGCTATACAAGATAATAAGAAATGTGTACTGAATTTGGTCACATTTTATACATTATAAAGATAATTTTGCATTATTGGGGAAAATTTAAAATGGTATTATTTGGGAGAAAAACAGCCTGAAACTCCTCTGCCCAATATCCACAAGACAGGAAGCAAAGATTCTTTCATTCTGTGCGTTTGTTTGGGATCTATTGCCATGTTTGTTAAGATGGACAGTTGGTATGCTATGAGTTAGAAAAATATGCAGAAGTTATTTGCTTCAGTAGTTTATCTCCAGTGTTACTTTCCAGTAATGTAGCTCAAACTGCAGGAAAAAAAGTAAGTTACAAAGATAAATATAGATAAAATTATGCAAGGACTTTGCAAAGCTATTGACATTGTATCATGAGCATGTATTTAAATAGCTGAAAGTCATTTATAGTCTTAATATTCATGGGTGTTATAAACTAAAGGACAAGATGAACAAGGGCCTAAAACAATGCCTACAAAGAAAGATAATGGTGACATTTGTCTAAATGCTGCCAATGCCCCACACATTTTGACAGACTTTATTAACACAAATCCTTTTCAGAAAATTGATCTTCAGATTCAGGGATTTAAAAGTAAATTTTCATTTTTTCCTATTAAGTTTCAGTTCACTTCACATTATACCATTACTAATTTTATAACCAGCTGATGAGAGCTGTGAATCATTACTTCAAGAGAAATCACCTTTTTCTACAATACAAACATAAACTAAAGCCCACTTCCTTTTTGAACTGTGTCCAAAAAATAAACTGTACTTTTCCTAAAAAAATACTTTTTGATTCTCTCAAAATAAAGAAGTGGATATTATCCTTCTTAAATACTGAAGTTCTGACCATGTTTCAGAATTGTGGCATTTGTGTGTTACCTGATAGCTGGTGAATCTCCGTGAGCATTTTCGTTCTGATCTAAAGTGCACTTTTGAGGCAAATCTCTTGATCATTCAGACTTACTGTACTTTTGTTCACATCAGGAGAGGTCTTGGAGGGCACAAACTAGATCACTTCTGGATAGAAATGAGCCAACAGGGTGCACTACGTGAATTGGCACTTAGTCCATCAAACCAGATGAGATCTTGTCCGCAGAAAAAAAACCCTGAAGTGCATTTATTGTGGGCATCACTCCTCAGCATCAGCTGCTTCATTCTACAGATCCACTCTTACTGGTTCACATTACTTGCTAACATAGGTATAGCTCATGTCTAATAAAAAATAGATATGGAGAAACCACCCAAGGCTAGGTGAGTGCTGGCATGTTTAGTCAGCCCTCTTTCACTAAATTTTAGTTAAATTTTCCAGTCCTTTTAAGGAGAGCTACTGAGCAGAAGTGATTTATACAGTTAAGTGTCCGAAGGTGAGGAAGCAATTATGCAGAATAGTAGTATAAAGTAGGAGAGTATGATCTCAGTTTTGGAGTAGGTCTTTGTGATATTTATATTGAGATTTATTTTTATACAATCTATATGCACAAATATGTCATATTTTCATGCTTGTAATGTACACCTGTCATAGTCTACAATCCTTGAAAAATCTAGGTACTAGAAAATAAGTCTTTACATGTTTTGCACAAAATCAGAGCAGAGACAGATATTGAGTTAGAAGAAATGAGTTTCCAAGGTACAGAGGCAAGAGAGGTGCCTAAGCAAAAATTTCCATTGCTTGCTCATGTGTATATCCTGCTGTGCTGTTGAATCACTTTTTAAACAAATAACTCCCAAATTATATTCATGGAGTCTAGTGTATATATATGTGTGTGTGTGTGTGTATACATGTATATATTCACAAAAATGTCTATGACCTGTGTGTGAGGTCTACAGGTGGACTACAAGTACAAAATAAAACCTCAGTAAAAACTGCATTTGCCCATACACCTTCTTTTTGTGTTAATTCTCTTACTTGTGTTAGAACATGTTCAGCTATTACTTTTTGCAATGTGAAAAAAACATACAAAGCACAATAAAAATGATGAGACAGATCAAATTTATATTGAAGTCACCAAGAGATTTCCATTTTAATAAATTTTGACTTGATCCTAATTGATTGATAAGACAAAGCATGAAACAGGCAATGCAAAGTTACAAGAATCATGACAGAGAAATGAAAAATTATTTGTTGATGTATTTGGTTTAGGAAATATGGTCTATTTAAATAGATTTTTTCACTGCAATAGTGAAAGATAACATGCAATCATTTTTTTTTTTTTTTAAATGGAAAGAAAATTAGAATAGTCCAACTCAAAAATTAATTTTTCAAGAGAAAAATCTTGGTGTGAAAAAAGGGTAAAAGGAGTTATGAAGAATAGAAGTAATTTTCTAAATATTGCTTTATGCTCTTAACAGTATATTTGTTCCTGTGAAGGCCAGTACTTTCTCCTGAATACGTGCTCATGAAAATATTCACTGTATTTTTTCTAAACTACAAAAATTAATATTTCAAAACTTTTTATATATGAAAGAGATGAGAAAGGATGCATACATTATTTACAATCTGTGATAGAGAAATCTTGTATGTAGAATGCAGTCTAAAATGCCATCTGTCTTTTCCTTTAAGATTCTCAGAAAATGTGTATTTTTAAAATACTTGGCTATGTAAAATTCATTTGCCCTTTCTTTTGGAAACATTTGCTAGCTGTTTTGCAACATCCATTAGTAATGCATATGATTTGCACATGTTTGATCATATTCTTTTTTTTTTTTTTATTCTTTCCTCTTTTTTCTTTTTTCTCTTCCATGTCTCACCAGGAAAAGAACTACTCTAAAACAAGCATATGGAAAACATGTGGGTGTATGTTTGTGTGCGTAAAACCAGCAGCTGGGGAATCTTCATCTGATTATTTACTTTTGTGCTGATAAATGATACAAATTTTCTTCTCATAGGCCCTCTAGTTCCACTGTCTTGACCTTTAGTGTTTTCATCCTTAACCTTCATTGAACTGACCCAATTTCATATGGAAGGAGGACAAGTTTGCTCTAATTGTTGTTCTCTGTCGAGATCACAATCTCTGCTCTTCTTCAGAATCTGCTGCAGTTACTGGGATTGATCATTTCTTAGGTGTTCTCAGCTGAAGTTGTATAAAGTTATATTATTCTGCTTCACTTCTCTGATCTTTTATGGGGGTTCTGTGGCTTGAATGAAAAGCAAACTTAATGCTCATCTACAACTGCTATTGTGCTGGAAGGCAGCTAAAAGATAGAGTACTGCCATTAAAGTCACTACATTTTCACCGAATTCTGTTTACAAATTGTACCATTGAGCTACTTTGTACCCTTTTATTTGTCTGTTTCCCTTCCTCTAAGTAGGTTTGATAATGCCCTCTGTAAACTGATGTACAATTATCATCTGTAGCTCTTATATGAACGTGGGTTTGTAGAACCTGAACATCATTAACTTTCCTGTGTCAAAGACCGTAATACCTCCAGGACGTTGACAGTGTGTTGCTATTCAAATCCTATATACACCCTGCAGTGCTGATATGTGCTGCTAATTTGCTGTTGCCATGACTAGTTTATTACTTTGGCTGTCCACAGAGAAAAGTGCTTTTCCATCTTTTTCACAGCAGGCAATACTGCTCAGCAAGGAAATGTAGGAGTTCTTGTGGACAAAGTAGAGAAAGAGCTGGTATCTGCTGCCCTGGTGTAGCACAACACAGATAGTTCTCCTGTGGGAAAGAGGTAGGTATAGCAGCAGGATCAGCCCACAAAACATAGTCAGTAATACTGGGAGAATAAAGGTTTATTTGCACTTTTGGGAAGTCATCTGGAAGCACCTTAAAACCTTCCCTCGGTGGTTCTGGTGCGTCTGTGTTGCTGTGCTGAGCAGGGATGTATGTTAGAATGCTGCACTGCAGCCATGGGGAGAAATATCCTCCAGCTGAGATATGTAGCCACTCCTTTATAACCTCCCTATAGATAAGCATGTATCTCTTCTTAGCTGTGCTTTGTACAGCCCAGCCTGGCTGACACACCTATTCATCTGCCAATCGAAGTCATGACATTCACAGATCACAGGCAAGTTGGAGAGCCACTCTGTATAATTTTTTTCTGTCTTCCAAAAATGTTTCTTGTTGTTCTTTCTTAAATATGAAAACAGTGCCTTTTGAGGGCAAACTTGCTTTGGTAGAGGGCATGTATCAGAATTTTTTTTGAGGAGGAGGTTAATCAGCATTTCTGAGGTTCTTCCATGTGTATGAACAAAATAATTTTTTATTTGTGGAATGAAGAGAGATCTTCAGGTTCTCCCATTGTTTTCTCTTCTAAAATACAGGTTCCATTTCAGATTCATCTCACACTTAAGAATGAATTTGTGTAGGTTTATCTTTACAAGGGTAAATATTAGAGTTTTTACTAAAAAAGAAAAATCCCAAGGAATCCCATAATCCATGGTCAGTTCCATGGTGTTGATAAAAAAGGAGTCACACAAGCCGCAAAATTGTCACCAGAGGTCCACAGTACTAACACAGCTGACTAAAAAATAGATGCTTCAGGAAGTCAGAAATGCTACACTGCTACTAGCTGCAGCTGGTATATCAAATTAGGAAGAAAGTAAATTACTGTTGCTCCAGGTAACAGCTGTTCCAGTAACGAAAACTTGTCCTGGTTTTGGCTGGGATAGAGTTAATTTTCTTCCTAGTAGCTGGTATAGTTTTGGATTTAGGATGAGAATGATGTTGATAACACACTGATATTTTAGTTGTTGCTGAGCAGTGCTTACACTAAGTCAAGGACTTTTCAGCTTCTCATACTGCAAGGAAGCTGGAGGTGCACAAGAAACTGGGAGAGGACACAGCCAGGACAGCTGACCCAAACTGGCCAAAGGGATATTCCATACCATATGATGTCATGCTGAACAAAAAAATGGGGGAGTTGGCCGGGGTGGTGTGAGCGGCCGCTGCTCAGGCAGGTGGTAAGCAATTGCATTGTGCATCACTTGTTTTGTATATTCCATTATTATTATTATTATTATTATTATTATTATTATTATTATTATTATTATTTTCCCTTCCTTTTCTGTCCTATTAAATTGTCTTTATCTCAACCCATGAGTTTTACCTTTCTTCTGATTCTCTCCCCCATCCCACTGCGGGAGAGTGAGTGAATGGCTGTGCGGTATTTAGCCACCTGCCGGGTTAAACTACAACAGTCCTTTTTGGTTCCCAAGGTGGGGCTCAAAGGGTTGAGATAACTTCAGATCTGACCAGAGTGTGTTAAAACAAACTTGTTATAATCATTCATTATTAGGTTTATAGTCGCTGGTCACAATGTTGATTTATTTATTGTCACTGAGGATGAGGAAAAGGCTGAGGTACTCAATGCCTTCTTTGCCTCAGTCTTTAACAGGCAGACCAGTTATCCTCAGGGTACTCGCCCCCCCAAGCTGGAAGACAGGGACAGCGAGCAGGATGAACCCCCCGTAATCCAAGAGGAAGCAGTCAATGACCTGCTACGCTACCTGGACGCTCACAAGTCTATGGGGCTGGATGGGATCCACCCAAGAGTGCTGAGGGAGCTGGCGGAGGTGCTCGCCAAGCCACTCTCCATCATTTATCAGCAGTCCTGGTTAACGGGGGAGGTCCCGGATGACTGGAGGCTTGCCAATGTGACGCCCATCTACAAGAAGGGCCGGAAGGAGGATCCGGGGAACTACAAGCTTGTCAGCCTGACCTCGGTGCCGGGGAAGATTATGGAGCGGTTCATCTTGAGGGCGCTCACAAGGCATGAGCGGGACAACCAGGGGATCCGGCCTAGCCAGCACGGGCTCATGAGAGGCAGGTCCTGCTTGACCAACCTGATCTCCTTCTATGACCAGGTGACCCGCCTAGTGGATGAGGGAAAGGCTGTGGATGTGGTCTACCTGGACTTCAGTAAGACCCTTGACACTGTTTCCCACAGCATTCTCCTCGAGAAGCTGGCGGCTCACGGCTTAGACAGGTGTACTCTGCGCTGGGTCAAAAACTGTCTGGACGGCCGGGCCCAGAGAGTTGTGGTGAATGGAGTTCAATCCAGTTGGCGGCCGGTCACGAGCGGTGTTCCCCAGGGCTCAGTTTTGGGGCCGGTCTTGTTTAATATCTTTATCGATGATCTGGATGAGGGGATTGAGTGCACCCTCAGTAAGTATGCAGACGACACCAAGTTGGGTGGGAGCGTTGATCTGCTCGAGGGTAGGAAGGCTCTGCAGAGGGACCTGGACAGGCTGGATCGATGGGCCCAGGCCAATTGTATGAGGTTCAACAAGGCCAAGTGCCGGGTCCTGCACTTCGGCCACAACAACCCCATGCAGCGCTACAGGCTTGGGGAAGAGTGGCTGGAAAGCTGCCTGTTGGAAAAGGACCTGGGGGTGTTGGTTGACAGCCGGCTGAACATGAGCCGGCAGTGTGCCCAGACGGCCAAGAAAGCCAATGGCATCCTGGCCTGTATCAGAAATACTGTGGCCAGCAGGAGTAGGGAAGTGATCGTGCCCCTGTACTCGGCCCTGGTGGGGCCGCACCTCGAATACTGTGTTCAGTTTTGGGCCCCTCACTACAAGAAGGACATTGAGGTGCTGGAGCGTGTCCAGAGAAGGGCAACGAGGCTGGTGAGGGGTCTGGAGAACAAGTCTTATGAGGAGCAGCTGAGGGAACTGGGGTTGTTTAGCCTGGAGAAAAGGAGGCTGAGGGGAGACCTCATCGCGCTCTACAACTACCTGAAAGGAGGTTGTAGCGAGGTGGGTGTTGGTCTCTTCTCCCAAGTAACTAGTGATAGGACGAGAGGAAATGGCCTCAAGTTGCGGCAGGGGAGGTTTAGATTGGATGTAAGGAAAAATTTCTTTCCTGAAAGAGTGGTGAAACATTGGAAGAGGCTGCCCAGGGAAGTGGTGGAGTCCCCATCCCTGGAGGTATTTAAAAGACGAGTAGATGAGGCACTTAGGGACATGGTTTAGTGGGCATGGTGGTGTTGGGTCGACGGTTGGACTCAATGATCTTAGAGATCTTTTCCAACCTCAATGATTCTATGATTCTATGATTCTATGGTTCTATTTGCTCTCAAAGTTGTTGTGCTTGTTCTCAGAGTTGTGTTATATAACATCTTATTTGCAGTGTATGTTCCCTGTTGTGCTGTTTATCACCTCTGGGGGCTGGATTAAGGTTATCATTTTGCCGTACTATGTAACACTGGCTTATGATATGATAAAATCACTGGTTGTGAGACTAATCTGGTGTTTGTACTCAGCATTGCCATTGTCTCCATACTTTGGGAGCCATCTCTTGGAAACTATTGATAATTGCACTCTTTACCTTTTCTCCTCGGAGAGCCAATTTATGGGGGAGACAAGGGAGGACACTTTCCCCAGCTCTTTCACCTTCCCCTTCTCCTCCAGGCTAGTTAAAATAGCTCTTGAGAATTTTGAATACCCTTGGGATATTCAAACCAGCATGTTCCTATTGCTATGTCTCCTGAACGTGTTTCAGGTCTTGTTTAAGGTTAAACAGCTATTTAAGAACACCACCACTGAGGCTGGATAGTCATGAGTGGCAGGGTGTGTGGAATAGCATGGGCAAGTACCTTGGACAGTGGGCACTTCCAATATTTTAGAACTTCACCCCTGAGCAAGTGCAGAATCCTGAAAAGTTAGTAGAATATTTGGAAAAAGTATGCTGTCACCCTGGCAACTCCAGAGAGATGCAGATCGTTGCAACGTGCTGGGGCCTGGCCCATGCCTACCGAGCCCTGTTCAACACCATTCAGTACCCTCAAGGGGAAGAGAAGGTCTCTGGATCTGACAACAAAATGACAGGCACTGCGGCTATTCCAACCCCAGCGACAGGCACTGCAGCTAAACCAGAGAACCAGCTCATGCTGGTACCAGTTGCCCCTACACACAAGAAGAAATACTGAATGCAAAAGTCAGCTTGCTTAGTAAGGGAAGAAACTCCAACTAAGAAGGGGAAGGAGGAAGAAGTGGATGAGGCAGGCTACTCCAAAGCAGGGCCATCACGAGAACAGGAGCAGGAAGAGGCAGAACCCATAAAAGATGGTAACCACCCGATCTCTATCCCTGAGTGAGCTGCGAGATATAGGCAAAGATTTCAGCCATTGTCCAGGCGAGCATATTGTCACCTGGTTACTCTGATGCTGGGATAATGGGGCCAGTAGCCTGGAATTAGAGGGTAGGGAAGCCTACCCTACCCTTCCAGGGAAGGGGGCATTGACAAAGCAATTGGAAAAGGGGCACAAGCCCTCAGCCTCTGGAGGTGACTCCTGTCAGGCATGAAGGAAAGGCATCCCTTCAAGGAAGATGTTATATGTCACCCAGGCAAGTGGACCACCATGGAGAGAGGTATCCAGTTCCTGAGGGAATTAGCCGTGCTGGAGGTGATTTATGATGACCTGAACAACGAGCAGTTATCCAAAGATCCAGATGAAGTCAGGTGCACATGACCCATGTGGCAGAAGTTTGTACGGAGCACACCATCATCATATGCCAACTCATTGGCAGTAATGACCTGGAAAGATGGAGAGGAACAAACAGTAGATGAATTGGCTGGCCAACTCTGGCAATACAAAGAAAGTCTTTCTTCCTCCCTATGGGCCTGCATCTCGGCTGTGGAGAAACTGTCCTGGGAGTTCCAGCGATTCAAAGAGGATATGCCCTACTTCCCACCTGTACGGACCAGCATCTCAGCCATTAGGAGTAAGCGTCCCTCTGCTCAAGAGAGAGCATATAGTGGATACACACCACAGGCCACCCTGTGGTTTTACCTGTGTGACCACAGAGAGGACATGAGGAAGTGGGATGGAAAATCTACCTCAACCCTATAGGCACGGGTACGTGAGTTGCAAGGAAAAACACTCACAAAAGGGGGTTCTTCCAGGAAAATTGCTGCTCCAGTTTCCAGTGAGCAGTTCCCCAGAGAGAGTAGAAGGGCTGATTTTACTTCCGATCTTAATAAAGGGACATTTGACTCACATTTACAAGCACTGAGTAACAGATGCTATGATGAGGACTAGAGGGGCCCTGCTTCCAGCCAGGTGGAGGAAAGGGACAACCGGGTTTACTGGACTGTGTGGGTTCGGTGGCCTGGCACATCAGACCCACAGGAGTATAAGGTTCTAGTGGACACCAGTGCACAGTGTACCCTAATGCCATCTACCTCTAAAGGGGCAGAACCCACCTGTATTTCTGGAGTGACAGGGGGATCCCAACAGCTAACTCTGTTGGAGGCTGAAGTAAGCCTAACGGGGAATGAGTGGCAGTAGCAGCCCATTGTGACTGGCCCAGATGCTCCGTGCATCCTTGGCATAGACTACCTCAGGAGAGGGTATTTCAAGGACCCGGAAGGGTACTGGTGGGCTTTTGGTATAGCTGCCTTGGAGATGGAGGAAATTAAACAGCTGTCCACCTTGCCTGGTCTCTCGGAGAACCCTTCTATTGCGGGGTTGCTGAAGGTCAAAGGACAACAGGTGCCAATCGCTACCACCACGGTGCACCGGCAGCAATATCGCACCAACCAAGACTCCCTGATTCCCATCCATAAGCTGATTCGTTGACTGGAGAGCCAAGGAGTGATCAGCAAGACTCACTCACCGTTTAACAGTCCCATATGGCCAGTGTAAAAGTCTAATGGAGAGTGGAGACTGACAGTAGACTATCGTGGCCTAAATGAAGTCACACCACCGCTGAGTGCTGCCATGCTGGACATGCTAGAACTTCAGTATGAACTGGAGTCAAAGGCAGCCAAGTGGTATGCCACAACTGATATCGCCAATGCGTTTTTCTCAATCCCTTTGGCATCAGAGTGCAGGCCACAGTTTGCTTTCACTTGGAGGGGCGTTCAGTACACCTGGAACTGACTGCCCCAGGGGTGGAAACACAGCCCCACCGTTTGCCATGGACTGATCCAGACTGCACTGGAACAGAGTGAGGCTCCGGAACACCTGCAATACATTGATGACATCATCGTGTGGGGCAACACAGCAGAAGAAATTTTTAAGAAAGGGAAGAAAAGAGTCCAGATCCTTCTGAAAGCTGGTTTTGCCATAAAACAAAGTAAGGTCAAGGGACCTGTACAGGAGATCCAGTTTTTAGGAATAAAATGGCAAGGTGGACGTCATCAGATCCCAATGGATGTGATCAACAAAATAACAGCCATGTCTCCACCAACTAGCAAAAAGGAAACACAAGCTTTCTTAGGTGTTGTGGGTTTTTGGAGAATGCATATTCCAAATTACAGTATGATCGTAAACCCTCTCTATCAAGTGACCCGAAAGAAGAACGATTTCAAATGGGGCCCTGAGCAACGACAAGCCTTTGAACAAATTAAAGAGGAGATAGTTCATGCAGTAGCCCTGGGGCCAGTCCAGGCAGGGCAAGATGTAAAAAATGTGCTCTACACCGCAGCCGGGGAGAACGGCCCTACCTGGAGCCTCTGGCAGAAAGCACCTGGGGAGACTCGAGGTCGACCCCTAGGGTTTTGGAGTCGGGGATACAGAGGATCCGAGGCCCACTATACTCCAGCTGAAAAAGAGATATTAGCAGCATATGAAGGGGTTTGATCTGCTTCGGAAGTGATCGGCACTGAAGCACAGCTCCTCCTGGCACCCCGACTACCGGTGCTGGGCTGGATGTTCAGAGGGAGGGTCCCCTGTACACATCATGCAACTGATGCTACATGGAGTAAGTGGGTCACACTAATCACACAACGGGCTCGAATAGGAAACCCCAGTCGCCCAGGAATTTTTTAAGTGATCATGGACTGACCAGAAGGCAAAGATTTTGGAATATTGCCAGAGGAGGAGGTGAAGCGAGCTGAAGAGGCCCCACTGTATAATAAACTACCAGAAAATGAGAAGCAATATGCCCTGTTCACTGATGGGTCCTGTCATATTGTAGGAAAGCATCAGAGGTGGAAGGCTGCTCTGTGGAGTCCTACATGACAAGTGGCAGAAACTGCTGAAGGAGAAGGTGAATCGAGTTAGTTTGCAGAGGTGAAAGCCATCCAGCTGGCTTTAGATATTGCTGATCGAGAAAAGTGGCCAGTGCTCTATCTCTATACTGACTCCTGGATGGTGGCAAATGCCCTGTGGGGGTGGTTGCAGCAATGGAAGCAGAACAACTGGCAGCGCAGAGGCAAACCCATCTGGGCTGCCGCATTGTGGCAAGATATTGCTGCCCGGGTGGAGAACCTGGTTGTAAAAGTCCGTCACGTAGATGCTCACGTACCCAAGAGTCGGGCCACTGAAGAACATCAAAATAACCAGCAGGTGGATCAGGCTGCTAAGATTGAAGTGGCTCAGGTGGGTCTGGACTGGCAACATAAGGGTGAATGATTTATAGCTCGGTGGGCCCATGACACCTCAGGTCACCAAGGAAGAGATGCAACATACAGATGGGCTCGTGATCGAGGGGTGGGCTTGACCATGGACACTATAGCCCAGGTTATCCATGAATGTGAAACATGCGCTGCAATCAAGCAAGCCAAGCGGTTAAAGCCTCTCTGGTATGGAGGACGATGGCTGAAACATAAATATGGGGAGGCCTGGCAGATCGATTATATCACACTCCCACAAACCCGCCAAGGCAAGTGTCATGTGCTTACCATGGTGGAGGCAACCACAAGATGGCTGGAAACATATCCCGTGCCCCATGCCACCACCCAGAACACTCTCCTGGGCCTTGAAAAGCAAGTCCTATGGCGACATGGCACCCCAGAAAGAATTGAGGCAGGCAACGGGACTCATTTCTGAAACAACCTCATAGACACCTGGGCCAAAGAGCACGGCATTGAGTGGGTGTATCACATCCCCTATCGTGCACCAGCCTCTGGGAAAATTGAACAATACAATGGACTGTTAAAGGCTGCACTGAGAGCAATGGGTGCTGGGACATTCAAACATTGGGATACACATTTAGCAAAAGCCACCTGGTTAGTCAACACGAGGGGATCTGCCAATCGAGCAGGCCCTGCCCAGTCAGAACTTTTACGTACTGTAGAAGGGGATAAAGTCCCTGTAGTGCACATAAAAAATACGCTGGGGAAGACAGTCTGGGTTATTCCTGACTTGGGCAGAGGCAAACCCATCCATGGGATTGCTTTTGCTCAAGGACCTGGGTGCACTTGGTGGGTGATGCGGAAGGATGGGGAAGTCCAATGTGTACCTCAAGGGGATTTGATTTTGGGTGAGAATAGCCAATGATTCGAATTGTATTATGTTAATTGCTACATAATACTGTATATCATCACTTCTGTGGTGGCTATATGCCATGGCAACGGTATTACAGTAAGAATCACCTAGATTAATGAAGAATGAACTTTGATGAAACCGAGCAAAGTGCGGCAATGACAGAACCGGACAAGTGCAGTGGTGGTGGAACCAGAACTAGCTTCAGCATGCAACAATCCAACACCACACACTCTCTCTCCTCTCCTGAAGGACTGTTATGACAGATGGAGCCCAAAGTCATAGACTAAATGAACTCAACAAATATTTTTATGGGGATGGCCCATAGACTAAGGGAATGATATCTGTGTGTGTATATGAAAAGACAGGAAAAGTGGTGGTGATTAATTGGAATGTGTTGGAAAGTGTGGGGACCTGGGTGCGATGTAGATGGTATAGAATAAGGGGTGGATACTGTCCTGGTTTCAGCTGGGATAGAGTTAATTTTCTTCCCAGTAGCTGGTATAGTACTGTGTTTTGGATTTAGCATGCTACTAGCTGCAGCTGGTATATCAAATTAGGAAGAAAGGAAATTACTGTTGCTCCAGGTAACAGCTGTTCCAGTAATGAAAACTCAACTACTTAGAAGTACTGTTTAAAACAAACTAATTTTAAGATTATTTTTATCTTATGGGAGATTGGTGTTATAAAGGCTTGTTAATCATGCTGACTAAGCCCAGTCTAACTAGGTCACTAAGTTAATGAACAAATTAGCAAAGAAATCTTAACATATTTATGAATTTCAAAATCTTTAGCAAGCGTGTCTCACTAATTTTAACCATTTTAAAAGAATATTTATAGAAAATTTAGTATTCAGTTGAATTCTTACAGAAGAACATCATCCTGATAAGGCTGTAAGTGTGCTGGGACATAGTTTATTCATGATTTCATAGCATGAAATTTCATTGTGACAGGTGTTTGGCATCCCACAACACCAAATCATGCTTCCTGTAAATGTATCGTTAAAATGAAAAATATGCACTTTTAAGGCATACATATAGTAAATCAAAAACTCATTTTTGCTTAAATATTTTCTTTTGCCTGTGCTTGATGATTTTTCAAAGTGTATTTTGCAGCACTCAAAACAAGGCCAGCTGGATGCCAGCGAAGGATGAATCTATCCTGAAAGCTTAAAAAGGCCCACTACAAGTGAATGCTGTATTCTTTTCATATCCCTAAGCCAGCCTCTCAAAAGACTTAGTTTGAGAGTAAAGTGTGTAGCTCTAAATTGGATCTTATAACAGCTCAACAAGAATGGCTATTTCCCTGTGCATTTGTGGAAGGTGAGGGTAGGAGTGGGAAGCCCTTTGCATAAAACCTTTTTTTTTTCCTGTTCTTATTGAGTCAAACTCCCCATTGTTCCTTTAATAGAACAAGCTCTATGGGGCACGTGGCTGGTACAAATAGACCTGTGCCCTGCTGTGGATATGGGTTTTGGCAGTTACGTGTTACCCCCTATATGTAAATAAAGTGTGATACTACGGAGTACAGCCTTGTATGCCTTTCCACCGGTGGCTTGCACACTGTGTTTTCAGAGGCTGCACCTGCTATGTTCATATAGTCACACACTATGATCATTGTCCAGGAGGTAGATCTTGTCTCCTGAATGAAACAGGAAAACATAGCTTGCCTCAATTCTAGAGAGCAATACTCTTCGATTACTGTAAGCAATACTTAGAAGAGAATACTCTTATAAGGCAGTGTTCACTACATTGAATCTATACAATACAATTCTGCAGAAGATAAATCACTATCAGATATCCTTGAAAGAAATGAGATTTTCTAACAAATAACTTTGCACCGAAAAGAAATATTTTAATAATCAATTTGTTAATAGAATTAGAAACACTAGCTTTCCACAGATTTGGTAATTTGTATATCTAGAGTATTTTCCCCTAAAAAAAAAAAAAAAAGAGAAACAGAAATAACTACTGTTTTCTGGTTTATTCATTTTTGGCAAATTCATTAGTCAATATGTGTAATTACCTGTTCATTCTTTGATTTGGTTTAAGCAAAAGCACTCTGCTTATATATTACCTTCCTAAATGAATTGGATTCTTGCAGTAATTGACTTATTGTCCTATGTAAATTAGACTACATCATCCTTTATTGTTAAATTCAGTTCAATTTACGGTGCAAATATTGCTAGAGTAAGAGTTTCATTAACAAACAGATGCTAATTAGTTTAGGATTAACTGGTCTAATTCTAAATAGGTACCAGTGTCCTGTGATCTCATTAACAAATATGTAGTTACTAGACATCTGTCTTTCAGGTATAGTTAAAATTCATCTGTCACTAGATTGTATGTTTTATTAAAATGCCTTATTCACAGTAAAGATTCTCTATTATTCAGTGAGTAAAAATATTTCTCAGAACAAAGTAGAAATTTGTTCTTTATCTTAAGTCATGTTTACATTGTCTTTTTAGAGAGGCACAAACATGTTTCTCAATCCTGGTTTCTATATTTGGAGCAAGTGTCGTAAGATGATGAACTTGAGAACTGTGTTGCAAATCCATGAAAACTTAAATGCAGATGGCAAAGGAAATAGATGATATTTGATGCTTAGAAGGTCTCCAGCCAATGAACTGATTATTATTTAATAGCTAAGTCTGTTTTTATATTCTAAAAAGGCGTGTGCAAATCATCTATCACACCAAAGGAATATTTTTTTTTAAATTGCTAAAAAATGCTTCCCTTTGTGAATATGACTTCCTTGATCATAATTAGCAGCTACTGCAAATCCAGGTGAATTTAGCTATCAATAGCTGCAACGTTTGTCAGTGAAAGAAGCCTTACTTCTGTGAACATTAATAAATGGATAAAACCCTTGTCACATAACAAGTAACTCCTGCACCAGTGGAAGGATTTCACAGTAATTTCTGTCTAACTGAAGTTTCATTGTTAAAATTGCAAAAAGCATTATTGATCAAGTTTATCCCATCTCTTGAATCTTGAAGCAATCAAATAGTATTATTATTATGATGATTCTGGAAAATCAGAGAGAGAGAGAGAGAGAGAGAAAGAGATGGTGAATGATTTCCACACAAGAAAAGACAAGACTTTTGTTGTTTCCATTTTGAGATCTTCAGTTTGTTAAAACATAAAAGTGGAAAGAAAATTTACCTAAGTGTGTGAATTGAAACAAAAGAAAATGTTTACTCTTGTTCTGCAGGAGAGTACCCTGCTAGTACTCTGCAGGAGAGTACTCTGCTAGTACTTGCAAGGCCCTAATTATTATTGAATAAAATTGGAGACAATGGGAATTTTGCCATTGACTTTCTCGAGGCCAAGATTTAAGCTTTATGGACACAATTAGGCTTCCCTAGAGCCTGGAGAGATTTTGCCCTTGTAAATTATTTTCCCCAGGACTTTTGGAAGAACCACATGCAGAAGGATTAGGAACAAATTAACACTTCTGTTGTTTCGTTGAGCAGCTCCATCAGAAAAGGGATGGAATATAAACTCACCCAGACACAGCTCTTCTACCTCGCTTTCTGCTTATTCCCTCTTCCAAGGTCTCTGTAGCAATAACTTTGCCACCCTCTGTCTCCAGGGTAAAATGATTCTATCTCTTCACTTCCTTCTCCATCCCCAATAGCAACAGCAGAGGTGGCTGTTCTTTCATCTTGTCAGTACAAAACGTAAGTACAGCCACAGCTATAGAAAACAGAGATCTTACCGCAGCCATACAATCATTTCTGTTCCAAATTATAAAGCTCTTTAATTTCTTTATCTATTATACTCTATTCTCTGCTGATTCTTAAGAACATTTTTCTTTATCTATTAAAAACGTGAGTAAATCTTGCAAGTAAATGCTATAGCTAGAATATAACTTCATGTAAACTCAACACATTTTTTAAAAAATTGCATTGGGACAATCCAGCAGAGACAATCACCATTCAGATTTATAATTAAACTGCTCCATTTGAGTGGAAATGATTTAGGCTTGAGCTGTGGAAGATATTTTTCTTTTGCTTGGTAGTACATAAGTGTGATGTTTTTATTAAAAAGAAGGCGTACCAATATTCTTACACAGTGCCGCTTAATGATATGTGAAATATGAAGTATCCATAACTTACAATATATACAAGATTCGTGATTTGATTCAGTTCTGCATAGTGCCATATAAATGCTTCTTGTTTTAAATAATCCAAGCTTGAAAAACAAATTCTATCTGACACTTTACCTGTGTCTTAAGAACCTACTTTTATCCCATCCAAACGCGATTAATTAAAAGACCCCACTGAAAGAAAAAAATTCTTATTTTTGCAAAACTGCCAAAAATTTTCTGTAAGTCAAGCTAGAAGAAAATGCAAACTATGCAAGTGGGTCACTTATCTGTATTGTACCAATGTACTTGTTTTATTTATTATATTCTCTAACTTATTAAGTTTTAATATCATGAATACCACCTCATATACATTCTATTGAAATGACTGGTACTATTCCTGAAGACCCTAATTATATTTGATTGAGTAAAAACTTATAGATATGACCCCTTTGTTACTATTTCTAAAACTCTGAAATTGGAAATAAAGTTCATATCCCTGCCAGCTTTATCAATAAAGTGTTTCTGTTTCTAAGGAAGCTTGAAAGTAATACAACCTTTTTCTCAAGTAGGCCTTCTCCTTCTGCTGGTATGCCCCAGCTTCCACCACTGATTTTAGTTGTCATTCTGAATATGAAATAGTGTCATATTGCAGTACGGACATCATGATGCAGGAAGTGACGTGCAGGCAGGCCTGCAAGGTGTACACTCCTTAAGCACTTTCATTCCTCTTCCTCCAGAGTGACCACATTAACTCAGCCACCTCAAAAACATGTTTCTGTTCCTCTTTCTGTAGTAGCTCTTCATTAATCTCATTCTCTTTTTAATTTGTTGAACCTACTAACATTGAGGCCACAAAATTTCATAAGTTGCTACTCTGCTGTTAAGTAATCACTGCTTGTATTTTACTAATTTCTAGTTGGTCCTTGAGACAAAGCATGTAAGCTGATCAGACCAGAAACCAGCTTCAGCAAGTAGTTTTAAAAAGTGGAGGGACTGCTGTTTATTACATTATTGTTTGAATTATACCTAGACCTCAATCAGTGTTGCAGGAAGTTTGTCTCAACACCGTAGCAAATGCACAGCAAGTTACAGTTTCATGCCCAAAGAATCCTGAAACCATTTTGAATGTTTCAGCAAAATGAAAGAAATAAGTACAACACAACCGTTTCCTATGCTTATTCTGAAACCTGAGGAAAATCAACAGTTGCTGTGTGAAAAGGTGATTTCATTAATACAACCTTTAAAAATATTGTTCTGAGGAAATCTTGCAACTGGAACATGATTCACATGATTGTGCTTTCTTGGAATTGAGACATCTGGGCACAGAAGAAGTCTTTCAGCTTCTCTGCTGTACCTTCCATTCCTATATCTCATACACATTAAGCATTATTGATTCATGACTGCTGGATTATTTTGCATATTTTGTGATGTTGTGTGCTTGTTTGCCTGGGCTTTTTGGGCCAATTTAAGTTAAGACAAGGAGATTAAAAATTCAGAAGATATTCTATTTCACTCATAAAATTCTGTGCCTGTAAATGCCTTAAAATTATCCCTCTAATATGTGTGTTAATATTTTTCACCTCTGTGATAAAAAATAAGATTTATTTTTTCTTCCTATTTACTAAAGAGAAGTGGTCAAATAATTTATAATAGTATGCCTTGTCACAGTGATAGACAGGTTGAGGCAGAATCTTTCTACTCTGTCATTTCCTACCTGTTCTAGTGTGTCATTATCAAACAAAAAGAGACAGCTTAACTGACAGTGCTTTACAGCAAGTGTGATTTACAGAACAAGTTTTTTGTATTTAACATAACATTAAATTTAAATACATGAGGAAGAGAGGATTTATTTTCATTTGCAACACAGTCAGTGAAGAAAAATATTTGAAAAAATGAAAAAAATATATTAAGGGAAAGATCAAAAAGAAGAAAGTTTAATCAGCACCAACAGAATTTAATAGGCCTTTGCTCTAAAATCCCCCAAGATCAGACTGGAATTGAAGAGCATACTGATATAAATAAAAAATGAAACAGCAGAAGATTTATTTGCTACTTAAACTTCCGATCAATGTCAAATTAAGCATAAGCTTTTATAATTGGTTTAAAATCTTTGACCTCTCCAAATGCAATGGACTTAAACTGATACTCTTTCAGTGTATGTTTCCAACAATGTGTTTACTCAAAAAGGAGGAGACCCTATAGCTCCAGTCTTTCTTTCCATGTTCTAACTACAGGAACCTGTTCTTTTTGATTTATGAGAGAGCTCCTGTTAAAAGTACTTAAAAGTTGCATATTTATCAGTGATTATTTAAAATTATTATTATCATCTTTGGGATATACACATAGAAAAGATTTCATCATAGGTAGACCACTGGGTAATGCAACAGGAGTCTGTATGGTGATCTGTGTCCTTTCATGTCTCTATGTCAGAGAATTGTAGCTTCCTAAAGCAGGGTAAACCTAGTTTAAGGAGTCGTATGGGGGGTATGCTTCTAGGAACTATACTGAGCCGTTGACTTTCTGGATATCTCCAGAAAGAGAAGCTATCTCTGGATATTTTGCAAACCTGAGTCAGGGAGCCAGAGTCAGGCTTAGGATTCACTTTATGTATGGTCAGGTGCACCATTTCTAAGACTATGGAGGTCAGCTAACCCCTAACCACAGTTTTCTGTGTTACAGACTGATTAAGAGTAGGAGATAACTGGCTTCATGACTGCTATGCCTTTAGATGTTTATGACTACATAGTTGGAGATATATTTCTTCTCCTAGTTGCAGTTGTGGTGTGGAAATGTATGTTGCACCACAGCTACTCTCCCTTATACAGGTTGCTGCCTCCTCAGAAGAGCAACTCCAGCAGGAAGTTTGAGTTTTCCATAATTAATTTCAGAAGAGCCGGGCTTACAAAGGCCAGCTATTCAACTGCTTTAACTAGATGGGACAGTATGATATAAAGAAGTTCAAGGGAATTCAGTTAGCTCCAGATATTTGGGGTGGAGAAGTGAATGCCACCAAGGGAAGGAGTGGGAAGCTGCTCAGAGCCATGATCTCTTCCAGCAGTGGATGTCATTCCATAGCCCCTATTTGCCATGGTGGCCATCAGCAGGCAGCTTTCTTTTTGTCTTTCACTTCAGAAGCATAATGACATACAGTACACTGTCTTCCCTATGACATAGCTAATCTTACAGCCTACACAAAGGTATTCCCACTGACATCAGTAGGGCAATTCCTGTGAGAATAAAAAAAAGGTCGTGCAGCTGAGCAGCTGTAGCTATAGCTTCCATGGGAAACTAAATCTCAAGAAAAAAATGTCCATAATGTCATGACCCATTATTAGATGAGATGAGGAATCTCATATATTGATCATGTTGGATTTGGTATTCAAGCGTGTGTCCTCTGATGCTAGTGGTATTTTTCATATAAAGCCCAAGTAGTTAACATATGAGGAATAAGGAAAATAAACCATGATTGTATACCTTGTAGCTTAAGACATCTATTGAGTATAATTCTACAGAAAATGGATCACATTCACACACCCTTGAAAGAAAATAGATTTTGTCACTTCACAAGTATAAACACCTCATTTTAGACTGAAAATATCTAACCTTGCCAACAGCTTAATTTCAGTGACACTTTGCAATATAAAGTTCCTGCTTGTTCTCAACTTTTTGAACAGTGGTTATCTGGTGATCTTCAGAGAGACTATCTTCATAAATATAATTAGACAGTCATTAGAAATTATGAACTCTCCTCCAATAGGTTTCTTACAAATTTTGTTATAGATATAACATATTTCATGTAAAGGCTTCCTAAGTGTCTAGTATCTATTTTTATTATATTTATTCATACAGCATAATTCATATTTTCATGCATTGATCTTTTATATATGTTGTAGAAGGGATACAGCAGGGAACATAATGCAAAATAATATATTACTGTCAGTATGTGACATCCAGAGAGTTGCAGGTCTTTTTGATATTCTTGCAATGATTCCTGTTTCAAAAAGGAAATACAATCTTATATACTACCTAAAAAGAGCACCACATCTCTACACTTACCATTTCCATTAATTACAGCAATGCCATTGGGTGTTTTGCAGATCTTGCACAATTAAATAGCAAGAATGTAGAATTTCGTTGTAATGTTGTCTTTTCTTCATTTAGTTTTCAGAATTAAAAAATAAGTATAGACTTGAAAAGGAATACAAGTATCTGCTGCTGAAAGCTGTGATGATTTTTCCCCAGACCCGTGTTTGTGGCAAATTCCCTTCTCCCATTTCTCAGTTTCAGGCATCAGCATTATGCTCCCACTTAGCCACCGGGACTCCAGCCAGGCACTGGCACAGAGGGAGCACCAGTGTTTTCACAGGTGTAAATCAAACCAGCTCCACTGGTGCCAACTGAAATGCATTCATTTGTAACAGGTGATCTCCTGCACAGACTCCTTTGAACAAGAAAATAGTTTATCATAGATTTCAAGCACACAGTAGTGAAAAGAAAGGAAAAGGCCACATCTGTGGATGAGGATACATGGCATAACCTCACCTTTCCCATCTGATGCATTAAGGTCTTTGGACTCAGAGGGTTTCAGATTCAATCTCCTGCTCTGTTCCTGTTAAATACTTTGAAAAATTCTGAAATTATAAAAATTTAATGAGGTGGTGAAATAATTTTCCACTGAGCTGTCATCAGCATCTGCACACTTCATTGTAGCTGATACTACTGCAGCAGGATGTATAAAATTGCATTGGAGAAAGAAGAAATTGGAAGTTGATAAATTTCCTCCAATTTTGTCTTCTGTTGTCTGATGGCCAATACTGGAATTTGTTGTTGGAACCTGTGATTATGTTGTTAATTTACCATGGTAATACCTAGAGACCTCAGCAGATTCATGGTCCCATCAGCTGTTACCATTCTGCAGAACATTTCTCTCAAATGGAATTCAGCATAACTGTGGACTTAAACCTACCAACAGAGCACATTCACAGAGCACATTGTAACATGGAGTTACATAAGTTCAGTAAGAATAATTTAACAAAAAAATGACTTCCGATATTGATTCTTACATTAATGTTTAAGAGAGAGGACCAGGACACCGTGTTTCTATATGCATCAACTGCAGCTGAAATGGTGATGTAAAAGTCATTGTCATAAATATATATGCAACTTGTAACTTACATATATAATTACTTGTATAATCAAGTTATAATGAGATAGTATGGATAGATTTTTATTCTTTCAATATTTTACTAGTGCATAATTTTTTTCATTTAGCATTTTTTCTTCTGTCTATGGGCAATTGCATTTCATGAAAGAAAAAAAAAAATATTTTGGAATGTGCTTTTGCGAGTGTTATTATTGAATTCCGCATAATGCAACAAAAATATTCTTGCAGAGCAGAATTAGAAAAATAACAATCCCTGACCCCTCAAGTCAGTGATTTTGATAGGGATGAGGATTCACTTGAACTGACCAGGTCAGGCACTGTTTTTATTCCTTGCTAATGACTTATTTGCTATCATATTACTAACTGGCAGCCTGGCAGCCGCACTCATTATTGGAAAAGTCTGGTCTGACTTAGTATGCTTAAACTAAGTCCCCGTGACAGAAGGAGATAATGTTTTATTTAATTGGATAATCAGTGTTTTAATTTAAATAAAGTTCAGCTTTATTTGCCAAACAGGAATCACTAGAAAAAGAGTAGAAAAAACTCTTTATTTAATTTCTTTTGAATAAGAAAGTATTCTAATCTAATTTAGACAGTGTACAAAAGATGCTTCAAAATGCAGAACCATGTTGTCTATTACTATTTTTGTAAAAATTAGACAGAAGAATGCCAATTCTTGGAAACAGATATTTTCCTAAACATAGGAAAAGAAGCCATAGCAATACATCCCTAAGAAAATTAGTCATGGTGATATGATATGCACAGCTTGCTAGTTCAAATAATTATTTTTTTATCCTTGGTATATTTTTTAATATATATATATATATATTTTATTTGTATACATCCCTTAATTTACATTTTTAATTATTGTTTAAAATTCTCATAGCACTAATAAAGCCTAGTCATGGATGGGGGTCTCTTGTAAAAGCCCTGTACGAAGCTAGTACAAAGGCACCCCTTCCTATTGCAAATAATATTCAGTCTTGAAAGGAAACAAAACCATCTTTTCTGAATGACCTTTAAAAAACATAATTCTTTTCTTTTTTTGTTCATCTTTCTTTTACCTCATCATTTTGTGGTTGGACTCAATGATCTTAAAGGTCTTTTCCAACCTAAATAATTCTATGACTATGATTTTAGTTCCTTCTTCTTTTCATATGCCTCTATTGCAGATTGTTTGTCATCTGACCCATTTCGTAGCAGCATCCTAACTCCTTGCCAACACAAGCTTTAGTCTGCAGTCTTGCCTGATTAATGCATGTTAACTGAGTATTCAGAAGATGCCCTAGGTAATCCAAATTTTTAGGATCAAGAAACATTTGCAGTGAGTGTGTTGTGAGCGGATTTTTGTCTTGTCCCTAAACATCTTCTGGAGGGGGGTGTGTGGGTGGGGGTGCGTGATGGAGAGGGGAAGAAAGAAAAAATATTTGATTGGATTTGATTAGCAGCAATTGCATTGTTGTTTTTATTACTCAATTTCCTGAATTAAAGTCTCTGACACCACCACCCCCTTTTATCTCGAGAAAATTTTCAAGTTTTATGTATTTTTAGAGGGAAGAAAAAATGCGTTTGTATAAAAGCAGTACATTAGAATCTAATTATCAGCTTTTAAAAGGAACCATGCAATCTGTGTAGACCATAGAGTTCTTGCCAATAGAAAATACGTGTAGAATAAGTATCTTTTAAAAGGGTGATGTTCCAAACAGAAAGTTTTCTTAGATGGTTAGTATCAAAGGTTTCTATAGGCTCATTTACACCCTCCTCTCCTGTAGTGGGCATCCCTGTTGCAACACACAGACTTTTGCAGTAGAGGATTGCCAAAATAGCTCTGCTTGCATCTATGTTTCCCATATAACAATGACCTTTTTTCCTTTCCATAGTTTAGGACATCATTCCGTGTTTGCAGTCTCAGGTAATACTGGAGCTGACTGGTGTTGTGGTTTAACCTCAGTCAGCAACCGAGTACCACACAGCCACCCGCTCACTCCCCCCCACCCCCAGTGGGATGAGGGGGAGAATTGGAAGAGTAGAAGTGAGAAAAACTTGTGGGTTGAGATAAAAACAGTTTAATAACTGAAATAAAATAATGATAACAATAATAATAATAATGTAATAATAATACACAAAGCAAGTGATGCACAGTGCAATTGCTCACCACCCGCTGACCGATGCCCAGCCAGTCCCCGAGCAGCGGCCCCCCCCGGCCAGCTTTCCCCAGTTTATGTACTGAGCATGACGTCACATGGTATGGAATGTCCCTTTGGCCAGTTTGGGTCAGCTGTCCCGGCTGTGCCCCCTCCCAGCTTCTTGCTGACAGGGCATGGGAAGCTGAAAAGTCCTTGACTAGTGTAATCACTGCTTAGCAACAACTAAAACATCCGTGTGTTATCAACATTGTTCTCATCCTAACTCCAAAACACAGCACTGTACCAGCTACTAGGAAGGAAATTAACTCTATCCCTGCCGAAACCAGGACAACTGGCTATTTTGGAACTTCTTGAACAGTTTTCATTGCACATCTTACCCAAGAAAGGGGAGGGGGAGGAGCTGGTGGCTACAGAGCAAATGGAGATACTTGGAAGTAGATACAGGCAGAGGAAATAATGGAATAAAGTCCTAAAATATATTGCATAATGAAAAATGATGTAAAGATACAGATATGGGATGGATAACTAGTATCATTGTTTATGCAAGAAAGAGTTAATATCTTGGAACATTTAGCAATGTTTTCAGTACAGATATGCACCGCAATATAGCATTTAAATTGATCTACTAGCAATAAATAAATTGAACAGTGAATTTTTTTCAGCCTGTGAAATTGGCAATGGAATAAGACTTAGAATCTCAAAGTATATCACAGGGTGGATATATCAATTTAAGAATGTTAAACATTCCTTGACATTTAAAACTTTTTTACTTCCTCCTCCTTTCTTTCTCTACCTTTTTTTTATTGTATATGGATAGGAAATTAAGAAAAGGAACCAGTCAATTCATAAAACAACTTTTCAATATTTGTATTACTGTGAAATTAAGATCACAGCAATCCTAGTAAATGTCACAGCCCTTGTTCTTGCATGCTCTGTGAGGGTATAGTGATTACTTCATTTTAAGGCTAGACTATCTTGCAATTTGTTAAGCTTCTTTTGCTTCTGATTTCTTTACCTATGTGAATTTACAAATTTACTTTCTAAATCATTGTAAGTTCATTAATGCAAGCCATTGAAGTGTTTAACAAAAGAGAAGATGTACAGTTGAAGATCAGATGCATAGGATACTGAGGAGCAAATCAGCACCAAGGAACACATACTTCTGATCTGTACTACTGCCATGTGGAATTTAGCTAGTATACAGTAGTTCTTGAAGTACGTTAGCTAACATATTTCTTGATCTTTCATGTGGTTTCACATGTAATATCAAATCATTTGTGCAGGTGTATGAATTCTTGAAGTGACACGGACTTAATAACACTGAGTTATTGAAGCAGTAAGGTCTTAATTTATTGCTAAAATATGAATAATCATACTGTTTGCTAGGAATTGGACATAACTGTTTGAAGAACTGAATAAATAGTTTCTCCTAGATGTGCTTGTAGCGAGTTGTTACCAACTTTTTCAGCCTCTTTGAAGCAAACTAACTTTCAGATAGTTATAAGCTGAAGCAGATTGCTAGATCACATGGACTTGTAGACTAACTAAGTCTGGCATCTGGTATTGGATAAGATTCAAGAACACTGTCATAGTTTCTGCAAAGGTTTACGCAATGTATTTCACCATAGTCTCCATCTTGTTATTCATACTTGAATTTTTCATCAGTCATTTCCTTTGCCATATGCGTTATTGTTTGCACACATTAGCAAGAATTATGGGATGATGTGTCTTTATCTGCCATCACAGAAAAATATTCATGATTTACTGCACTAAGAGTTTGCTGCAAGAAATCATTAATTTTACACTTGGGGAAGATTTGCCCAAAGATCTGACACTAAACTCTGTGTTACCTAGGTAGTGAGAAAAACAGTGCACGTTTGAGCAAAAAGTAGAAATGAATCCCTTGCATTTCCAAACCCTTGTGGCATTTTTAATATTCTGGATTTACAGAGAAAACATAACAGCAAGAAAAATCCATATGAATACAATCATTTGTACCACCCTGTTGCAGTAAATGCAAGTAATTCTGAAATGTAAACACATTGGGGGGTTTAGGTAAGATTTGAGCACTTGTTCTCTTGCCCTGTAGTTTTGCTCAAATAGCAGAAGAGCAAGAATTAGAAAATAAGTACAAGCAGGAAGGAGAAATGGGATACAAAACCAAAAATACTTCTGGACACAGTGTCAGAAAAACTAGTCTCTCACAAATCTTCTATACGTTTTTCAGCACACACACACAAAAAAGTATTTTCTTCCAGTGCAATACAGCACTTATTCTTTAACCTAAACTTCTCTCTGGAAAATTTCAGGCATTGAAAGTCAGGATTATTTTCTAGTGTTGTGCAAGTCCAATGAATGCTAGTTCCTCTCTCTCTGTCCTTGCATCTGAATCTCAGTATTGCGTGCCTTTTATTGTTGGAGAATTTAGTTCATTTTAAATAAATCAATCAGCTATTCCCCTACAGTAGTTAGACACTTTGTAATGTTGAATTGCCCCACAAATTGCATAGCTCAACATGGGTTACAAATAAGCATGCATTTGCCCATTGTCCAGCAATGACATCTAAGAAGCCTATATTGAAATCAGAAGATTAGCATCATTTGATGAATAAATACAATGTGACAGATCCCAGCTAATGCAAAGCAATACAACTCTGCTTAAATCAATGGAATGGTTCCTATGTTATACTAGCTGAGTGGTATTTGTGAAGCACAGTAAACACATCTATAACTGTAGAATTGCTAATGCTACCAGTTATAAAGCTTTTTTTACTGCAATATATTTGAAAAAAGCTATTTTTGTGCTTGTCTTTGTATTTCACTCTTCCTTTATCTTAGGAGCCCTTGTTTTGCTTTTTTCTTGTTATATTTTTTAACTTTTTCCCCAGCTAGGGGAAGCAACTATAATTATTTCTCTCTAGTATAATCCAAGTGCTCAGATAATGCATGCAGTGCAGCCTGATTTGTTACTAGTTGAACATAAACCCTTCAGCTGGCAATCGGAAAGACTCAACCATCTCATCTTTAGTCCCAAATCTGATGACAGGAGATGGGAGTAAAGACAATATTCTTGGCATGCTTCCCTGTTTACAAATCCCTTCTTCGAAACCACATTCTTTTGCTCTGTGATATTCTTATTTCCAGGAGAAGGGAACAAGGTAGACTTCACAATAAAGCCCAGACATATTTTGTTTAATACAGGGACACAAGTAAGAAAATGGTGTGGTTCCCTCTATAAAGTTCTAACATTTTTTCTTTGAGCTTTCTCATAATAATTTTGATTTTTTTTTTCCACTCCATGTGTGTCTGTAAGCCTCTATATGATAATGGAAGGAAAATACTAAGTTTTAACTGAGCAAGGTATAATGGAACAGCAGGAAGCTTGTGAGCCACTTAAATTAAAATTATGAGGAAGAAATAGACATTAATTATCTCAGGCTGCACTATCTTTTCATTTTGCAAGCAAGGAAATATTTAACACCCCAGGAAGAAAAGAATTAACTTCCTTTGAATCTTTCCACAGTGAACCAGTGCTCAAGAAGCAAAATGCTTTACTTTGGACTGGAGAGGTAATTTTAAATCACATGCAGCGGACAGCTAGATGAAAGATCAGAAACTAGTATATTCACTGAGCAGGAATGATGAGATGAAAAAGTAGACAAAGAAGAGACTATGTTCATGTTCGCTCTGTCCCACAAACCGTGACCTCTTCCACAGTCACAAGGACCTATTTTCAATGTCAAGGCAATAGCTATAAATGTTAATAATTGCTTTTACCTCTTTCTTTGTAGCTTAGCTTCTTGCCCCATTACCAAAACCATTTAGTTTCTCAGTAATTCATTTTCTACATAATTTCCTTTCATGTCCCATGTTTCCTCTATTGTGTTTCACCTTGGGCAGTACATCATGTAAATAAAGCCTATCCATAATCGTTTTACTATACTGCTTAAGAGAATTCACTCTTGAAAACTCCATTCCAACCTGTGTCCATTATAGTGGATCTCTTTAGTCCTCATTAGATGGGACAAGAGGGGGAATATTTTAAAAGCTATTTCAGCATCAGTGATGTAACCTTGAGTATCTATTAAAAACTTTTAGATGTATTTAAAGGATGAGCATGAAACAGATGAAGGCATCTGAGAAAGAAGTTCATCATACTGTATTTTGATTTCAAAAATTCTTGCGATGAAATAGTGTTTAAGGCCACATTATAATAGTATGGACAAAAACATCCAAGAACTTGTATTCAAATATTTTTTCAAATTAGAAATAGAGATTTAACATACTAACAGCCTGGAAAACATGTATTTAAGGCAGAAATAATTGAGTTAAGGCAGAAATGATTGAGTTCTGTATTCTTCCAATGAGCAAGAGAACTGCTAGCTTCACGCTGTCTGCAATGTGACTATCTCAGAAAGGACAGAAACAAATGATCAAATATTTGTGTAAAAGAGGTAGTATTTTTAGTTCTGTTTAGCATTTACTGTAATTAAGAGGTGTGTATTGTCTTTTTTAAACAAGGTTTGACTTTGAGTTTGATTTTAGGATTCTGTCAAGCTCTTGTGTGTGAAATGAAAATTAGATAGTTCCCTTCTACTTCTCTGAAAGACAAATGCCTGTGAAAGCTTTTGACACTCTCTCATGTCACCTCATGTTTGTTGTATGTGGTTATTGGTGGTTTTCCATCCTTGGTCTTAAATTTCAGTTTATAACAAATCCAAAGCCCTGCTTCATTACAGTTTTAGTAGTGATCTGTATTCATGAGAGAAAGCAGGTAGAATCTTGAAATGCTCTCTGTGCTGGGTACTAGATGGGGGTAAAAATACTAGATAACATGCTACCCCAATTTTTTCCATGCACTTAGAGACAGTTAAGGACTTATGAAATTGGTTCCTCTAATGTCTTTTATTACATAAGAGAAAAAAATAAAAATAATAATTGCCTTCCAGCCTAGAAAAAGCCATTAATGTTCTTTCCCTCCCCCTTTTTTTTTTCTTTTTGTTCTCAAGCTTCATTCTGACTTGGACAAGGGAGTGGGCACTGTTAAATATACCCTTTCAGGAGATGGTGCTGGCACTGTTTTTACCATTGATGAGACCACAGGAGACATTCATGCCATAAGGAGCCTAGATCGAGAAGAAAAACCTTTCTACACACTCCGGGCTCAGGCTGTGGATGTTGACACCAAGAAACCACTAGAGCCTGAATCAGAGTTCATCATCAAAGTGCAGGACATTAATGATAATGAGCCAAAGTTCCTGGATGGGCCTTATGTTGCCAGTGTCCCAGAAATGTCTCCAGTGGGTGAGTAAGAAGCTTTAAACACTTGATAACTAATTGCCTATTGCTTAATTGTCTCAATGTGCATTTCCTGCTGAGGAAAGAAAGAGAAGGCTGAAATGAAAATATAACTTCTAAAACTTATAATTAGAAATGTCTTGCTCTGTGCTTAGAAATATAGAGATTACAGTTTTGTTTTAGTTTTATTTGCTTATTCAGAAACTCATTCTCCTGCAAAAAGAGTGCTTGTGACTTTAAGTCTCTGAGGACAGAAGGAGAAAATAAAAAAGATATTCAAGGCAGGTATGCTAAGGTCCAGGGGTTCTGCGTACCCCCAAACTTGTTATTTCACATGATGAAGTGCATTTCCCTATCTTCCCAGTTAATGTTGACTGTTTGCTGTACAGAATTAGATGGTACAACAGCATCTTGTTATTCACTGTTCTTGGCTTTGTGGCTGTCAAACTCCTACAGCACTGCATGATCCACTAATTATGAATTAGGGGACAATTCTTTTTCCAAGCCCTGCTACGCTGTGGGTGCTGAAAGTAATGATTGCCCTCACTGGGCTCTCCACAATGCAAGAACAGGAGTCAGAGAGGCTCAGCAGGACTGGCTCAAGGTCTCAAAAACCTAATGTCCAAGAAAATATTGAGTGCATTGGATTCTTAAGTCAAAAAAAAAGAGAAGACTGACTGGAAACATGCTAAGTTTTCAAAAAGCTAGTATACAGGGGAGAGAATAATTTTCTCCAAAGAAAGGTGGACTGTAGTAAGGATGCTGAAGCACTGGAATAGGTTTTTGTTTGAAGAATTTTCACAACACAATAGACATTTGCCGGGAAAGACACAAATAACATTGATCCTTCTTTGGAGCAGGAGAATAGACTAAATGGGCCCTTCGGGTCTCTGCCCGGTGGCTGATTCTGCAGTGGTCCTGAGCAGTGTGTTTGCAACACAAGCGCACTGCTTGTGTCCTGCTGCCAGATGGCACTTCGGGCTTCCCTGCGGGCACCAGAAATTAATTCATTCTGGGCTAGCAGGCCTTTAACTTCCCAGTGCTAGTTTCAGCTTATTGCCATTTTCTCTCCTAAGCTGTCTTTTCCCAGTACTTCACAAGCCAGTACTAGTCATTTAATACTCCCTGTAGATGCTAACAGTTTCGGAAGGTTTCTGACTCTGAAATGTGCAAAGGGATCCTGTTCCCCCTTCAGCTGTGCAGCTCAGATGGAGATGTTTTGAAAGACAATCCAGGAGGCAACTAGCTATCTACACAAGTTGCTATATGGAATTAATGAGATAGTATTTTAAATTTTGTGATAAAGCATGGTAGAATGTGATAAAATGTGATATAAGTAGACACGTAGAGATGATCACGTTAACCTCATACATGTGTAGAAATGAGTTCACTATAGTCACCCATAGAGGTGTATCTATAGATTCACTGTATAGGTGCACTATTGTTGTTGCCCCTATAGAGATGCCTAATAATATTACTTACAGTTATATTATTTATAGATGGAAAACATTTGTTACATTGTCAAGTCTATTTCTGTGGCAAGTTCAGAATAAAATTTTCTCACCAGTGAATGTACGTTTAGTTGCTAAATTGTTTTTAAGACTTGATCAGAGAGAAATGACCAAAATAACAATGAATAGTGCTATTTACACAGTGGAATGCAGTGCATGCATTCATTCTTTCACTCTGTTGCTCTCCCTCCATCTTCCTTTCTTATTTTCACAAATATGTGTGTGCAGCGGCAGACAAAATGCTAACAGTGGTTTTATTTCATGGGAAACTCTCTTCAAGGTGTGCCATGCATTGTGGCTTTTACATTGACTGGGAGTTGCATGACTAAATGAGATGCAACTGAACGTGCTGTGTCATGCATACAACATTTTAAAAGAAATGTTTTTCAATTTATTCTTCTTTAGAAAAACAGCAGTAGATGCCATGGCAAAAGTGCATCCTCTTGATCTTCACTTTATTCAGTCACATGCACTACCTCTAGAAGACTTATTCATAACAGTTTTTATTTTCCTCTATAAGAAAAATAAAAGATGGATGAAAATTGATCAGTAAAGACAAGGCAAGGAAATAGTGTCTTAAATGGAGGCCTAAACTCCAATTAGTGGTTACTAAAGCAGATAACAATTCTGACTGTTGGGTTGTCTTGCAGCAAAAATATCCAGAAATTCCTTCTGTCGCCTGTGATGTGCCAGAAGATTGTGCCTTCTCTGATGTAGGTCTCTCCACTCTCTTGCTCTCTCTTATCAATGCTTTTGCTACCTTATGCGAGCACAGATTTCTCAGAGGATCTAAAACTACTGCTCCCTATCATCAGCACCATTTAGTTGCACCTACAGAGATGCCTAGACCTACCACTGCCTGAGGCTGACATTGAAAATCACTTTGATTTTTTAGCTGGTGCAGCATATGGTTGTTTTGGCTTAGGCAAAACCCCTGATAAACTCTTCCTCTTAACTATTTTTTTGCACTCTCATTTTCTAGTTGCCAGTTTTCAATTCCCAAATGTCCTAAACTTCACTTACTATATTTTTACAACAGTATTTGTTATGAACTGCACTCATACACACTGTTTCCATTGTGGGAAATGCACTACAACATGACTTTTTTTCCCCCTTGCTAGTTTTTTCTATGAGCCTGACAAGCTTTTGTCACTAGTGACTTTCTGTCTTTTATTGTTGCATGACACTTGCATGCAAAGGTTTACTCAGTTTGGTAGTTTATCCTAAGGTTATTGGTAATAAGGAGCAAAATGTGGATGCCAGAGTTCATGTTCAAAGGGGAATAGAGGGGTAGAGAAGTAGCTAATAAAGACTTAACACCCAATGTAAACACACAGTATATATTCCATTTGGACAGTGAAATAAAGTGAATTGTATAAAACTCTTTTGAGGTACCACAGTCTGCAGCCATAAGAGAGGATTGCATGGGGCTGGGAAGTCTTGGGAAGAAAAGTGTCCTTCAGACCACTTACACACATTTTAGAAATTTTCATGGCTACAGTGTTCTCAGTTTTGTAACATCTCTGACCTTTGTACTAATTGCTGTCGCTGAAGCTTTGGTGGCTGAAAAAAATGCCACAGCATTCATCTCTGGAATCAGAATTCCAGTCACAGAGTTATAATAAAATTGCATGCCAATGATAAAGTTGGACCTTGGTGATTTTTTTACTGGAAAAGGTATAAAAAGATGGAAATTTATAGGATCCTCAATATCTGGTTTTCTGCACATAGATATGATTTAGACATATCTGTCACATCCAAGGTTTTCATGGTAGATTTTGTAACAACTTTGTTGTGTTATTTTCCATGCATGTTTTAGGTGAATTTTTTTTTTTTCCCTTCAAATCCACTTTGAGGTTCTGTTAAAATTTCTTCTACAATTTCAGTACACCAGGGTTTGTTTGTTTTTCCATCTCATCAATACCACTCCTTAAAAAAGATTATGGTAATGCATATCTTTCAGCTTTTTCTGAAGAAGAGATAATTTTAGCATTGCCATTTTTAGTTAGTGGTGCATTCTTTACTGGGAGCCAAATTCCTTCATATGCATTTTACTAAGAAAAAAATGTTAACAGGATGTTTACTGTGTTCTAAAACTAATTTAAGCCCACTACAAACTAGGATGCCTACCTGTTTTATGCCAGAGGCTTGAATGGCCAGCTAGCCTCGCTCCTTCCATACATGCACTGTAATCTGCTCATGTATGATGGAGAGTACAGTCAATCACAGATACAAACAAAAAAGATACTCTCCTGAAAAGCCCCTTGGTTACTGACTGGTGTAACATGCAGGCTACTGTACCCATCTATGACTTCCATTATTTCTGTTACTTTCTAAGCGTGCATAGTTTCTGTATTGTTGAGGAAGGATATTGGTACCTCCAAAGTTGACAGTGTATTGCTCACATAATAAATGGGGTGCAGAATACTTTATGGTGAAGAATTTATTTTGGAAAGGACAATGATGTGAAATTACCTGCAGAGAAACTCAGCAGATGGAGTCAGATTACAACGCAGAACTAATACTTTAAGAACGTAGATTGCTATGCTGTTATCCTATGCGTAATAAGAGACTTATAAAAGCTTAAGGGCTCGACTCCTAATATATTTTTTCTGATATTGGATTGGTTTTATCAATACCTTTATTTGAAAATATTGTATTGATTTAATGTGTTCCAAAATGTAGAACAAACCAGAAATGGAAATTTATGTATGAGGACTGAAAAGGGGGCTGTAATTTCCCCATTTGTAAGTTAGTATTAGCAAAATATGTTGTCCTTAAGTATAATTTAGTCAACTCTGTTGCTGCTTCTGGCAGCTGTGCCAGCTTCTGTTGCAATATAGCTCATGTAAGCATGCAAATATATGGTTAGTTTAAACCAAGGTTATCCCCTTATTAAAGCTATCAGTCCAGATGACTGAGAGTAGGGACATACCAGCGTTAAACACACATTCAAGGAAAGATCTTATTATATATTTTTATATATTTATACATAAAAATGTGCACAGAAATACATCTGCATTTCTCATGCATTTCTTTCACCGACTGTGCTGATTTTAATTGATCATATGTATTACATGTGACAAATTTATAACTTCTACTGTCACAGTCTACTAATTGTTTTCTACGGTATTTCCATTATTCCTCTATGCTTATACACACACCAGCTAGGGCTGTACTAAACCTATCAATTCCATAACATATAGATTCCATGTGTTCTTTCCTAGGCAATTTCATTTCATACCTTTCCACTAGATTAACTCTTTATTGCTTAGGGGGGCTCTACAAACTCCAGATCACCGTGGCAATTATTCTGCCTTGTTGGTTATTAATTAACAAGTAATGGAATATGTTCACATTAAATAGCTGTATTACTGATTAGGCTTGAATATTCTACTTGAAACTGCCTCAATTGTAACACTACCTTGTAACACTAAAATGGTCAATGATACTGGAAAGTTGGTATCAGGTTATTTTTACTGGGTATCCTCCGTGGTACAAGGCAGCTACTTGAAGTGTTATGGATTTGCTTCCCATGGTACTGACAGCCTAAAAATAGTCTCTATAAATTTTCTGGCAGTTTTCCTTCTGAAGTGAATACTTAATTAGCTTATATTTAAACATTGGCTTATATCTAAACATAGACAAAGGCTTATATATATACATTCACAAATGGAACATGTGTTTAATATACCCATCTATGTAGTTTCATGTGAAAGGATTGCAATGTGTAGAAAACTAACCTGATGAACTGGTGGGTAGGAACCTGCATTCTGGTTGGGCATAGCTTAGTACCGTGTGCCTGAGTTTAGCCTGAAGCTTACACTGAGCAGAGGCTGGGTAAGGAAGGATTATAAAGCATTGGAGCAAATACTGAGCAATCCGTCCCTTGATATAGATTCCTAGCTTCTGGTGATGTATTTTTAAGGACTTCCAAAAGCGTACCCAGGCTGTTGCGGAAGATATTACTTTGGGAATCTGTAGAGGCCAGAAAGATTTTTGAATGGTATTACAGACACTCATGGAGAGATAACTGGCAATATAATCTGTCAGCCCCTGTCTGCAGCACCTCCATCTCTACCCTGGTCTCCATGCTTCTTTCTGGTGTTATGGAGTCCTTAGAGACAATGATGGGAATTGGATGTCATATTCAAGATACAAATATCTTGAATATTCTCGTTTATTCTCTTTTTTATTCTCTTTTCCTTATCTAATAATTCCCATCAATCATTTTCCCTTTTTTTCCGCTGTTGATCATTGGGATGAAAACTTTGGTGGATTTTCCACAGTGATCCCAAGATCAAGAGTTAATAGGTAACCGAGCTACAACCCACCTCTGTGAAAGTACTGATAAGGTATTTTTTTCCCATGCCACTTTATATTTCTCAGTGTGAAATCCCCTATCCCCAGTTACTTGTTATGTTAAGATTCCCCTGTAACACTTTGCAGTCAAGCTTTCATTTTGTCAAGCTGTCACCTGCTTATATATTCTCTTTTACAGGCAACCTATGAGTTCAGATCCAAGGGAGATGCCAGTGGCAACCCATCTCTCACATAAAGACTGGCAATTTATTCCTACTATTTGATTTTTATCTTTATTTGGATGTTATCTTAGAAAAGGCTGTTCTCTCTTAATCTTTTTTTTTTTTTTTAAGAGCCTTCAGTTAGGAACCTTGCTGAAAGCTTTTTGGAAATTTAGATAGTTTATCTATGCAAGTAATCTAGGGCTATATACTCACTGATTCACCCAATAGTTTTAACAGGTTTTGTGTAGAGCAGCTTCCCTTCACGAAACTGTACTGACTCTCCCCTTACAGGGTCATATCCACATGTCCTCTAATTTATTACATGTCCTCTGTAATCTTTATTGCAGAGTGTACAAATTCATCAATCGCCTTGGTCAGACCTGGTGCCCTAGGTCATACAGGCCACTTTTCAGAAAAATTCACGTCCCATCACTGCCTTTCAGTTCTCCATCCTGGGGCTATGTCAGATGGAAGTTTACCCATCACAGTGGACATTTCAGCGGTTTCTCACTTAGAACTGTTTTGTTAATTACAGATCTTGGGTTTTTGATTCATTTTTTTAATTGTGAAAACAGCTACTGCACTTATCTTCAGACTAAGTTTTATAGCCACTGTAGAGAAAGGTGAGTTTTATGGAAGGAGCAAAAGGAAAGGCAGGTTATGGCTGCTTAGCCTTTTGTCAAAGAGTATTTTCCCATGTGTAAGGGGCATTGAACAAAAATACAAAACAAAACAAAATAAAAATAAAAAAACCCCAACACTGAGATGTTGAGAGAAAATTACAAGTAGGCAGTAAATGCTTTTGAAACAAAAGTGTTTCTTGACATTATGATAGATCACTAGGCAACCTAGGCAGCTTCAACTACTGTGAAAAACCTTACAGACAAAACCCTTTTAGATCAAAAGGGAGGAAGAAAACAATGCAGTGAATGAAGGCTTGCTTGGTTAAAGGATTGTGGTTATTGTCGTACTCACTGTGAGTTTTATTTCACAGCCTGGCTGGAGTTTTTCCAACAGCCTGGCTGTTGGAAATTGTCAGCAAAAGAAGGAAATTTGGCAAATACTGTTAGCTGGGAGAATCTATGTAAAATGAAAGCTGTGACAGGACCGTACAAACATGCACACAGCAAAATGTCTGAGAAGCTTTTGCTGTTAAAAAGGTGAGACGCTGGATAAATGCTTTCTGCTAGCTGGTTTCACAGTCCCAAAATGTCAGTGTCAGTGCCGAATTCATACAAAGCATTTAAGTCTTACTTCTTGTATATCCAGGCCTCCTTTGTTGTGTTTAACTGGAAGTGGGCAAAGTTAAAAACTCATGTCACAGAAGATAAAGCCATTATGTTCCTATCCACACACTGTCTTTACTCCAGCTCAGTAGCATAAATCAAATAATATTTTATGTTTCATCACACCCAAGTTTTTTGATGCAGATCCCTCTGTTAGGTTAACCAACCAATACTTTCTTTATTAAAATTAAGCTATTTGGTTTTGCTCTAAATGTATATGTTGGTCATTTTAATGGTGATGAGTATAAATTCTTTTAGTATATAAGGAGAAGCTTTGTAATTATTGGTACTGTCTTGTTTGCATAATCATCTTTAGATTCAAGATATATTGCATTAGAGTTGTTGGGATTATGTGTTTTTTTTTGTCAATGATACTATTGCTGAGGGAAAGATATTGGCATGTTTTTTGTGTAGTATTGAGAGATGTAGGAATTGTTTTTATACAGGCACATAGTATCACTAAACATAAAACATGTTGTATTGATAGTTGTTTTAGTAGCCACTGATCAGCTGTAAATGTTAAAAATTAACAAGAAGTTGCTTTTTCCTTACCACAGAATGACTCTGAACATTAAATATCTTTTCAGCAAGAGCTGTTCTTTTGGCCACCAAGTGGTTTTAAACATTAAACATATTTTAAAAGTATTACTGTTCTCAGCCACTGAGTGACTGTAAACATTAAATATGTTTTATAAAAGCTGCTTTTCAAGCTACTGCCTGCATGGCTATGAACATCATTTTTCTTTAAAGTTGCTTTCCAGCCACTGAGTTATTTTTTTCTTATAAACTCAGTTCTATTTATAATTTTTCACAGAAGAAACAAGTGCAAGGTTTCACTGGCACAAGGCAGCTCTTCATTTATGACAAGTATTCATGTCCTAGCCATCTTCTCCTAAAAACACTGCAGGTAATGAGAACAGGCTAAAATTAAAATGGATTTTTATGCATATTTTGCATGGACAGTGTGTGCATATCTAGTGTTCTTCTCCCCCATTTTTGTGTATAACTGCAGTAAACCAAAATAATAAAAGCAGACACGAGTGATATTTTGTACTAAGATAACTGGTCTAAGAAATCAGTCACTGATGGATTGTGTGAATCAATCAAGTCATCATAAGCTCTAGAGGAGGACAAAACAGAAGGCAAAATAGTCTCAAGATTGCTAAGCAAATGGGAGTCACTAAACCAAATATGATTAAGGGCTTTAATTCTGTGTGCAGAAATAACTCCATGTGGCAAATTAGATCTAATCCTAGGAAGGTCTGGAGTGATAAGAAAAGTGTTCGTGAGAATCTGGCTTAACAAGAGCTAAGAGAAAAAAATCACTGATCACAAATATTCTGTTAAGGACAAATTATTCTCTGTTTAGAGAATCCCATAAGGCTTTAAGTCTACAGCAAAGACACTGCAGATAAAAATAATACCTTAGGAAAAAAAAATCTACATAAAACAGAGGTCTAAAAATATCTGCAGAATGAGGAACAGCACATACTAGAGTATCTTTAAATGGCATGTCAGCCAATTAGTAAGTGTACCTGTCTGTCGACCTTGGAGTTAATGAATCTTAGATACTTAATGTTTCTCCTTATTTGTAGTAAGGAGCAGCATAGATGGGCAATCCAGCCCAATGTCTGTCCCATACACCGTAGGTTTTTCCTAACTAAGGAACCATTACATATCTTATGGGAACATGAGCCTGACATCCCTCCAGCCTTTGATCAACAAGGGTCCTGAAAGAGCTGGTTGAAACCTTTCCACAAGAGCCATTTTTGCTAAGTTTCTGTAGAGCTGAAAGATGCAAATATGTAATTCTGTCAAAACTTTTTATGAAAAAACAGATGGCTGCCTGGTGAGTCATCCCCCAGGTTAGCTGGTGACTGGCAAATTAAACAGGTGGTTCCCAAATTAGTAGAGAAGCATTCTTTATATCAACCTGACATGCCAAGCACTGGCTGACTGGGAACCCGTAGGCCAGGCAGTCTTCTCTGGAGCTGGGAACCTGGCGGCTTTGTCTGTTCCCTGATTTCTCTGCCGCACAGTTGATGACAAGGCAGGTTGCCATGCTTCCCAGACAAGGTAGTCAGCCTGCAAGCTAAACAGGTCATAACTACGTAGGAAGAAGATCAATGGAAATGAAACAAACTGTCCTTTTTGCTAAAAACTCAGCAGTGCCGATATTGTTTTCTGGAGTGCGTAAATAATTTTTTTCTAGAGTGAAGCAGGATGAAATGAAAGGCCAAAACTATCTGAAATATCCCAGTAAAGCAATATTCCACTGTCCAGACATCCTTACCAGTTATGTCTGGGGACCTTCTGTGCAGAAGCCAGAAGTAAAAGTGAAATCATTGAGGGTTAGAGAGGAGAAGACTGGAAATAGAGATTGGTGCTGATTTCAGGCAGGTGTGAAAGTAAAGAATGATAGCAGATGAAGAGGAAAAGCTTTACAAACTGTACAGATTTCATTTCAGGAGCTACTGGAGAGAAATGTAACACTTTTAATACTGCCTTGGACTTGATTCAGACTGGCACTCCTAAAGAGACTGCTATGGTTTCTGTTAATAGACTTCAGGACCATCCTTTTATTTTCATAAGAAGCTTAAATGATATTAATTCATAAATAAATGACACTCAAGGTATGAGTGAGAATATAGAGCAGTCTTGAGGGAGCAGGGAAACAACATGAAGTGGGCAAGGGTCCTCCAGCAAGGACTGCCTGACACAGCAATCTGCATCAGTCATCAACGGAGAATGTTGCAGCTGCCCTCAGAGGTGTAATTTCAACTAACCATTTACATCTTGGTACACAATTGTTTGCAACTTATGATTTTCACTAGAAATAATTGTTTGACTGCTAGTCATCCCACTGAGGCTGGCGTGATGTTTTGGTGATAGAGATTCTAACTGATGAAGGATAACATGAATCCCAACAGTCAATCCAGTAATAACTATGTCAGGATATCTACAGCTGGAAAGTATCTCCTCAATCATACCCTTCATCTTCCATCTGTGTTTATTGCTGTTAGTACAGCAAGCATCAATTTTACCATTTGTTCTGATCTAAAGGAGTATCCTAACTTATTTGAAACATAATTACGTAGCTAAGTTTCCCATATTGTAGGAACATCACTTTAGAAGCCTATCTATCCTCCTGTCTCTGCAAATGGCCAGAAGTAGAGGCCAGAAGAAAGGTAAACACACATTTAGGTAGATTATCATGTCACAGTCTATTTGGGGGTAGGTTTTATCCAAGCACACCTTATTTATTTATTTTTTAACTCTGTTAAAAAGGGTTGTTGTTAGAGTTCACAAGCATGTCAAATACTTGTTTAATCCCCATTTTTTAGGTCTAGTGACTGTACATTCTCTCAGTCAATCATGTCATTCTACAAAGCATTTCCTTTTCCTATTTTTAACATTTTTTGTCTTTCAGTCTGGAAGATAAAAGATTAATAGGAACAGATAATTTAGTTTTGGTATAGTCTTAACTACTCTATACATCTCTATCATGCCCTGTCTATTTGTCTCATTTCTAGATTAAACAGATGAAATCTTTAAAGTTCTATGTGGAAAACTTTTCATGTCTCAATCACTTTCACTGCTTGCCTCTAAGTCCCCTTTATTTCTGATGTCCTTTTAGCGATAGGGCAACGGTAATCAATATTTTCAACAGTCTTGAGAGAATTCAGAAGAGAAAGATGCCTGAAGGGCAGGTTCAAGTGCTCAAGCCTGCAATTTATGGTCTTGCAAGAGATGATACAGACACAGATGCTCAAATTATCAGCCCCACTTGGTACTTCTCTGGTTCAGTACCTCCAAATTCATCCCCTTTTTCTTGCTGCTTTCACTCTATATCACCTCATGCCTGAACACAAACCAAACCCTGTCAGACAGTTTTCAGCAGATGTTTGATAGTCCTGGGGTTCTTTCATGGCTCTTGCATGTGATTCTGAATGAATCCTCTGTTCACAGATTTTAAGTCCTAAACCAATATTAATCACTGAGCATAATCCAGTGAGACATAGCACCTCGCTGTTCAAACAGCGGATGATCTTGTGTGCCTTCAAAATATCATCTAGTTGCTAATACAGCAGGGGGAAAAAAAATTCTTATCCTGGTTGAGTAGAAAAAATAGCTTTACTATGATATATTAAAGAACTGTGTTTGATAGTTTTATTTGCAATACTGGTTGGGGAATAAGGAGGGGAACTGTTAACATTTGTGGAGGGTAGGCAGTGGCTGAACATATGTAAGGTGCTGCTTTTATTTGCCACAACCCAGATTCAAACACTGGTGTATTAGGAGTTGTTCCAACATAAAATAAGGGATAATTAGTTCCTACATTAGTTTTTCTTTGTAACAAATAAACAAAATCAAATTCTAGCCTTTCTTTCTAAAGAAAATCTTTCATAAATGACCTGAAAGGTGTCAACATGTCAGACTGCCTGCCTGAATCAAAACATGGCAGCAAGGCATCAGCTCCTTAAATTCCAAAATCCGTATGAAGCTGATAATTGAACTGGCAAGTTGTAAAGAAGGAATCCTTTCTTTGGGCCACTGCATAGCAATAAGACATCTCTGAACTGCTGATTTAAAGGAATGATACGGGATAAGAACTGCACCAGCACATCCTACTGATTTACTGTAGAGCTGAAGTTGTGGCAGTTCAGTAATACCTATGCTGCAATCTGGATGCTTTATATTTTAGCTACCTTTATCAATTTGCTTTGGGTATGTCCTGGTTTCAGCAGGGATAGAGTTAATTTCCTTCCTAGTAGCTGGTACAGTGCTGGGTTTTGGATTTAGGATGAGAACAATGTTGATAACGCACCGATGTTTTAGTTGTTGCTAAGCAGTGCTTACACTAGTCAAGGACTTTTCGTCTTCTCATGCCCTGCCAATGGAGAAGGCTGGAGGTGCACAAGAAGCTGGGAGGGGGCACAGCCAAACTGGCCAAAGACACATTCCATACCATGTGACATCATGCTCAGTAGATAAACTGGGGAAAGCCGGCCGGGGGGGGCCGCTGCTCAGGGACTGACTGGACATTGGTCAGTGGGTGGTGAGCAATCGCACTGTGCATCACTTGCTTTGTATATTATTATTATCATTATTACATTATTCATTATTATTATTGTTGTTGTTGTTGTTATCAATATTTTATTTAATTTATTAAACTGTTTTTATCTCAACCCACGAGTTTTTCTCACTTCTACTCTTCCAATTCTCTCCCCCATCCCACCGGGGGTGGAGGGGAGTGAGCGAGCGGCTGTGTGGTGCTCAGTTACCGACTGAGGTTAAACAGTGACAGGGTAGCACAGGGGGACAGTAACAGTGACAAGATAGGTTTTATGGCAGCGTAGTACAAGGGACTTTGGGATACTAACTCACCAGCTGCCTTGCAGAGATGTCCTAACGGTTCATTTCCAGTGCTACTCCTACCCAGACTGCCTACATTAAAGCCCACATGAGCTTCCTTGCCCACGTTGCAAATGTGTTTTATGATTCGAGCGTTGACTTCCTTGTGGACACAGTGTGCGTCATGTCAGTACTGATCTCATCAACAGTACAGGTTTTAGACTTGTTAGTAAGATCTTGTTAGTGAATGTTTTTTATCAGCACACTCAGGCCAGATTTGTAAAGGTAACTTGGCACTGCAGTTTTATAGGCATCTTGTGGGTTTGGGTTTTTTTCTTGATATCACCAAGTGCAGGGCACGTAAATGGCTTTGAAAACCCTAGTCGGTCTTTAGACTCCCAAATAGCTTTGAATAGCTTGAGCTGTACCACCAAGTTCCTCAAGAAATGCTGAGCATTCCTAATGTATAAGCACTTAAATTTTTCTGACATACATTATAAAAGTGAACCAAAATGTTCTGGAAATTTGGACAGGTAGTCCAAGCAATATCTCCAGAGCCCAACTATATCAGACACAGATCAAATTCAGCACTACTACAGTAAGTGATTCGGGGTATGCCATGCAGGCTTAGATGTCCACATGGGTTTATCTGTCTAACTCCAAATGAATTATCTTAGTACCTGCCTGAACCTGGAAAAAAGTAAATTTCTATCAAGTTGTTTCATGGGTAACTAAAATGTCACCTAAGCCTGTCCCCAATCTGCTTGCGCACAGAACCATGTGAACTTTATGCTGCTGAGCAGCTAGATGCCAATTAAGGCCTAAGCGCTGTCAGAAATCATAAAGTAGGTATACTTAATTCTTTTTCAGAAGCCAGTCAGTGACATTTTCAGAGTTCAGAGTTACATCCCATGCAAAATGTGGCTGGAAGAGAGTTTATATGGTTTTGATTTTGCAGTGAGGTAGGTAGAAAACTCACACAAGATGCTGCAGGTGCAGCTTTAATCCTTTCCTTTTCTGAAAAAACCCTCCTCATGTTTTAAGCACCAGGCCAGAGAGCTTTTCTTAGTCTTTCTCCCTTTTGGCCTGATGAATATTTAATGATCCTATATAAAACAGATCAGCTTCCTCCTTCTTCAAGAGAGTGATGGTCTGAGCATTCACTTAAGAGGTAGGAGATAAGTATTCAACCACCGTATAACAGAAGAGTGATTTAATCTGTATCTCATGCATCCACTGGTCATTCAGGAGGGACCATCATCTGCTTCTGAATTTTGTCAGAATAAGGTTTGTTTAAGCTGTTAATAAAGAAGATGGTTCAAAATTGCTTTTCCCCAGTAAATAATTTCTGAGAAAGAAGGTATCTAGGATGCAACTTTTCTCATTCGTGTTTCTTACAGGCTACAGCACCTTTTCACTAACAAGCTCACTTGTATGGAACTTATCGTTAGGCATCTAAATAACACCAGGTAGAAAAAAGACTGCATCTGGTTTTATTGCATTTTGCAGTGGCTCTTTTTATGATTCATGCCCTCAGTATCTCTGTGCTGTGGTTGTTGTGTATAAAAGCAATGTGTAATGTTGCTTCTCTGTTTTATAGGTGTAGTCTTGAAGATGGTGAAAACTGAGAAGGAATATTCATTGCAGAGCTTGTTTCTTAATGCATATATGTTACCAGAACTGAGAAACCACAGACGAGGGTGTATGTGCAAGGCAAATAGGGGAAATTCACCTTAAAAAATAGTATGTCTTTTTTAATATGTTTGTGAAGGAGTTAGGAAAAAAAATAAGTTGAGGAATAGAAAAAATATGGAATAAAAAGCTAAGAAGTAGCTCATAGGTGAATAACAGGATAAGAGTTTAATGCTCATTAAAAAATCTGAGCATGTTTAGTTTAGTGAGTTAAGATGATAACCATGTTGTCTGTCTTTACGTATGTGGGAAGGACTGTGCGTGGATTATGAAAAACTGTCATCCTGTAAATAGTGATCTGTATCCAGCCTCCAACTGATGTAGTACTGAAAGACTGACGGGCTGTGATGGTTGGAAAATCTCCTCCTATTGTTAAGTATGTGAATGGGTGTCAAAAGAAGTGTCATTTAGGGTCTGCGGTTTTATTATGATCATATTTGTTGTTGTTGTTGTTGTTGTTATTATTTTTATAATATTATTGATATTTTGCAGGAAGAATGACATACTTTTTTCCTGTAGCTTTGTTCTGAGCAACCAGTCAGGAAATAATCAAGTTATAGAAAGTCAGCACCATAATATATTCCAGTATTTTGTTTTATTTTAATTTTGAAACAGGGTTGAAAATAGAATAGTTTGAGCAACTATAAACAGAATTCTAGTGGCGTGATTCAACTTCCAGCCATAAAAATATTCCAGTTCATTTCAGTGATTAAAATGAAGGTCTAGCTGTCTAATGATAAATTTATAGCCCACATCTTTGAATTTTACAGATTTATTTGTAAAACAATAACACAACAAATGTTAAGCAAATATTTTCCCAAGAAATTTAAAACTCTTTTTTTTACGAGCTAAGCAATAAGTTGTAAGATATCTAGGCTGTATTTAGGTGCGTTCAATTTTAGCTTTGATTTTTCACAAGTTCAGAATTTTATGTATATCAAGGCTTGCTTATCTCACAGGTTTTAGAATTTATGAATAAACATAAAGAAGTTGGGAAGGGCTGGCATAGAAAGGCAAATTTCTAGAACAGAATCCTCACTACAGTCAAAGAAGGGTGAAACTGCACTTCAGCCTGGACAACAGTCAAATATGGTCTGTCTTTACCATTTGAATTTTATCTTTCCTTAGTCTGATTTTTGTTTTCTTTTTTTTTTTTTTTTTTGGCCAGTGATGCCAACTTAAGCATTGCTTTTTTTCTGGTCTCCAGAGACAAGTGATTTTGATCATCAAAATAGAGAGGGAAATGCAAATCAGGGGAAAAAATCCCAGATCAGGCTCAGAATAACTCTAACGAGTAAATGATTCAAACTCCTATGTGGTAAGAATTGTGGAGTTTCTACCTTGATCATTTCAACAGCATGAAGTACAGAGTTAAGCATTTTGTATCATCTTTAATTAGAATTTTCTGTATCATAGCTGTGCCATACAAATATTGAAATACCTGTAGTTATACATGTATATGGTCACATGTATGGTCACAATTCATTTGCATGTTGTACTGGTCTTTTTTTGTCTTCTGTCTTGTTTAAAGAGCATAATGTGTAGCAATAGAATTGAGGTATTAAAGAAGCCCTCAAATAAGCTACAAGAGCTTAAAATTAAAATTAAAAAAAGAATGTTGCAGCTTTGCTAGAGAGAGAAAGAGCATACTGAAGCAGCAGCGGCTTATTCCTTTAGATTTTGAAAACAACTGAATTTGGCGTCAGTGTCTGATTTTACTCTTTCTTTTCAAAGTTCGGGTATTTGAATTAAGGAAATAATCGTTTTTCAATGTGTTTCTTTTTAAAAACCAGATTACAGGTGAAATATTTGGAAAATGTATATATATATATAGCTGTGTATGCCTTGACTGACACCAGGAGAAGGCTGTTGTAGTCACTGGTGTTTGCAAGATGTTAACTTACTAAGCGGAGTGATGCCACAGAATTCTCAAATAAGAGAAATTCGTCTCAACAAAGAATTGTTTAAAATGTTGTAATAAAAATTTGTCTGTTCATAGTGCAGTGATAACAGGGGAAGGCAAATAAATGTTTTCTGATTATATTTTACAGCTGGGAAAATGAGCAGGTAAGGAAAGTTACTGTGTTACAGCTTAGATTTTTCCTCAGAGCTTTCTGGCTACCAGTTATGCCCCTAAACTTTTGGCTATGGATAAGGAACAGAAGAACATGATAAAGGAATGACCATGCATTAAGGGAATGAAAATACCTACTATATTACCATATAACCTTCAGTCGCTCCAATAATAAATTCCAACTACCTTTTTTTGTGTATAATTATTTGGTCTCATTGGCTTCAGCACTTTTAAGTGTTCTTTAAATTAACCACATGCCTAAGTGGTTTGCTGAATAGTTATGTTCTTAAAAGTTTTTCTTGAAGCCAGGCTTTCATTCATATTTTAGATGGCTCCAAGGGGGTGCTTACCCAAAATATTTGGGCCGTGGAGCAATGTAATAGGATCCATGAGTGGAAATGCTGACCTGGCCTGTTGTTCATCATTTTACCCAGGGATAACTCTCCATGAAGAGGGAATAACTTCTACTGCTGCTTTGATCAGTGTAAGCTTTTGACAGCACTCGAGAGGCAGGAAAGGGAGGAGGGAGAGCCACCCTGGGTGGCAGGAGGAACTCAGGACAGGGAGGAAGAAGCTGGAAGGAAGTCCCAAATAAAGACACCCTGAAGCCCTCATGCAGGTGAGGTTCAGTGCAGAGCTCCTGCTGAAACTACTCAAAAGTCCTCTGAGAAAACATCTGGGGAAATGAAATATTTTGGATACATATCATTTCTATAGCGGAATGGCTGGGATGCTGCAGTCATGAGGACCATGTAGATGTGAAGTGAGAATATCACGTAGGTTTCTGATAGGTGTTTTTAAACATTAGCATTTAAATACTCAGATAATAGGCAGAAATGCACAAATTTGGGTGTTTTCTTTGGCATAACCTAGAGCTGATGTGCCCCTATGTTTCTGATATTGCAAACACATCTGTCTCAGCACATTTCAGCTCTCTCAAGTGGTAACAGGCAGATGTACGTACAGGAGCGTGGCAGCCTTCCTTGGTGACTGGCATAAGTTTCACAGGTCACGCATGCTTGTTTTTTCCCTTCACACATTGTGCTAGCAAATACTTAATCCCTGCCATAAAGTTTATCTGATAGAGAATAACAAATATGTTTTCCACTGTTAGAAATACCTTCATTTTTATCATCAGGAAGATAAACCACAGGCATGCCTTCAAGATCCGATCTGTACTATATGCTCATCTATACTGTACTCTCTCTCATCCAAACTAGACAAATAAAATGCCATATTGAATTATTTCTCTTGGTACCAATATTTAATCTTAACTGTTTGATACCTGGATATGTGTTTGCTTTCTAATATCTAGGGGAAAAAATGGGGCTCCCGGTTGTTCAACATTTTTTTACTTTTTCATAGGTACCTGAGCTATGCTGTATTTTTACAGCTTAGCAGGTGAAGGGTTGGACATTGTATTCCAATTTGCAGAACACCAAATATCATTTACTGAAAGTCTACTGTGATGAACTAATATTTTCCATGGCAATTTCCAAATTTTTCATTCAAAATAGAATCTGACAGGATTTCAGTTTTAAGGTAAAACAATGTCAGAGTTCCAGAACTGCAACTGTATTCCCACATGTAGAAATAGATAAACTCAAGCTCTTGGATAGATTTATGGATCTGGGCAACTCAGAACCTCATTCTTCTCCTTGGCTGTTTTTCTCCCTAATCTGCCGTCTGCATTTAGGGACTCCTGACAGTGAAGTAGTACTACAATATGAGAAATGGAGCCTACCCAGAACTCCCAGGCCCATATTAATTTTGTTTATTTATTTTGTTTGCTGTTCCTTATTTTGTTTCTCCAATCCCACATAGAAATATGATCTTATCTGTGTAAATATACTTTTTTTTTTGTTGCTTACCTGTGGGAAACAAAAAAATCCCATTTTCTGAAAAAGCTCACTATATTTTTAGAAGGAACAGGATTCTTCCAATCTGGAGAATTTTGTGAGACTAGCTGTTGTAAAACCAATAGGAGTATTACATGTAGCAGTATATTCCGAAAGTACAGTTGGAAAAGTTACCAAGATCATATCTTTCATTAGGCCGATGAATTCCCATGAACTTTTATTGTTACAGATGTTCACATCAGTTCTGAACATTTTTCCACTGTCTTTGTAAATTAGTTCTGCATTTGAGCAAATTCCCAAGTATTCCTACAGATCTTATGCCCCAATTCTGCAAAGCAATGTATCATTTAATCTTAGCATTAATTTCAAGCATATTGAAATACTTCTTTAAAAAAGATTTAAGGCATGCAGCTTTTAATTTTAAACTACTGCTTCTCTAAATATCCGTATTAGATGTAGAATAGCAGATGATCCATACTGATTACATGCTTATTAAACTAAGAATACTGAGGAAAATTCTGCTAGTAGTAGTTAAGATAAGAGGGAAATAATATAAGCATGTCAGACATTTGCTGTCAGAGCTCTTTGTCTTAAGGGATATTTTCTCACCTGTATTTTAGTACAATGCAATTTAAAATTACACATTATGGTGACATACAGCATTCAGTGTTGTTCTTTTTTTGGCCACAGGCCATATGAAAAGCTAATGGCCTTTAAATTTTTTTTTTCATACACTTTTTTTTTTTTAAGAAGATGCTCACTGCGCCTTTCTTTTACATTTGTACAAAAAGAAATGGCATGTCATACCTTGGTAATATACAATATATTCGCTTTTGCCACTCGTTTCTTTCCTAAAGCAGATCTTTAACTTGTAAGCAGAAATTTCATTTTCCTTTCTTGACCATTTTTCATCTGGGGACCATGCTCTGATATTGTATTTTCTTGTTTCACAAATCTCATGTTTTGAAAAATGTATGCTGATGCCCTGAAGAGTCATCAGAACCTGATCTTATTGGGGAGTCAGAGATGTATGTAAAAACTATTTACCTTTCTTTTAATATTTCTTTTTGTACCATGCAAATAAAAAGAGTTATGACATACAAATATGTCTGTACAAGCAACTGTTTTTTCTTAGTTCACTGACCTGGAAGATTAGGGTGACCTAAAAAAATTATTCATTTTGGAATCAAAGCATGAAAGTTTCAAAACAAAATGCTTTCACCTTTCTAAGTATTATTTCAGAGAAGTTTGTGGTGAAGCTGTTCAGTACAAATTTTGAAATATCTGTAATTAAGCTGAACCTGTTTTTCAGTGATTTGTCTGCCCTCCAAGATTTGAATAGTGTTCTCAAGGTCAAAACCCATTGCAAAGCCTTTTAAAGACTTTTTAACATTTGAAATGTTTATAATGACAGTCTTAGCTGAAGACCGATTCTCTTTTGCAACATGGCTATTGCAAACTTCTATGCAGACTCAGCTGTGTGCTAAGAACTAGATCTGAGATCGACTGGGAGGCTGCATGGTATGTGTTGTGCATATCAAGATCTTTTTAACAGTAGAGTTCCCAGCAGAAGTGTAAACAGCCTTTTATCCCAGATGTCGGTGTGCAAGAGGTATGTAATTGCAGATCTGTAAACATAACTGAAATGTTCATAAATATTAAATATTTCTAGGATTTGGGGGTTTTTTTCATAGACATTTCCCAGTATTTTTAGCCTCTCTCACATGACAAATATCAGCAGAGAAAACAGGGTTTCTTTTCCTCTAGAAGAGGCATGGAATCACACCCTTTTTTCCATGCGCCTTGAGTATTTTAAAAGTACAAGCATAACTAAGTGGTTTGCAAGCCACTCACTATTTCCTCTGTGTGCCTCCGGTCCCAACTGGCTTAATGCATTCTTGTGTTTGTCATTAGACTGCTGAGCTCTGATCACCCTCATGACATTGGGTGGATGCACTGTACGGACAAAACTGAGGCTACTGATCTCCAACTGTCTTCAAATTTACTCACTACAGTGGCTTTCACTAATTCACAGTTTTATTAAGCTGCCAGTAAGAACCTGACAAATCACCCTTCTATGCCTGAAAACCCCACTGAGCCTGTAAAAGGCAGGTGATAATACTGAGAAGCTGCACTGAATTCTAATTGAAATTAGCCTAACCTGAAGGAGGAATTCTCTTCCTAAGTATATAGTTAATATTGCCATTGCTGTAGGTAAAAACATCATTAATATTTACAATTCCGTAATGGATTATATTATACTGTATTCAGATCACCTCTTATGCAGGAAAATTATAATGCTCGAATGCAAAAGATTCAAGTAAAATGAAGTGAGTGATTCTCGGGCCAAGGCGACTGCAACTGGCCACAGCTCCTCCAGATGTTTACAGAGGACCTGTTCAGCTGTCCACATCTGGTGTTAGCCCAAAAGGTGAGTGTCTGGAAGTGTCTATTCACAGCTGGCACCAGGCACTAGACAGGCTGTTGTGGAGGCCAAAAAGCAGAAGTGTTTGGGAGCCAGGTTGCGAAGCACCTTGCAGTCATCTCCCTTCACGCGTTGTTCCCTCTGCTGTGCAAAGCGGAGACAAGCCAGAGTGAGGAAACTGAGACACATGACATAGCCTGAAAGACCCAGGCAATGGCAGGTATTTTGAAAGCAAAACATAACTGAAATAGCTCAGAGAGCAGGTATAAACTTTGTGACAATATGTTATACTTGTGGTGGTTTGTGGTTTTAAAGGCATGGCTGTATTTTAACATGATGGCAGGGCTGATGGTGGCTCTTCTGAGGACAGCAGTGAAGGTGATGAAACAGTTCTGTGGTTGGCGCTGTGCCATGAGCCGTGAGCCAACCCACGCCATGTACATGGCTGACACAAATGGGGCTCTACCAGACCCCAGCTCTTCCTTCTTGCAAAGCGAAGGACTTTTAGGATCAATATCAATAGGTAAAAAAGGAGTAAAGCTTTGACATACAGCGGTTTTACATCACTTCATCTTGAGTAAACCTGAAGTTGCATCTGGTTTTCACCAGTATGAGTTATCTAAAGATGCTGAGTATTGCCTTTCAGTCTGTGGAAAGCACTAAGTGCTATGCTAGGCAAGCGTGATACTTTTGCAGGAAAGAAAAGCTAGAAAAGAGAAAAGGAACATTTTTTCCCCTTGGTGTTGTACTGTAATCTGTTTAACCTCTGAAAATTATCTTGAAGATGATTTTTTGGCCAGAGTGTGGGAAACTAAACAGATAAGTTCTGTGTTAAATTTCAGTTGAATATGATGTGAAATGGAGGTGATATTAAAACCTGAAAATAATAGTTTAAAAACGCAAAAAAAGCCCCCATCCAGAAAAAGAAAAAAAAATAAAAGAAATCCATAGCACATCAGTCTAAACTGTGATGCATCTGAAGTATCAGTATGAGACTGCATGTGTTTATTACGTCTCAGTGTGTTGTTTCACTCTCTTTGTACTTGCTGGTCTGTGTAATCATCACTCCCTGTTGGATTTCATGTAAATTCCAAGTGCAAGCAATACTTAGCTCTTCTGGAAGCATTTTGCTGTACAGAACTGCCACACGAGGCGATACGATATTCCCATTGCTCAGTGGTCCCCTTGTTCTTGCAGCCTTATCTTTCAGCCCTTAGGGACTGAAGCTGCATCTGCTGTGGAGCTGTTTCTGTAACAGCTCTCCAAGAGCCTATTCCAGGTAGTCTCTAATTAGACACACCCAGATGGTGGGCACTGAGCAGATGTACTGCCAGCTTGAGGTGGATATGGAAGAAAGTTTTCTTTTGGCTCCCCATAGTTTGTCTTTCTAATGTTTCTTCTCAATTTTTCTTCACAGTGAGCACTTGAAATGTTTTTTCACAATTTCTAAAATATGAATCAAACTCAAGAACTCTAATTTTTATCGCAGCTCTAATCTAAGGTACTAAACATTCATAGTGCTTGGTGTAGTTTGAAGCCTAGACATATTGAACTCATGTGACCCAAATGCCGTCATGAACAAAACTGCTCACTTGTGCTTTGATACAGAATCTTTATCAGCAATTAAGGTTTTGTTCTTGGAAAGTAATTAACAATTATGTTCATGCTGCCAGAGACATAAGTAAGCACACTCAATCATGTCTATGTAGCCAGCCTTGCAGATCAAATGAATGTAACTAGCTGGAACAGAGTCTGATGTTTTCAGTCACATGAGTAAACACAAGGAGCAGATCTCCAGAGTGAGAAACACTTATTTTCTGACAGCTTCTTTTCAGAGTAGAACCACACTTTAAATGTTTAGCTACATCTGACATTGAAAAGATTTCAAGGCAGAATACTTACTTACCCAGCAATTTGACCATCGTGTTCACAGTGCTGTGTTCTACGCTTCATTGGCCATAAATATTGATGTATTTTTCACAGCATTTGAGACAATGACAATTTTAATTAAAAAGTTCCTGTATTATTCCTCCACCTTTCTAAGCCTCATCTCACACAGACTGAAAAAAAAATATAATCACAGCACATGTGAAACCTCTTGGATTTGCAGTACGGTGTCCTGTAATCACCTACGTTTCAACAATTTTAATAAAGTTGATCTTCAGGTATCATCTTTCTACTGTATTGTCATATTTTGAATACAATGATTTAATTTGTTTGAAAGCAATATTCACAAAATGGCTATGCACCAAACTTAGTCATGTATGATGTAAGAATTCTTTTTCTGAGGAGGTTTTGAACACATCTTTACAACCTAACTGTCAAGAAACATAACTAAAACATGGTTAAGTCATTATTTGTGTGATGTTTGTATAATAGATTTTCACAATCCATGTGAAACCTACTGTGTTCCTTCTCGTACGTTGCTCTCTGTTTTGGCATTCCTTGGAAGGAAGTCTTTCAGACTGTGTTATCTTTGAATATACTGTATGACAGAGAATTACACTGATTGTTAATTGGTGAATATGTAGGATGCCCACTAAGCTGCTGCTTAGTCATGCTGCAGCCAGCTGAAAAGTAAGGAGATATGTCAGGGAAATGCTATTTATAACTCATGTTTTAAAGAAGAAAAAAACAACCAAACAAAAAAACCCAAACCCACAAAATAATTTGCAAGTATTAGATTTTAGAAGCTAAACCAGGAGAACCTTTTCCACTTTTTCACCATTTGACCATTATGGAGGTGTTGAGACCATCTGACAAGACACATGCAGCCACTTTAAAAGCAATTTTATGAGTAACTATGTTGTTTTTAAATATACTTTAAAATTAGGTAAAGACAAAGCTATTCAATGAAGAATAAACATTCTTCTAAAACATTTCTAGAATCAATCCAACTTTGAAAATTCAAAGATGCTCTTTAATTAATCTTTATTTCCCGTTATTTGATCATTTTCATATGTATCTTCATCTCATTTTCTAATGGAGAGTGGTGTCAAAAATTCTGAGAAATCATAAGCAAAAGTGTTTTGCAGTTTTTCCTGGCCAATTGCATGCAGAGTATTAGAAATCTACTTGAAAGACTCTCCTCTCATGCGTTTTCAAATTCAATTTTACAGACTCAACAGATCTAGAAAAAGATTTCAATTAGCTTTCAGACTCCGAAGTCTTTATCTGATTGAAATCAGAATTCTGAAATTCTTGAAATTCACCCATGACTAGTGAAAATGTATTATTACATACTATTACAGTATGTATGGCAAAAAGTTTTTAAAGTTTTTAATCATAATGTCCACTGAAGCCAGGTGCATGATGCTAACCGCTGAAAATATGGTTTAGTAAACTTTGTGTAAATTGTCAGTGTTTTAATATATTCTTGTCAGCCAATGCAGTTGTGCTTCTGATAGCATTTTTTTAATGTTTGTTTTAAGGCCATAATCAGGCAATTGCTGCAAAAATAAATATGGTGATTTAAAATGTTACTATGCCTCAGAAGTACCATCCCCACATTTGAGCAAGCAGGAAGAATCACATGAACACTCCTCATCTGTTTTAGGGGCAAATCATCTGTCTTGGCTTGAGCTGCTGCTGCTGAAGGCTGTTCAAGCTAGGCTGGAGAACATTGCCCTGGGTTCAGGTGCAGACAGCTCCCAGCCAATGTTATGGCAACTCGGCTGTGCAAGGTCGGACCTAAAGAAGGTGATAAATGCGGGTATGGAAGTATGTGGGTGGGAGCAGCTAAAGGTGCTACGTTTCCTCATTACAGGGTGCAAGAGTAGACACATGGCCGTGCAGCCCATGTTGTTCACGTTGTACCTGCTGCTAACCCTGCTCGCAAATGGCTGCAGGGTGGTGCAGTCGTCGTTTGTCTGCGGTATAAGACAACGTTAAGAAACTAGTATGGACATTAAAAGTAGTTTAACCAAAGCAGTGTGCTCTCTGCCTGGGGTAGTTTATGTTGGTATTGTGGCTTTTCTGCTTTTACAACCTAACGAAGCTCTCGTTCATCTCAACGCAGCATGACATTAAGCTGTATAGACCTAACTAGGTAATTTTAGACGGTTTAGTTCAGGGATAGAGGAGGTTGTGGTAGCAATGCATGTAATCTGTCTGCATCACTGCTTCCACTATTACTTCTCTTGTTGGTGGGGATTATACTCCTAGGGTTTTGGGTTTTGGCCTTTTCAGTGTTTTAACTGACCTTCCATCCCTCTGCTCTGAGAGTATTTAGTACCTTCCACAAATACCAAAAATTTATAAATGTAATTATAACTAAACACAATTTTCCCTTTGTCTTTCAAACGAAACTGAAAAAACATGTACATGTCACTGACCTTAAATGAATGTTAACTCACAAAATCAGAGGAAGGAGAAGAGAATATTCACATTCAGCCTCAGTTATGTCTATATTATTAAATTATCTCCGCTAGTCTGCCTATTATTTTGTGCTCTGAGTCCTTTCTTTTCCTGCCCTTGCTCTCATTCTTATCTTCTTTCCCTAAGAATAAGTTATTTATCTGATTAAATGGTAATTAGTGACTTCAGTGGGGCTGCATGTGTGTAACTAAGAACAGAATTTTGCCTAAAGAATTTTCAAAATCAAATGTGTAATAATAAAACGAAACTGAAGTGGCGTATGGTTTTTAATATAATGACCTAAAAATTCAAGGAATTGAAAGCAAACTTTCTGGAACAAAATTCTTTCTCAGCATGTGAAGTAAGCAGAGAAAAGGGGCACAGCACATGTCATGTTTGGTAGATTGCCTTTTCATATTTACTTGTAATTTGATAAAATTCAGATATACACAGATTAAAGAGAAAATAAAAATAAAGTCAAGTGCAGGAGCGAAGTATCTTTAAATTTAATATAAAATTAGACTCAGACTTCTATAATTGCTCTGTTCTTTTTAAATTAAACCTTAAAACACATTCATCAGATAACTATTTTTAGTGCAATATTTAAGTTGTACAGTACTTATTTTATTGGTTAATGACTGCAGAGGGCTGGGAAGAAAGAAAAGACCTGCTCATTTACTTCCTGGATAACATCTGAGAAGGCTTTGTTTAGTTAGCTGTTTTGCAGGTAGTCAGCTGCCTTATATGTCCTGCAAGTTGAATTCCTGTATTGCTGGGGGAGGACAGTGTGGGTGTCGCCCGAAAAAGCACACACAGAAACAGCAGCGGACATGAACTGCAGACAAAATGTGCAGCAGGTGCAGCAGGTTGCAGGCCATGACTTTGTCACTACTTGTGCTCTGTTGTCTTGAGCAGCTGCCTGTTTTTCTGTCCCCAGAGGGTTGTGTAATAAGGTGTTAACAGCTACCTGTCAGCAGTCCCAAAGCTTTATCCCTGAGAAGTGAATGGGAGTAATTGGGAATTAGATCTAGGCACATACTGAAAAGGAGGGACAAAAGGCCTCCCAGCATTTCTGCAGTCCTGATATCTCTTACAGAGGCTTTTCTTTTTCCTGTGGTAAAGAGAGATGGAAGTGTGTCATTAAATATACTTACATGAAGGTGTGATTTGGTAAGTCTTTCTCATATGTCATATGGTGGCATACCTGTAGCTTGCCGAAGATAAATCAATAGCTTTCTCTTCTGTGCACCAAGCAAAATAAAACAAATGTGCCAACAATCAGTCGTGGAGATAATTGCATGAGCTTTGGCTTTACCAAACCTTGAGCTCAGAGGAACCACAATAAATTATCTAGAACAGAACCTCTGACTTCATATTTGGTGAGGAGGGATTGCTTCTGTAGAAAAAAACTTCATTGTATCAAAAGAAAGAAAGCTTTAAGTTGTTTGTTTTACTAACATACAATTAAATTAGCTTTGTGCAAATATGGATGGAGTGCACTGCATTCACAAAGGTGGCAGGATTTATGTTGGAGCAAGAACTTGTTTCCTTAGTGCTGCTGCCTCTGAGCAGTGGTATTTGCAATTTTTTATCTTGCAAAAAAATAATGGTGAACAGCCCTATGTGGTTTAATAAATAGTAGTACAGTGAGTTCAATTCCTATGTTTCATACATAAGGGACCAGGGATTTTGAAAGCTCATCATTTAATGCTTCTGTTTTCAAACTAAGGCTTAGTTCTGATTAGAATTGTTTTTCCAGCTAGCATATGACTTACATAGTAATAATGAGAACACACCTGCAATTTTCAGTTCTTTCCTTTCATGAGCTTGCACATAAGGAAGTCTGTCCTACTGTGACATAGCTTTCTTACTTGCTATACCAAAAAAGGGATAATTTAATCTATTCCATAGCTTCTTATACAGGAGGGCACAAATTTCTTACTACAAGGAGATGAGAGAACAAAAAGGAGAAATTATTCCATACTTGTTTCAGTATTTCCTTGCAATGATGTGAATACAAATGATTCTTTTACTGCATTATAATAAGGAAGTAAAAGGGATGAAAAATGAGACATCATTAGAATGATGTCATTCTAATGGCCACACATTGTTGAAACCAAGTAAAAACATAAAGTGTACAAATACTGGGAAAAAAGTTTAAATAAACATGTAATTTCAGATATCTACTTGCAGTGCTGTTGAAGGATGTATCCCTTTAAGTGAGTCCTGTCCCAGATCATCAGTAATGTCTGTATGGAGTCCTTAGTGTATGTGGCTTGCTGTCAGAAGAATTCCTTGGCGGTTCGTGCCACAATCCCTATAAACATCACTCACTAATCATAGCCAATAACAGTCACAAAGTCGAAAAAAGGCAAAAATAGACAACTTTAATGGCTTTATTTTGGTCTAAACCACAGAATTTTCTCTTCTTTATTTAAGGAACTCTGAATAAAAAGCCAGTTATCTTGACACAAGGGCATCAGTATACATAAAGGATTACCCAAAGCTACAGTCTGGTTCAGAATATCATAATGACCATAATGTTTTAAGTCAAGCTATCTGACATCTTTCATTCCTTCTGTGTTGACAAAGGACGTACTTCAAGGGTGCTCCTGCTTAACCTTTCTTGCACTGCCACTGTTCTTTAATTAAATGCATTCCCCCAGTGAAAAGGAGGAAAAATGAATGCATAACTCAGCCCTTGCATCACAGTCTAGGAGCAGCAACTAATTCCATTGAAGGCAAGTTGGAAAAAAAAAAATTCTTTGAATGCATTCATACTTCCCACAATGTGAGTATGGAAAAGAACCACAGTCAATAAGAACAAACATGCTGGAGGTAGAAATCAGATTCTGTCAAATTTTGGATTAGTGTCATAATACCTGTATCAATTTTTCAGCACTGTTGTGGCTCCTGTCATTTTAGTTTGATTTCAGAAGACAAGAGTTGTTCTAGAAGTCTACTAATGCAATCCATTCTAGAAACCAGCACTGGGCTGAGAAAAAATTCGTTAGGTTCAGCAGATTTAGCTTGATTCCCATATACCTAGGAACTAGCATGACTTATCTTTCTTACTAGTTTTACTTTTTAAAGTTTAAAATTTTAGGTGATTATCAATCTTTGTTTTTTCTGACTAGGAAATCACTAGCCTAAAAAAGCTGAGAAACTGTTACAGAGTGCTTTTCTAGCAATTGTGTAATTCACCATATACAGTCTTGACACTCTGTAGTTTGCATATGAAAGCCTGTTACTACCACCATCAGTTTAAAACAAACAAACAAACAAACAAACAAATCCCAAAACTCCAAGAAACTTGATGCAGTGTAAAATCCTACAAATTATAAATGTGACAAGATTTAACTTTCTCAGGTCAGTAGCAGAAGACACATATATATATATATACACACACACATATACACACATATATACGATATTCATGCCACAAACCCGATTTATATGCATTTATATATGCAAAAGTAGGATGTCTAAGTCTGGAAACAAGTTTGACTACATTTGTCTGTAGAAAGCATATTTAGTTTAAGGAAAAATCCATAGAAAAATAAATAAACTGAGGACCGGTTGTGAGAAAGTAAAAGCTAAGGTGTTCTGAGAATACATCAGACAGAGAGCACGCTTATAAAGATGAAAGTCCTGCCAAAATCTACTAGCGCTGTCCTGAGTAAAGTGTGAGAGACTCCAAGTTTAAATGGGAAAGTCATTTTGAGAAAGGAGGCATTTTGGTTCCTTGGAGGACTCTGCTTACAGGGCATTCCAGAGTTGTGAAGAAACTGGAACCAGGCATTATATAAAGATGCTTATTTTTTTGTCTCAATGTATAAATTTATTGCATTAAGTAGAGAAAGGTTTGTTTTGGCTCCACTCAGAGTTTGTGTGCACATAGCAGTAGTGCAAATTCACCACCTCTCCCTGTGCACGCAGCATGAGAGGCAGCTTTGCTCCCAAGGCTGTTTGCGCTCATTAGCACACATTTGTGCAGAGACTAACATGTCCTGTATCTCAGGTGGATAGATTAGCACTATTATGCCTATGTGGCTTTCAGCCCTGTGGTGGTTCATAGCCATATCAGAGAGTGTCCAGAATTAGCACCAAACCGTTTAGTCTGTGTTTTCCGTTTAATCTGGTTTGCCTGTGCTTTCTCAGTAAGTGCAGTGTTTATGCCTACATATGTGCCTTGTTCCTCAGGCACCTCAAACTTTCTTGCTGTCAGCTCCAGGTACGTTTGGTCTACTGACACTCCTGGGCTGGGAACAGTAAGGACAGGCGACCTGTGGCAGGTGGGTTGTGGGAGTCTCTTCTGGGGAATGGAGGCAGACTAAGATCCGTTCTCTCTGACAAATGCCACATTAAGGCTGAGGAAAGAAATCATGTGCTTTCATTAAGCCGAGAACAGGTAAGGGTGTAGGACCCTGTGCAATGGTCCTCTGGTGTATTCAAAAGAAGGATCAGGCAAAACCATCAATACTACTTGAAGTCACATTAAGATATCATATGAAGATAAAAAAGAGGATAAAGTTCCTGTTAAAGTGAGAATCTGGACTTGTATTCACTATTTCAGTCCTAAAGGACTGATAATGGAACATTAAAATGATTCTTCTCTGAGAAGAAGTATAACTAATTTGAAGTGATCATTTAAAGTAAATCAGAATAAGCCTGTGATTTTTTTTTTTTAATTTAATGGATAGATCCAGCCCAAGTTTGTGTCAAATATAAGATCAAAATTTAAAAAAAAATTAGAAATATATTAGCCAATGATAAGACATTCTGAGCAATTATGTAAGGCAAATTTAACTAATGATACTGAGGGAAAAAGTAGGGGACTGAGGTACAAGGTTTTGCTTTGCTTTTTACCATTTTTTTCCCTTGATTGCATGCAGGTTTTACATCAGAACATGAGGTTTTTTCCTCAGCAAATAAAGGGTAGGAAGTTATGAGCAAATGATGACAGCAGACAACTCTACTACTGAGCAACATTCTGGGTTATCTCTGCCCATCTACCCTTCCTTGAGAAACAGATGCTCTGACAAGTTTAGGTCTTTAAATAAAAGTCAGCATAGCATTCATAAATACATAGGACATAGATAAAATGGTGAACAAGCAGATATTAGTTATTAAACAATATCTATGAATAAGAATTTGAGAGCTTCCATGGACCAAATTCTGTATCCTGCTAGGAGAATGGCACCATCTGGTGGTTCTTCTCTTTGGAAAATTTCTAATGGAAATTGCAATCATAATTTAGAGTCTGTTTCTCTACCATAAAACTGAATATCTTGTAAGAAGTGCTAAAAGTTAAATAAGAGGAGAAGTAATTATATAACAATATAATTGTCACAATTGTCCATTGTGGAAGCTTACAGTTATTTCTTGCACAATAAATGCCATGTGAATATTTAAAACAACAAAGAAAATTACCCAGAAACTAAAACAGCTTATTAAGTGTTTACTTGAACTATCTGTTCAGAGCTATGAGCCACTAGTAAAGAAATGATTCTATAATTCTATGAAATAAAGTTTTCTGAACACAGTAATGGAGTACAGGAATTCAAAAACATATGTAAATTTTGTTGGTCTTTTTGATACAAGTGCCCTCATTTACTCTTTCATTACAGCATAACTCAGTTGATTTTGGGACTCCTGTAGTAGTAGTTTTTGATTTTCAAATATGATGACAGTCATTGCTAAATATGTTCTGTAGGTTACCAGTGGCGTGAAAGTCTCAAGTAATCAGTCAGTAGCTCCCCTGCAAATAACGCAGGTGACTTCTTTCACAGGGGTCTTTGAAGACAGCATATTCTGGCACCTTCTGCCCATCATACTTGCCCTGCTACATTGCACTACCTGTAACTTATCAGGTATCTGGATGAACTGGGTATACTCCCAGAGCTCATTTCTGCCTAAACAACATGCAGTCCATGTGATACCTTGCTACTGCATGGTGGTCCATGAGAAGAAAGTTTGGGAACCATTACTTTATGAAAATTGACATCCATATCATCTGCATTATACTGTAGAGGAAAATATTCCAGAAGACTTTTCCAAAAATTTGTGTTTATCTTAAATAAACAAATGGTATTCTAGGCAATGTAAAAGAATAAGTATAGCCAAGCAGGATTTTTCTTTGTGTGACCACAACCAGCAACTGATGTGTGCTTATGAGTTTTCAGTGAGAAAATACTTAGAATTACTTAAGGACAGTAATTTGCAACTGCAAAATTCAGTCACCATTGGGAACCCCTTTAGTCCCAAGCATGTAATAGAAATATATTGAAAGCGACAAAGGAAAATTAATTAGACAGTTTTACATAATGGTCAAAGAGTGCATTCCCTCATTCAGTGCAGCCTTCACATGCCTACTGAATTTTAAGAAAACCAGACTGTGTTCTGCATTATATTTAGCTGCAATAGCAAAGACTTGAATGAGCCTGTTTTGTCCACTCTCTTCCTATAAATTTGTCCTCAACTAGCCCCCATTCACATGAATTATTATTAATTTCTTTTTTTTTTTTTACTTTTGATGATAAAAAAAGCATAGAGGCCCATAGAGAAAGTGAAATGAATAAATAAAGAACCAGACATTTAGAAGTGGCCTGACAGTGCTTGGATTTCTCAAAATTCCAAATTGTCTAGCTAGTTGTGACATACACTCATTTTTGCCAGCCTCTTGACATGAAGCCTGTTGTTGGCACGAGATGCAATGGGGGCCAGGAAAAAACTAGTTGTGGAACAGTGTCAGTCATTTGATATGCAATGGATTTCCAGAAAACACAATCTCACTTTTATTCATCCCATAATTGATTAAAAAGATTGAAATGTGTCAAAAAGAATTATTTTGAATATTGCTATAAAATAAAATTAAAAAGAAGATGAAAACAAGAGAGGTAGGCCAATTAAAGTCAAAGGATGAAAAATGGCTGAGCAGCTGAATGTCAGCTGCATCCAGAAGAATTGCTTTCTGGGAAGGACACAGACTATAAAAGAGCTTTTTTTTCCATAGAGAAAAATATAGAGAAAGCAGGAACTGCTTCAGGGACATTTTATCAAGTAGTGCTTGGGCAAGGTTTGAGAGTGGAAGTCGCAGAGGAGAAAGGCAGGTGGAAAAGGGAGATGGGTGCAGAAGAACAGGCACAGTAGGGCACGTGGCAGGAGAAAGAAGGAGGATAAACGAATGTAGTAAGTAAACATGGGAGAGTGCAGATTGAATTGGCTGAATGTGGAGCAGAAACCCACTTTGCTCTTTGTGACTCGCCAGCTGGAGTCTATGGGAATGGGAATAGGAATATGGCAGTTGAAGATTTAGGCCTCTGGAAACTGCAAAAGGTATGAGTCTTCTCAGCAGCCAAGGAGAAGACCTTCAATCAGTCTAGGTAAGGTATCACTGTTCTCTAAAGAGGAGAGAATATTTTTAGCAGCTGGATGGAAGATGACATTATTATTGTTTTGAGTTTGGTTTTGCTATTAGACAGTAACTTATACTATGACAGGAAGCCTCAATAAGTTTGAGAGGAAAATAGAGAACTTGCTGCATTCAGATGCTGGAAGTTTTAGCACCTCTTCCCACAGCTGTGTGCTTGCAAATGCACGTGCTCCACTTCATCTAAGGGGTTCCAGAGTTGGGGGGGGGGGGGGGGGGGGAACAAAGTTATTCTGCTGCAGGAATAAGGGACTGTTCAGCTGAACTACAGTATGATCGTATGTATTATTCAGAATGATCTCATTTGCCATAGGTCTTTAGTAGTTAATAGTAGTTAATTAGTAGTTAAAAAACCAAAAATGAATGCTAAAAACAACTGCTGTCTTATGCCTGAGGCTTGTTACTAATTTTATCACACTGTTGAATAATTTGGATCTCATTTCAGGGATCAGTTAAGTTGACAAATGTGATTGTGGCTCTTGGGGAAGAAAATTATTTTAAAAATATTTAAATTTAGGACATAAATTATAATTTATTAAAGGGGCTATTTTTTTGTCTCCTCTAGCATCTGTGATACTCTTACAGGTTGGGGTACATTTCTAAAAACCTTTAACAATGGTCTGAGTCAGTTTCAACAGAATTTAGTGAAAGAACCCTGACTAGCATGTTTTGGAAGTGCTAAAAATCTACAAGCTAATCAGGTAAGTTAGAGAAATGATTCCTGTAAAAAGAAAACACACATAAAATCTTCTTAAATGCTTCAGAATCGAAACAGATTTTTTAAAAAGTTGTTTAATGTTTAATGTTGCTTCTCAAAGGCATACCACTTTGCAAAAGGGACCAAAATATTTTGAAATTGGATTTCTTGTATACATTAATAATGAGATGTATCTGTGACAGGTGACAGGAGTTTTTTTATTTTAAGAGTTCCCGGGGAGTTCAATCACGTATTTTGGATACAGAATGCATTGTCTGCATAGTTAATGATTTGAAGAAAAGAATGGTTGCAGAATCATGCAAGCAATGTTTCGAGTCAATATTTCCATGAGAAAGGCTGCTCAGAATCAGTCAATAGCTCACAAAATCAAGTTTGAAAATTTTAATTTTAATCCCATTTCTCTGGATAAGTATCAACATGACAGGAAACATCTGGTTTTATCTAGAGTGATAGAGCTAGGTGGATTTCAAATTTCAAAACAACAGGGATTTCTAAATATATGGTCCTTCACTACCCAAGGTAATGAGAGCTTTGTTGCTAATTTTAGGATGAACAGGATCTCACCCTTCCCAAACAGGGCTTTACAATGGGAAGTGTAGAATAACATGAGCTGAAATATTCTTAACTGGGAAAAAGATAAGGAGTATAATTATGTTTTGCCAGAAGATACACTCTTCAACTAGCTATGAGAACAGTTTTGTTTACCAGTCATGGCTAAAAGAAGGAGTTCTGAAAGTGGAGGTCCAGGCTTTTGATTTACCTCTGACACACAGGGAAGAGTGGCAAATATGTGAATACAGCCTTTAACATCACCTAGAACGACCCCAGGACCACTGGCTAACTTGTCACCAGATCTGGTGTAATTCCAGTTAGAAGTTTTGCAGCCACAACCCACTCAGTCAATAAAGCAAACTATTCCGTGAGGATTCAGGCATTTATTTTTAGACACAAGATGAATGAAGATTTAGTTGGTAAATGAACACTGTCTGTATTTTGGGGTGGGCAGGTACATTAACTTTTAGAGTGTTGAGATTGAAATCTCGAGTGCCTGAAGTTAAATCATAAAACTTCAGCACCCACAATTAGGACACACTGATGAAAACAATACTAATTTTAAAATGGAGTAATTTTAGAGTAATAGTCTTCTCTAAGCAGACAAGGAGGGGATTTTGTCCAGTACTTCAAACACCCCTTCGCCCATATCCTCCATCACGTTCCTTACTTGCCACGGTAGTAGTTTATGCTGGAATCACAGCACTGCCTTGAATCTCTCTTAAGAGATTAAAACTGAGTCACAAAGGGTAAAAGTGTTACTAAAGGCTTTTTTGTGTTAATGAAGAGTTCATTCACTTAAAAACTCAGTTCCAGATATCTTGAAACTGTTTGCCAGTTAGCTGATTATACGCACAAAAATGTTCTAGGAAATGTTTTAATGCAATAGTCCAATTTTATGTAGAAGACCCAACTTCTTTCTGTTTCACTGCTAGCAGTGGTCTTATTCCACCTATTGTAGGTAAATGGCTGTCTTTCAGGCTCACTAGTTAATATTGTCCCATGTTGCTGAAAACAGATTTTCATTGATCAGGAGTGCTCATACAGAAGATACTGAGAAGGAAAAAATGAAAGAAAGAGTGACATTGCATGAGAGTCATCAAGCTGTCTTAGAAAAAAGGCATGTAAGCTTGTGAATAATTAAGTAAATGAAATGTAAAAGTTTATAAGCAGTCACACGTATGAAATTTTCCAGAAATGTGGGCAGTACAAATTTGAACTTCCTCAGGCCAAAAAAGGCAGCTGAATTGAGAACTCCCACAGCGTATGTGAGTGTCTCTTCCACTCCTCATGCCATCCTGGAAACAAAAGCTTTCTTGCTCTTGCCTGTTTACCATGCTCAAAACTGAAATGTTTTGCATGCATTGGAATGTTTGAAATTACTTAAAATCATGTTTTTGCTGGAGGTTTTTTTGTTTGTTCCAAAAGCCACACTTTATCTTTCAGTTTTTAACAAGACAAACAAACAAGACCAGGTATTTGCACAGCCATAAGTTACAAGATGCCTTCTAAAATATCATAAAGTATTGTCCCAAATAAGCAATATTTTGTAATTCTGTCAGCTCTTGAGATCGTTGTTTGACTGCTTCTTGGCTGTAGTCCATAATTTTTTCAAAGGTATGACTTCAAGGAATTTGAAGAAAGTGATATACTGCTTTATGTGTCTTAGATTGGGATAGTCTGGTGTTCTGCCCAATGTTACATTTCCAAATTATGTATATTATTATGTCATGACCAGTGATATAATAGAAGACCTCTCTATTATCACCACACTATGGAGCACTGAACTGTCTTAGAACAGCATCTACCACTGTAAGTGTGAAGGCTCGCGTTTCCATTTTATCATGGAGAATCTAAGAAACAGTGAAATACTTTGTTGACCAACAGTCTGGTATAGAAGTAAGAACAGGATGAGATCTCCCTCTTCCAGTCTTCTGCTTCAGTCACTGTCTTTCCTGATGCTGAGAAAAACTCTGCCTGCAGTATCTTGAAACAGAGACATGCTTAGTAAGGCAGAAAAGAGTGAAAAGCATGTTTCTGTGACCTTTTGGTAAAGAATCTCCTCCTAGTTATGACTGGGAAGTGCATTCCTCCGGTGAAACACTGACATTTTCTTTGGCGCACTGGGCTTTTCTTAAGAAAACCGGTTGTAAGTCCCTAGTCTGGCAGCACACAGTCCAGAAATTTACCTGCTGTGAAGGACGCTTGAGGTTTTGTTTAATAATACTGTATTGTCAAGGCTTTATACTGATCCAAATTGTAAAGTAAATACAAAATTGGATTTACTGTTCAGATCAATAACAAATCAGAATAGTACACTAGAAGGTTGTCATATGATTTTAGAAAAAAAAAAAACCAGAATGCAGACACATGAAAAGAAGGGAATTGTCACACTAATATAAGATATTTGAGACAGGAGAGTCATGCTCACAGCTAATTTTAAGTGGGTATGTTTAAAACTTCTATAGGTTTAATATGACCTTGTAGTTTGAATTTCTTCTCTCTCCTAATCACTAAAATATTCTATTTTCAGTGTTATGAAATTGGCTAAATATGCACAGTAGTATTACCATAACATTTTCTGTCTTCAGTTAAAACTTTATAGATTTTTGCTAATTAATTTGCAACTGTTCCTTATGTAAAATAAGAATTATACCTGTGTATTGTTATGGTAGTACCTAAAGGCTCTGAAAAGGATTGGAGAAGTATTACTCCTGATGCTGTACAAAGAAAGAGTGCTACCTACGTCAATACTGGACAGTAATATGATGCAATAGAAACAGATTTGTGTGATGAAACAGTGAGTGCTGAGAACTTGGCATCCAGAGTATACCTACTCTCATGGTTTCAAATAAACTCTCATTTGGCCCCTTGGACTGAACACCTACCTATTAACAGCTGTGTTGCATCAAGTGCACACCTACAGCATACCTTCCAACTTAGCTTCACCCCAAAATAATCCAGTTTGCACACTTAAAGAGTGCTTCACATATTAACCAGAGCACAGTAAGTGGGGACATTTGAAAGATTTACTTCAAAAGCACAGTTCTGACCCAAAATAAAACACTAACACAGAGGCACTTCTATTGTAGCCACAAGGGCAAGGACGTAGTAATACTCTGAGGGGAGGGATGTCTGTTTATACAGTGCACAGAATCGCAAAGGTAGGATTAGAAGGGATCTCAAATTCACTTACTGCATTTCCATGAGGATCAATCACATATATGTCATTCCTAATGAATGTTTAATCTGTTCTCAAGAACTTCCAAAGATAGTGATGCTACAATCCCTCTAGTAAAAATAAGAAGGGGAAAAAAAAATGTGCTTACCATTAGCATTAGGGCTCTGTTTGAAGACTGACCACTCTTAACCTGAATGCCTGCACTGTTTTCTGTTGCCAGCTGTTTGTTCCGCCTCTCTCTCAGGAGTTTCTCCTGCAAGGATGATTCAGCTGTTTGTGCAAAGTCCACTAAACTGCTGTGAATTATCAAGGAAATCTGAAGTTGACCTCGGTTTGTACTTTTATAAGTGGTTGGGTCATTCCTATAACAGAGACGGGACTTCTGAGAGGGAACAGAAAGCCCAGCTGAGGAGAAGAGTCACCACAGTCAGCCCTGTGCAAGCTATCTCTGTTCATCCATCAAAAACCTCTGTCTCCTTTGCTGTATGTTCAGTTCATTACTCCTTACCCTGTTCCTGTAGAAAGGGAAATTAGTTCATTAGCTTTGTTTTAGGAAGGCCCAACTATTGCGGTAAAAGGTAAGAAATGTTTGGAAGGGATATGATGGTTTGTGTTTCAGGGTTTAAACCAACCACTGCTAGGAATCAGACCAGGTCTTAACAGAGGGCCATGTTATCCTGAGTGTTTTCAAATGGTGGATTTCTTCCACCTTTTTTTCTGCAATACTGTTTGTGATGGAGGATGAGCCTGATGTCACTTGGAGTAGCAATGCCTCTTTTACCTTTTTTCTTATTCTTGCAAATGAGTTTGCATGAGGGAAACGTTTTGTGGGGCCTGAGGACATCCATGCCATTCCAAGATCTGAAGCCCCTATAGTCAGACCCCTATTATGGGTATGTGGGGTTACTGTCCCCTATCACCGCTGAAGGTTAGTGTAGTTGGATGTTGATGTAGGAAGAGATGTAGAATAGTATAGAAATTATGAATTAAGTCACTGAATGGATGAGATGACTTTTTAAATTTTAATGCAGCTGTATAGAGTAAAATTCTATGGATTCTTCAGTGCTTTGATCTTGAAGTAGCAGGACTGTCTTCAAAGCAATATTCTGATTAAATAATTAAAGAAAAATTGGCACCCTTCATATAGGTGAAATATCACATTGCATACTAGATTGTGTAGAAGTCACTATTGTGTTCTGAGGTTATTTTTGCATGTTATTGTGTCTCTGACTAATCCAAGTTTGCCCTTAGAAGATTTGTAGATTTTAAGTAGGAGAAAAGATCTAAAGGTAAATACAAAAAAACATGAAGGAAAAAAATGTTCATGAAGACTGCTCTGCATCCTTCTTGAGAGATTTAGCCACAACACTTTAAGTAGGTAGGAAGAGATCTGATGCAGGCAAAACAAACTTTAAAATTGCTCAGTCATCAACCTCTCCAAATCTCTTTTCCTTGAAATGTCACCAGATTAGTATGAAATTTGGTTACCAAAATTTGATCCTAAGTGCATGACTCTATTAAAATATAACTGGCCAAAAGATCCTGATAAACTTCTTTCTGTCATTCAAAACTAAAAAGATTTTTTCACCAAATTCTGGTGTAGGAATGAACTTTATTCAGGTAAAGATGCCTGATGAACATAGAATTAAATTATTTCTAACCAGGTCCAATATCTGGTAAAAATAAATGAAACAAACCAGCCTCCATATACCATCCAAACATCTACTGAGAATCAAACCAAAGTCTCTTTAACCGACATTCAGTACGAATGACATGTATTTCACACTAATGTTTTCTTGTGTCCTGTGTAAAACTCAAGTTTTCCTATTACTACATTCTGAATAAATCATTTGACATTTGAAGAATTGATGTGTGAAACTCCAGCTCATGAAAACTTCAAAGAGTAAATAAAGGAAGTACTCTATGACATGCTTTCTCCTGAATTCTTTGTGTGATGGCCACCATTTCTGGTGTACTTTTTTTGGGGGGGGAGCGGAGGGGGTGGTGGTGTCACAGTTTCAAGACTTTTGTCACACCTTAAGAATCTCCAGGAGCTCTTCAATGAGAAAAGTGAATGTGGTTTCCTGGATTGCTTAAAAATGCTTCTTTTCCTGGTACTCTTTTTATCTGGCACTAGAAGGATGGTATGTTGTTGAAAGGCATGTAGCTGATATTAACAAGTGTTGTACAGCTAAACATCGTGACAACCATCAAGTTGCATTAGCATTCAAAAGCTAGGAATCAATTCCAGTATATCACTTTCCTCACTCAAATTGAGGTTAATACTTAGCCTTTTCTTTGAACGTTTGCATCTGAAAAATATTTTTATCACACTGAAACCATTTTACAGATTAATAAATTAATAGCAACTCTTTGTGCTATTATTCTGGGGTTGACTCTTTTTTCCTCAAACCCTTAAGATTTCAGTGTGTCAGGTATGGCTAACATCTATTATTTCACAATTCCATTGAAGAAAATATTTACTTCCCAGGGCACATCTAATTTCATTCAGTGTTTTTGGCAAAGTCCTCTGGTTCAGACATAGCATTTGATATCAGAAAGGTTCTTTCTTCTAATGCAGCTTACACCACGTCCCTGCAAAATATAAACTAAACCAACAAAGGCATGCTTTTATCAGCACAGAGACATCTACAGTAGGGGTTTTGCCAGCATAGCTATTGTGATGAGAGAGTGTAATGGTTATTTTTATCTCCCACATCTTAGTCATGATGGGTATAGTGGCAAAATTAAGTCCCTGTTGAGTCATGGCCTAAAAAGTTATCAAGTTGTCAAGATGACAAAAGCAAAAGTCAAAGCTAAGTTTTTCCATTTCCTAAATTTCATATATGTGAGAGGATCTTCTGTCACATTGGTAAGAGGAAAACAATCCACAGACTTGAAAACAGAAAGGAAAGATCACTCTCAAGAGATGTATTTCTCAAACGGATGGATATTAAGCTTAGTATTTGCTAATTGGTTCTTGTGCTGCTCTCCTTGTGCATTATTTCCAGCAGTTACTTTACTAGGTTACTCCTTTATGTGCATATTGGGTATAGACTATTAGCTGCTATTTCAAGCTCCTCGTTTTCTTCAGAAGTGCAACCTCTGTAAACATTATCACAGCCGTGGGACTGTGTAAGCAGCTGGATGTCTTTCTAAATAAATAAATAGCCTAAATTAATAAAAATAAATAAATTAAATAAATATTCACTGCTAACAGAGTCATTATTAGCTTAGCCAGATTGTGTGCCCTTAGTGGCTTAACTCTGGCCGACACCAACAGATGAAGGTAGGAAAAAAAAAGGGGAAAAAAAAGAATTGCTTTGCAGATTTCCAAGCTAAATAATAATCTAAAAAACCCACAGCTGTAGGTTTCCCCTGTTTACCCTCATCATGCATGAGGGAGACAGGGATGTCCAGGAGAAAGGGGCCTATTAATTAACTAGCAAGAAAGACTTTGAGAGGCAAAAACATTGTGGGCAATAAAATGTGCTGACTTTTTCTAAAACCTTAGTTCTGCTTTATAAAGCATTTACGGCATAAGGAAGAAGAAACAAAAAAATCTTTCTTCTTCACAATGCCATGTCTTCTAATTTGCCAGGAAAAATACCTCAACACTTAAAGCCCTGTTTTCCAGATGAAATCAGAGTATGTATGTGGTTCAGCTTAACAAAGCCAGCTTCCATACTCCCTGGATTGTTAGCACTGTAAATCAAATGTTATTCTGGAGATACTAGAAATACGTTTGATTATGCACTAAATGCTGAGACTTGCAACAGCTGCTTTTAGCTACCAGCACAGCAAAAGTATTAGCAAAAAGCTGCCATTCTTCATCAATTATAACAGGGAACGGCAGTATTGCTTTTGTGGACATGGCTGCTTCTGACAGCTGAGAGAAAAATATATATATGTTCAGTGTGGTGTCTGGAATGCAAAACAGGAGAAAAGTGTGCTTCCCTGATTGTGTCTAGTATTCAAGATATTGATGGAGCCAGCAAGCTTGTGTTATTATCAGGGCTGCACAGCCATGAATACGTAAACTGGAAACAGGCTTTTCCAAGTAAAATACGCCTTCCTCACATTACTTTAGCGGAAGTCAGCTTCAGGAGTATATCTTCAAAACATATTATTGGTAATTTCTTCTATAAAAGATAAGGCCCAAAAGGGCAATGTCAGCATCTCTTTTTACAGATGTACATGTTCTCCCAGTACCAGAGCTTTGCTAAAACTGCCAGTGGCAGGTCAGGGGAATATTTACTGAGACAGGGGATCTCCTGATCTGAATTGCAATGTAGTGCTGCAGTGAGTCATAAATTCACTTCCCCCCCCAAAAAAAAAAAAAAAAAAAAAAAGAAAACACAAGAAAGGTAGATGTTGATTAGGTTTTGACTTGAATTCTGAAAAGAGGATGGACGTTGTTCAGGTTGCCAAGGTGCTATTCTGGGAATTGTTTAGGAATAATATTGTGCAAAGTAGTGAGTTTCTATGCCAGCAGGTATGCCCCTCCTTCCTCCAACCCATATAAAAAATGTTTGCACAATTGTCTGATTTCTTTCAAAAGTACTAGGCACCAACAACTCCCAGCAGAGTGACAAAAACACAAAATCATACATGTGATAGGGGAGAGGTTGTACAGCAAGATGATAACAGCTCTTCTAACTCTACAAGAAAACCATGTTGGGGGGGAAAAAAAAAAGAAAAGAAAAAGAAAGCTTATGGCAGAAGATCTGCTATTCAATCTTTACTCACCATGAATAGTGCAACTACCTTGACAGTCCATTGCAAAAAGTAAATTCTATGAAAATTCACATATGATATGTCTTATTCATTTCCTACTAACCAAAGACAGGGGAAAAAAGTGAAGAAGGCAAATGGTAAATCACAGACCTGGGCTTCAAAAGAGGAGACTTGAGCTTGTTCAGGAATCTGCTTGGAAGGATCCCATAGGAGCACCCGAAGAGGTCGTGGGATCTCTGTCATTGGAGATTTTCAAAATTTGGCTAGACAAGGGCCTGAGCGACCTGCTCTGAGTGAACCTCTGATCTATGCGGAGTGGAGAGAGGCTCCAGCCAGAGCCTGTGGAACACTTACAACATGCTGAAGTCCTGCTCTCACTTGCAGTATCCCTTCTCAATTGCTCCCAAACCTTACTGCTCCCATCCAGCCCTCTCTTGCCTCCTCAAAGCCTCAACGCAGGTCCCCCTCACTTTCTGTGGAAAATAATGCACTGCCACTACTTAACTGAATTTCGCATTTATTACCAAACTTAATGGAATTTGCAGGCCTAGTGAAAGCTGATCTTAATAAGAAAAAACTTGACATATCGCCACCTCCTTTTTTTCTTCATCTTTGCAGTTCTATTGAATATACATAATTTTTTCAGGAATCATGTCTAAATAAGTCTGTTGTCTTATTCTCCTAGCCTTGAATCCTCTAATTTTCCTCTACAGTGAAATAACCAATTTATCTAGTCCCACTGGAGTTTTGTGAATTCTTGGTCATGCCCTTCAGTTCAATGAACTAAACAGAAGAAATTAAGATTTCCTGCTTCATTTTTTTGGAAGCCAACAATAGCTCCACAGCCAGCAAGATACCCCACCTACACTTTGGTGATGACAAAACTTATTTGCAGGCTGAAAGAGGACAAAAGGTCAATATTATAGTCTTTTATAAGAAAAAATCAGGGGAAAAAAATCAATAAATTAAATGTTGTTTTGAAATTGGGAATGGTCTGAATTTTGGAGTATTTTTGTTAACAAATTTTGACTGGTCATTCATAAGAAATTAGAAAATATCAAACTGGGTGTATTAGAAAACTTTGAGATGCCTTTCTAGTACTTTTTGGATGGGAAGAGATTTAATCAATACTGCTGTTCTTTCAGACATTCTTTTGATTTTGGCAAAGTAGCACTTTTACTAATGAAAGACTGTCAAGACAAATGGTGATAGTTCTAGAAGTCAAATCCTTATTTCATAAACATTCTCATTATGGTATAAACTCAGGCTTCCTATAGTTCCCTCCAGTCATTCTAATATAAACTACGAGGCTTTTTTTAGTACTATTTTAGTCAGTTTCACCAATGAGTTAGAGATCTTGGGTCCATTCTATTTGCAGTTATTGCTGGATTGCCTTTGGACTTCAGCCAGAGTAAAATTCAGGCCAGTATGCTTGCTGTGATTAAAACAACTATTTACAATATGTTAGTCCGCAATGTTGTCTGTATTATTTTAAAGAAAATATAATCTTCATTGAAATTCCATACCATTTCCTTGAGCCGTGTGAATGGTTTAGCACTATTTTTCTTTTTTCTAAAACATAAATAACTACTTAAGCACATCATTCTATTCTTCTGCATTTTATAATGACTTACAACAAATATTTGTTGATTTCACATCAAAAATTAAAAATATAAGTCTTTTTAAATACTGACAATCATATAAGGTATTTCCAAAGAACAAAAAAAAATGTATTTTTTTGTTCATTCGATTACTCCATGTAGTGACGTAAGTATATATTTTAATTAAAATGTCATAAGCTATAGTAAATGTGACCCTCCATCACTACCTTTGTGCATTAAAGATTTACAGCTGTAGTGCCCTGTATTATTGCCTGGGGAAAAAAAAAAATTAGATTTTAGAGTCTACTTTTAAAAGTATATTGGTTTTATGTTTTGCAATAAAATAAAAAGCTTGTTAGATACAATGGGTGATGCTTGATAATACAGAAAGGATGAGAAACCAATTTCAGAAAACCTGTTTAGAACATTAGGTATGTATTTAAGTTAGTAAATTACTGGAGGCACATTGAAAAAACATGCCTGACCTCTCATGAAAATATAAGCTTTACATATTATCTGTTTGTTGTAAAAGATCTGACAGATGAATTAATACTGTTGAAACTGTTATCACTGTGAAATAGATTATTTTTCATATTCAGTGCCTGCTATTTATCAGGCTAAAATATGATTTTGAATGTTTGCCTTAATAAAACTTGAGTTATAAATCAGCATTTCTTCTTTCTTTTGTGTAATAAGGTTGAATTACCTGGAGCATGTACCTAAGAATATCTAAACTAATATTTTTAGACATCTAAGAATTGGTCTGTGCAGGGATCGTCAGGCACCTAGGTCAATGGCAGAATTTTCAGGCAGGCTTATGGCCGCTGTCTGCTTCCTTCACCTTGCAACATCACATTTTTGCATGAGAACTTAGACATGGATATGGATTCCGCTGTGGTGTTTCACATGCCTACCTGTGCATCACTGGTGCATGCAGACCAGTGCTACTAGGCTCCCTGTGACCAGCCCCTGGCTGCAAAGTGAGCTGCAGGTGGCTGGCATGAGTGTAGATGCCTATATGGTAGAAGTCTAATAATAGGTGACATGAAGTCCACTGTAAGTATCACCATGAAAGCACGCATTGTGGCTCACGCTCTTTCAGCAAATCTTTGTTTTTGTAAATAATTTCTGGTTTGGAGGAAACTGCTGCTGGTGGTGTAGTGGTCATAGTGGGTTTGGAAAGAAGGGGAGATGGTCAATGCTCTGTAAAAAGGATATTGGCTGGCTTTAAGCTGCTGTTGCTAAGGCTTAGGAAACAAATGATGGAATAGGTGATGAGCTCCAAAATCCATTCTCAGCCACAGTAGCTTTGCTTTGAATATGCAAAAACAGACAAACACGCTTGCTGCTGTGACTGATGTTTCAGTCTCCTGAGACACTGTATGGATTAAATTTAGGAAGAATTATCAACTTTGCTTATTAAAAATCCCCCCACTAACACGTTCAATACCTCACATGCCAACATATTAAATATATGTGAATACTTACATCATAAAGAAAAATTAAGGTTGCTTGAATATCTTAATTGAGCATTTCTTACCTAAATCTGTTGGAACTTAAGAGAACCCCATGAATATACTAAGTCAGTATTTCTTGATTTGTGTTAATTTAGTATACTTTGTAAAGTTTCTCTTATTCTTAAGTGTTACCAATCCATGCAAACAGTCGTAAATCATAGTATCATAGAATGGTTTGAGTTGGAAGGGACCTTAAAGACCATCTAGTTCCAACACCCCTGCCATGGAGAAGGATACCTTCCACTAGATCAGGTTGCTCAAAGCCCCATCCAACCTGACTTTGAACACCTCCAGGGATAGGGCATCCACAACTTCTCTGGGCAAGCAGTTCCAGTGTCTCACCACCCTCACAGTAAAAAATTTCTTACTTACGTCTAATCTAAATGCACCTTCTTTCAGTTTAAAACCATTATCCTTTGTCCTATCACTACACGCCCTGATAGAGTCTCTCCCCATCTTTCCTGTAGGCCCCCTTTAAGTACTGGAAGGCCGCTATAAGGTCTCCCCGGAGCCCTCTCTTCTCTAGGCTGAACAACCCCAACTCTCTCAGCCTTTTAGAGACAAGGATGTTTTGCAGGACAGTATCAAAATCAATTACAATTGTTGGATTTGGGGTGGTTTTTTTCTGTTTTATTTCACCTGGAGGAAATATATTTATGAATTCCACTAATTCAGTGTCATGCTGATATATCTTATTCATTGCATATGACTTTTTGTCGTGGGTTATCTTTTATTGAAGATCTGAATAGAACTTAAATACTCTACCATGTGCATAAAAAGGTAGGCATAATGAGATAAAATATAAATAATTTTTAATCTATTAAATACAGATCATCTTTCCTTCTTGTTGTCTTTTATAACAACAATAATGAAATGTCGTTTAACCATAAGGAGTAAAAATCAAATTCATTCCAGGTATTGATTTGATAGAATAAAATAATAAATAAATGAGTTGGTATTTTATCTATAATTCTACAAATAAATGAATAAATCACACTGTTCATATGAAGGTAAAAAGTTCTTAAAGTATATGTAAGTTTTCTATAAGAAAAAGACTGCAGCATTTTTTTGCACAGACTTTACCAGAGCTAAATCTACCTTCTAACTATGACCTAGCATAGCAAACTAGCATGTCTTACAGTCCTCTTCAAAGTACACTGTAATTATTTTTTTCTGAACTGAGATTCTAAGGGTTAAAAGAAAAACTCTGAAAGTGATAAATACAGGTGCAGAATTGTAAGTGAAATGGATAGAAAATAAGCATTACTACTTAACTAACAGCTTAAGTACTTAAGAGGCACAATGTTTTCTTCTTAAATAATTTCCTTAAAATCGAATCACATTTATGATTTAGTCTCATTGCAGCTTCCATGTATTAGTTAATACTGATTTCAAATCTCAAGATCAGCACAATATTAGGTTTAAGAATTCTTTTTTAAAGAGCTGGCATATAGACTTATATTATGTGTTGTTTTCAATTTGCAAGTGAGGTGCAGTGAAGGAAAATTCATAAAGATGATATATCCTAAAGTTCAAAAGTACTGCAAAAGTATTGATTAGGTAACATGAGATTTTCCTCACTGCCTGACTTTAGGAGCCTTTTAACTGTCTACATTTGTTGTCCAAAGTTAGTCGACGTGAACAGTCAGTAGTAAAATATGTGATTCGCTCTCTTGAGGTAATGGCCAGTGCTCTGTGTGACAGGTCTGCTGTTTCTATCAGATAGTCTCAAGTGTTGGAGAGCTCTTCGTTATGGTGTTTGCAGGTTCTCTGTTGCTAACTTGTGAGAAGGCAGGTGTTGTGGCTAGCCTTCCAGAAACATTAGATTTTTAAATCCTGACCTTTGGTAGGTCTTCTCGGTGCTCGGCACATCAGAAAATAAGTGCACATACAAAGAAGCTTAACTTTCTGGTCTTGTGTTTGTAAATCTTGGTCTGCCTGTCTGGTTCTCTTATGGAGAATGGTGGCTCCCTTCAAGGTGCAAAGCAAAGGTCTTGGTAACATGACAACAAAATTTTGTCAATTCATATTCAGAAGACAAACTAAAATCAGCTTTCTGAAGTAGCAACAAGTGTGGCATCAGAAACATGAGTCCTGACCCAAGAGGAGACTCAGGAATGTGTGACAGCACTGCCTTTTTTTGACAAAAGTGCAGGCTATTGTCTTAAACCAGTCCCGAAGCAGCACACTTGTCAGCCAGAGCGCTCAGTCACCCAGTTCCAGCTCAGACCTCAGCATCTGGGAATCTGATGCTTTGCTCCACCACTTCAGAGGGGAGCAAAACTCACCAGTCTAAGGTCAGAACACAGTGAAAGACTGAACAATTTGGTATGGAGGCAAGAAAGTGGCAACTATGTTAAAAGGTAGCATTTCTTTTCAGTGGAAAAAGTAGACTGAATTTTTTAGGTTGGAAAGATAATGAGATACTGTACAATGAAGGAAGACAATTGTGTGTATACCAGGAAGGGAAGTTGTACTGTACAGTGAGTGAACATGACATGTTTTGTCAGTGTAATTGCTCCAGAAGGAACAAATCTCCCTTTTTCTTCCACAACAGTAAGGGTCCAAAGGTGGCACGTAGAGTGAACTTCTGTTTTTTGATGGAAGAGGGGAAAAAATTTGAAAGCTAACATTTATTTCTCCATCTTGGTCACTGGAGTAGAACTAAGTTATTGCTGTGGCTCCCTGAATTTCTGGAGCAGAAGGTAGGGCTGAAAGTGGGAGATCCTGTTACAAAGATATTCCTTATGGACAGGAACAGATGAAAGGCATCAAATGCTCTACAGATATTAGATAGCTTCTGTCTGTCGTTCCAGTAGGAAAATGTATTCCTCTAGCTGGGCTTGTCTAAGCTATTCAATGTATAGTCATTTATGGTTATGAGTTATGTAAAGAATTGTTATACTGAACCTGGACTTTGATCTTCTCTAACATGAATCATTCCTTACCTTTCACATCCAGAAAATCAAGAGTGACCGCAGGCTTTTAGTTAACTGAATCCATTTCAATGGTTTATTTTCATTCATTTATTCATTGCTAATCTTTTATTTCTTTTAGAAGGTGATTTTAATGAAACTTTCCCTCATCTTAAAAACATGATCAGCTTATTGACTTTAAAAAGTGATTTTTAGTCAAATAACACTTATATTTCTGTCTTCTTCAGGAGTGTCCTGGTTTCGGCAGGGATGAAGTTAATTTCCTTCCTAGTAGCTGGTACAATGCTGTGTTTTGGATTTAGGATGAGAACAAAGTTGATAACACACCAATGTTTTAGTTGTTGCTAGGTAGTGCTTACACTAGTCAAGGACTTTTCAGCTTCCCATGCTCTGCCGACTGAGCAGGCTGGAGGTGCACAAGAAGCTGGGAGGGGGCACAGCCAGGACAGCTGACCCAAACTGGCCAAAGGGACATTCCATACCATGTGACGTCATGCTCAGTACATAAACTGGGGAAAGCTGGCCGGGGGGGGGGGGGCGCTGCTCGGGGACTGGCTGGGCATCGGTCAGCGGGTGGTGAGCAATTGCACTCTGTATCACTTACTTTGTGTAGTATTATTATTATTATTACATTATTATTATTATTATTATTATATTTCAAGTATTAATCTGTTCTTATCTCAACCTACGAGTTTTCTTACTTTTGCTCTTCCGATTCTCTCCCCCATCCCACTGGGGGGGGGGAGGAGTGAGCGAGCAGCTGTGTCATGCTTAGTTGCCGACTGAGGTTAAACCACAACAAGGAGATAGAAAGAATAACTCTTGGAATAGCTTTTCATTCTCTGTTGTTCAATAAACAACTGTAACAGGAGCAGTCTTGTATGACCAGCCATCATGCAGCAAGTATTTTTACAATGTTAATTCCAAACCCTTCAGCATCAATCCTCATATGGATAGATGGGGGGGAACTGAAAAAAAAAAAAAAATCCTTCAAACAGCTACCTTTGCTATGAGTTACTTTCCTAAGTCATAGGACCTTTCATATGGAGCATCTCTCAGTGAGGTACTCCCAGAAATAAACTTTTACAAGTCCATTAAGGTTAATTTCAGATTGTGAACATTCTTTAAAACTTGCCAATTTTCATTACAGAAAAGTAGCAATCTTGAAGTATTTGCAGTATTCCATGGTTATTCTTGAAAAAAAAGTCAGATGACCTCCAAATGCAGAACATTTCTTAAAACAAAAGTGGTGGGGTTAACCTTCCTCCCTGTCCTGTTTCTCATGTAGGTTGTCTTAACCCTCACTCACTCCAAATCAGCATTGCAAAGCCCAACCTTCATTTGCACAGAAGATCATAAGAAACTATCAATTCGTCAAAGCTGACAGGAAAGCCTAAATATGTGGCCATTTGTTTTGCTGAAGACTGTAGTTTGAACACTGTTTTCATTATAGGGCAGTGGGGAAATGCAGGTAAATTGCTTTAGCGACCAGCAGGAGGGACAAGACATTGCCATTTACAGTGAGTTTTCTGTCTTCATGTGCGTTTCTTTTGCTCCATGGCATGGGTCCCCTTTAAGTTGGAATATAAAGCAAACTGCACTAGGTCTGGTCTATAACCATGGCTGAAAATAGAGTATCAAGGGGAGGTTCTTCCTCCACAGTACTTTTTTTTTTCCTACGGAGCTGTGTTGGAAAGGGAAGAAAACTCAAGTCTGGATTTTGAAGACAACCAGCTGAACCAAACAGCTAATTTCATTCTACAATGGGAATGTGAATTCCACTTTAGGAGACGGTGGTATAGTTTTTTAAGGTACTTAGAGATTGGTTCACTGGCAGGTTCAGGAGCTGCTTGATCAAACACTTGTTTTAAAGGCAACTCACATATTTTACTTCCACCGTTGTCAACCTTTTCACAAAACTGTGGGGCATACTCCTTTTTCAAAATCCAGTATTGCGCTTCTCCAGGCCTCCATCCTATATGTGTTGGATAAAAAGTTTTTGTAAATAATGCATGCATCATAAACTGTTTATAAATATCTTCTGATGGTGGGCTGTTTCCCCTGTCCTTCCCATTATGCCTCAGCTATTACCTAGATGGTTGCTAGCATGGAGATGAAGAATTGACTGTTTTATTCTCGCCTTGTTTCCAGGGGAACAAGAATTACAACAGAATCCACTAGCAACAGGACTAATGTGTCTGAAACATCTCTGACCAATGCTCTATACTGAAAACATGATTACCTCTTTTTCTTTGCAGGTGCATATGTGCTTCAAGTAAAGGCAACAGATGCTGATGATCCCACTTATGGAAACAGTGCTAGAGTGGTTTACAGCATTCTTCAGGGGCAACCGTATTTCTCCATTGATCCAAAGACAGGTAAAGAGTTTATCAGCAACAGTGGAAATTTTAAACTTTGGATTTTGATTCATGTGGGCAGTATCAATGAATAAATATGGACTGGGCTGATATGCCCAAAAGCCAGTAGAGTAACGCTGCACATGATTCAGTTTTGGATATTGACTAGTTTTTGAATGAATTACAATCTGTTGTTGAAACAAAAGAAACATGCTCCTCCAATCAGTCCTGGAATATCTAATATATATATACATTGAACTTTTTTTTTTTTTTTTTTTATGCTTTACCATTGCTCTATAGCTAAAGCTTTATCTGCTACATGCGTTCTATTTTTTGTTTTTTCCTGATGATTCAGTTTTTTATCTTGGGTCTACATTCTTTTTTCTCAGCATTTTTACTTGCTGAACTTACGGTCAGAAATTCTCTAACAATGATTGTTTTGCTATATAGAGCTAATTTGAGACTGTGGAACAGCTAATGATCTCCTGCCCTCCTCTTTTCCTGGGGCATAGTATGTTTTTCTGGGGTTACGGGATGTGTGAGCAGAAAAGGATAACATGTATAAAGAGAGTGAAGTATTTGTGAGGTTGGTAGACACATTAATTAGGTATCTTGTCTTATATTTCTAAATGTCATTCTTGTTTCTATATTTAGTAATTCAGTTAAGGAGCCAATAACCTACATGGTGAATGTCATGCATTGTGTCAGCCTGAATGCGTTACAGGAATAGTTGTCCATATGTCCCTTTCAGCAAATAGTTTCTCCTCCCAGTGAAGCTGTAGTTGAATGTCAGGCTGTGTGTTAAAGAGGCTTTATACCTGATCAAACAATAGTTTGGTGGTGAGAGCCTCATAAGGCTATTAGTGGACTATCTCCAGTGGGCACATTCCTTTGTCACATGCTCCATTTAGCAGGAGATAGTATTGCAATTTGCAGTGAGCAACTTTACTTTTCAAACTGAAATGGGACTTCTTCATGTGTCTGGGGGAAAAAAAGTTTTTACCTTTATACTTATTTTTTATTTCAGTCTTGTAAAGAATGAGAAGGAATTCAACGGCAAGAAAAACCTTTACTGAAGCCACAATTGGAGTTCTATTTCAAGTTTCCCAAGAAAAAAATTAATAGTTATTAGTACTTGAAGAAGAACTTTTTTCCCGTGGCACTTTGAATTGCTGTATCTTATGCTCTCATCTATTACTCAGTAGGGAGTAGTGAGTGGACCATAGGTGATGGCCTGCACCTACCAGCCCTGGAAGATCATACAAACCCAGTAATTCCACATCTGTCTATTAATATCTTTAATGAGTTACTCAGGTGGACCTTGGTGGTAAAAGAATGGACACAGCTGTAAAGGAAGATTCATGAAACAGCTAGCCCAGCATAGCTTAAAATCCTATACCAGAAAAAAGCATACAGATTCATGCTTCTACAAGCAACAATAATGTGCTGTAATCTGTCTTACATTAGAAAGGTCACAATATGAGAGTTACCTGTGGGTATAACAATGACTGTAGAGGTAAATAGTATGTGAATAATAATGCACAGGATGCTGCTTAATGATTTGCTCTAAAATCCAGAAATCTTGGGCAGCACTACAGATCATCTGGGATTTCTAATTCTTTATTTTATAACTGAGGAGATGATACAGTAGTTTTTCACTGCAGAGTTTTACCACCAGACATCTGCCTTGAGTGTTTTTGACAGGAAAGGGGAAGAAAGCCATTTGGGTACAAAATAACAGACAATTTCAGAACTGCTGGCAGATGGATAAGCATTTATTGGGTTGCTGCTGTTGGGTTTTTTGCCGTCTCTTGCATTCTAGTGACAATTTTGAGACATTCCCTTGTAGTTATTTAAAGAAATTAAGAATATCCATACTAGGTCAGACCAAAGGTCCATGCTGCCCTGTACCATGTTTCCAAAAGTGATGTCCTGCTCAGCTCTAGTGAAGGATAGAAGAAGAAGTGTTTAGTGATACACCCCCGAATACTCTTCTAGTCTTCAACAACTTGTTCTTACGAAGTTCCTGGGTGATTAGCAGTGTCCATGTAACTAAAACTCTGAAAGGATTTCTCCTTCATAACTTGTCCGCTTTCCAGTAGAGTTGACTTGTCCAGGAGCACAGTATCTGCACACCCAGCAACTAGAAATTCCACAGCAAAGGTTTTTTTCGGTGAAGAACCAGCTCCTCTTTCTTCTTTGAAATGCGACACCTCTTAAATTATTTCATACCTCACACCTGCATTGCACGAGACAGTGAACAGTTAAGTCCTGTTTATTGGTTCCCCATGACCTTATAGACCCCAGTTACCTCTTTTCTAGATTGAAGACTTCTTTAAACGGAAGCCATTCCATAACACTGATCATCCTTCTCTTCCTTCTCGGGAAGAGAAAGTGTACACAGTATTCAAGAAGGCAGCTTATATGGATGTATAAAATAGTTTAATCATAACACTTTTGTTCTTTATTCCTTTTCAAACAATTCCAAACATTCTCTTTACTTTTTAGCTTCTACCACACAAAAGCTGATATGTTTGTGGAAATTTCTATTATTACCTCAAGATCTCATTGCAAAGCAGTAATAGTGAAACCACTGACCATAAATTTATATGTAAAATAAGGATTGTGTTTGGCATGCACATGACTTTACACATACTCCTTTCTCAAATCATTCCTGATAGGTGATAAACATTTACTCTGGTATGAATGTAGTACACTTAAATAGTTTTTAACCTTTATGGGTCTGAATAGCAGTCACAGCTGCTCCTTTACTCTTCTTTACTGACCTCCTAATTTTTTCCAGTGCTTTGCTGAAGGTAAGCAAACTATGTAGAAGCGGGAGAGTTAGCTTTTATTGCTCTTGCAGGAAGGTTAAATGCATTACAGTCCCTGTTGGAGAGCAGCTGTTGGACTGGCACATTTTAAGGCCTGAAATCTTATATGTGGGGGTTACTTTTGATGCTATGAAATTGCTCTTCTGATTTTAATGTGAGTTTTCTTTAACATAGAGCACTTCTTTTAAGACAGATAACCTCCCTTATCTTTCCTCTGTACATTCTGTTCTGTTACTAAAATGTCCTTTTGACAAATTTCTTTCCACCCAATTTTCTGATGTGTTTATGAGGTCAATATTCTTATTTATGGCTAGATGTCTCCAATTTTTTCTTAGACTCAGTATTCTAGTCCATATTCTGACCTCAATTATATTCTTGAAATCCAAATTGGTGTCAGCAGGAGTATTGATGTTAATATTTATTCAGGAGGTTTTTTATGGAACCTGAATTTTCTCTTCCACATAAGTGGATGATCTCCTCTTGAATTATGGCTCAATAACTTTGCAGAGTATATCTCCTGGCCCAGGTCCCATACATACTATTTTCAATTTTCAGCAGCCTTATTGAGACCATACTTTTCTGCACATTTTATATTGATGACATTTGCAAAGAAAAAAAATCAAAGGTATTCCGTTCTGGAGCCGAACAATCTTTATTGTAAAATCTTAAGGTAGAAGGATTTAAAAACACTTAGAACACCATTACATGCACATAAGACCTCTCTGTTATACTAAGTCTTTGGTTCAAAATTTGGATATTCTTTGTGAAGCTGAAGCTGTGATACCGAAATTTGTAGTCTTTTTTTTCCCATGGATTTTTACCTCCATTTTATTTTGCTATTTTGCTGTTTAGATAACTTTAAATCACCTTTTTCCTGTCCATATGAACTGATTATTTTGGTAGAAACAGTATTTTTCAGGGGTTTTTCTATGCTTTTGAAATAGATTAGGTAGAAAAGGGAAAATTGCCTATGAACTGCTAGATATGAAAATTATTTGCGTTGATTTTTTTTGCTGGAGACAAAGGTTTTTACAGAAAAATATATGAGTGCCCTTATACGTCCTGATAGGAATAAACAGTGGGTGATTGGGAACTTTACTACTAGAGTGATAGCCAATTCCTCCTTTTCTGAAGACCATCTGGAATATTTCTGAGAAATCCACTCACTTGTACATAAAACAGGTATAACAATCAGATGAATTGCATCTCCTGCTCACAACCTACTATCTGCCCATTTTCAGTTTTTTCTACTTACTGTTATTTTATTTTGCTAGTATAACAAGGGAAGACTAATTCTCATAGCTCTTTTCTTCTTAGAATGAGCATAGCAAGGATGTTGTAAAATACTGTGGAACGTACAGTCTCCGTAATGCAAAAATATGGATTAAGAGATTCAAGAGGAAACCTAGTAATGTTCATCCTATTTACAAAAAGATTTTTTTCATGATTATCACATGAATATGAACAAATTTTTACAGTTTTACAATTCAATATTTCTGTCTGGAACAAACAAAACATTGAACAACATTTATTGTTTCTAAAAGTTCAAAAGGATAGTGTTGCAGTATCTAAATGTCCTTAAGTATTTGCTAATCATATTCCCGATCTATGCAGTACAGTATATGCCATGTTGAGGTAGAAAATAGTAGTCATTATTAATGTTGTCGTTATCATCATCAGTGTTACAAGTGGAGAGAAAGGAAATTGTTATACAATTCAATTCAATGGGAATTTTTAATAGGTTCCAGAAATAGCAAATTTAGGTCAAAGTTATGTCTAGACTCTGAACAAGTACTATAAGCTAACGGTTCCTATTCTTGTTAACACAGCAGCAGTTAGTTGCTATAAAGATAAGAATGATTCTTAAAGTTTGTTTCTTATCATTCTAGACCCATTATAATACCAGGGGGGAAAGACTGCTTTTAAACCCAAATGGTTTAATACTAGAAAACAGTATTTTCTAAAACAATAATAACTTAGAGGAGAAGCATGCTTCCAATTGGTTTATTTTTCAGTTGTGCATGCTATCTGCACCAATCTGCACCTAACCTTTTTCTGAAAACTACTGCTGAATATATAGCATTTTGCAATGTAATATGCACTTGTAAAATTTTGACAAAGAAATGTGTTTTCTCCTACACATTTGGTTTCAAGAGAAAGGCTTGAGCACCCAAAACCTTATAGCTTTTTACAACCTCATCAGTTAATCCTATGATCAGTAGTACCTCTCTCTCTACAAGTCTTCCTTTTATCATACACATTCTTAACATATCAGAGGGAGATTATGGCATACCTATTTAGACATCAGCTATCCAAAATCACTGAAGATTAAGTCATTTGGGTAATATCTTACCATGATATTTTAATTACATTTCTTTAAGGAAACTCCTGAAGTTTTCACTGCATCTATGTGCTATATCAAGAAAACTTTCTCAATCAAAGGAGAGTCTTCTAATAAAGACCTTCTGTACAGAAGGAATATTGTCTTGGCTTACAGTAGCTTAACTGTGATGGCAAGTTACTGGTTGGAAACAATTGAAGATGCAGTCTCTGAAATGCATTGCCACCTCCTCCTACATTGCCGTACTCTGCACAATGCAGCGTTCTTCGATCCCGATGTGGCGAACCTATGCTCATGCCATGGTGAATCCCTAGTGAAAATGCACAATTCTCTTTCAGCCATTCATGTCCTGATTGAAAAGACACAACAGTCATTTTGAATGGTTGAATAGCTGACAAGCACACTTTTGAAAAGCCCGAGTGATTTGCATGTTTCTGTGTGAACTCCTCTCTTATGAACCCTTTAGGAAGAGTACCATTCCTGGTACAAGAGATCCAGTATTAAAATGTAATAGTAAACAATCACAGCCCTTTGTTTACTTGTTCTTTCTCTTTCCCATTTCTTCTCGTAGGTGTAATAAGAACAGCTCTGCCAAATATGGACAGAGAAGTGAAAGAACAATATCAAGTTCTAATCCAAGCCAAGGACATGGGAGGACAGCTGGGAGGACTAGCTGGTACTACCACTGTAAACATTACTCTCACGGATGTCAATGACAACCCACCCAGATTTCCTAAGAGTATGTTGCATTCCAAATGCACTAATTTTCAAATAAGCATGACTGAAAGTATTAATGTGAAAAATCCTTTAGATAAGGAATTGAGATCCAGGAAGAAGAACAGTAGATGATGAAAAAATTTAGAATATACTGTTGTTTTTTTAAATTATATAAAGCTCAATTTGAAAGTATGAGTTTTGAATGTTTAAGAGGAAATATATCATCATTCCACAGGACCAGCCTGAGCCTAGGAGTTCATTTCATTTATACTTTAAAAATGATTTGGCAAATACTATTTTGTCAAGGGAAACTGGATGATCCCCTTCAAATGACAAAAGGTTATAACCTGAGACTTCCAGGCACCAAAGACAGAACTGGCTCACACTAAGCACTGTTGTTATGATAATCAGGAACAGATTTTTTACACGTCTTGGCCAAAAAGATATATCTATCCTTGAAAACACTTACAGCCTCAAAATAGTGATCTTCCACTGACAATTTATAACATTTCATATCAATTAGTTTAAATGAGGCTTTTCAGAAGTATGCTAATTTAAAGAGTTTCATAGTCTGTGTATGATTAGCACGATTGTCACTTACTGCTCTCCTTAAATTTACTGAAGTCTTGTATATTCCGTACCTTTGAAATGCAGACACTAATCAAGCATAAACCTTGATAACTATGCCAAAACAATTAGCTGCTAAAAGTTGTTAATAAGGTAAATTCATATTAGAAAATTTGTGTGAATTTGCAGTAAGATCATGGCAGCTTTTTACTTTGTATCTCTTTTCTTGCACATGAATTATAATCCCATTTTACGTATTATAAATGCTCCTTAGGTGCCAAACCACACCTGAAACTTCACAGTTTTCTTTCATATAGAAATTCTTCTTCTTTTCCTCAGTATGAAAATATATTGCATTCTGCAGGCGTGTAAGAATGACCATATTAAGACAAAGATCCATCTGGCCCTGCCTTCTGTCTCTTACACTGACATCTAGAGGGTATACATAAAAACAAGCCAAACAATACTCCAGAACATTTCCTCAGTTTCTAATGATTTTTAGCCCAGGTGGTGTCTTTGTATTTAACAACCCTCAATGGATTTTTCTTACAGCAAGTTGCCCCGTTGCTTTGAAACGTACATAAAATTTCAGAGTCCACAACATCCTATGTTAGTGAGGTGCACAGATTAATCATATATCATACAGCAAACAGCTTCCCCTCATTTGTTTTGAATCCATCCCTACGTATCTACCTGCATGTTGGCCTCTTTAAATAATTCAGAAAGTGTTACAAAATATGACCTTTATTTAGAAAAGCTGTGTTGAGTTTTTTTCAGTATGGGATATTCTCCATGAGGCAAAAACCCTGTGTATGTCTTTCGGGAAAAAAATCAGTGTTATAATAGCACCTCCAAGACTTCATGTGCCACAGTGTTTTGAAGCAAAATATTACACATCGTAATAGTTCACTTATTTCATCCTTCAGGCTCTTGGGCATGTAACAGCTAATCCCAATGATTTGTTACTGTTGTGTCTGTTTGTTCCACAACTGCTTCTATAGCTAACTTAACCTTCTGATGAGTCCCCCATAAAGAAGGGGTCCAGGACAGAAAAATTTCCCAGCCATTCTACACTGAACACAAAGAAAAAAAAATATTAATTTTACACTTGTGATCTTATCTTCTCTGAGCACTTCTTCTAGATCTCAATTTTGGGTTGACTTTACACAGTCTCTCTCAGGCTTTTGCTTCCAGATGTCTTTAAAAGGCAATTATTGTTAGCTTGTTTGCCAGAGATTTATTCAAAGTCATTTTTTGTCTTCTTTATTGTGGTTTTATAGATAAAGCAGATTTTATGGTTCTTTCTATTGTTCTCCCTGAGACAAAACTTCATTTTTTTGAAAGATGTGTTCTTGCTTTTATTAGCTATGTTGTTTACCCTTACTGACTTGTTTTTTAATGGGTGCTGTGCATTTGCTGTGTCCCTAGGTAACATCCACATCACCCACAGTGATTTAACTCTCAGCTATCTCATTCAGATTTTTTATAGCAATATCCCTAGGTTTATTTATTTACACTTTTTTTTTTTCTTTTTTATTTAACTGTGTACAACCATCATGTAATTTTGGCTCTTACTGCTCCTGCACAGATACTGCTTTTAAACTCATTACGGTTGCTGTAAAATTTAGAAGAACTAAAGAACTTTTCCTGACTAGCTAGTGTTAATACTGTTCTCTTTTTTAAGTCTTATTTGACTTCAAGCTTCCTTTAACAACCATCATTATTCCTCCACTGATAAGGTCTACTTTGCTGTTCCTGTGTATTTTGCTCCTTGGTACTGTGCTGCCTGACTGATTTTCTTCTTTCCCACAGATTTTGAACATACTTATTATGCTGATATTCTTGTTTAGTGTTAGACATTAAAGCTACCCATACTAGTTCCCATTTTAACCCTTGGCTTTATATTGTGGTTTTCTTTCTCCTCTTCACTGGAGGAGATACTCCTCCCCTAGTTTGATTCTGTGTGCTGTACCATTTCTGCATTTCCTACTGGACTACCATCACCTTTTGTGGCATTCTTCAGTGAAGAATGCAGAATTCTGGTGACTGCACCCTTCATCTGAACTGTGTACTTTTGCATTTTTTTGAATTGTGTGCTTTCCAAGACCTGCAAATTTTCCTGAACTTTTCAGCTAGAATCACAGTAGTCATAGGAAAGTTTTTAAACTTTCTGAAGCCTGTTTTTCCCATGGCCAAAATGAATTTTGCATCTTCTCTATGGGCACCCATTCTTTAGCAAGTTCCCCTACTTTCCAATAATGTGAATCCCTTCTCCTTATACCTTTTTCTCAGCCAGGCATTTAAAGCTTTGCTTTTCCATCTTTCTCTCCCTGATTGTACATTGTGAGACAATTTCATATTATGCTACTATGAATGTCCTTAACTTCTTCAGCTTTCGCTTGCCAGCCTAAATTTTACCCCTAAGACGTTTGTCCAGTCTTACCTTATTTTGTCAGAGCTCACATGGACTACAGCCACTGGCGCCTCCTTGTGTTTCCTGACATCCTGTCAAAACATGTGACTTGCTCCAAATCTGGTCAACAAGCAAATCATCCCAGAGGGTCTCTTTAGAATCATAGAATCACTGAGGTTGGAAAAGACCTCTAAGATCATCGAGTCCAACCGTCAACCCAACACCACCATGTCCACTGAACCATGTCCCTAAGTGCCTCATCTACACGTCTTTTAAATACCTCCAGGGATGGGGACTCCACCACTTCCCTGGGCAGCCTGTCCCAATGTTTAACCACTCTTTCAGGAAAGAAATTTTTCCTTACATCCAATCTAAACCTCCCCTGCCGCAACTTGAGGCCATTTCCTCTCGTCCTATCACTTGTTACTTCGGAGAAAAGACCGACACCCACCTCGCTACAACCTCCTTTCAGGTAGTTGTAGAGCGCGATGAGGTCTCCTCTCAGCCTCCTTTTCTCCAGGCTAAACAACCCCAGTTCCCTCAGCCGCTCCTCATAAGACTTGTTCTCCAGACCCCTCACCAGCCTCGTTGCCCTTCTCTGGACACGCTCCAGCACCTCGACGTCCTTCTTGTAGTGAGGGGCCCAAAACTGAACACAGTATTTGAGGTGCGGAACATTTCCACTGTCCTCGTCCTCAATGCTTGTTAAACCTCCCACCACTGCAGTCTGCTCCTTCTTTTCAGCTGGAACCCCTGCTGCTGGAAGGGTACCACAAGTGCAAGAGGAAATAATGTAACTGCTTGGAAACTGAAAAACTCAGTGCATTGGCAAGTTCCTTGGGCCCAATGTTCTTTCCTGTGTCTGATTTTCAGTTGTATATTTTACTTTCTTTGTTGTTAGGCGTCTTAGTAATTTTCTATTTTATTGTATGCCTTCATCTACTATGGTGTTGCAAAAAATACGTCTCACATAATGTCAGACAGTTTTCATGACACAGAGAAATGGAATATATCTTCCTCTTTGAACAAGATAGCTTTGAGGGCTCATTTAATGCATGCACTGTAGTTATGACGTCTTTGCCCATTTTTTGCTATGAAGGAGCAAAAAAAAATCACAAGAGACCAACCTTGTCCTGTGCTTTGCATGCTAATAGGGTTGAAAACCTTTTCTTTCTATTATATCAAATGTCACAGAAGCCGAATTATAGCAGTGACTCTCAACAAAACAGAAGAGAATAATATTGGAAGTTCATGTTGATATTGAAAATAATAAACTTTTAGCATGGCTTACAAGCTAAAATGTCAGTATGGGGACTCCGGTGTATTGGAACAAGTTTGATTAAGGTGGACAGTTAACTGAAACATTCTTTTCTTTTGGAATGTGTTACAGGCAACATATTTATATTCTCATAAACTAAGAACTTCTGTTTAATTGAAATAGGAAAAGCAAAAATTCTGATCAATGGGGATTTACTTAGCCAGTCCCATTTGGTTAAGGGGTATGTGAGATGATGTCTAATGTGCCTGAAATTCACAGAGACACAAGGCTAATTACAGCTAAACAAAAATAATTGATAGAAAAAAAGTTGAGTATGAATTTTATTTCTATGTATTAACCGTATTTTTCAGTTTTGCTCTTTGAAAATGTTGCAATGATTCAGAGTAACTACCTGCCAGGAAATGGAGTTTGTCATTTGCTTGACTACCACAGCTAAAAGGATACTTGTGCAGAATTTTAGTTTATGTGAAAAATAAGCCTTTAAAATCAGGTCCAGGTAGGTGCCAAGTTCAGGTCTGGCAAGACCTGAAGAGCCCTCACTGTTGCTGGCAGTTGAGACCTCCAGTATCACATTATTCATCGTTGGTCAACAACGCCAAGAAATCCAAGTGCAGACTGAGAAAAGGGACTGAAGGTCCTTTAACTGCTGCAGGGTAAATATTTTTGCATCACATAATCAGGACAACAGTTTCCCAAAGGGCTTATGCCAAAGATGCCCTGCTGTAGATTACCTTATCAAATAAGAAGAGATTAATTATCACAGAATAAAGTTTAAATTTCTTTTCTGAACTCAGTTAAGCTGAAAAAAAAAAAATCACAGTAGAAGTGGGAGAATATATATTGTTAATACTTGGAAGAAGCTACGCTGATAAATAATACATTACAAGCTTGCAAAAAAAATGTGTCATGGAACATATTCATCTCATTGAGGGTCCTTTAAGGAGACAGGCAGGTTTGGATGGGATATCAGCATCCAGTGATGAAAAACCACCGACTATCCTGCTGAACATGGAATTTTTTATTTAGAACCTGTGCTTTTGAACATATTCAGTGGGGAACTCCCACCTTGGATGTCTCACAGTAATGAAGAGTGTAACAAGGGGGAAACCTCTAAACATTATATATTTCTGTCAGAGTTGTTTGACCTGCAGGTATCTATTGGCCGACATTCCAGAAAACTGAGGCACTTCAGAAAACTGATATTTTCTTTATAATTAGAAGGAAAAAATGAATCTGAGTTATTTTATTAGCAGAAATTTATTTCCAAAAGTGTTTATATATGTCTTGCCTGACTCTTCATTAGTACACTGACTTTCTGCATTACTGTGCATGTTTCATTGTTAAAGATAGAACTTTTTCGTAAATATTAAAATAAATGTTTCATACTAAAGTTTGATTCTTGCCAAAACCAGAAAAAAATAAGACTGAAAGGGAAAGTACTTTTCCTATCATAGCTACAATGTTCAAGCAATTAGATGAAAATTTGGTATAATACAACATCGCCTTTGAACAGAGAAGAGTGGATAAAAGCTGTTTATCTGTAGGCATGCATCCTGGTCCAGAAGGGAACTGATGGCCTTTCTCTCAGCTACTCACGTACATGATAGCTGGTTAAGTAAAAAGACAATTCAGTACACCCTTCCTAGAAGCTAATGGGCTAACCCTTAACACAACAAGCATTAGACCGGTCTGAGTTAGCTGCAAGGACAGCTGTGGCTTGTTTCCAGCTCTTAAAATAAGCTTCAAGAAAGGATGGATGGGTTATATTTACTTCAACATTTAAATGACAAAAACCTGTATAATTAGTTGATATAAATTATACTTCATGGAATCAAACCAATTAAGTGAAGTGGTTGATTCATATTTTGTAAGGTTATTGTGCTTCAGTTTTCCTGTCTCTTTCTTTTGTTCACTGATGACAGAGTGACTGTGAAAGCAATTTAGAGAAATAAACCCTTATATGCTGAGCAATAAAAGCACATGCGAATCATTTTAGTCAAAGGACTAGTATGTCTTTTTATTTTAATATGACATAAATATACTTTTAGAGGATAAGGTCCTGAGATAGAAGAAATGCAATTGAATTAAAAAAATGTATACAGTTTTTATTCTGATATTAGCAAATAAAAGACCATTCTCAAGTGTTTTATGAAGTCAGCAATAAGCTGGGTTTATTTTTAAGGTGTGTATTTTTAAGGTGACACTTCCTCAATTTATCTTTTTTATTCAAAAGAACTATTTGGCTAAAGCTATGTTTTATTATATCATTTCCAACTCACAGGAGAAGTAAATATTGTAGGGGAACAATTGAAAACTGTTTTTAATAGAAGAAAAATGAATTAATGTTTGGACCCAATAGTTGAATTTTGTCTACTTGTGCACATCTTGGCTTTAAAAAAAAACAGCTCTCTGATGGTCAGAAACCTTTATCTCAGGGATGTTTTGCAACCACATTTAAAATGTTCAGACGGCTGTAGAGCAACGCCTAGACATCACAAGGGCCAGTTTTTTGCTGTCATTGGTCTTTCCAGAAGCATCCCAGTGAAATCCATCAAATTAGTTTGCATAAAAGAGCATGGCTAATTTCCAGAAATGCTAACATGCTCGGAAACAGAAATGCAACTATTCATCTTTCTGGTAATGACACCTTAAATAAGGCAAGGTTGAAGGATCGTTCCTAGGACCTTGCACATTATCTGCCTGCCCATACCATAGAAGTTTGCAGCTAATTAGATTTGGATTTCAAAAGTGGCCAGTACCATCTCACAGAACGTATTAAATCGTCCACTGGAGGCAACAGAGGAAACAACAATCTTAAATAGAAAAGTCAACAAAATGGACAATTCAGAAACCAGAAAAAATGTCTTTCATTGATGCAATTCGAGGAATTTCAGTGCAAGTAAAAAAGACCTTTATAAAAGACAGCTAGCCTTTTTCCCTCTTAGTTATATAACCTTTGCATGCTACTTGAAAGATCTATTGTCTGGATGATCTATTATATAGATCTATTATCTATTTCACAATTATGATATTAAAAATAGAGTTTGCATATTATTACCCTTTAGATAGCATCTATTTTCAGTGATTATTTATTGGTTCATAACATATTTTAATAGGTTTACTTTCAAGTACTAAAATCCGTAGAAATATTTTGAAATAAGAGACAACCAAGTGCTGAACTTGGAATAGCCTGCCTATACATACATATGCATACACACTCTGTGGATTGAAAACTCTTATCATAGTTATTTATTTATATATTCTGGGAAGCTTAGTACAGCACAGAAATTGCACACACACTTTAACATAGGTTTTACTATATAAAAGCAGGTCAATTTTGTTCACTCAGTAAACTAAATGTGGCTGATTCCATTCATGTGGTTTTGAACAAGTCTTGCTCAGATTTTATTGAAAAATTGGGTTCAGATGCAGAGTGCAAGTAAAAGGTCTTCTGGTCCACATGAGATAGAAAGAAAAATCTTTTAACCCACTGCTTTGGATGAGTGGCCTATGAGAGAGAAGTTCCTCAGATAATGGTATCTAGTTTAAAGATTTCAGAAGAATATAACACAGATCCTACCCAGTAGTAAATTAGACATTTACAGAAAAGGACTGTGTGATTAAGAAATTATTCTGTTCACTAACCTAAGAAATTAAAATAATGAAAGCAGAGATTTTGATTTAAAAAAAAAAAAAATGAGGAAGATTTATTCCCTCCCTACTTGGACAATTTGCTGGAAAACTTACTTTGGATTAAGATTCAGAGCTTCAATCTGCCTAATTAAGTATTTTAACAAGCCTGCCCAACTTTCTGGGAAGTTATTGTATCCACTGCCATTTAGATAGGGACGTATAGCTTGCTTTTGATTCTCCTGTTAAAAGTTGTTGTGCTTTGCATACAGCACTTGTATCTTCATTGGCTCTCAGGATGAAAACGAGCCTATCTTTCATTGATTAAAGAATTTGCCTGGCAGACAAGATGCCCTCATTCAGTTCCAGCAACTAATTACTTATTTTATACCAAATGGGAGATACTTACACAGGACAGTTGGACAGATTTATTGCAGACTGGCCTGTGGGCAGTGATTAGTTGGGAGACCGAGTCAGAGCTTGCTTTGAATCAGAAAGGGAGGGAAGGTTGAATCCTAGTCTACTCTGCCTTTGTTAATTTTCTAACCTCTATGCCATAAGACATAAAGGGAAAAAAGCACCAGCTTGGTTTTGTAAACCAAGCTTAAATCTTTTAATGTCAGAAAATCTTAAGCAAGCCTGACTTCCATTTACCTGTGAGTTTTGGGTAAACTAAAGCTCTGTTTTGAGTTGAACATCTATTTTAACCAACCATTTCAAGGAGTGTTGGAAGACAGGAATGAAAAGACTCCAGAAACGGGCCCATGCAATTGTAAACCAATCATGAAACCAGCAGCCATGCAGAGGTCATTATAATTTTGGATTGTAATACCAGTGAGTCACTTAACTACAGCTTTAAGACCAGCAAAACAATAGTCAAATCAGTACGTGAATAAATACTAGCAGACCAGTATTTGCACAGTTCTCTTACAGGAATCAGAGGAGGACTTAGGGTAACTCCTCTTTAAACCAGGTTCCTTCCAAGTCTCATACCTCTGTACTATCCGCATCTCTGTCTCCCCCTCCTCTGGCCTTCACTTTCCTCCTCACCCTGTCTATCCTTACATTCAACATGCACTCTTGTCTCCCTTCTCCTAAAAGAGACACAAATTTTTCCTTGATCTCATTTTCATCTTATAACTACAGTGTGGCCATCTCCTCCTTCTCCTCTCCAAGTGTTTTTTTTCTCCCCAATAATAACACTGCTAAAATAATTTATCCTTTGTTGGTTCACTTCCAGCTCTGAGTCTCTCCACATTTTGCTATACTGAGATCATGAGTCTTCACCATCCCAGATAAGCTCTTTACAGCTCCATCGTGCTTGGTTTGGCCACTACACTGTCAGCTCAGTGACCCTTGCCTGCTGTTTGTATTTGGCCCACCTGAGTTAGCTACACATTTGACAGCTAGTCATAAAAAAGCCTCTGTACTTTTTTTTTTCCTATACCACCACTTAATCAGTGCAATTACAGACATTTTTACATAGACTAAAAGAAGATATACAAGGCTCATTTTATTTTGCTTTGAAGACTTAAAGAAGGATGTGAGAGTGTTGGGGAAAGTTCCTGGACATCTAAATCCCCACACTGTTGGCCTTAGCACAGTCACTGGGCACAGTTTTGACCAACACCAAGTAAAGCTTTCTCAGACAAATTCAAGGCATTTGGGGAAATTAGTACAGATCAGGAACTATTTTCTGCAGCCACTTTCCATGAAGCTGACCTATTTTGGCATGGGTAAAAGAATTTAATAACATGGAAATAGGCCATTCTATACCGGCTAGCTTCCAGGCCACAGACTTCAGCTGGTACATGAAATTTCTTCATAGAGTTGTAGCTTTTTTGAGCCTATGCTTTGAAATCCAGGCCGTGCAGCCCACCTTGGGTCACAGTACCTGATAGTTAAGTAGGCTTCTGTTACTATTGGTGTGTGTGCAACATAAAGGAGTTAACATAAAATTCAACATCTATACAGATTTCTATTTACACTTATGCTAACTTTCTCTTACTTTTTTCTTATTCTTTTCCACATCAGAATTCTTCAAGCACTTTCAGTAAGAGCTGATTTGCCCCCAAAAGTGGATGTAGTCTTAGTAAAAGGTCCCTAGAAGCTTCTTTTTTTTTTGGTAGCTGTCACTGCTGCATGATCTTGATCATAAAGCATCTTGAAGAGTGAAACATTTGATTCAGACTGAACAATGACACAAAACCCAACTAAAGCATAATATTTTTTTTAAAACCGAGAAATAAACTGCAGGGAGAAATATTCAGTTACCATAGATTCTCAAAACACTAAATGTTTAGTAAATTTTATGCCTGCTACACTTACATTGGTTTTTAACTTTCTTAAGAATGCATAACTAGCAAAGGCTATTCTTAGAGGACCACTTGGAGTACTGATTGAATGAAACAAAACTCTCTTTAAAGCTCTAAACTGAGAGAGACTGAACCCTCAAATGCAAAGCGGAGCATGAAAATAAATATAGCTGTTTCTTGGTACTATTCCATAACCAATGAAAAAAATAGGTAATTTGTCACTAGGTAAAATGTAATGCTCTGATTGCACAGTAAGCAATAGTCCAAGGAATGCAAATGAGCACAATAGTGGTTAGAAGTTAAATATTATCTATTTGTCATAAAATTCTGTTCTTAGTCTGCACTTACCCAATTCATTTTCCCCCTGTCATCAGGTTTAAGTGGTAATTGATAATTAACAGAAAGATTTATAGGTCAATTAGTTTTAAACACATCATTATCATCATAGTAGATTATTATCATTAATAATTGTATTTTACATCTGCTACCTTCTGTATAGAAGGTGTAAACAAATACGGCTCATAGAAATTCAACAACCTTTGTCAGGAATCATGACATTCATTCCACCCCAATGTGTTTTCTGTGGGGAGCAGTGAAGAAACTATTCATTCAAAACACAGAGAGTATTTAGATTGGATGCATGAAATTATCCACAGTAACCTTGGGATGGCTTAAGAGCACCATGCATCTCCACCTACTCTCTAATACTGAAGAGTAGCTAGGGCTACAGATTTAACAGCATGGAGTTGCCTTGCAATGCCTTGAGAATTGGTTGCAAAGTGACTCACAGACTACAGTGTCACTTGCTGTGTCACTATAATTTCTGGCAGCATCTGCCTTTTTCCCCTAGGCCTTCCGTCCAAGTAAGAAATCAACACAGCCTTTCTGCTTCTGACTGTGGTGGGCTTGCTTTCTGAAAATTTAGAGACTACAGTGCAACATGCAGTGAAACAGACCATATGTAATTATCTAATCATAATCACAATAGTTTAGGTTTCTGATTTCAGAAATACCTAACAACCACAGTTGTAGTCAGATTTTCAGGAGTGCTCCACTCTGTAAAAGCATTAAATGGGATGCCCAAAAAGTGCTTGCAACAAACCAGAGGTTCCTACTGACAGCAATAGGAGCTGCAGATACCAGGCAGTTTTGAAACTGTCTTCTCTGAGTCCAAAATACATGTTTAGTTGAATTTTTGCATAAAGAAAGGCATAAAAATGAAAAGAACATAACAGAAACATTCTAGAAGAACTCTTTCAAGTTTTCTCTTGAATTCATGACAATAATTTTTTTTTCAAAGTGGCTTCCACAACAAATTTTTTGATCTTATAAATGTGTTTGGCAGTGCTCTCAAGAGAAAGATCTATAATTAAGCACTCACTACCGACAGATTTCATTGCAAAAGGAGCAGTATTTATATAGAGATCTCACCTTTAAACACTTAAATTGGAAGACATAAACATCACTTTTGATAAGTTGATCACACTTGCTGTAAAGTATAAGAGACTACAAACACGAGGCCAATTGCCACCTTACAGTATCATTATTTTTTGGTCTATATCACACGCTAAATCACAAGTATTTTAAGGAAACTGTATACAGTAAACCAAAACTTAAAACAAAGAACAGTAAACTATTGTGCACTTGCACATTTGGCGGCTCATGGCTTAGACAAGTGTACTCTGCGCTGGGTCAAAAACTGTCTGGACAGCCGGGCCCAGAGAGTTGTGGTGAATGGAGTTACATCCAGTTGGCGGCCGGTCACGAGCGGTGTTCCCCAGGGCTCAGTACTGGGGCCGGTCTTGTTTAATATCTTTATCGATGATCTGGATGAGGGGATTGAGTGCACCCTCAGTAAGTTTGCAGACGACACCAAGTTGGGCAGGAGTGTTGATCTGCTCGAGGGTAGGAAGGCTCTGCAGAGGGACCTGGACAGGCTGGATCGATGGGCCCAGGCCAACTCTATGAGGTTCAACAAGGCCAAGTGCCGGGTCCTGCACTTCAGCCACAACAACCCCATGCAGCGCTACAGGCTTGGGGAAGAGTGGCTGGAAAGCTGCCCAGCAGAGAAGGACCTGGGGGTGTTGGTCGACAGCCGGCTGAACATGAGCCGGCAGTGTGCCCAGGTGGCCAAGAAGGCCAATGGCATCCTGGCCTGTATCAGAAATAGTGTGGCCAGCAGGAGTAGGGAAGTGATCGTGCCCCTGTACTCGGCCCTGGTGAGGCCGCACCTCCAATACTGTGTTCAGTTTTGGGCCCCTCACTACAAGAAGGACGTTGAGGTGCTGGAGTGTGTGCAGAGAAGGGCAACGAGGCTGGTGAGGGGTCTGGAGAACAAGTCTTATGAGGAGCGGCTGAGGGAACTGGGGTTGTTTAGCCTGGAGAAAAGGAGGCTGAGAGGAGACCTCATCGCGCTCTACAACTACCTGAAAGGAGGTTGTAGCGAGGTGGGTGTCGGTCTTTTCTCCGAAGTAACAAGTGATAGGACAAGAGGAAATGGCCTCAAGTTGCGGCAGGGGAGGTTTAGATTGGATGTAAGGAAAAATTTCTTTCCTGAAAGAGTGGTTAAACATTGGGACAGGCTGCCCAGGGAAGTGGTGGAGTCCCCATCCCTGGAGGTATTTAAAAGACGAGTAGATGAGGCACGTAGGGACATGGTTTAGTGGGCATGGTGGTGTTGGGTTGACAGTTGGACTCGATGATCTTAGAGGTCTTTTCCAACCTTTATGATTCTATGATTCTATGAACATGGTGAAGAAAAGTAATATATATTTTAGGGAAAATGATTTACATAAAATGTACCTAATGAGCATGTGAAAATCAAAGCTTCACAGGGAGTTTTCTGAGTAATACAGATGTTAAGCATGTTTTATTTAGGTGGTTTTAGACATGCAACTTAGGTGTGACTCAGAGGACTAAAGATAGGAACCTAATTTCCTTAGTCAATGGAGAGAAAAATGATTCTTCCAATACAGATGATTTAGAGCACTTGGCTTAGATCCTAAAATAAATGGTTTGACCACATTCTTAAGAATGAATGAATTGCAGTAAAAATGTGTTATTATATTTTGTGCCAGAGTAATAAAGAAAATATGAAAAAGCTCCTGCAAGATATTTAAGGCGCAGAGACGTTAAGCAGAGCATTACAAACTCAGTGTCCCATCCTTGGCAATATACTTTTTATCATGTTAATGTTTCACATATATCACGCAATTTAATTTTTTTAGAGGGAATAAGTGTATTGATTTATTTCATGGTGATGGTGTGATCACCAGAATATTACCAATAGAGCTACCTGATAAATGCCAATTACATGCTGCCTGAGATTCTGAAAAAGGAAAGACATTTTCTCTATCCTTTTTCTATCCGTAAGGCATGCTACAACTTGATAATTCTTCATAAACACTATATAACTTACATAAAAACATTTGATTCAAGCTTTTAGACTATACCCCCAAAAAATTATTTTTCTCATTGTATTTTGGACTTTTTTTACTGACTTTTTTTGTTTGGTAATAATTTCTCAATCAGTAGACTGGATATTAGCAGAACAGTTCTTTATTGGTCATGATACATAATGAAGCTGATCATCTACAACTGGTTTTCCATATAAGCCCTCAGAGATCCAGGACGCACATTGTCTAACACATGAACACATTGACAAATCAGACTGCACAGATGACCATTTAGCCACCACTTTTCTGTATAGCAAGACCAATGGAAGGGTAAGTGATAATGGTGGGATCTTTCTTATACAGAAATAACAGCATGATCAAAGCTGTTACTCAGGAACTTGATTTGGTCTCCTCAGCTTGTCAGAGTTCAACTCCATATCATCTAGGAGAAACCCTTAATTATAAATGCGAGAAGGTTCTAGAAATGAGCATTTTCTTCCCCTCCTAGTAAAACTGTGCCACCATACAAAGGAAAATTTAAGATTCTTCAAAAAATATTAAGTATGATTCTTGCCTAGGTATTAGGACACACACATCTGAGTGTCTGTGGCTCCAAACAACTGCTTCTAGAATTATTTCTACATTATGCTGTTAAACAGAGTATTATCTATTGTCTTTGCTACACCCAGCACGCTGCGGAGACAGAAGCTGTGGTCTGAATATCTTCAGCTGAGAAAATGAACTGGCATTTCCCATTTCCTGAACCCTTGCTCCAACAAGGGGGATATTATGCTCTGTGGGATGAGTCTCTGACAGGCAATGGGGAGGTTTATTTTTAGAAAGCTTTCTCACAACAGCTTATCAGTGGAAAAAACAACAAATGGTTAAACTGAAATTTTTCAGTGTACAAAAATTATACCAGGTATGATGAACTTTTTTTCCCTTTAGAGAAAGAAAAAAGAGGACGGCCTAAAAAAATCAGTCTGCTAGCTCACCTGAGGGGCTGCTAGAGTCCTGGCTCAGCAGCTGTCAGCTCTGGGGAAGCTTCATCATGTGGATTACCCTAAACTTGGGCAGGGTCAAACTCAAAAGGGGTTTTGCCTCTGCTCATTTTCCCTTGAAGAACTGGGGACCCTTGAACACCCAGGATCTCCGCAGTCTGGGGAGATGTAGCTCTTGCTAGGTGTGGACTTTGGGATCCACAGCAGAGAACCAGGAATTTTTAAGAACGGTTATGCCATATCTGATGAGGCCATAAACCCTAACTCAGAGCAGTGGGTTTGAGGACGGAAGAAGCCTTGCCATAACCGAAGTTTTACCAGTCTATGCCAGGTCATGCGTGACCTGCATCAGAGCACATGGTGACAAAGCCCGGCCTTTCTCTTCCCTCTGCAGGATCCCAGTCCCCTGCAGGGCACAGAGCCACAGCTAGGAGAGGCACGAATATAATTCGCTGCTGTGCTAAATCACATCTTCCCAGTTTTAGGAGCACGTACATCAGATGCCGCTAATTATTAGGCTGATTAGCTGTAGCTGATGTAACAGGTTTAGTATACTGAGTATCTGCTTGTATTTACAGTATCCTTTCTTTTGCCTATTACACTGTTGTTAAAACACCAGCAAGTAAATATGAACTGTTGTCTTTGTATTCTTCCTAAACAGACAGAAAAGAGTGCCCTTATAACCTGACCAGGATAAAAACTGAAAGGCCTTGTTAATTTCAGCTAACAAGAATATTATAATATATGTAATCTGATTATCTTTTTTTTGTGAGAAAACATTAAAGATTTAGATCGAAGAAAAAGAAATTATTTTATTTCAATGTTGTTGCCTATAAGATTCATGCTTTCATGATTGACTGCAATGCAATACTTTGGCAGCCGCCAAAGATAACTGAAAAAAATATAGACAAAGAAAAAGCGGGAGAGGATAATCTTGCATACACACAGTACATGTACAGTAACAGATTAGAAAAAAGCTCAAATAGGATTTACAGCTGTTTGGTTGAAGGCCATTATGCATTTAGCTTAAGTCCTTAGATGCTAACCTGGGTTATTTCTTAATGGTTGTTTTGATGATGAGATGAAATGATGGTTTTTATTTCTTATTCTCATCAGAATCGAAAACCTTTTTGGTAAATGATGGTGTACCTGTAAACTGCAGGTGTGGAGAAACAAAACAAAAAAAACCCTTTGTAGGTAAAAATCAAACCCCAGAACAGCTTTTGAGCCTTAAAAACGAAAACTAATCTAATCATGTCAAAAGAACTGTAAATGTGTGCTGAATTTCAGTCAATATGACTGATTACCTGTCACTTACTCAGCTATGATTTCTTCCCGCTATGTGTTTTGGAACCATCTTTGTTTTAGAAACTTGGAGGCAGTGCGTATGAGTTGTTAGCTCACCTCCACCAGTTTCCTGAATGCTTTTGGGGCCGAGTAATACGCCCTACCAGTCACTTCAGCCTAAAACCTTGAACAGCATCACCACTCATTCATTTTTATCATCCTCATTGATGCTGCTCAACCTGAAACTCCGAGGAAGTTTCACACCTTGAGTCACATAAAGACTACACAGGCTTTATAAAAGAATGCCTGAGTGCTTATGTTAAGCTACATAATCACTAGGCTTTCTCTAGTTTTGGATTCTGGGTTGAATTTTAAGTGTAATTTAAGTGTGAAATGTTGCATAAGTTAAGCATGTCAACTGGCACATAACTTTTGGCCTTAAAAATAACTTTTTTTTTTTCCTTAAAATTCCATTTACAACAGAGCGAAAAATCTTGACCACACAATATGTATGGCTACTAGCTTTCCTATATGTGAAAATATTCTGACACTCATGCAATATACATGACTGAAAGCAGCAAAAGGGTAACTGAGGATGAGGAAAAGGCTGAGGTACTCAATGCCTTCTTTGCCTCAGTCTTTAACAGGCAGACCAGTTATCCTCAGGGTACTCAGCCCCCCGAGCTGGAAGACGGGGACGGCGAGCAGGATGAACCCCCCGTAATCCAAGAGGAAGCAGTCAATGACCTGCTACGCCACCTGGACACTCACAAGTCTATGGGGCCGGATGGGATCCACCCAAGAGTGCTGAGGGAGCTGGCAGAGGAGCTCGCCAAGCCACTCTCCATCATTTCTCAGCAGTCCTGGTTAACGGGGGAGGTCCCGGATGACTGGAGGCTTGCCAGTGTGACGCCCATCTACAAGAAGGGCCGGAAGGAGGATCCGGGGAACTACAGGCCTGTCAGCCTGACCTCGGTGCCGGGGAAGATGATGGAGCGGCTCATCTTGAGGGCGCTCACAAGGCATGAGCGGGACAACCAGGGGATCCGGCCTAGCCAGCACGGATTCATGAAAGGCAGGTCCTGCTTGACCAACCTGATCTCCTTCTATGACCAGGTGACCCGCCTAGTGGATGAGGGAAAGGCTGTGGATGTGGTCTACCTGGACTTCAGCAAGGCCTTTGACACCGTCTCCCACAGCATTCTCCTAGAGAAGCTGGCGGCTCACGCCTTAGACAGGTGGACTCTTTGCTGGATCAAAAACTGGCTGGATGGCCGGGCCCAGAGAGTTGTGGTGAATGGAGTTACATCCAGTTGGCGGCCGGTCACGAGCGGTGTTCCCCAGGGCTCAGTTTTGGGGCCGGTCTTGTTTAATATCTTTATCGATGATCTGGATGAGGGGATTGAGTGCTCCCTCAGTAAGTTTGCAGACGACACCAAGTTGGGCGGGAGTGTTGATCTGCTCGAGGGTAGGAAGGTTCTGCAGAGGGACCTGGACAGGCTGGATCGATGGGCCCAGGCCAACTCTATGAGGTTCAACAAGGCCAAGTGCCGGGTCCTGCACTTCAGCCACAACAACCCCATGCAGCGCTACAGGCTTGGGGAAGAGTGGCTGGAAAGCTGCCCAGCAGAGAAGGACCTGGGGGTGTTGGTCGACAGCCGGCTGAACATGAGCCGGCAGTGTGCCCAGGTGGCCAAGAAGGCCAATGGCATCCTGGCCTGTATCAGAAATAGTGTGGCCAGCAGGAGTAGGGAAGTGATCGTGCCCCTGTACTCGGCCCTGGTGAGGCCGCACCTCGAATACTGTGTTCAGTTTTGGGCCCCTCACTACAAGAAGGACGTTGAGGTGCTGGAGTGTGTGCAGAGAAGGGCAACGAGGCTGGTGAGGGGTCTGGAGAACAAGTCTTATGAGGAGCGGCTGAGGGAACTGGGGTTGTTTAGCCTGGAGAAAAGGAGGCTGAGAGGAGACCTCATCGCGCTCTACAACTACCTGAAAGGAGGTTGTAGCGAGGTGGGTGTCGGTTTCTTCTCCCAAGTAACAAGCGATAGGACGAGAGGAAATGGCCTCAAGTTGCGGCAGGGGAGGTTTAGATTGGATGTAAGGAAAAATTTCTTTACTGAAAGAGTGGTGAAACATTGGGACAGGCTGCCCAGGGAAGTGGTGGAGTCCCCATCCCTGGAGGTATTTAAAAGACGTGTAGATGAGGCACTTAGGGACATGGTTCAGTGGACATGGTGGTGTTGGGTTGACGGTTGGACTCGATGATCTTAGAGGTCTTTTCCAACCTCAATGATTCTATGATTCTATGATTCTAGTTGCAGAGTCTGGTTTCGTAGTGCAGTCTGAGGGAAGTAAGGGCTTGCTCCTTTGGTACCTCCCATATACTCATCCTTTATAAAAGCCAGCAGCAAACTTAGAAAATACCTTTAAAAGAGATTTATGCAAGTAGAAGGAAAGATTTTTGTAGGCAGAGAAGTCACATGAGACAACCAACAAAATTTGACAGAACTGTTTGGGCAGCATAACCAGCTGCTGCATAAATTTGTGACCTGCTTTTTCCATCATTCCTAGAAGCTGCAGAGAACAAGGTTTTCAGGACCTTTGGGAGTAAAAGGCTATTACTCAGGCCTGTTTCAATATACCTCTATAGCAAAGGGAGGTAGTAGTGCATACAGGCAAAATGGACAACAAAATCTCTGAGGGCTTATATGGAAAACCAGTTGTAGATGATCAGCTTCATTATGTATCATGACCAATAAAGAACTGTTCTGCTAATATCCAGTCTACTGATTGAGAAATTATTACCAAACAAAAAAAGTCAGTAAAAAAAGTCCAAAATACAATGAGAAAAATAATTTTTTGGGGGTATAGTCTAAAAGCTTGAATCAAATGTTTTTATGTAAGTTATATAGTGTTTATGAAGAATTATCAAGTTGTAGCATGCCTTACGGATAGAAAAAGGATAGTTTTCAGGAGAAAACGTCTTTTTCAGAATCTCAGGCAGCATGTAATTGGCATTTATCAGGTAGCTCTATTGGTAACATTCTCGTGATCACACTGTCACCATGAAATAAATCAATACACTTACTGGTGACAACAATATACATTATTTGTTTTCATTTATTTTATTCTGAAAGTATGTTGTCACACTAGCACCATTAACAGCTTCCATATTCTGTGAAGATACTATTATAGGAGGACGATGGCAATGTAAGTACATACTACATTTTCAGAGATCTGACTCTGACAGAGTTGGAGATTACTTCTAGAGTTTCAAATTAATCTGAATGACCCCATCTTTATTGCTGTTGAATTTCTGGAAGTGATGAAATGCCAAGTCATTGAAAATAACTGATAAAAGCCTAAACAATCTGAAATGAGTAATGTAGCGTTTCTTTGACTTCATCTAAGTCCCATATGCTTTACAGCCAGGTACAGTATTTTATAGAGAAATGTTTGTTTTAAGGAATCTGAGTGCTCTTCAGTTCACTAAGAATAGATCAGCTAGGCAAAGAAGGAAAAATCCATTATCATGCACTCTTACATTTTATGTTCACCAAAATTATGGCTGTGAAGAGCAAACACTGCAGCAATGATTTCTGTCATAACAACGTAAGTGTCTGTAAAAGACCTGGGCATCAGGGCTAGAACTATGTTATGGAAATATAATATAAGATTCAAGTATAGGCAGAGACCTTTTGGATCCCTTTTCTTCTGAATAACTTGCATAGCAGAGACCCAGTAATATGCATATTTGTAAGTGATATTAGATAATAGGAGGATTTGTGATTGTGTCCTGCATACCATGTTAAAATTTTATTCTTTACTCAGAGTCGCTGAAGTACAACTAAGAAATAGCTGATGCTCCTCTGTCTTGGTAATAATATGCACCATAGTGCTCCTTTCCAGCTGTTAAGAAGAAGAAGAAAAAATAAAGCTTCCTTTAGTAGATTCCTTTGGAAAAAGAAGAAGGAAAGGTTCCTTTAGTATGTTCCCTTGGAAAAAATAGTGAAATGATAATTGCACAACCCTTAGTAGCTCAGTCAACGAGTACTACAAAGCCACACATGGTGATGTCCAAATGTGGATGCTGACACAAGCAGACTTTACTTACAGAGATTTTCTCAAACAAATAAAACAAGTTTTGCCTTCAGATATACTTTGCATACTGATGGACAGAAGGAGGAAGCAGACAAAACTCAGTTTTTCAGAGGCAATCAAATAGGCAATTATATAGGTACCATAGCCCAAACTACTAGCTCACAAAAGAGTAAGTTTGCTCCAAATCTATCAGTGCTAATGTCATTTTTTTTCCTCACCTGGAAGTATTGTAAAGCTGAAAAAGCTGACACAGCATGCATTGTAAGGTGATAACAAAAGGGAGCAGCGTTTGCTGTTTAATTCGGCGGCTGGATGCGAAAGTCATCTATCCTGCTGTTACATGATAGACAACTTCTCAGAGCCTTATTTTGTGAAGTGTGACTGAACCACTACCAGGAGAAAATCTCCGAGACACCCCCCTAATATGCCTCCCACTAGTCACAGATGCCTGTCCTGTTATACTATTGAAAAAGAGGTGTAAATTTCCTCCTACGTATTCACATGTAGAGGAACAGAGAAGGCCGTTGCCAATGATTTCCTGCGCTGAAGTGACTGCTCTGTGAGAGCTTTGGAGGATGACCCAGGAAAATGAAATGTGCAGCTGATGGGGCAAGCAAATACCAGCTTTGTGCAGAGCCAGGAAGAAGCAAACCAAACACCCCGGACCCGCTGAAATCAGCTCCAAAAGCTGCCGGCGGTTTTGACGGTAAAGGCTGCTGCATGAAGAAAGGCGAGCACTACCTGCCCACTGGAAATACTCGCCACGGTGGTGTTCGCTACCAGCTGTGCAAAATAACAACTCCAGCGAGAGGTGCAGCTGAACAGGAAGGGCAGGGACTTCAGCAGCGGTGTAATAAACCAGGGCGTGGTGGTGTAAACTAAGGCCTGCTGCTACTGATGCCGATAAAGTCAAGGCTGACCCAAAGTATTTTGGACCTTTTCTTTTAGCTATTTTTAACTATTATGTCTAACATTTTTCAACATAGCTGTTTCCCTGAATGAAACCATTTTGTCCTCACGTATCAGTAGTAATGCTTATTTTAAAAGTGTGTAATTTTCTCTTTTTTAATTTTCAACTTTTATTACCACTAATAGTAAATAAACTGAAAATAAAAGTGCGCAGAGCTAAAAATTTATGTTTAGCGCTGAAATTTTAGTAAGAGCACCCTCTGGTGGCTAATGTATAAATAATACTTTACATCTTTCCTCCACAAGGAGTTGTACATGTAATTATAATACTGAATATTACAGAAATGGGTGGAAACCCTTTTTCCACTGAGTTTTTCCTTTCAACTACTGTGAAATGCATAGATATATTTTCTCAAACAAAATAAAAATTCAAATACTAAAAACTGTTAAACATAGAAGGAGGAAAATGCTTATAATCATGTACTGTCTACAAGTAGAATTTAATTCAAAACAGTTAACCGTATGGGTAAAATTAGATAGAAATATAGATAGATATCTCAAGGGATAGAGATGCTATGGCTCTCATATTTGCACTGGACCAAATCTAGAAACTAGGGGAAATTAACATATTCAGTGGGTAAAATATGTATATCTTTTTCTAATCTTTTGTTGTTTTGATCTTATGATTTTAGTTGGATGATTTAAGTCTGTTTATTTTGCACAGGCTTCATGGTTTTTATCAGACATACTATGTCAATTATCAAGAAATCCCAAGAATAACTATTTACAACTTTGTCACAGGTATCTTCCATTTAAAAGTACCTGAGTCCTCTCACGTTGGTTCTGCTATTGGAAGGATAAGAGCTGTGGACCCTGATTTTGGGAAAAATGCAGAAATTGAGTACAACATAGTTCCAGGAGATGGAGGAAACTTGTTTGACATTACAACAGATGAGAACACCCAAGAAGGAGTCATCAAACTGAAAAAGGTATGTGACATCGATGGGGTGTATGTACCTATGGCTCAAGTGAGAAACTAGGTAAGAGAATTAAATGTTGTGCAATTATACCTCATAAGTAACACACAGTAGTTTGTATCTTTATTAGAATCTGTGGTCGTGATCTTAGTCTTAAAAGAAATTGGAGTTTAGTGTTTCATTTCATGTACAATCAGGTACGACTTTTCACAAATAATGACAGTTTTAATGGCAGAGGAGTAATTCTTATCTCTTTCTAGAAAGTATAATTTCTCTTTTATGGGAAGTTTTCCACCTAAAAACATATGAAAAATGCTCCAGTTCAGAGCATGGAATGAGAGAGCTGTATTTTACATTTGAAATAATATATTTCATAAGCATTTTATTTTTAAAATTCTGATGTTGTTTGTTATTTTAATAATGAAACTGTTGTACAGTACTGTGGTGAACAGAGCTTTTACTCAGGGTAGAGGAGTCCCAGATGGTTGCAAATCAACATGTCCTACTTCCAGTCTCCTAATAGTGTCCCAAATAGCTGGTTATCATGTATTCATGCAAGGGAGCACCCTGCATCTCAGCTGTCGATATTGCTTTAGTGTATTAGAATAAGTTTAAGAGTACTGAATTTATGAATTCCAAAGATGGAAAGGTTAAGTGTGATTTGGAATTAGTGATTAAAGCACTCAGTAGGAGAGATCCAAAACAGGGACAGTCATGTTTTAACCAACAGTTGTCTTCTGAGCCCAGGCATGTACACGTACACCAATGATCAACTTGTTTAGTAGAAAGAAAACTGAACCACCAGCTCATTTTGAAAGGCCAGGATATGTTTCATAGACAGCTCATGCTTGTAGGTGTAATTCTTGTAAAATAAACACATCTATGAGCTGAACACTTCAGAAGGGTCTGGGAAGGAAAGGGTTCTGGACATGTGTATTAAGAGAAGCTTTAGTTCCAATAAAATTTAGAATTTAGGTACTTAAATTTCCCCCGGCTCTGACCACGGATCTATATTTTCATTATACTCATTCTAACAACGAAATTCCTGGCTTCAGCCTCTTGACCCAGGAAATAGAAAATTATCCATGTGTGCATTAAAGGACCAGATGATGTCAAGTCACTTACTCTTCTGCTAGTTTTAGTGACATATTTAGTGATTCAGTTCTCCCTGGATTAGTCCTAAGCCTCAGCTGTGCTGCTTGGTTTTATACACAGCAATGGAATTTTTCCATACTTATGGTTAAGTATATATATATTTGATTGTATAGGCAAAACATTCAAATTGGCAATGCAGATTCAAGCAGTATGCATATAATATCTGTTACTGATGAAGAGCATCCACATATGAATTTGCCTGGTACAGTTATCTTAGGACCAGCACAAACAAAATACCTGGCCACTTTTGAGACTGCTATATGGAGAATTATATAATACCTAATTGAACAACTAATTAAAAAAAAAATTGACATAACTAATTCGGCATCCAGATACTTTAGAGCTGGTCATTGTATTTTGCTGCATTTCTTTAGTCTTTTCAGTAACAAGATAAGGCATATCTGAAAGTGTAGGGCACTTGTACAACAGCAGAACATCAGCTGGTGTTGCCTAATGTAAATGATAGATCTCCGTCACTGAACAGGAGGGGAAAAAATATAATCCTAATCCCTTCTAATCTCCTTCATTGCAGTGAGCCTGGGGGCAGTGACAGGCTGTGAAGGTCAGGGAATGCCAGCTTTGTTCTATGCAGCAGTGGGGAAAGAAGATAAACCCAACATGCAGGTCGTCCAGCAAAGAATGCCTTTATATAGACCCTACACATTGCCCTTCACAAAACTTTTCTTAGGGAAAAGGTCCCATTCACTGAGCTTTAAATGATCCAAGTGTTTTAAGACATTTTGGAATCATCCAAAATCCATCCACTTGCTAGATCCCATGTCAAACAACAGCAATCCAGATTCTTAAAGATACTGTTCACTGAGTTGTCTTTTCATATCCTCTACGCTTGTAATAATATAAATGTGTTTTCATGGGTTGCAGTTTTCTGATTTTCAGAAGTGCTGGACATTCACAATTCTGTAGACACCTATTAAAATGCGTGCTACCCGTACTGTACAAGCCTGCAACAGCAATATTCGTTTGTCTGCACAGAAGCAATTTCACATTGCACGGTGTTCCAAACACTGATTTAACCTTGTGGGATTACACAAATATTTAAGTTAGGTATGCATTTAAGTCCTCCTTTAAATCAAAGCTGGTGAATGAATAGGGCCAACAGTTTCAATTATGAATTATAAATAATAAATTGTCAAAGCCACTAATAAAAAGTGCCATGTTTTCACTTTTTTCTGTATCATAGCATATTCTGATGCTGTAAGTGCTGCAGTAATTCAGTGTTGAGCCATTTCAAAACCATTTATAAATTTTGCTTTTATTTTTCCTGAAAATTTTCTTGCAGCCAGAAACTGTCAGTCACTGCATAGACGGTTTTTTTGTTCTGTTGTTATGTAAAAAAAATGGAGATATTTCTCTATCAAAATGTAGAAAAATGAAGCCTTCCTGGACTACATTTATTTTTGATGGAAAATACATTTGATGATAAAAAATTGCACAAGCCAAACTTCTTTTCAGCACGCTAGGTGCATTGGCGGAGGCAAAAGGCCGTTCTCTGCTTCTCAGACACTAAATGGGCACAAAAAGCTACAGCTGGACAAGGTGCACATCTTAAACAATCTGTTTTGGTTGCTAATTTATTTTTGTGCTATGATCCAATATAAGCTTGATTACTACTACTCTTGTGCTATTTACATATATTAAAAATGGAAAAGCTTTCTTATATTCTGCTAAAGAAATGATCCAAATGCTATTTAGCACCACTGTGTGGTTAGTACTGTAATAGCTTCCTCTCAAAAAAAAAAAAAGAGAATAGTTTTGGTAAAAAGAGGGGGAAATGTCTGGCTTTAGGATAGTGCTGCATACAGTTGTCTATAAGAGTAAGAAATATTACTATATTAGGAATAAACCGACCAATTTCTTCTCTTGTCTGGTGCTATTTAATACAGTGTTTCTTGGATTTTATATTTATATAGTATCTGTCATCCTACCTTAATGCTTCAGCAAACTACAGTGAGTGTAAGCTACAAGAAGCAGGGTGACAGAAGAGACCATCTCCTTTGTACGGGAGTGTAGTGGTCTCAGGTGGGGCACGGAGCAGTGCTCCCAGGTATGGAGGGAAAATGTGTCAGTCCCAGGCAAGCTCCCGATTTCATTGAAACTGGTAAGAAATCCTTAATGACCACACCCAACAGAAAAGGAAAACAGAAGGATCCAAGCTTCACTGAACAGTTGGCACTAAATTTATTAAACTAAGGATGAGTTTATAGAACAAGCCCATTGTGTGCAGGAGCCTCTTAATTGGCTCAGCATGAGATAATCCAGAAATTGAGCAGGGTTCAAGCACTGAGTCTGGCTCAGACATTACTTTACTAATTTGTGCAGAGTGTCATTAAAATGCAGGAAAAGACTGTTTCTAGGCTTCACCTGGTATGATCCTACATGCTGCACTATACTGGGTGAGCTTCTCCATGTGGGTCAGTGGAAGCTCAGGGAACATCTGCATCTTTTTTTTTGTAAGCCGTGTACCACTGCTAACTGATCAGGTGACAAAGCTGTATCCATGAAATCACAGCATGTCAGGGAGGACATAGCACTGCATGATGAGAAACAGTAACTTCAGTGATGATTAACAGAAACTGGGGGGACGATGAACAGACCCAGTAGCTGCAGGGAGGTATTTGGAGTGTATGCTTCCTTGTAACCTCAGGGGCCACTTTTAAAAAGCCTTTAATTGGAGGCAGCAAGTAGAAGTTTGACTGCTGACTAAGCTGAGCTGTCTTGCTCATGGGACAGCCCATGTATGTCGTGCTGGGACATTGCTATAACGCAAGAGCAGTCTGATAGCATCTGTACATTGTAATAGTGAGCATAAGGCAGACTCCTGATGTCCCTCAGACAGAATTGCATTATTGCTACTACTTGCTTTACTATCAAGACTGTATAGACTGCTGACCCCACCCCTTCATTCTCCAGAGGCAGGGAATACCCTCTGCAGGTGTGTGCATAGGCACTGTCTGCCTATAATCGTAAGTCATGAGTTTGTGTGAGTGGGAATTGTGGGTTTACATTTTGAGGAAGAGCAGGTGATATTCAGTCCTTCAGTATGGGCAGAAAGTGGTGACCCAGGTGCAGATGCAATTATAAAGACCATGGCAGCCACAGAGGAGAATGACTGGAAGAGTGAGGAAGGGGAGGTCTTCAGTCTCTGCAGTTTGCAGATACAGCCGTTGGGTTTGTTTTTTCCTGGAACAGTGAAAGGCAGAAACAGGTAAGATGCTTGAGAGCAGAAAACAGCTGCTCTGACCCTGACATTGGTCAGCTTCTTCCCTTCTCCAGATACAGGACATACATATATTTTGCCCACTTCCCATCAAATCTTGAAACACTCACTTCAAATTTGGCAGCAAGTGCTGTAGATTTGGCCTATGGATCTCATTTTTTACTGTGCGTTCTCATCTCTGTAATTAATGAATGTTCCTGGTTGATCTGGAGATTGCTTTAATAAACGAACCTGCTCTATAATACCAATTATTTCCTTATGCTATTCAAAATCCAGTGCAGAAGTGCAATTACTGAAATGTGTCAATGCACAGCAAATAGTCTGATGGCAGTATTTCACAAAATACATAGACACTCAACCCATCTTCAAGGGGAAAGTGTTGCCAGGTTTTGAGGCAGGCACACATGACACAGAGTTGTTCTACAATTGCACAAGCCTGTGTTAATATGCACTTGAAGACAAGCCGAAGTTACTATGCACTTCCTCTCAACCCAGTGCTACTGTCTGTAACTATCCATGTGTCCTGGGGCTTACAGTCTCATCCCAAAATACGGCCTTTCCATCATTGTAGGTGTGGATCATGAAAGTCTGTATCACAAACAGTACTGTTGTATCTCTTATGTGTGGATAAAAAGCAGAAATTTCTGGAGTTTCTGGTCCTGCCTCTTTGTGAAGCAGAATAAACTGACAGGATAGTTCTTTTTCCACCCTTGCCATGCTTCTCATCAGAATTCATTATATCTTTCAGCCAATTCTTTTTTCTTTCAGTTCTTTAATTCTCTCTCTCTCTGTCTATCCACCTATCTATCAGATATATAAATTTAGATACAGATACATCTATATAGTAACATTTCTTAACTTCTACCTTGAATATGGGAAATAATAATATTTCAAAATACGTTTATTTCTAACACAGAGCTGTTTATGTGCTTTCCTATTCATACTAAACAAGTCCATTCGTGGTACTTCCAGAGTTGCAAGATAAACTTGCAACACTTGCATCATCATGCAGTGCTATGATTTGTCAGTATGTGTTATTTGATTTTGGGATTTGTAGAATGCCTTTGCTGCACACAGCTGTGTATGTGCTGATAGTGCTTTACTATGCAACTATATAGAGCAGCTTGTAACCGCAACATAGGAAAAGGCAGATAAGAACCAGTAGGGGGGCCAAATACATCTATTCTGTCAGTGGTACTTGGAATATCAATTAGAAATATTCCTCAAATTGTTGAATAGTTCACAGTTAATAAGACATTGCCTTAATATTAGCAAAAATGCTGTTCACTGTGGAAAAAATTGTAACTTTTGTAAAATAAAAGCCTTATTCAAACTTAGCTTTCTGAATATAATTATTTTTATAAAAGTAATAAATATTTCTATTGGTTATTTAAAAAAAAAAACACCTCTATGAAGTCATTTCATTAAAATCTGATTAATTGAAAGACGTTTCAATAATCTTACAGGTTTTTTCTGTAAGATTCAAACATTCTGCTATGTTTGTACCCTTATCAGCATTCCAGATTTTAAATGAAAATAGGACTGAGCACTGTCAGACATTTATTATGTAACAGCAAAATATGATTAAAAAAAAAAAAAAAACGGCTAAAATGTTGTGTGGACCACTCATTTCCTTCACAGATTTTAGTGGTATCTACTAAAAAAAAGAAATACAAAGGAATGCTATTTTAACATCTTTAAAACTAAAAATCCAGAATGTTTTGCCTGAGAGCTAGGCAGACAGTCAAGTCTTCTGTTTTCAGGCAGACTCCGGGCATATCAGACAAATGCCAAAATTTGAGATTGTCAATAGCTATCTATATGGCTCAATTGTTCAAAACTGGGAAGACCAGAACTGACCAGGAGATTGTAGCATGGACTCCCCATACACACAATACATTGAAACCATACTCTTCTGCTGCATGATATATGTTATACGAAATCTTTTTCTTCTTCAAATTAAATCCTAGGTTTACCATTTGCAACATTTCCCATCTTTCCACAGAGGTTTCAGCTGCAGTTTAGCCCCACTTATATTAAAAGGCTAAATTCTGCTATTTTGTGGGAGTGTGTCACTGATTTCTTTCTCTGACAATGGCTCAGCACTTTCAGCCTGTCTCTTATTTTGAGTGCCATCTGTGCTTTGCATTGGTCGCATATTGTTTAACCTCTAACTGTATTTATCATCAGACCCACAGGAGGACAGAAAGGGAGAATGGGTTGCTCTGAGGTTACATTGAAAACATTTTCCTTTCTTGGGGTCAAACTGTCTTTTCAAAAATATACCATAGCATTGCCCCACAATGCTGGGAGGGGAGAAGTAATGCAGCCGCTTTATCTGACTTCTGGGTAGCTCTGCAGTAAAATATGTCAGCCTGAGCACACCAATACACAGAGTTGCCTGAAATCTTATTTCTTTCTGTCCATTCCCAAACAAGGACTCTGTTCCCCTTGCATCATGAAAGTGGTGACTGGGCACTGGCCAAGAACCGTGATCTGGTACTGCTGCCTTGAAGAGTAACTCATTGAAAGGCAGCCTGCAAGGACCGCATGGATTATGGCTCTTTCCATTAGCACATCTATCTACAAATATACTCATCTATCACAAGAGCCAGTCTGAACAGTTTTAATGCAATTTTGGGAGTATGAAAGATAGGCATCTGTTAGAATTACTACTTAATTGAGAGCTTAGATTTCCTGCTTTCTCTATCTTAATCATATATCTCTAGCTTAACCTCTCATAGTTAGACTTTTTCCACTCCAGACTGGTTCTTTAAACTCAAGGTTTTCTCTCCTTAATATATTTTTTGAAAACGTGTTAACAACTTATATGATCAGCCAGAGAAGAGTTTGTGGGGTTTTTTTTGTTTGTTTGGGGGAAATTTTTTTGGCAATGCGTAACAATGAACAAGAGTAGTATAGAAACTGAAAAGACAGTGTGACAACAATTTGGATAATGAAGCAGCATGTCCATCTGTAGTGAAGGCAACAGCTTAGTTTTTCACTACTAGGGCACGAGATCTTTTACACTTAATTTTGTCTGTTTGTTCTTAGCCTTAGTTTCTTCTTCCTTCTGTCAGTCCAGTCATGAAGGTGCAACTCATACTGACTTTTACTGCGAATGTTGTCTGTAGGAGGATGGTTTCATGTGGTAGTGGATTGGTTAGCAGTACTTGGCTTTCAAGCCTGATTATTTCTATGGTATATAGACTTGGATGGCTAATTTTAAATCCCCAACTCAGAAAAGACTGACCATCTGGTCTATTAAAATTATGAAGTCTTTCATAAGGATTTAAAATCATTATGCTAGTTGTTCAGCTCATGTAAGTCAAGGTAATTCTATTGATTTTAATGGAGCTACTTCAATTTATAACAGCCAGTCATCTGGTCAATTATGTCCTGTTGTGATAAGGACAGAAAATGGCAGAATTTAAATCTATCCTAGCTGTGACAAATGACTGGAAACACTGCCATAATGATGGCTGGGGGAAAAAAAAAAAATGACAGACATTGAAATATTCGTGCTCATACACTTGTGATCCTGCTCTCTTTTCCAGATAGCATAGCCTTTCCCGTTAGAAAATTTCCAACTTGACAATTATAGGCAGAAACCACTAGGTGCCAGTGTTACCCAGACATCAGGAAAAGACTGTCGGTAACATTAAAAACAACATGAAAGCTAGTACAGCTAAACCCTTTAACTGAAAATAAAGCTTCTGTGTCTTTTCAACTAAATAAGACTGCATTAAGGTTTTTCAGATGATTACTTTGGTAAACCCAGAGGCACTAAATCAATGTACATTGACAGAAAACCACAACAAAACAATCTGATTGCAGGATGCATTTCCATCAAAAACCCAGATAGGTACACAAAAGCTGCTATGCTGCCTTCAAGACTTCATGGATTACACCTAGGATCATAAGGCAGAGTTAAAGTCTGCATTTTTCCACACACGTGAAGCTCAAATATATGGCGCGAATAGCAGCTCACTACTAAGATAGACATTTTACAGGAAAAACTTGGTTCACACCAAGTTTGAATTCACATTCCAAGCCACATCTGAAGTTGGTTTGACCCGTTGGTATATATCAGAGTTTTCATTTGGGCTCATTTCCATCATTGTCATGGTCCTCTGAAAGCTTTCCCTACTAAAAGAAATGGAAATCTTCTGTTTAAGGAACAGGATCAGCTAGAGACAGCTGATTGCCTGTGCATGGGAGTTGTGAATGCAAATCTCTGCCTAACCTGCACACAGCTCATTTGCAAGAGATGAACCTCACTCATTTAACTTCAGACATTTACAGTGTAACTGTTTACATCTATGCCAGTCATCCTGATTTTTTTGATGTGGAGAAACAGTCATTTCCTGGGTATGATTCATCTGGCCTATTTCAGAAACCACCTTAGCATGAGACGAACTCCAAAACAAGCTTAGATAATTAGCTCAGGAGCTGAAGTTTACACCAAAGGCATCTTAAGTTATATCAGAGTAATCTTACCAAAGTGATTTTGCAGTGTTTAATTTTTAGCCAAATTGATGTTTTGCTTTTGTTTCTACAGCCATTAGACTTTGAAACAAAAAAGGCATACACCTTCAAAGTCGAGGCCTCCAATCTCCATCTTGACCATCGATTTCACTCGGTGGGTCCATTCAAAGATACTGCCACTGTGAAGATAAATGTGCTGGACATGGATGAACCTCCAGTTTTCAGCAAGCCTATGTACACAATGGAGGTTTATGAGGATACGCCTGTGGGGACCATTATAGGTGCAGTGACAGCACAAGACCTTGATGCTGGCAGCAGCTCGGTTAGGTAAGAAAGCTTTTCCTCCTTCAATAACTCTCAGACAACCCAAAGCGCTGCTGACAGTCAGTCTCGGTGGCAAAGAGCTTAGTAAGAAGATATAAAATGTTCCAAGTCTGTCACTGTAACAGATAACTGCTGCTCTGAAAAATATTGAAAAGAGGTGCTAGTTTGTGTGGGTTATCTGGAAAAATACATTAAGTGCTGACAGCTTCTTATCATACAGATCATATAAGCTACCATGCATTGACGTGACTTCAGAGATGGTGTGATCAGGCTAAGGAAGTAAAAACATTGTTTTGCCTCGTGTCTTCCACAAAAGCAGCTCTGAAGTACAGTAGTGAAAAAGGAGGTTGTACACGCTACGTCTGTGTTATACCTCAACGGGTGACAGTGAGCACCGCCCCTTTCACAAGAACCACTCACTCTTTACATCTGGCAAAGAACAAATGCTTCAATAAATAATTACTACATCTGTCTTGGCTAAGGCTGTGGGGACGTGATTGCTGACTAACATGGCTGTGTTCAGCAGACTTCAGCAGAAGTAAACCCCTGCCAGTAAAACCTCTCATTTACTGGTATAGCTTATTTTCCTGAAATAAAAGGGAGAGGGGAGCTGTTATACAAAGGTAATATATTGATTTTGTTGATGTATTTCCAGCCACATTAGAAACTATAAAGTGAACCAGACTCATGTACCAATAAGGAAGCTCCTGTGCAGACACGGTCTAAGATGTAGGCAGTCATTACACATACTTCCAGTACCAATTCATGTTGAACCTACCTGACTTCAGGAAATATTTTTATTCCCAGACTTTCATGAGCAATATTGCAGATATAATGGAAGTCATCAATCTTTAAATATTAATGTTTAACAAATGGGACTACGATGTAACAGGAAAATGCCACTAGTGTCTACTAAGTGCATACACATTCATGCATATTTGACTACAAATTTCATTTGGAGTTTCTAATTCATGTTTATTAACTATGTATATTTTGACTCAGTACATATATTCTCAAAATGTACAATAAGCATGTTAGATGTTATGTTGTAATCATATGCAAAAATTTAACGTGCAACAGTGACTGTTTAGCTCCTGCTTCGTCAATTCACTGTTAATTAATTCCTAAAACTATTACTGATGTTGTTTGTTTCACTACTGTTTTTTTTTAAATACATTCTTCATTCTTTTGTAATACAGAAATGAATTTGTTCACAAATCTGTGACACATTCCTTCCCTGACAAAGGATTAAAACCTTCACTAACAGAGACTGAAGTGGGAACCTTTTTCCCTGGTGGTAGCCTATGAATATAGCCCCACTGAAGTCAATATTCTGTTGAAAACTATACCCCCTTGCAACCAGATAGCAAGCCTTTAATCATCTTGTTGAGCAGTTTTTCATATGGCAGCAGAATCATTTGAATGCATAACCACTCCTCAGTGAGAGTTTTTTCTTTCACAAACCCTCCTAGGAGACTCAAGTGCTTTAGTTACTGATCCTACATTTGCAACTACACAGGAAAAATCATTGTCTCATTATGGTTTCTCCATACACTGTGCTCACTGTAATATTGACTCATAAGCCATTTTAAAGTGTCCATGTCTACCTTTTCTAACCTTGAAATCATTACTTGGGTGTCCAAATGTCCATCTACAGTTAAAAGATCAGGGATATTATAAAATACCCTTGCATTTTAGTCTCACTGCTCTACCTGTTGACCCCTTATGCTGACAAACTACAGAAGTGCTCCCAGGTCACTTTTTATCATAGAATCATAGAATCATAGGATTGTTTAGGTTGGAAAAGAACTTTAAGATCACCAAGTCCAACCGTTAACCTAGCACTCCCAAGTCCACCACTAAACCATGTCCCTAAGCACAACATCTACACGTCTTTTAAATACCTCCAGGGATGGGGACTCAACCACTTCCCTGGGCAGCCTGTCCCAATGCTTGACAACACTCTTGGTGAAGACATTTTTCCTAATATCCTCTCTAAACCTCCCCTGGTGCAACTTGACGCCATTTCCTCTCATCCTGTTGCTTGTTACTTGGGAGAAGAGACCAACACCCACCTCGCTACAACCTCCTTTCAGGTAGTTGTAGAGCGCGATGAGGTCTCCTCTCAGCCTCCTTTTCTCCAGGCTAAACAACCCCAGTTCCCTCAGCCGATCCTCATAAGACTTGTGCTCCAGACCCTTCACCAGCTTCATTGCCCTTCTCTGGACACGCTCCAGCACCTCAACGTCCTTCTTGTAGTGAGGGGCCCAAAACTGAACACAGTATTCGAGGTGTGGCCTCACCAGTGCCAAGTACTTCCCTATTCCTGCTGGCCACACTATTTCTGATACAGGCCAGGATGCTATTGGCCTTCTTGGCCGCCTGGGCACACTGCCGGCTCATATTCAGCTGGCTGTCGACCAACACCCCCAGGTCCTTTTCCAACAGGCAACTTTCCAGCCACTTTTCCCCAAGCCTGTAGCGCTGCATGGGGTTATTGGGGCTGAAGTGCAGGACCCGGCACTTGGCCTTGTTGAACCTCATAGAGTTGGCCTGGGCCCATCGATCCAGCCTGTCCAGGTCCCTCTGCAGAACCTTCCTACCCTCGAGCAGATCAACACTCCCGCCCAACTTGGGGTCGTCTGCAAACTTACTGAGGGTGCACTCAATCCCCTCATCCAGATCATCGATAAAGATATTAAACAAGACCGGCCCCAAAACTGAGCCCTGGGGAACACCGCTCATGACCGGCCGCCAACTGGATTTAACTCCATTCACCACAACTCTTTGGGCCCAGCCAGTTTTTTACGCAGCAAAGAGTATGCACGTCCAAGCCATGAGCAGCCAGTTTCTCCAGGAGAATGCTGTGGGAAATGGTGTCAAAGGCTTTACTGAAGTCCAGGTAGACCACATCCACAGCCTTTCCCTCATCCACTAAGCAGGTCATCTTGTCATAGAAGGAGACCAGGTTAGTCAAGCAGGACCTGCCTTTCATAAACCCATGCTGACTGGGCTGATTTATGAACCGATTCAGCTGATCCATGCCCAGGGAAAAACATGTACTATGTCCCAGTATTACCAATTTCTCAGAGGGACCCATTCCTACTCAAAAGTGAGCCACACATTGAATTCCATGGACTTTGGAGGGAGATACTTTGTTTTAAGGAGAGCGATATGCTCCAGTAAGCCAGTTGACATGCTGAGAAGACTAAGCTGGAAACCTCCCCGTGAAGCTCTCTTCCGGCATTGTAAGATCACTTATTTCTATCAATTTTCACGTTTCAGTCCTGAAATCTCTTCCTTGGCTCTTCATTTACCTGAGGATATATTTGACTCACTGTATTCAGCTTGATCTCCAGCTCTTTGAATTTAATGATAAGATTCTTACTAATTTATTGGAGATCTGACCATCCTTTTATGATCTGGAAGAACCCACCTGTATCCAGATGCTGACTAGTCCAAGCAGAAAAAGTAATTATATGCAATTGTTAGTTACTGATGTATTAGTGTTCAATATTCCATGAGTTTTATATCCTCTAGCTGAAGAAAAAAGTACATGACCAGAAGCTAGAAAAGCATAAATTAGTTTGAAAAAGTTGCATGTGATTACTTCTTAATGTATCTTAACCAACTATGCTCTTTCAGCTGTTTAAAATCTAGATCATCTCATAGATGTAAAGAATGGCTCCATCAATTTCATCATATTTTAAAGAAGGATTCCAAGCATCTTCTGAGTAAATACACCCTCTAAACAAACATGGAAAAGCAAGTAATGTTCTTTGAGGCAACAGACCATGCAATTTGCTGGGTGGCACAGCTTCTCTACAAATTCATATATTTTCTCTGAAATGTTTTCCTCGAGCAGTTCGGCCATTAAGATGCCCATTACAACAGCAACAACAAAATCAACAATCTGCCAAACAATAGAGACTGGGATAAAAGGCCAATCTGTACTGTATGCAACAGAAGGCAAAACTCTGGAGAACAAAGCAGGTTAGAACAGCTCACATGACAGGAAGCAGCACTAGTCACAGCAACTAAATCCATGTTATCAGACAAAAACTTTAGCTCTGTTATGCTAGACACATCAGGAAGGGGGAGGTAACAGCTAAGAATGAAGACTGGATTCAGCTGGTAGAAAAAGAAAAATATTTTGCTGGAAGCCATTGAAAATGTTGAAGTTTATATTATTTTTCTCTTTTCTCCTGTTACGGGAATCAAGTTTTTTGACAAGTCGGGAAATTTAAAAGGTTTGTTTTGTGGGATGATATTTGTTAGAGATGTTGAAATGAAATGGCACAGAGTGCACATTCAGTAAGAAACAGGAAATTAAGCACAAGGAGAAAGGGGGCTGCAGGTATGCAACACCTGCAAGGGTGACTGGCTTTGAAGCTGTTTTGGAACATTACCCCAGTGCACCTGATTTTCAAACTGTGTTAAATCTGGAGTTTACATGTCTCAGGAGAGCTATTTTGTCTATTCCCATTTCATCCATAGTGCTGCCAGAAATGCTCAGCATAAATATTAAGATGAACATGTACTTTGTGGCCATTAAAAATCCCAAAGCACTTCTGAAAAGAACAATGATCTCATATTCTTCTCACACTCCTTTAGTTTACGATTATTATAAGCTGTCTGGGAGGAAAAAAAAAAAAAAAAGCACCTGTGTTGTAGTGTATTACAATGTATGTAATTTGTAAATATGCAAATGCTTTTAGTAAAGATCCCTGTACTTCTGGTACAAGGAATTTTAGCACTTCCTAAAAATCACTTTTATCTGTGTTTATACAGCATGAATGTTATAGACAGAGCTGTCTAAATAACAAGAAAGTGCAAATGGATGGCAAGACTAAGTTATCTGCAATACTTTCTAGAATAGTGAGCTTTATCTAACAGTGTGTGTGAAGTTCAACAACTTTGCACTGACACCTTTGAAGTTGACAGATTTCCTTGGAGATGATCTTCTGGCATAAAGCATGAAGGGATTTTTGCCCCTGATGTGAACCCCAGATATGACTCCAATTACAATGAGTTTCATATTCTGTGCCACAACACTGCCCTTCAGATCTTCTCTGCTCAAAACTCATGACTCAGTTTTGCCTTATGAACCACAAGAACCACTCAAAGCAGAAAAGCTGTGGGGACTGTGCGTTTTCCTGTCCAAGTCAAGAGTCATGAAACAGTGATATTAAAGAAAGAAAAAAGTTGTGTACTAGTCACAGGTCAATCCTGCCCTCAGTATCTTGGGGACAAGACTGTATTCCCTGCATGTGCTTCCAAAGGAGAAGCCTATTTATTTTCTGAACTAGTTCACAGTGGTCCAGAAACTTTTACGGATAGATTCTGTTTTCCTGGTGCAATACTCTGTCATGTAAAGATCAAGAAAATACAAATAGTAGGTTTCTTCCTGAATCCTTAAACACTTTATCTTAATGTACAAGCACAAACAAGATGAATTAAAGTTACATATGTAACAAGAAAGTGCTTGATCTTCCAATCCCATAATTCTTCTGACTTTTTTTTGTGTGTACACTTTTTGAATTTCCTTTTTCTTTAAAAAGAAAAATCCCATTCTGTGACATCAAAATGTATCTTATAGTTACATACATACATAGAAAGACTGGGACATCTAGTTCCAGCACCTCAAGCCTCTTCATTTAATAACAGATTAAGTGATAGCTATTTTTCTGTGTATGGTATGGTATCACGCTGGAGGGGAACAAGATGCTTTGCCGGTTGGTTTTGCACAGGTAAAAGATGGTGGGACTCAGGAATTTTGGTTCCTTTTTAGCTGCTCGGGTGAGTTTTGCACACTTCTTACTCTGTTAGTTCCTGTTTGTTTTTGCCGCAATTTTAGCTCTACTCCATCCCTTGCATTTTACTGAGTCCCCGTCTCCTCAACCACTTTTAAGACCTCTGTTCCAAGTTCTAATTTATCCAGGCTAACCAGTTCAAATCCCTGCACCAGTACCTCTCAGTTCCTGCTGCAGATCCCTTGCTATCTTTTTCAGTCCTCCTATTAGCCCACTGTTTTCTTGTATCTCCTATGCTCTGGAAGTCTAATACCAGTCTCCTATTTCACAGTCCATCTTTCTTTCTCCCACAGCTGGTTTCTGCCTTTTTCCTCCTGAACCATATCCGATTAGCTTAATTGGTGTCCCACTCTATTACCTTCCTTTCTTCTGTTGATGACAGACGTCTTTTTTAATCTCAGTGGCTTGATGTATTTTTTCTCTTTCTTCCAGTTACTTTGAACTTCTTCCTAGAACTATAGAAACTGGTTTTCTATCCCAACATTTTCTCTGAATCCCAAGGGGTATACTTGGCTGACACATCTGCTCTTTCTCCACCAGCCTCCCTAATTTCCAATCTCATTTGGCTCAGTGACCACTCAGCTACTATATACACAACAACATCCCCATCTACCTACCTTCCAGCAATGCTGGAAATGATATAGGGCAACAAACTCCTCCTTCCTCCTCCTATTTCTCCCCGACTTTCTGATTCTTCCTCTGTTTTCTTCTCTGGCTCCTAGACTTTGTCTTCATGACCTCAGGCAATCACATCCTCCACTCTATCGTCCTCTTCCTGTAAGTTCCTCCCCATATGATCCCATGTACCGCTCTGCCGTTCTCTATGTTTGAATGAGCTGGCTTCCTCCTCAGCAACTGGGTGGTTTTAAGGGACTGAACAGAAAGGTGACTTCTCTTCAAATACAGGGCAGAAAAATCTTCCTCTTCTGTGTATAAACTGTCTTTCAAAAGGAACTGTTTTCTTGCAGCTTAATGAATTCCTGCTCTTCAGCAGAGTCACAGCAACTGGCTGTATCTCTCTGCTTTACCTTTACCGTGAAGCAAGATGTGTACAACAAATTATTACGGTAATCCCCTTCATGGTAGTTTAAATTAATATGTTTTATTTCACATTTGCAATGGATTAGGTGCACACAAGCAGACAGGTACCACAGCTCAGTTGACAAGTGACCCAGTTGTATTAATTCAACGACTGCAGTACGTCAGTTCCAGTGATCAGCTTGGAGCTACTACAAGTAGCCACTACAAAAAAAAGTGTAGATATGTTTGAGCCTTAATCTTAAATCTATAGACTTAAGGCTGAGGGGATCACACACCATTCTTCCGTGGGGAAGGTAGACATACTATCACTCATTAGCTCTCTGTGATGCTGCAGCATGTTCACTGGGAACAGCCAGAGACATGAGCTGAAAAACAACTCTTTGACATTTTTGAGCACATGCAGACTAACTTTTTGTTCTGTGTGGGTTTTCACAGGACTGGCAGGAACATGGAGCAAAGGTGAGTACTTTCTGGCACAAGTCAGAAAGCCTGTGCTAGAGGAAAGTCAGACCTTCTGAAATAAAAGATTGCTAGGATTCATTTGACATGCATAAATTTTCCTAGATTGACTCTTGGAAGCACTTGCAGCATGAAATATTATTTCCTAAGTCCAGCAAGTCAAATGCAACTGAAAACAAAATTTAAAACTGTGAGAGGCCAGTAACCTTTATTTACAGTCAGTAATTCATCAGCTTACTGAAGCTTGTGAAAAACAGCAGGTGATCTTCTGTTGGCATATGCAATCATATTAAGCTATAAAATGTCAGTCAGGAGTTTAGAGCTAAAAGTATGTGTAGATCCAAGAAGTTTATGGACTACTGCTTTCAGTGAATGACCTGTTTGTCAGGGAAGTGGTTGCTGAAAATCAAGAAGTCTGCATTCAGCTCCAAGGCAGAAAAGAGCAACTTGGCAGGGAAAGCTTTTAAATTAATTGAGAATAGCTAAGAAGCCAGAATGAGGGGAAAGGAACAATATGACCATAATAGTTCTGGATTTCTTCACAGCACTTGTACCACCTGGTGATGTGATTTTACAAAGCTAGTTTGCATCCCAGAGGCACACATTGTAATTTTACTTTAGCTCAAATAATAGTCTTCCTGATTTTTGATCAAGGGCTCTTATTCCAAATTTCTCCAGCAATGGATTTCTCAAGCATTCTAGAAAGCAACTGTGAGATTAAAACAGAGGCTTAATGGCTGCAGCCATATCACCTCAAGCTGTGAACCTCTCAGGTCTTGACACTGAGAGAATTATGAAGGGTCAGGACTTAAACCAACGTCTAAGAAAAACTTATGTGCTACAGGGAAGAGTGTTAGTTGGTTCTTCTGCACAGTGGTACACAAACTATTTTAACCATCACAACCTAGTCAGATTCCAAGTCCTTTCAATCCGAATTTCTCCTTTAGGTCTGTTTGTAAACATTTGTTTTACTTTCCTGTCCTTAAATGTTCCCGTTTATTATTATGTTTAAATAATTATTGCATATAGAGTTTCTTATATTTTTGATAATATTTTCTTTTGCTTGCAGGCAAAAAAGTTTAAACAGTGTTTTTGAGAGTTATACACTTTTTGGGATCTATGTGTTTGGAAGTTTCAGTCACATCCTGACTGTAGATGCAGACAGATCTCAGATACTTCTACTTTTACTGTGGCCAGTTCTGGGCTCCTCAGTACAAGAGAGACATGGACATACTGCAGAAAGTCCAGCAAAGGGCCATGAAGATGATGAAGGGACTGGAGTATCTCTTCTATGAGTAAAGGCTGAGAGAGCTGGGACTGTTCAGCCTGGAGAAGGGAAGGTTCGGGGGGTCTTAACAATGCATATAAATGCCTGAAGGGAGGGTGCAAAGAGGACGGAGCCGGGCTCTTTTCAGTGGTGCCCAGTGGCAGGACTAGAGGCAATGGGCACACACTGAAACACAGGTGGGTCCCTCTGAACATAGGAAACACTTCATTAACTGTGAGGGTGACTGAGCACTGGCACAGGTTGCCCAGGGAGGTGGTGGAGTCTCCCTCCATGGAGATATTAAAAAAACATCTAGACATGGTCCTGGGCAACTGGCTCTAGATGACCCTGCTTGAGCAGGAGGTTTAGACCAGAAGACCTCCGGAGGTCCCTTCCAACTGCAACCCTTCTGTGATTCTGTGGCACAGGCACAGGATCACCTAAGATGGCCAGATGTGAAAAAGGAGCAAAGATAATCTAAATACAATGCTGAGGTTCAGTATGTGCAAACACCAAAGAAAATAATTAAAAAGACTGCTGTCAGCATTCATGTAAATAATGTCTACAGATTTATAACAAGAGATTAATTTAGGCAGTAAATCTGAAAATAGTGTGGAGGAAACACAGTGCAGAAATTCCAGCTCAGGTTGGAGGAGAGAAGAACTGATTTTAGCAGCAAATGATGGGACCTGACTTGGCTCAGGTCAGACCATCAGTATGCAAGGGGGAGCAAGGAGGTGCTTACCCAGCAACTTTTGCCTGGGGCCCTCATGAAATTTATAAAACCTTTGAAAAGGTGACTCCATACTTATATTGATCTCTGCAGATTCTGCATTCCTTTATACATGCAGAGGACTGGGGAGGAGAAACGAAAAAGGAAAATGCGTCAGCTCCTGCAGTGTCAGAGCTGTCCTGAATAATCTTACTTTATGAATGCTTCACCAAACCAGTTTCAAAGCAACAATGCAGCCTCCAATTCCTGGCTTCACTGAGTGTTTCCTCCTGCAGCTGACAATCCAAGTGACTCCCAGCTGAGGATCTAAGCAAGTGATAAATCCTCTACTGTGTGCTGCAATTTTCTCTAGAGTCAGCATGTTATTTACTTTTTCTTTGATTGCCTCAGCATCAGCGTTTTACTTCAGCTTTTTTTCTGGGGAAAAATGAGAGAGATTTGTTCAGATTTTAGTATCCAAAAGATAGAGAACAGAGCTAATATTTATGTGATGCAAAAGCAAAGCAATCAAAGATTTTTCCTGTTGAATTTATGCCACTAAGCCTGCTCTCCTCTATAGCAGCTATGCTACTTACTGCCTTAGCACTCTATCAGAAGACAAAGTATTTCAGACCAGGCATAGGAACAGGCCCAGGAAGCATCTCTTATCCCGTGGTGTTTAGGTCACATGCACCCAAGTACAAAATAAAGTTTCAACTTCTACTGAGGCTGAATATCTGATGGAGTCATCACATCTGTTTTCCCCCTCTCGGCTTTCTTAAGGTTTGGGGGGGTCCATTCAGACTAATTTGCTCCTTGTCTTTCTATACTCACTCTGCCTGTTGATAGAGATACTGATACACATCCAGACACCCATCCCAGCATGCCCTTTCCCCACCTAAAACCAGCAAAGCAGGAGCTCTGCTCTCCTCTTCATCAAATGTGAGATGCACCCTCCAGCGCCTGGGTGCCTCGGTGAATGCGGGTGGCAGGTCCTTTGTACTATGGGTAGGATGAAGGTGGAAAGAACAGACCATGGGCAGCAGTGCAGAGGGCAAATGTACACCTTTCAAAATCAGGGTGAAATGGTGTTCAGGGCCTATAATTTGTGGTGCTGGTAGAGAAAGTGCTTTACTGCTTTCCCACCATAGCAATATTGACTGCTAAGCCTGGAGTGAGGGGGTTAAGTCCAACGTGCCTTCTACTGCTGCTCACAGTCCAAACAACTGAGACTTAATTAAACTACAGGACAAAGATTTCCTTCTGCCTGGCTGTCTTGTAGTTCTGCCTGCTCAATGAGGCAGGAAAAATGATGTTAAAACTGAATAAAAACAATGCATTTTCCAAATGACAATGGCTTTTGATAAGATACTCAGCTGGTAATGAGAAATGCAGAGCAGACAATGGAGCTGACTGTAGGGTTCGATAAGCAAATGAACAAAACCTTTAAAGGGAGAGGGCGGAGGAAGCACAGGAATTTGTAGACAGGCAGAACTGGCAGTTTGGAAGGGCTGATAACTGAACTGCAGCACATTTTATTTCCTATATTGCCTAGCATGTTTTACTAAAATTCTTATGTAAGATTTATAAGGCTTATGAAAAGTTTAACAGCTTCCCTCGCTTGACTCTGACCCATCATTAGAGTCTGGCTGTCTGCAGCCACTGCTTCCCTGTCAATTAATTCTGCATAATGGTCGATTTTCTCCAAAGGAGCAAAGTATAATTTGTTTGCACTGATATTACGCATTCCAGATCAGGTAAGCTACCAACTGCTAAAATCACTAATCCTTCACCCAGCTGATTAAAAACGCAGAAGTATGCAGCCATGTATGAAGGACTGTGAACCCAGTTATGTAGTATGCAGAAGACTCAAACTGTGGTATTTTTTCATGTGGAAGATCGTGTGTTGTATGAAAGGTGTGAAGATGATAGGTACAGGACATTCTGACAAGAATTGTTTGCTCCTTCTCTCAAAGTGTAGCAATTCCATCTGTCCTTCTGTAAAGCTTCACTACCTGATGTGCACTATAGACAAGATTCAATCTGGGAAGGCTGGAGTATAGGTCACAGGATATCAGTCCAAGAAATTATACTACTGATCGTTGGAAAAGGGGACAGAGGAGTACAACAACTTATCTGGGCTTCTATCAAAATAATCCAAAAATTCTCTGCTTTTTAAGTCAAAATATTTTAACAAATACAAAGCTATCCTTCCACTAAAAGACTAGATACATTACTTCGGTGGGATGTTCAAAAACATTCAGCTTGGACTATTACAATAGCTTTACATCAGTGCTAAGTACCTTCAAAAACCTCTACAAAATCATAAAGAAATATGGCATTTTAAGTGGAATGATCAAAGGAAAGTCATGGTAAAACTGTCAGAAATATTTTAATATATCAGTAAATTGGGGGGTGTATTTATTTTTAAGTGTGGCAAGTGTGATGTGGTATAATATGAAAGACAATTCTGCCACTTATATAGCATCGCACACGCAGGCATCTCTAGTTCTTCCTACCTGTGAACAAAACAATGCCACTAAGACCCTTCTACCTATGCTCACCTTGTTGGTTTGTGTTATTATATGGCAGTAAAGGCACTTAGCAAGTTAGACCAACTACATTGGCTGGTCATTTTTTGGTTGCATCTGAATATGCAACCTTGAGACGCTCATTTCAAAGCATCACTCGTGAGAGGGTTATCGGTATCAGTTCTGCAAGTGCAGCTGCCCATTAACCCAATTTGTGAAACAGGTTAGGTTAGAAACCAGCTGAAACCAAACTACTTCTTTACAAACTGGTCCATTCCATTTTAAAAGGAAATCAGATTTGGGAGAACTGTAGGACCAATACTGATTGGAAGCAGGGAATGAGGTGAGGGTAGGAGATAACCACTTAACCTGGAACAGCAGCAGAAGCCCTTCTGTGATTGTCTGGGCATTTAGGAGAGATGTTATGTTAAGATTTAATGGCAATAGTTAGATAGTACTCAATGGTGGCGCTGGTTCCTTTTCACATTTCAGCTAGGGTTTGTTTTTTGTTTGTTGGGAGTTTGGTTTGTTTGTTTGTTTGTTGGGTTTTTTTTCTTCATGCCTAGTACCCCTCCTGGGGGAAAAAAAAAAAAAAAAAAAAAAAGCACTGAGGTTATTATATATCTGCGTGGGTAGGGCTCTTCTGGGATCCAGCTGGTAACCATGGGATTACACAAAGGATAAGATCTGACAGCAAACCAGTCAAGGTTTCCTTTGGTTTGACCTCTAATGCCTCAGCAGTATTCTGAAGATATTCAGCAAAGGTACAGAAAGCTTCTGCTCCCATTAAGGGAGATGGCTTAATAAATTATTTAAACATAGAAACAAAAACAGGCAACCTAGCAGAACAGCATCTGCCACTTTGGAACATTACCACGTCCTTTACATTTTCTGGTTAATGACAAGAAAATTTTACAACAAAATTTCAAATGTTATTTTGCCATTATTAGCATTAGATTTTTTCTAATAACTCTTACTATGAATATATCAGATTATGTTTTTATGTGACAGTAGATAAGTTTGACTGGATTTACTTCCTCTAAGCAGAATATCATAGTATTAAAACCAGGGTATTAAAACTAGGAGTTCCGCAGAATTGAGGTCCTATTTCTTTTCATTATATTCAGACATTTATTTTTGATATTAACAGAGTTTTATTCAAGAAAAAGTATTTTTATTTTATTACATATATCTAATCTTTTATATATCTAATACTTTGTATGCATGCAGCACAACAGTTGCTGGGCTGTACAGTGCAAAGGGCACTTAAAGAAATATGAGAAAGAACCCTGTGGTTGTATTACCACAGGACAACGTGAATGATATGCAAAGACTATTGTCTGCTACTGTTAGGCAAGCAGTGCATTACACCTTATTTCATATTAGCAAGCTGCACAGAAGAGAAAAAAGGATATTTGCCATTGCTGCTCTTGTAAAACCTTGTGAGACAGCACTTTTAAGTTAATAGAAAACCACAAGACTCAGAATCAAGGGTAATCTTTAAATCAAATGAAGGTATGAAAAAGAAACTAAAGTAACTTAATACTGATTCAAGTGCTGCACCCCTGAGGAAGACTTTGGAAACCTATCTATCCTATTTATGCCTAAAAGCAGATAACTCAGAGGACTGTATCATTTAGCACAGGAAAATAAAATGTTACATCTAATTATACTTGTTTGAACTTCATGGCTTCTCTAAGCATGCATAGTCTACAAAGGACTTTAAAATTTCTTGATTGCACCTTTAGCAAAATCATGGCAATCACTCCTCAATCTTAACTAGAATGGAATATACTTCCAGTAATCAGCAGTTCAGCACTTACATTTGAGAAGAGCAATAAAGAACTGACTTAATGTTTCAAATATGTATGTATGTACATATGGTGATACGATTTTTTTGAGTTTTACGCAACGGTAACTCAGTGAATGGATCATCTTAGGAATTGCAGGAAGGAAATTTCAGTGGCAGGATGGGATTTTGGAGGACACAAAGTGGTTTGCATGCTTCAGTGCATTACATTCTCTAACATTGTAATCTCTTTCAGCCTTACTTGAAGTCTGAATTTCTTGTTTCTCATTGTAGTAGTGATTTTTCTGTTTCTCTACATTTTAATAACTGTAATCATTTAAAAAAAAAAAAAACAAAAAACCCAACAACTTTTATAGTTATATTTTAAAATATTTGGAACTACATCTTAGAGCAGATTGTAACTGAATATGATTAGTATAAAGATACTGTTTCCTGTTAGGTATCAGAGTTTAGCATTACAGGGACTAATAGGATTATTCTGTCCATCTTTCTAGAAACTTCCCTTATTGCACAGTCTCCATTATTTTACCCAGCTTAGCTTTGTGGTACCAAGTGACAGAACTCGTATCATTCCTCTTGTGTGCAGCGTAATATACATCACTGCCAGAAAGATTTTGCTGCATAACATAAATTTTCCCTTTCTCAATTTTGCCCCTCTGCTTCTCTGTGCTGAACAAAATAATACTTTTCCTTTCTCAGTGTTTAAGCCTTTCAGCTATCTGTAGACCATTATCATGTCTCCCTTTTGTCATCTCTTATCCAAGCTAAAAATATTTTAGTTCTTTTAATCTTTCCTTATAACTCACGATGCCTAGACCCAAGACAGTTTTCCTTGCTCTTCTGTAAACTCCTTCCAATTCGTTGATATCTATCTAGTGACGTGATGCCCAGGACAAAATTCTGTTGTAGAGGTGTCATTTTATCAACATCTGGTTATATGCAGTAATCTATTAATTTCCAGCCACAGCACATGATTATTCTACTCATGAAAATTCCTTTGGACTTTCAGGTAGTCAAATCACACCTAAAGTTTCATTTGTATTCTTCTAGTCCCTCACCCCTTTTGCCACTCCTGCTTTACATGTTTCTTTCATCTATTTAATTATATATGTATTGGAATTACAAAAAAATCCTAACTGATCAAAATTCCCAAATGAATCTTATTATCTTTCATTTATGTTTCTAATTTTTTTATGTTCCCATCTATTATTTCTGATATGATAGGTGGTATGTAACTGTCCCAAGTTGGCATAAACTCTGAATTTCATTTACCTGCAGTTCAATATTTAAATAAAACTTAAAGTGAACACAGTTTAAACAGTTTAAGGTCATGTACACAAATAGTGATCTATCACATTACATCAAACTGTTATTTCATCCCTCACCTTTCTTTGCAACATTTTTCTACCAAAAATCAGTGTTCTGTCTCACTAGATACCAGAGTAAGGAATGTGCTTTACATCAGCGAAGTGTGAGTTGAGACAAGTTGAGATATTTTTATAAAGCACCTCTATCAACCAGGCTATTTGTCCCTCTCAAGCTAAAAAAAATTAACAGGAATTTTTAAGGAAATGTCTATTCTGCATGAAGGCACAATGATCAGAAGCCATTAACCTTCAAATGCTCAATTTCCAGTTGTGGTGAGCTCATATTGCCACTGCCTTTTTTAACTCTAGGATATTCCTTGCAATGAGGCACTGAGTAATTTAATAAGAAAAAGAGGAACCACTTAAGTCTATATCTTCTGAAGTCAGTCACTTAGCTATCTGTTAGGATCTTGGCCTACAGATCTGATATTTTACGTGATATGAAATGTAGCCTTCAGTTCCAGGAGAGAAATTACCAGGACAGTTATCCTTTCCACCTTTGAAGATCAGCGCTAAATTTCTCTTATTGTTGCTGTTGTTCCCATTTCTTAGAACCATAGAATCATAGAATCATAGAATAGTTTGGGTTGGAAGGGACCTCTAAAGGTCATCTAGTCCAACTCCCCTGCAATGAGCAGGGACATCTTCAACTAGATCAGGTTGCTCAGAGCCCCGTCCAACCTGACCTGGAATGTTTCCAGGGATGGAGCATCCACCACCTCGCTGGGCAACCTGTGCCAGTGCTTCACCACCCTCAGCGTAAAAAATGTCTTCCTTATATCTAGTCTAAATCTACCCCCCTTTAGTTTAAAACCATTCCCCCTTGTCCTGTCACAACAGGACCTGCTAAAAAGTTGTACCTTTCTTATAAGCTTCCTTTAAGTATTGAAAGGCTGCAATAAGGTCTCCCCGAAGCCGCCTCCTCTCCAGCCTGAACAACCCCAACTCTCTCAGCCTTTCCTCATAGGAGAGGTGTTCCATCCCCCTGATCATTTTTGTGGCCCTCCTCTGGACCCACTCTAACAGGTCCGTGTCTTTCTTATGCTGAGGGCTTCAGAGCTGGATGCAGCACTCCAGGTGGGGTCTCACCAGAGCAGAGTAGAGGGGCAGAATCCCCTCCCTCGACCTGCTGGCCACGCTTCTTTGGATGCAGCCCAGGATATGGTTGGCCTTCTGGGCTGTGAGTGCACATTGCTGGCTCATGTCCAGCTTTTCATCCCCCAGTACCTTGCCCAAGTCCTTCTCGGCAGGGCTGCGCTCAATCCCTTCATCCCCCAGCCTGTATTGATACTGGGGGTTGCCCCAACCCAGGTGCAGGACCCTGCACTTGGCCTTGTTAAACCTCATGAGGTTCACACAGGCCCACTCCTCCAGCTTGTCCAGGTCCCTCTGGATGGCATCCCGTCCCTCAGGCATGTCAACTGCACCATTCAGCTTGGTGTCATCTGTGAACTTGCTGAGGGTGCACTCGATCCCACTGTCTATGTCACTGATGAAGATATTAAACAGTACCGGTCCCAATATGGACCCCTGAGGGACACCACTCATCACCACTCTCCATCTGGACATTGAGCCGTTGACCACTACCCTCTGGATGTGACCATCTAACCAATTCCTCACCCACCGCACAGTCCACCCATCAAATCCATACCTCTCCAGTTTAGAGAGAAGGATGTTGTGGGGGACCGTGTCAAAGGCCTTACAGAGGTCCAGATGGACGACATCTGTAGCCCTTCCTGTGTCCACTGATGTAGTCCCTCCATCCTAGAAGGCCACTAGGTTGGTCAGGCAGGACTCGCCCTTGGTGAAGCCATGCTGGCTGCCTCGAATCACCTCCCTGTCCTCCATGTGCCTTAGCATAGCTTCCAGGAGGATCTGCTCCTTGATCTTCCCAGGCACAGATATGAGACTGACTGGCCTTTTTTAGTCTTCCTTTTTTCCCTTTTTAAAAATGGGGTTATATTTCCCCTTTTCCAGTCAGTAGGAACTTCACCGAACTGCCACGACTTCTCAAATACGATGGATACTGGCTTAGCAACTTCATCTGCCAGTTCCCTCTGGACCTGCGGATGGATCTTATCGGGTCCCATGGACTTGTGCACCTTCAGGTGCCTTAGATGGTCTCGAACCTGATGTTCTCCCACAGTGAGTGGCTCTTCATTCTCCAAGTCCCCGCCTTTGTCTTCTGCGGCTTGGGCAGTGTGGCTTGAGCACTTGCCGGTGAAGTCTGGGACAAAAAAGTCAGCAAGTACCTCCGCCTTCTCTGTATCCTGGGTAACCAGGTCTCCCGTTTCGTTCCAGAGAGTGCCCACATTTTCCCTAGTCTTCCTTTTATCCCTGACGTACCTATAGAAGCTTTTCTTGTTGCCCTTGAAGTCCCTGGCAGATTTAATTCTATCAGGGCTTTAGCTTTCCTAACCTGATCCTGGCTGCTCGGACAATTTCTCTGTATTCCTCCCAGGCTACCTGTCCTTGCTTCCACCCTCTGTAGGCTTCCTTTTTGTGTTTGAGTTTGGCCAGGAGCTCCTTGTTCATCCATGCAGGCCTCCTGGCATTTTTGCCTGACTTCCTCTTTGTTGGGATGCATCACTCCTGAGCTTGGAGGAGGTGATCCTTGAATATTACCCAGCTTTCTTGGGGCCCTCTTCCCTCCAGGGCTTTGTCCCATGGCACTCTACCAAGCAGATCCCTGAAGGGGCCAAAGTCTGCTCTCCTGAAGGCCAGGGGAGTGAGCTTGCTGTGCGCCCTCCTCGCTGCCCTAAGGATCTTGAACTCCACCATTTCGTGGTCGCTGCAGCCCAGGCTGCCCTTGAGCTTCACATTCCCCACCAGCCCCTCCTTGTTGGTGAGAACAAGGTCCAGCGTAGCACCTCTCCTTATTGGCTCCTCTACCACTTGGAGAAGGAAGTTATCACCGACGCATTCCAGGAACCTCCCTGATTGCTTATGTCCTGCCGTGTTGTCCCTCCAACAGATGTTGGGGTGGTTGAAGTCCCCCATGAGGACCAGGGCTTGTGAATATGACGCTGCTCCTATCTGTCTGTAGAGGGCCTCATCCACTCTGTCTTCTTGGTCGGGTGGCCTGTAGCAGACCCCCACTGTAATGTCACCTGTCCCTGGCCTCCCTTTAATCCTGACCCATAAGCTCTCGGTTGGCTCCTCATCCATCCCCAGGCAGAGCTCCATGCACTCCAACTGGTCATTGACATAGAGGGTGACACCCCCTCCTCGTCTTCCCTGCATGTCCTTCCTAAAGAGCCTGTATCTTTCCATTCCAAGACTCCAATCATAGGAGCCATCCCACCACGTCTCCGTGACGCCAATAAGGTTGTAGCCCTGCAGGTGTGCACTTGTCTCTAAGTCCTCTTGTTTATTCCCCATGCTACGTATGTTTGCATAGAGGCATTTAAGTTGGGCCCCCAATGAAGCTGTCTTACTGGCTGGAGTTCCTTTGTGCTGCTCTTCAGGTGCTCTCCTGTTGACCTGTGATCCTTCTCCAGGCTCTGGGCACCTATTTGCTGGCCCTGGCATCAAACTGGTAGGAGTGGGATGGATTGAGGTTCCCCTCCCCCAGCATCTCTAGTTTTAAGCCCTCTTCACCAGCTTGGCAAGCCGATGACTGAAGATGCTCTTCCCCTCCTCTGATAGATGGACCCCGTCAGCCCCCAGTAGACCAGGTTTCTCAAAGCGAGTCCCATGGTCTAAGCAGCCAAACCCCTGGCTGTGGCACCAGTCCCGTAACCATTTGTTGACTCACCAGATTCGACTGGCCCTTTCAAACCCCTTCCCTTTGACCAGCAGGATTGATGAGAAAACTACCTGTGCTCCAGAGTCCCTTACTGCCGCTGCCAGGGCTCTGTAGTCTTTGATAGTCCTCAGACTGCTCCTGGCTGTGTCACTGATGCCCATGTGAAACAGCAGCAGCGGAAAACATTCAGTGGACTGTATGAGGCTTGGTAGCCTCTCGGTGACATCCCTGGTACGAACCCCCGGTAAGCAGCACACCTCTCTAGAGAGTGCGTCCGGTCGACAAATGGGTGCCTCCGTATGACTCAGAAGAGTCACCTGCTACTATCACCCGTTGCCTTTTCTTAGTTGCGCTGGTTGTTATATGGGGGGCAGATCAGGCTGCCTTACTCAGCTCCAGCATCTCTTCTGATGTGATGGGTCTTCTTCAGTCTGCAGAGCGGTGAAGAGGTTCCGCAAGGGCACCTCAGGCTTTGAGGGAAGTCTCTTCCTCCTGCTGGTCCTTGCCATTGCAACCGTCCATTCTTCTGCATTATTGCCCCCCCTCCCTTCTGTCTGTGCTGGTGTGGGAGTTTTTGGCTGTTTGGCCATGGGCTGCGGGTCTTCTGCAGACTGTGTTTGGAACCAGCTACCTAACTCCTTCTCTGCCTCCCTGATGTTACTCAGCCTTCTCACTGCCTCCTGCAGCTCAGCCACCTGCTGCAGGAGGTCCTCCACCTGGGCATACCTTTTGCAGGTAGGTCTGCTGCCTGTCCCTGCCCCAGGAGAAAGGTCTAGGCTCCTCCTGCAGCCTGAGGTCTGCACTGCAGCCTCTCCCTTCAGCAGCTCCATCTGGGTGCAGGCATCAGCCGCCGCCGGGGTAGATGGTGCAGACCCCCCAGCTGGAGCCACGGCCTTTGTTCTCAGACGAGTGCCCACCATTCTGCCTTGAGGGTCAGGTAGGATGAGTGCCCTTGACCTGTGCCAATGGTCACAGAACGGTGCCTGGTTGCTGGGTTATGTGTACTCAAGTCTCCCACTCGGCCATGGAATGCCCCTCCTTCGAAGAGGCGCCCTCCCTGCATGCCCTCCCATGTGAACTGCCACACAAACTGCCATGCCACGCCCTAGTTGACATGCCACGCCCTGTTTGCCCATCCTGGTCGCAGCGCTCCTGGTGGCCAGCGCTCCCTGGGGCTGCCCTTAGTGGGAGTGGGGGGTGGCAGCCGTTACTCCTGGCCCACACCTCGTCAGCCGCCCTCGTGGGAGCTGCTGGCTCCTGGCAGGTCCCTGCGCTCTCCTGGGTTTTTCCCAGCTCAGGAAACCCACCCCGTACACCGCAATCTGCTGCTCTGCTGTGGGACGTTCCTGCACCGGAGCTGATTGCCTCTGCGATCACCTCTTCTTCCCATTGTCTTTACCCCGCAAAGCAGAAAAAGTCTGTGTTTGTGTAAATTCTTTCATTCCCCTAATCATTTAAGAGTCATAGTCCAGAGTATCTAATTTGCATATATTAACATTTCATACATATTGCTTATTTGCTCTTTATCAACAGAACTGCTTTCAGTAGCAATTCTCTCAAAGCGGTCAAACTGAAACCTCTCAAGTGGGTAACACTAAACAAACCAGTTTCAAGCACTGAAATACACCAACAATTCAGCCTGGACTGAGAAAGTGGCCTTTACCTCAGTTGACTGAGTTGCCTAAATTGAGACCTGCATCACAACCAGCTCCTCAGGTGTCTGCAGGGTGACACAAGAACTCTCAGAGATGCCTTAGTCCATCTGAGAGCTGCAGGCACCTCCTCCTCCCACCACTGACTGGCCATAGGGGTTTTCCAGAGTGGCTGGGCAAGGATGCAATGCTTGGGGAAGGTCAGAAGGGACTGGTGACCCAACAGAAGAGCACCTTCAGTGAAATTAAACTTATAAAGGGCCCAGCCAGTCAAGAAACTACAGAAAATGAAAGGAAGGATCTTTCCTCCTTCCAATATGGTTCAGTTACTGGGAAAGGCATTAAGTACCTATTTGAAATTGGAAAAAACTGTGGGTTGGAAAAGCATAGTTGCAAGCATAGTTCTCTTAGAAATGATACTTTTTATCCCATTGCATCAGGAATTTTCTTACACTTAAAAAAAAACCATTCTAGTGCTTGGGTTTGACAAGCTGTAGTTGGAGTAGTAAGATGCTTTCTAAACAGGGGTTGGCAGCAAAATTATTCAGAGTGTACACAGAAAGTTTGTGGTTTGGGTTTCCTTGATTCACCATCTGGGTCAGCATAAGGTACAATTTCACAATAGAAATTGAAATACAAACAAGAATATTTATGTTGATGAGTGGCACAGCTGATGAAGGACAACTCTTGTCATGGTTTAACCCCAGCTGGCAACTGAGCACCACACAGACACTCGCTCACTCCCCCCACCCCCTGGTGGGATGGGGGAGAGAATTGGAAGAGTAAAAGTGAGAAAACTCATGGGTTGAGATAAAAACAGTTTAATAATTGAAATAGAATATAATAATAATAATAATAATATACAAAGCAAGTGATGCACAGTGCAATTGCTCACCACCCGCCGACCGATGCCCAGCCAGTCCCTGAGCAGCGGCCCCCCCGGCCAGCTTTCCCCAGTTTATGTACTGAGCATGACATCACACGGTATGGAATATCCCTTGGGCCAGTTTGGGTCAGCTGTCCTGGCTGTGCCCCCTCCCAGCTTCTTGTGCACCTCCAGCCTTCTCAGTCGGTAGAGCATGGGGAGCTGAAAAGTCCTTGGCTAGTGTAAGCATTACCTAGCAACAGCTAAAACATCGGTGTGTTATCAACATTGTTCTCATCCTAAATCCAAAACACAGCATTGTACCAGCTACTAGGAAGGAAATTAACTCTATCCCAACCAAAGCCAGGACAGTATCCACCCCTTATTCTATACCATCTACGTCATGCCCAGGTCCCACACTTTCCAATACATTTCCATTAATCACTCCTCTTTTCCTGTTTTTGATATATATACACACAGATATCATTCTCTTAATCTATGGGCCATCCCTATAAAATGTTCGTTGGGTTCATTTAGTCCATGCCTTTGAGCTCCATCTGTCATAACAGTCCTTCAGGGCAGGAAAGATGGAGATGGTATGTGGTGTTGGATTGTTCCATGCTGAAGCCAGTTCTGGTACCATCGTCACTGTGCTTTGCTCGGTTTCATTAAAGTTTATTCTTCATTAATCTGGGTGATTCTTATTGTAATATCATTGGTATGGCATATAATATTATGTAGCAATTGACATCGTATAATTCAGATCATTGGCTATTCTCACCCAAAATCAAATCCCCTTGAGGTACACATCGGACTTCCCCATCCTTCCGCATCACCCACCAAGTGCACCCAGGTCCTTGAACAAAAGCAATCCCACAGATGGGTTTGCCTCTGCCCAAGTCAGGAATAACCCAGACTGTCTTCCCCAGCGTATTTTTTATGTGCACTACAGGGACTTTATCCCCTTCTACAGTACGTAAAAGTTCTGACTGGGCAGGGCCTGCTCAGTTGGCAGATCCCCTCGTGTTGACTAACCAGGTGGCCTTTGCTAAATGTGCATCCCAATGTTTGAATGTCCCAGCACCCATTGCTCTCAGTGTAGTCTTTAACAGTCCATTGCATCGTTCAATTTTCCCAGAGGCTGGTGCATGACAGGGGATGTGATACACCCACTCAATGCCGTGCTCTTTGGCCCAGGTGTCTATGAGGTTGTTTCAGAAATGAGTCCCGTTGTCTGCCCCAATTCTTTCTGGGGTGCCATGTCGCCATAGGACTTGCTTTTCAAGGCCCAGGATAGTGTTCTGGGTGGTGGCATGGGGCACGGGATATGTTTGCAGCCATCTTGTGGTTGCCTCCACCATGGTGAGCACATGACACTTGCCTTGGTGGGTTTGTGGGAGTGTGATATAATCGATCTGCCAGGCCTCCCCATATTTATATTTCAACCATCGTCCTCCATACCAGAGAGGCTTTAGCCACTTGGTTTGCTTGATTGCAGCACATGTTTCACATTCATGGATAACCTGAGCAATAATGTCCATGGTCAAGCCCACCCCTCGATCACGAGCCCATCTATATGTTGCATCTCTTCCTTGGTGACCTGAGGTGTCATGGGCCCACCGAGCTAGAAATAATTCACCCTTATGTTGCCAGTCCAGATCCACCTGAGCCACTTCAATCTTAGCAGCCTGATCCACCTGCTGGTTGTTTTGATGTTCTTCAGTGGCCCAACTCGGGTACGTGAGCATCTGATCAGCATTAAGCATGCTGATCAATGCAGAGAAGCATTGTGATGGCCCTTCTCCAGGGTCGTCTGCCTCATCCACTTCTTCCTCTGGCTCCCTTTTAGAGGAATTTTCTTCCTCCCTTACTAAACGAGCCGACTTCCGCTTCCAAGATTTCTTCTTGTGTACAGGGGTGACTGATACCGGCAGAGGTTGGTTCTTTGGTTCAGGCGCAGTGCCTGTCCATTATCACTGGCCCCATTATCTCCCAGAAACTGGAGAACTGAAATCAGCTCATCAGTGCTCATTCAGTCAATTACTCTATTGAAATAGAATAAAATAATAATAATAAGGTATTATTATTTTATTAATAATTTTATTCTGTATTTCCTCCATAAAAAAAACTCTCAGAGGAAGTACTGTAATTGCTAATTGTCTCCACAAAGTGGTACCCAAAGTACAGTAATGGCTTCAGTACAAAGCTATAATAATAATAATAATAATAATAATAATAATAATAATAATAATATACAAAGCAAGTGATGCACAATGCAATTGCTCACCACCTGCCGACCGATGCCCAGCCAGTCCCCGAGCAGCGGCCCCCCCGGCCAGCTTTCCCCAGTTTATGTACTGAGCATGACGTCACATGGTATGGAATGTCCCTTGGGCCAGTTTGGCTGTGCCCCCTCCCAGCTTCTTGTGCACCTCCAGCCTTCTCAGTCAGCAGGGCATGGGAAGCTGACAAGTCCTTGGCTAGTGTAAGCATTACCTAGCAACAGCTAAAACATCGGTGTGTTATCAAGATTATTCTCATCCTAAATCTAAAACACAGCACTGTACCAGCTACTAGGAAGGAAATTAACTCTATCCCAACCAAAACCAGGACAACTCTGTATCAAATATAAAAATTAAGTGAATGTGTCCCCCTCACCTTTTTTTTTTTCTTTTTTTTTTTTCCCTTTTCTTCTTTTAGAAGGCTGGTTGCAATTACTGTACACTATTTATGGAACAGTAAAATAAATTGGATGACTCCTTTCCATTTTCATGCCAATTCCAATTGAATAACGTACTTTAATCCTTCAGATGATTTTCTGTATGCATGTTGTTGCAGCAGGAGCAAGTTTGGTCTGAGTGCCTTCAGCTTAACAGTATCTCTAGTGAAAAAGGTTGTAAACAGCATCTTTCCTTCACTGTTCCTTTCAGCAGCTTGGGCAGGTCAGAGCTCTTCTCCTCATGTTCACCATCACTGCACCATACCTATCATCTGTGTTTTAGCACTCTTTAACTAAAACAGCCGTAATATTTTTTAGCTGGTGGAAATATCAACAGAAAATTTTATATGTATGTGTGTATATGGAATGCAAGGGAGATTTGAGTATGAAACCGTAACAGTATAGGTTATTCATTATCAAGGTAATACTAGCAAGACTGGAATACTCAGCTGAATTTTGGAAAACAGAAAAAAAATGGCTATTATCTTGTAAAGGACCTTGTAACTTTCTCCTAAGCTCCCCTCTTTGAGCTTAGTCCAAGACGCAATATACTTTCATCTGCAAATTTGAGAACAGCTGGTGAAATCCCCACTAAGGGTCAATTCATGGGCACACAAATGCATACTCTATTGTGTTTCAGCATCAACTAAAAAAAGAAAAAAAAAAGATAGTAATATGTTGTAAGTTGTTGCATGCTGTAACTTGTTATATGATTCCTCTGTTGCATTGTGTCACCACTGCTGTCACTATCAAGACAGAACAACAAAGACAGACTTTGGAAACATTTACAAACTTCTGGTGAGGATGGACCCCACTGTTCCCAAGGCCATCCTTGCTAGGCAGGGGAAGTCTTCCCCTCCACATTTTGAAGACCAAAAAACACCAACCCAAGTCGTGAGCTTCACAGCCTCCTTAGCCTCCTGCCACCTCCCATCCCTCCTGAGCATGTTGTCACGCATGTTTCCGTAGCAGCAGCAGGACAGCTGTCTAGTTGTTTTATTCATGGTATGACAGTCTGAGGCAACTACAGTTGTCTGCTTGATGGCTCAGAGTTCCTGTTATCCTCACAAGTGTGATCTGCTGTCATTCATGTATTCAACAGCACTCCATCAAGCACTCTGTTATCTTCTGTGCTGCAGCTAGAGTCGACACAGTCTTCCCCATGTTCCTCCGCTCTTCAAAAGAAGATGGGCCCTCTTCCAGGGGAGTGCTCTGTGAGACCCCATGAGCTACATATAGCCTCACAGTTTAGCCAAGGTGAATGCAAATTATTCTTGGAGCTCCTAAGAGGGCAGCGAGTGCCTTTGTGAACAGTCTGGATGAGAATCTTTCAGACTTGACTCTTATTTTATAAACCAAATATTTCCATTCTGTCTCTTCTATTCTACTTGATGTACAAATATAGCTATACTTGGGAAGACCCAAACAATGTTAGCAAAGGTGTATCCCTCCACACTTATCCTCGCCCCACTTCAATAACATAATCTGGAATACAAACCTTTGTGGGGAAGTATATTCAGGGAGACATAATTCAAAGTTCCTTCCCCGTCAGTGAATATGAACAATATATCAATGTCCTGGTACTCAGAGCTGCCAGGCAGGCCTGTTCAGGTGCTTCTGAAAAATAATACTGCTGTGTCCTATGTCAAGTAAGGCTGTGCCAGTTCTCCCTAACTTTTCAAGGACAGAGCTGCCTCTTGGCATTAGTGCAGTTATCCATGATCTGTCTTGCAGGGACTCTGAGCAGTCAAACAAACCAAGTTCAGTTGCTTCAAACTGCTAGACCATGACTAGAGGATTGAGACAGCTGTCCTAATATCAGTATTTCAAGAGTGTTCCTCTTTGTGTCGCAATCTAACAACAAATGTCAGGCTTTATTTCCCAGATACTTGGGTTTATCTCTGGAAAGTTACTGATTTTTCTGGTTGGAGACCCTTTTCCCATTTCTTCTTTTCTTGAAAGCATTTTTTCCAAGTAAAAGACAGAGCTCAGGCAATACTGTTGGACTTGGAAAGAGACTAACTCTTGCTGTGCTGCTTACAAAGGTTCTCACATTGAACATCAGACTGTACGAAAGAGTGCTTTTGAGCTGTAAAAGGAACCTACAATTCTTTTTGGGCCTCCCCCAAAGATGACCTCTCTTTGGGATGTTCCAAAAATTCCTATTTGAAAAGCAGCCAGATGGGGTCCCCTTCACTCTTTTACTAGGCCTCACAGACTTACTGAAGTATCTGGGAGCAGTACTATGTCCAGAAGAGCTGTCTGTAAGAGGATCTTCTGCCAGATATGTTTTCATGGGTGCTGCACATGGACAACAATGAAAGGAGGACGAATGACTGTTTGCAGGTTTTCCTGTAAACATATGTATTTTAGGCAATACATCTCCAATACTTCTACTCCTCTTCCCTCTGTAATCTAATTGGATATATAGCTTCTTAGGATGAAAGGAGCTGAAATGACTGGCTGTTCTACCCCTAATTTTACCATATGTGCAGCACATGGAGAGAGAAGGAAGGGATGCCAAAGTAAAGGAAGGAAGACAGTGCCAAAGTAAAAAAACAAAACAAAACAAAACAGACTAGCAATGCCAACAATGCTGGCACGTTTCTACAGTGTTAATGCTGGTGAAGACAATGAATTTGGAAGAACTGTTACAGTTTTGTTTTTATCAAACTGTTCAATTCCCACAGATCCTCCTTCCAGTGAAGCCAAGAGGAATTCTGCCATTAGTTTCAGCAGGAGTAGTGCTAGTCTTGCAGTGCTTATTGTGGACTTTGATCCTGCTGATGTTTATGTTTAGGAGTAGGCATACTGGGCTTGTGCATAAAGTTAATCACCTGCGTGAATGTTTGCAGACAGGTTATCAGATTCTGATCCTACAAATATTTATGCTTGAACTCAACTTCAAATGCAACAGTGTTCAAACTGAATATATTTTCTGCAGTTTCAAAGCCGCCTGGTGAAGGAGGCTATCACCTACACTGTGCTTTGAATTAGGTCCTGTACTTTCTTCACTGGCTTGTACTGTGGTGTGTAAGGTACTTAGACAAAGCTCATCTTCCTAAGGGGAAAGATAAGCAAAGTTACTTTCTCATGCTTTGATCCCATTTATTTGTGCGTAGCTGCATATTTAATTTAGGAAGAAATTACAATCTATTAAACATGCAAAGCCTGAAAGAGTAATTCTACTCTTCCTGAAAGAGTATCTCAGTGTACTGATATTTCTAATACATGGCTTATATATTTTTCATAATTTTTATGCCAACCAAATTTTGAACAATGAGATTGAAATTACAAATGTGGGTATCATATACAAGAAAATGTGCCTGCTCAGCTGTGTAAGAGGATACATGTTGCCTTTAGCAAATCATTTCTGAGGCTTTTCAAATAAAGCAGTGAACTAGTAATGATGCCTGTTGATTGATGAAATAACCTATTTCATCTACAGATAGGATTTTTCTTGTGATTTTGATTAAACAAAATGTCTCCAAAGGAGCATGGTACCTTATTTGTGATTTTTTTACTATTCAGGTCTTCCTGAGCTACTGGCATTCTTGAGTCCCAATCTGAGATATTTTCTTCAGGAATATGCCATATACCTCTTTCTACCATTGCTTCCTTCTACAGCAATAAACATAGTGTTTATCATTGCATTCTCTATATATTCTTTCCATAAATCTCACTAATCAGAGAAGGAAATACTAGCTTTTATTCTCATTCTCACTGATTTACATGCAACGAGGTGTCATAGGCACGGTCTTCTGGCCTTTATGATCTTCTAAATGTACTTGTTGTTGAGTGCCATTTTGTTCTTACTGCCTACTGCTCACCAATGGCTTTCTCAATTTCATCCTGCCTATTTTTTGAGAAACATGATCAAGGTATGAAAGGACTAACAATGAAAAGGAAATCAGTAGCTGGCAGCACAAATTATTATTCTGTTTTGACTACAAACAGTAGCATCAAATGTGAAAATAGACTTTCAAATTAATTAGCATTTAAGGGAAATAGGTTTGGAATAATTATCAGATTGCTTTTAAGCAGCTATGTTTACAAGCGCATCTGCTTCCTATTAAGTCCTTTCTAGGGAAAAATAACAAATAAGTACACATTTTGAGTTTTGAATCTGTTTTATGTTCGTACTTTTTTACAAATTAAGGCTCAGGAGAATAAAAACACAATGGTATTGCCCTGTTCCTCACAGCTCCAGTGAAAGTGAAAGTTGCCTATTCTTCCCAAAGGCAAAGAGCCTTTTATTGCTCCTATATATGTGGGGAAATAAGTATGCTCTTCTCCATCTCCCATACTGTGACTCTTCCAACACCCCTTAGGTGAGGGATCTTAGTAGACTGTGCCAACACCCTGTATATGTCCACTAGGACACCTCTTTGCAAGCCCACTGAGGCTACTTCCAGCCTATTGCAGCTACAAATGGCTGTAAAGAGACCAGATCTGATCCACCCTACATCGCTATTCATACCTTAAGCACTATTTCACATATCTTTTCTCTTTTTCCCTCTAAACATATCTAGTGCTTCCAAAGTGACTGGTATAAGTGATCAGAGTCACAGAAGCTGTGCATCAGCTTCTTGGGAGCTCAAAGATTTCAAATAATCTGAACACCAGAAGTACTAAATCTTTTATTATAACTCATTTTCCCTTGAGCATTCCAACTCTGCAAAAAATAAACAAATCATTCTTTATTGTCTTCTTCCTGCAAGGATGTAATAGCTGGGAAGAGAAAAATAACAAAACTTGAGCTAGCTAGACTGCTGTTATGATTAATGAATAATCTTTGCACATTTGCATCTATTTTGTTTAATATTTTTCACATACAGATATTTCATCGATTGGAAAAATGATGTGGACAGCTACTTTACAATAGATGCTACTGAAGGAACCATTGCTACTAATGAATTACTGGACAGAGAAAGCACAGCACAGTACAATTTCTCTATAATTGCAAGTAAAGTTAGTAAGTATGACACAAACTGAATTAATATGCTAATGTGGTATTTTTTTCAGAATGTAGCGCTCAGGCATAAATACGCTGTGAAGAGTGCATGTATTGCCAAGAGATTATTTAAGAAGGCCCAATAAATATCATTTTGCCAGACTCACTCTGAGGTTAAGTGTGATGTTCAAACAGCCCCGTATAGTAAGGTTTTTCTAGTAGCCCTCATGTACGGACTGTTCCCTCAGAAGCTGAAAAACATTTTGTCAGCGTGAAGAGCATGAGGAGCTGTATGGAGACCTTCCAATTCTTATTTCTAATTTTGTAATTCACTCCATATGAAATTAGGTCAGTCAAATAACAAGTCTGTTAATCTGCTTTTTGAAGGTAGAAAAATTTAAAGACTCATCTGATTCTCAGACAAAAAGTACACTAAAATTGAGTCAAGATTTAAGGCCCTAAATGAATCAGTCTGTGTGCTGCAGCTCTGCTCTTGTGTTTTGTCTCTGCCCAAGACTTTATGCCTAACCACTTGTTTTCTTTTCCTATAAAATTTGTGGTGGTTTTTTTTTTCATTTCTTGTCTTTGTGTCTTCTCCTGCATAGCTTTTTTTTTTATAAGAACTCCCTTCTTCTGCTGTATTATGTAGCTGCAGCTTTCTTCATTGCCATCCTTCTGTGTAGCATTCCTTCTTCATGATCCTGTCAAACTGAAACTCTCATAGACGTATGTCACCCTTTGAATACAAGTCTTTTGGTCACTTAGCGGTTGTGTAAAGGCCACAGAAGTCTTTCTGTTGACATCAATAGGCTGTAGAAGAGGACCCCTGCTGTATTTCCTCTTCATTCTGTATTGTTTATGTGTCCAGAAATGCAAGTTTCTAAAGCAAAAAACATGTTTTCCTCAATGTATTTCTTGGCACTGAGTCTTCAAAAAAATAATACATGCTACTAGCAGGAACAGGGAGATTTTGGAAGCAGTGAAGGTATACATTATTTAAAATAAAAAATAAATACTCAGTTGTAGTTATCTCAAAAAGAACCATAGGCTCAGTCCCTGGAGCCTGAAACTATAATGAGGACACCAGTCAAATGAAAACTTGAATTTTATCTGTAGCTTGGAAAAGGAATACCCTAACAGAGGAAACTAATCTATCACAAGTGACTGAGTATATGGAGATACATGTGCATGTGTATATTGACAGAAAGCCCACCAGAACTGTAATTTGTTTCCAGAGAAACTGAAAGGCAGGTAGATGTAGAGGGGAAGTCTCGTAATGGTCTATGTTTCAGTAAAGCTTAACTATTTAGATTTACTGGTGGACAAAGAACACGAGATTTGTAATTTTTTTTTTTTTTTTTTGCAGTAAGGCAGCAGTTTTAGTAAATTCGGTGTGAATCTGTTTATTATTCCCAAGAGTATTTAAAGCTAGCTAAAACCTCTGAGTCAACTTGTCTGTGCACCTTCCCAGCAGATATATAGTAATATCACGTTGTCCTGGTTATGTAGAGCTGTATCAGGCAGGCTATATTATGAAATTCCCATTTTTAACAATTGCCTAGTTAAGAATCTATACCTAAGATATATTTGTGATTCATTTCAGCACACCTCAAAATATTTATACATTGACTATTATCCATAGTATTAAAAACAACTGCCATACCGGTACTACACCAGTAATTGGCAATATTTTGGAGGATTTGAGGTATACTAACTGTCAAAACTTTATATGCAGTTGTCTGACTAAGAGCTAGCACAGAAACAAAGGCTGCGGTTTGAGGGATGACACACTGCACACAACCAAAAAAGGTTAGAGAGAAGAGAAGAAAACATCTGAAGAAAAAGAGGGGGAAAAAATGACTATATTTGAAGAATTTCTGCTGTTAAAAAAATTGCCACTTGTTCAGTGCTGACGTAGAAACACTGAAACTGCCATCTCTTATTAGCGAATAAGTGCACTGAACAGTGCCTTGACATATACACGCTTACCTAGGGGAAGTGGCCCAGTATTGCAATCGGTTGCATAAACTTGCCATGGGAATGGACGCTATTGTTACCTAAGTATTTTCAGTTCTCCATTACCTTATCTCTTTAAAATAAACAGACTCCAAACTGGTAATAGGCATTTTACATTCTGTTACTTAAAAACCTTTATTACTAAAATATGTATTTTGCCTTCTCACTGTGAGAGGACAACAAAACCGAAAAACACCCACCTTTTAAACACATCCTGATGGTCATTCTGCAAATTATCTTCTCTTGAACAGGCCAATTATAATCAAAGACCACCAGATTTATCCCCATCAAGTCAGAGAGAAAAATAAATTAAACCGGCTTTGCCGTCATTCCCCTATATGTGGCAAAGGACGCCAAGGCCATGAGCAGGCTTGCATGGACTCCCTGCCTGTGCCTTAGCCCTGGGGCCTTCTAAGTGATTGTTCCCCTTTGTTCTTCTGTAGCTTCCAAATGGAACCCTGTACTAATCACAGATGATATTTGTGTTATATTTTTTCTCACAGCCAGTAAATTCTTGAAGTAATATTATGACTTTTGAGCAATCAAGTTACCTTTCAAACAATGGCACAAATGGCATGCAGTTTAGGTAGCTAAACATAGCAGCAGGCAATTGATAAATGTAAATGTAGATATGGATGTACCAGTTAGATTTTTCTTACAGGCTGATAAATCTGACTATTATTAACACTAAAGCACCAGAAGTTATAATTTTTAAAGGAATACATTCAAAAATAAGGCAGAAGAGAATTACCTTGTGTTTATTAAAGTAACCTTTTCTGACATCACCTATTGAGGAGGAAAAAAAAAAAAAAAATCTTGTTCAAAAGCCTGGTTGTTTGGGAATTTGTAAATGGTTCCATGTCCAGTGTCCTCATTCTGCATTTATTTGACATATATATTCATATATATATACACACATATAAATACAGAGATCATTCTTCCCTAAACTCCAGGTCCTGCCCCTTCATCCCTGCCTACACCAGACATGGTGCAGGTTGGCAGCTTAGAGAGAGGTAGAACCTGGACCCTTAGCAAACAGTTAATTATGAAATCTGCTTGTCCTAGGCTTGCTTGTGTCAACTTGTACACTCACAGCCAGGAAAGTCCTGGTTACCCAGCAATAACACAGTACATCTTGCATATGGACAGTAGTTGCTGGTTCCATATAGGGAACTGGGATAAGGGAAGTTATTCTACCCAAGTTATGCAATGACTAGCTCTGACCATGTATCATTATACTGTAATCTTTATTTCTAACCCTGAAAAAATTCCAAACATCTGATCTAAACACTGTCTGGGAATCTGTCTCCAAATAGCAGCACAACTGACTCTTGAGAACATCTCAGAGGTGTACCCAGTGTGGAGTGATGGATAGCTTACTGTCGTGTTTAACACAAGACACCATAACTTTATTCTTGCTCTTGTTAAAGAAGCCTGTCCCAAAGTAGAGATCTTTTTAAGCGGGAGGTAGATGATTGTTCTGCTGACACACGGATGATGACACAGACCTGAAGGCAGCTGAATGCAGAAGGTCCCTTACCCATCCATGGAAATAAAAAAATCAGCCTTTATATAGAATAAAGTGCATGAACAGGGAGGGGTTGTTTCAGACTCACATTTTTTTCCCCCCATTTCACTTCCCAATTTCTCCGTACTTCTTTTCACTCCCTGACTATATTTCATTGTATTTTTTTTTCTTCTTAGAGTAAATCAACACCCTGGTAGCCTTCATGGATGCTGAAGGCAACCATGTTTCTGAACATTTCTGATCCCACAGACTCTGCCCAAACCAATAAATTAAACATGGCTTGCATTCATTTCAAGTACAAAGGCCAGCTGGCACTGAATAGCCTATTTCTATGCCACTAAACACTCTTACCTTCCAAACAGGGTGCTCACGGGTAAATCGATTCTTTGAGAGTGGTCCCTCGCCCATACTAACTCCCAGCACATGCATGTGAATTGTCCGTAAGAACACCAGATGCCCCAGGACAAAACTGTGCCAAGGGCTGCTGTAAGAACGTAATGCTATAAAAAAAAAAATCAGAGTCCAGTGCTCAAAAAGTTCCCCAGTGTGCTGCTTAATTATTTAGTATGGAAATGGTTTTTGCGTCTTACAAAAGAGGAAATGGATCAGATGCATAAGATCTTATTTCTGCTTTCCCATCCTCAAGGCGCTAGTTAAGGTTGAAAATAAATATAAAGTAACCATAATCCTTCCTGTCCAAACCATCTTCCCAACTCCTCTAACTCTAGGCCCAAATTTTGTGAACGCTAAAGAAACCTCAGCTTAAATCTCAAGATGGGGTTTATCTTCTCCTGCATACCACAATTGGGATCAAGGAATCACCAGTTCTCCTCAATGGTCAGTATCTATTTTCTCAGATATCTTGGATTTTCACAAGTTCATTAGTCAAAGTATTTTACATATTTTCTACTACTGTAATATCCTTGAACCATAAAGATGTTAACAGATGATGGTACTCAAGCAAAAGAAGGAAGCACGGTTGTCACTATCTTACAGACAGGAAAACTGAAGAAGAAAGAAGCTAATTAATTTGCCAGTATCTTACAGACAGAATTGAAACCTGAAGTCAGTTTCTTAATTCCTAGGCTAATGGTTTAACCAACTTGTCTTCTCATCTGTGTAATCTGGGTTTAAAAGGCATGAGCAGATGTTTTCAGTGACTCACTCACTGATACCAGCATGCATATCACTGCTGTGCTCACAGGGCTCAAAAAGATTTGATTTTGAGACAAAGAGCAAACAAAACAAAAACAGATAAAATGGAGGTCAAGTCTGCAAAGTGGTATTTGAAATGTAATTCTTCATCCTCGTTCACATCAAGTATTACAGGTCTTTGTAATTACATATGAATTCAAAGCTGTACACAATCTTCTTGCAGTGTTCCTTTATATACGTGAGCAGTTAAACTGATATCAGCGCAAACAAGAAAGAAAATAAATAAAGTGATACCCAGAAGTGTGTCCATCTTATGCTGTAGTAATTCTGTTTACTTTCATGTTTGATTTTTGCTGACCATTTATGCAAGGGAAAATTCTACCTTGCTAAAATACTTAGCAAGAAAAGTTTTTGTCCTCTAATATATCTTTCAAAGAAACATAGAAAATAAATCACAGACCATCAGTGAGAAATAAATATAAAACGTATACTCATATTCGTCTGTATTTCCAAAGTATGCTATCCTATCATGATTTTGAGGGAAGGCAGAATGTCAAATCCCTTTGTTCATTTTAAAAATATACAGTCCCATACTATGTACAGTGTTCCAAAAAGCTGAAAAAATAATTTATGTAAGATACTTCAAAATAATATAACCTAAAAAGACTTCTTATAGAAACTGATATGTTTAATAGAAATGATAAAAATCAGCTAATATCTCCCATGTACATGATGCATAAATTTTGAAAACATTCATTTTTTTACTGGAAAGGCATTGCTAACATATTTCTAAGAGGAAACAAACATCTATGCTTGTACTTTCATGGCAACACGTTAATCTCTAATGTGTTTAAAGAATGTGCCCTGAAGTCCTGTTGTTCAGTGTGGTACCTTAAAATAAACACACAAAAACTAAAGGAAAACCTGAGTTACTCTGTGTGAGTTGCTCTGTTCTTTGCAGCGAGTACTGCTAGGAGGGAAGTTCTAAGTTAGGTTGTTTCTGCCAGTAACTGCATGAACTTGACCTACTCAGGGCTTTTCTGATCTCTGTCTATATTCAGCGTTGGGGTCCTGCCCTCTATGGACTAAAATAACTTCCTAGTACTTTTTTGTTTCCTATTGTACAAAGGAACCAATTCAACTGTGAGCAAGTGATCTAGATTTCTTCTGGTTCTTCGGGCATCTAAAGAACCACTGCCTAATTCCCAGCTGCTAGTCCAAACTCTGTCTTCATTCATACTGCACAATGCCTTTCTCCACAGAGACATTCTGCAAGTAGGTGTGACGCTGAATTGGAAATGAATGAGGATTAAGAGATATTATTAGATATGGTCACTATTAATTAGATATGTTCATAGGAAGGAACTACAAATACTGTGTGTTTTGGGTAGTGGGTTTTTGTGGGTTTTTGGGGTTTTTTTTAGATTCCAAGCTGAATTTGTAGGATGGTCAGTTTATCCACTACTTGTAAACAGGTAAAGCACACTTCTACTTGCAGCTGGTCCTACTTAACTAGGAAATCATTGGGAAATACCTTTTGGCTTTGACAGAGGCCTCTTGAAAACACTTCATTTAGTAGTTCCTAAGAACAAGAAAGAAAACATGTAAAATTTCTACAGTGCCACCATGAAGAGACTTTCCCCCTTGCTGTGTTAGTTATAAACAACAGAAATGCAAAGGTTTATACAAATTATGAAGTAAGCAGTTAATGCAAATAATTTGAAGGGTCCATTTATGTCTGAAGATTCAAGAAAACTGTTCTTGTACTTAACCATGACCCCATGCTGTCACTCCTACACCACCCTGATTCATAGCATAGATTTCTTGAAGAGTTAACTGTGTCTGTATAGTGGCTGCCACTCTTCATAAATGCAAAAGGATAAAATAATCATCCTTTTGACTCACCAGCTAAACTGTTTTTTATGTATCTGCTATCTTACCAGAGGTCTCAGCATAAAGTAAAAGAGAATATTGTCAGCTTTTTATTGAATTTGTGTCTCCTTTCTGTCAGACATTGCATTTGCGGGTAAACCTGTTTATAAAATGCATCTAGTGACTGATGAAGATTATCTGCATTGGTAGGACAACGGAAAGAAGCATAATGTATACTGTTTAAATTTTAGTGTTTCTTTCGCACAAAACTATTTGCTGCTTGCAAATACTTATGCACTTAAAGAAATAACTGTTACAAGATAGCCTAACGGTTTAAGCACAAGTTGAATGCTAGCTCTACACGTTTCACTGCTAAATTTACCGCTGACTCTGTCTGGTTTTCAGCAAGATTTTTCTTTACGTCTTTCTCTCTTACGTTTCTCCATCTTCTAAATGGGTATGCTCCACTTACCTCTTTAATGTCTTGAAGATGTAAACAGTGACTAAGTAATAAGTATTGATTTTCTGCATTCCATTGTGGAAAACAGAATTCAGTTTTAATCATTAGAAACATTTTCCACAGACTCCATGAAAAGCGATCTGAGAAAAGTTTGCATCTTTAATTACAGGTACAACTTCAAATTCTTTAATTTATGTTCTGATAAACATAATCATGCTGATTGATTCCTTACTCCATGAAGAGTAACGGATCAAAGTCTGGGACAAAATGATAAGAAGTTTGCTTCTGATTTCTCCTTAGTACAAATCAGAAATAAATGGAAGTCAAGGGCTTTTAGAAGTCACAGTACTGAGACCAAAACAGTTTATGACAGCTCATGAGCACTGGTGATGACAACAAACATAAATAGTATTCCTTAACGTTTTTCTCCTAAAAATCATTTACAGGTAACCCACTATTAACCAGCAAAGTCAACGTTATAATAAATGTCCTGGATGTCAATGAGTTTCCTCCTGAAATTTCAGTTCCATATGAGACATCTGTATGTGAAAATGCCAAACCAGGACAGGTATTTCAAATTTGTAATATTTGCTATTTTGCTTTTTCTTTCCTTATTATTTTTAGCAATAGAAATTTCTGGGTTTGAAAATGACATCGTGGTTAGAATTATTTTACAAATAAAATGTCTGTGTTGGAAATATTCACCTTTTGAAATTCTGTTTATTGACCTTTATGGTCTTTTTATGGTCTATTTATTTTTATTATCCCTGATTATATGGGCCTGAGCCACCCTTTACTGTGCATTTAATAGGTATGACAGGAGAAAGAATCCCTTCCTTAAAGACACTTAAATATAAGGGTAAAACTGCAGTGAATAAATGGAGTAGGATGGATTACATACATTTCTGTGTCCTATTCTGAGAAAAAGAACCTACAACCCCAAAGACAATCCTCCTGAAAGCTTGTTTTTATAAGCAGTTTCAAATATATACATAGCATGCAAAACCTATTTCAGATTCAGAATATCACCTTATGCTACGAGTGATGCCAGTATTAATAGAACTGGCCCCAGAAGCTGTTGGCATGTGCTCCTTCTGCACAAAATTTGTGCAATTAAACATAGTGCTGCAAAGCACCAAGGCCGACCATCATACATATTAACGGTTAATACTGTTTCCAAGTCAAGACTTGTAACTTCAGCGGTTCATAAATTCATTTGTCCATGACTTCATATGATATTCTTACCTCACCTTTTTTTTTTTTTTTTTAATACGTTTCAACTAACTACCATACAACCTAATTTAACTTCTAGTTTATCAGATACCTTTAGTTAGTACCTTATCCAGGCACTAACAGTAGAAAGGGAAACCTTTTACAAGGAAGGCTGAGATAAGCACTGAGTTGTCAAAAATTATAAATATTTAGACCTTTGTTACATAAAAAAATGCCTTCCTTTTAAAAAGATCAGTGGCAATCTTACTATGAAACATTTCAACTGCACTGTGCTTACCTGAAATCTAGTAGATAGGACTCTGGGACCCAAGAGTTCCTTCACGCCTAGATGGTGCAGACCTTTCAACCCTCTCTACTTCATGTCAAGCTGTAAAATTAGGGTGTAGCTTTGTGAAGTACTACAACACGTACCAGGCAAAACAGTGATAGTAGTAGCAGATAAAGCAAACTGTCTTTAACTAATCACTCACCTGAAAACAATCACTAGTATTTTGATACAAAAACCAAATATTAAATACTTCTGCTATGAATACAGGGTAAATCTTTCTGATTTCCTTCATATATGTCAAAACGAGACCTTCTGAGATGTCACGAGTCCTCTGGAGGCTATAGTATTCAGACTTCTTGCCTCCACTGTCCAATATATTAGGGGAATGACAGTAATCCAGCAGGATTTCACTTTCACTGTTTCATTTTATGTTCATTTTGCACTTCTACAAACCTGCTTCTTTTAGAGGAGTGAACGGACTTCAGAATTAATCTTAATCTGGTTTCAGGTGATACAGACTGTCACTGCAGCAGACAAAGATTTGTCACCAACTGGGCAAAGGTTTTCCTTCAGACTGTCAGCTGAGGCTTCCAACAAACCAAATTTCACAGTCCATGACTACAGAAGTAAGTTGCTTACCCATATCTCTCCTTCAGAGCAGCAGGCTATGATTATAATGACAAATATGATTACTTTGTATTACAGTCATGTCTACAGACTAACTTTTTAATTTGACTTTTCTATTTGTTAAACTATCTAGGACATATTAATATAAATTCAGGTCTTGCACCTTTTCTCATTTTTAGGGGACAGGAATTGTCAGAACACCAAAGGCTGAGATTTCCCTACAGGCCTGCAAAAACACTGCTACCTGTTTTATTTTCTTCCTTTTATCATTCAGTAACTCAGGAAGAACTCATATGCCAATGCAGGTATACCTTTAAACAAGGCACTACTGCTGCCTTGTTTAAATACTATTACTTTGCTAACTGTTTTCAAAGCACCCAGCTATTGTGCTTTCTGGAGGATGCATAGTCCTGCAGAAGAATTCGTTCTAAATATGGACAGTGCTGCTGCAGTATAACATCCCACAACACTCTTAATAATCTGTAGATTTATATAATTAACATCTCTGATTTTTCCCCCAATTTTTGTCATAACTGATCATCTCTTTTTTCTTTTTCACTTGAATGCTTTTGATAAGTGGCAAAGAACAACCCAAGATGAACAAATTGATTGTTTTTCTATTGCAAACATCTTCAAGCATGTAGTCTTGTGAACAGACACAGCTAAAACATCATAAGCGGTAGTAAATTTTCACCACTAATTACTTTAATCAAAAAAAAAAAAAAAAAAAAAAACAAACCATGAGTTTATCAGCTATTAGGTGATCTTTAAAGAACTGTGATATGATCAACTTTTCATAAAAAAAGGGTATACATTACTCTGCAAAGAAAGAACACCTAAAGCCATCCAATAAAGTTCAGTAACTTTGCCTATTTAACTATGTAGGTTATAAGTATTACTTTTAAGGAAAAGTATATAATTCTTAATTTTTTTATAACTTTAATAATTATATTCATTATTATTTTTAATTTAAATTTGAGATTATACTGAGTATGATGTAAAGGTTCCTTTCTTGAGAATTAAGTAACCCAAGCCCTAAAAAGCATTGATAATACACAGAATGAAAAAAAATTGCAGAGGCCACTTATTTAGACTTTTTTAAAACCATTTAAGTATATGACTCACATTATCTTTGAAGCCATACACTTTTGTCAATGTTAGGTGATGCAAAATTAAAGCCAACAAAACAAGCACAACTATTAATCATGAAGAACTTTTTCATTAAGAAAGTTCAGGAGGAAATAAATTTGAAACAGCAGAAATATAAACTGTGCTTATTTTCTTTTTTTTTATAGCTCCTCTGTGGAGATGACAAGACAAAAATGGTTCATTCCTAAACTTATCAGTGACTTTTATCTTAGTATGTCATAGATAGCTAAAAATATTTTACAGATGAGCAAAGAATTTAACTTAAAGATTTGTAAATACAGCATATAATGAAACCATAATAATTCATAGTATTGCAGACATGAATAATAGTAACTTATGAAACCAAAAATACGTAGATCAGCATTTTATCAGAGGCCATTCAAATATTTTTCTTGAGACAGACAGCTCAATGAATATGAAGGACCACCTTACACTGGATTCAAGTCCCCTTGATTCTATTCTTGGAATCATAGAATCATAGAATCATAGAATCATTGAGGTTGGAAAAGATTAGGTCATTACTTTTCTCCAGAAATACTTAGTCTAAACAGTTCGGTTTTAATAGCTACTAGTATTTAAAAATGTTGTGGCATTTCAATATCTAACTATACTTATGCCAAGCAAGATTTAAATGCTTTACATCTATGTCCCACTGGACTTAAAATTTTGGATAATGCTTAAGTTTGCTTCCCCTTAATGCTGCACTGTATTTTCTGTTATTTTCTCTTCCCTACTTAGCTGTTGGTAGTATTTTCTTGGAAAATTCAGCATGATGAACTTTGCTAATGTTTATAATTAAAAAAAAAAAAACCAAACTTCTCTATATCTTAACAGAAGGAGGAAAATATACCTCTTTAGAGCTACCTCATATGTTACATGAATTACTTTCAGCTTTTCAATTTTCAACGCATTTGAAGGACCATATGGCTAGTATCTTTGTAATTATGTAGTCTTATAACATGAATACTGTGTATTTGTAAATACCTTTGTCCTTTGGTCAAGATTTCTTTAAAGTAAAAGCTTTAATTTCTTTCTGTCCATTTACTAAAATATCCTTTAATTTCATCAAGATTTAATGTTTCCAAATAATTACAAACTATTGTTTTAAGTAGAAGTCTTCCAGTTCTTCTCAAGTCATTTTTATATATTTATTTTTTCAAAAGAATCTTTAAACTTAAAAAGGCTATACAGTAATTAAACTCAATGACCTTTCTCATTTACAGATTTTGTGAAGTGTGCTTAGCATATAAGTTTAGTGAGGAAATTGCTCAAATATTATTAGATAATTAAATTTCCCCGTTTAGACCAGTAATGTTGACACCATGATGACTTTGGATCTCAGTAGTCTGTTAACAAACTTTCTCTACTCTATAAAAACAAATGCAATATTCCCATAAAAAAAGGAATTAGAAACTACCAAGACACACAATTTTTCATGCATAAATGTTTGTGTGTGTATGTACCTATACACACATTCTTAAAAGCATTTCTTAATACTTACTAAAAAAGAAGAAAGAAGTACACTATTTATTGAAAGATAAGGAAGACAGAAAAAAAGGTTTTGTGGAATATTTTCCAACCATAAAAAACTTTTTAATTTTTGATGATTTTACAGAGTTCTTAGAAAAATCTGTCCAAACAGAAACTCTGTACAATATTTTCAATATCTTCTGCCTTTTGTTTGTCAAAAAGGTGGAAGGTCTGCTCTGTGCACAATTTAGAGGTATAAAAACACAACTTTTTATTTTCACTACAGAAATCTTTTAAAAACATAAATACCACTATCTTTTGAGTTAGCAGTTATGTTAGGACCAAGCAGGTACTTTGTGAAAGGAATTTTTATTCTTTTTTGAGGAAACAATCTTGTTTACTGTGTTACTATTAACGCTTTTAAAGTGTGTCATCTAACATTTTTAAACATATCAAGAAGCCCAATAACCAGTGCTATTTTACACAGCTAAAAATCATGGGTGGTGTGATATTACAGCAGGTGTAATATGTTTGTGCACCCAAGAGAATAAACTTTTCCAGGTTCCATACTTCCTCAGAACAGAACTTAATGAGGACAGAAGCAAGACAGAAGCTCAAGGTTGCCATTTGGAGTGTCTATAAGTATAAACACAGAGAAATGTTATGTTTCTAGACTATGCCTTCAGCAGCGCTGAGACCAATCCACCAGCTGTGAATAGAAGTGAGAGGCCCTGGCAGAGCTGGAGGGCTTCCAGCTGAACCGCCCACCTTCCTCTTTCCACTTTGCTGGCCTCACTCTGCTCCCTAGAGGGCTGCTTCCCTGCTGAGCACATTCAGTTGCTCATGTAAGAGAGAGAATTTTCCTTCTCTCCAGACTGCCACACACATCCTGAAAATGAATTTATTGCCAACAGACTGAAGAACCAGAAACAGTCTCAGCTTCAGACTGCAGCTCCAGGCTGCTCTGTGTAGAGTTCAAACACGTGCTTGTATTCATATTTTCAAAAGGACCTTGAACAATTAAAAGGGGTTGTAGAACAGCAACAAAAATTGTTCAAAGTCAAAGACTTAAGAGCTCAATCTGTTTGATTCTTCTCAAAGGAGAATGGAAAGTCATTTGGTTGCATTGTAACTGTAAGTCATCTTCCACATTGCAATTAGAAGAAACAAAACAGAATATAAATAATTCTATTAATAGAAATATAAATAAGAATAAAAATAAGATTAAGCTGGATGACTTCAAATTAGATCTAAAACTCTTTATACAGTGCAGATGATTAACCATAGAAAGAACAAGCTGAATATGGAAGTTGGTTTGATTCAAACAATTTTGAGACATTTTTCTTTTTCAAAACTAAATGTCACTGAACTTGACATGTCTATGTGCCATGTTTGAGTTTGATAAAAAGGGGACTTCTGGAACAAACATTTTGTCAGTCAAGTGTTTTCTCAATGGTGTCTGATCATAACATATCTGATTTTGGATATTTAGGGTTCCTTCTCATTGTCCTTAATCAGAACTGCACAGAAGTATTTGAGTGTCGAATTCAGAGCCCTTAATCCTTCTACCTAGTGACAAAACTCCAAGAAGGGATGAAAGTCATAACATGGACAGCAAGTGATCTCTTCTAAAGATATAGTAAAGCACATGGGTGAGATGGCAGAAGGGTGACTGCTGCAGGCTACCTTCATTCAGATCTGTCAGCTAATTAATTCCCTGATAATTTCATTTTGGTTTTGCTTTCAACGTAATTCTTTTAATCTGCACATCATTTCCTTGCTGCTCTGTTCGATTCAAGAAAAGCAGCGATAACTGAATATCTACTGGGAAGAAATGACAAAACTTAACTTCTAGGAGTCCTGAACACATTCATGACTAATTGATGGAAAATGTACTGATTATAAAGTACTCAGTTCATTTCTGTACTTATTTTTAATGGGGCAGGAAAGCTGAAGGGTTTTTGCATTTTGTCTAGGTATATTACTTTCAGTTTTAAAGGGAAATTAATCAATAAATAGAGACTGGATTCTAAATCCATGTGCAATCAAAGCCCTTTGGACCACAGCCTTGGAATATAATGAGATAGGGAGAAAAGAAAAACTGAAAAGCCTTCCTAATCTAATACCTGTAATGCTTTTTTTAATTATTATTTATGTCTTCCTTGAAATTTTAGCTGTCAAGCTAACAAGTTTACAAGAAATGGAATATTATTTAATGCTCTGCAAAAAATAGCTGTACCGGTCAGACTACAATACCTTCTGTAATGATAAAACAAAGCAATTACATAACACATGTCATTCACTGAATTTAAAAAGTGGAATAGCTGCCTGTCACTAAAGGTGATACAAACTACAACAATGAATTGAAGTACACAATAAAAATCCTGTAATGACTGTGTCATGTTTTACAGACAACACAGCTGGGATTGAAACCAGGAGAAATGGTTACAGCAGAAGGCAGCAAGAGCTATACTTTCTTCCAGTAGTAATAGAAGATAGCAGTTACCCTGTCCAGAGCAGCACAAACACAATGACTATCCGTGTTTGCAGATGTGATTCTGATGGTACCATCCTGTCCTGCAACGTGGAAGCAATCTTCTTACCAGTAGGCCTCAGCACAGGAGCACTGATTGCAATCTTGTTATGTATTGCTATACTTCTAGGTTAGTCCTCATGAAACCATGTGAAGTGCATTACTTTGATTATTCACCTGTGAATTAATTTGTGTTGTTATTAGCTTCATCTATTGTTTAACAGAAGCCATTGAAAAAGTGTGGCAGTCTATGAGAACTTTTATGCTTCTATGTTTCTAGGAAAGCATCCTAAAACACTAACCATGACCGTGAATCTGCTAACACCTACATATTTCTTATTGCATGAAGAGAACCGGCTTTCAGTGGAATCCAAACCATAATTTTTTCTCTGAAGTAGTTTTGTTTAAATACTTTTCTTGAAGAATTAATATTTTTAGATTATTACTAAGGTAGACAAGTCCTACTGACAGTAACAGCAGTAAGGACTTAATAAGGGCCTTTATTTAATTCTTCATGCCAACTTGACCAAAGGAGAATGAAGAAATGAGAGAGGAGAAAATAATTGTAATGTAGTCTGTGACTGGCTAGATCCATGCAAAACTTTACAGGAACATTTTAATTTCAAGCAGGCATGGATTCCATAAGGTGGCATTGTCATTTGATCTACATTACATTTAAATATTGCCTTATTTACAGCATGCCCAAAGCAGTCAATTCTCATGTGCAACCTACTTACAATATAGCCTTAATGAAGTGATAACAAAATAAAACCAACTTTGTAGCTTACACAGGCACAATGTGGGCTGCAGAAAGCAGACTGATTCTTACAGATGCTAGCCTATGGCTCTTCTTGATACTAGTGGGCTTCCTGGATCTCATGCTACTCCTTATGTATATCTAATGCATAGGCAAAAATAGCTGCAGACACAGAATATAACATATGGATACCTCTTTGCATTTGGACCAAGTCAAAGAACTCCTTACCAGATCTGCTGCTGATTGATGCTCTTGGCATATACAAAACTAATGAAGATATTTTAATTCCTGCTTTGCACAGAATGCCAGGCTGAATTACTTAGATTATGTTTGGAAAAGAGGTTTTGGTCCTTTAATAAATCCCTTCATTCCAATCAGCCTGGCAATATTACCCAGAAAAACTAATGTATAAATAGTGAGATCCCCAGTGCTGTGTGTAACCTAAGAGAATGGCGTTTATCTTATATCCAGACTTTCTCCTTACTATTCCATTGATCAATTTAAAAACTGCTTTTGGATTTTCATTTCTTGCTGTGAACCTGGCCTGACACAGAGTCATTAAAATTGCAGTTGAAGTCATTCTTGTCGAACTCATTTCTACACAAAAGACAGTCAATATATTACCAGAATCAGGAGTTATTTTAGGTCACACAAGCCTGAGCATGAATTTATAATCATTGCAACTCCTGTATTCATTATTGTGTTACTTCAACAACAGCATTTAGAACACTGTCATTTCTACCAAAGGTAGTTAGGGAATAAAAACTAACAAAAAAGCTGGTTTACTACAAGCAGATTTTGCATTCAGTTAAATATATCTCCAAAGACAAACTATTGAAAAAACCTCCACAAGCTGATTGCTATTGAGTTGCCATTTGGAATAAAAACAGTTTGTAACATTTTATATTATACAGAATTACAAACTCACAGTTGGAAGGCACCTCTGAAGATCATCTAGTCCAATCTCCCTGCTTACAGCAGGGTCAGTTAGAGCAGGTTGCTCGGGGACAAATCCAGTTGGATTTTGAATATCTCCAAGGATGGATACACCACAAATTCTCTGGGCAACTTGATCTAATGCTTGACCATTCTGTCAGTAAAGAAGCTTTCTTCTTATGTTTTAATGGAATTTCCTGCATTTCAATTTGTGCCCATTGCATCTTGTCCTGTCACTGGGCACCACTGAGTAAAACTGGCTCCATCTTCTTTACTTCCATCCATCAGGTATTTTTCCACATTGATAAGATCCCCCTAAGACTTCTCTTCTCCAGGCTGAACGGTCCCAGCTCTCTCAGCCTCCCCTTGTATGGCAGATGTTCCAATTCCTTAATCACCTTTGTGGCTTTGCACTGGGCTCACTCCAGGAAGTCCACATCTGTCTTGTACTGAGGAGCCCAGAACTAGACCCAGAACTCTGACCAGTGTCTGACCCTGTGTCTGAGCAGGGCTGAACAGAGGGAAATGATCACCTCCCTTGACCTGCTGACAATGCTTTTCCTAATGCAGCCCCAAATGCTGTTGGCCTTCTTTGCCACAAGGGCACATTGCTGGCTCATGGTGAACTTGCTGTCCACCAGGATCCTAGGTCCTTTCTATCAAGCTGCTTTCCAGCCAGTCAGCCAACATCTACAGCATGCGGTTATTCCTTTCCATATGCGGGACTTGGCATTTCCCTTTGTTGAACTTCATGGGGTTCCTGTTGACCCATTCCCCCCAGCCTGGTGAGGTCCCTTTGAGTGGTGGCACAACCCCTGTTTTGTATCATCTGCAAACTGCTGAGGTTGCACTCAATCCCATGATCTGGGTCATTTATGAAGATGTTAAACAAAACTGGTCCCAATACTGACCCCTGGGGTACATCATTAGTGACTGGCCTCCATCTGGTCTTTGGGCTGTTGATCACAACCCTTACAACCTGGCAGTTTGGCCAGCTTTGCAATCCACCTCACCGTCTACTTGTCTAGTCCACACTTTCTCAGTTTTTCTGAGAAATTGTTATGGGAGACAGCATCAAAAGCTTTGCTAAAGTTAGAATAAAAATAATACACTTTTCTCCCTTCATCCACCAGTCACCTCATTGCAGAAGGTTACCAGGTGAGTTAAGCACAATTTCACCTTCATAAATCCATGCTGACTACTCCTGATCCCCTTCCTGTTCTTGATAGGTTTGAAAATGTTTTTCAGAATTATTTGCTCCATCACTTTCCTCAGGATCAAGGTGAGGCTGACTGGTCTGTAGTTCCCTAGCTTGTTCTTCTTGCCTTTCTTGAAGATAAGAGTGACACTTGCTCCAGTCCTCAGAAACTTCTCCCAGTCCCATGACTTTTCAAAAATTATCACAAGTGGCCTCACAATGACATCAGTCATCTCCCTCACCACTCATGTGTGCACCCCATCAGGTCCCATGTCCTTGTGTGTGTCCAGTTTGTTTAAGTGTTCCCTAACCTGACCCTCTTCCACCAAGGATAGGTCTTTCTTGCTCCAGACTTTCCCTCTGGTCTTAGGCACCTGGGATTCCTGAAGGACAACCTTACCAATAAAGACAGAGGCAAAGAAGACATTAAATAGGTTGGCCTTTTCTGTGTCCTTTGCCAACAGGTCCCCTGCCCCATTCATCACGTGGGCCCACATTTTCCCTACTTTTTCTTTTGCTGCTGTAGTACTTGTACAAGCCCTTCTTTTTGCCATTCATGTCCCTCGCGAGATGCAATGCCAGACAGGCTTTGTCTTTCCTAACCACATCCCTGCATGTTCAGACAGTCACTGTATATTCCTCCTGGCTCACCTGTCTCTGTTTTCACCTCTTACATGCCTCTTTTTTTATCTCTGAGTTTAGTCAGGAGCTCCTTATTCATCCATGCAGGCCTCCTGCTGCCTTTGCTTGATTTCCTGCTCATCGGGATGGATCACTGTTGACCTTGGAGGAGGTGATACCTGAAAATCAACCAGCTCTCCTGGACCCCTTTTCTCTCCAGAACCATATCACATGGGATTTTTCAAAGCAGATCCCTGAAGAAGCCAGTGTGCTGTATAAAAAGCTGAAGTAGGATTATTTTTTCTCCATTTCAAAGATTCCAATTTTTTTTTTTTTTTTTTTTTTGTCCTTAATACTATGTGGGTTTTTTCTCTGCAATGTGGAAATTTGGGGGATTTTTCTCTATTTTGCTATGGAAGACATTTTTTAAAAAATCCCATATCTCTGTCTCTCTGAACTAAAAAGCTGAAGTCCTGTCCAATTCTATTTGTTCGCAAAGCAGGCCAGCAGAAAAACTGTTTGTTACTTCCTTCAGCAGCACAGCAAGCACTAAGGAGTTAGACTCATACATCAAACAACAAATGACTTTTCATTGGCTAGAGCACTGCTATTTTTAAAAGAATAGTAGGAGCATATCTACTAAGGAAAAAAGTCCCTTTGATTGCTTGCAACTTTCAAAGGAAGATATAATGATATCTCATCAGAGTACCAAATTATTTCTGTGCATGTCTTAACTTCAGTTTTCTCTCGTTACAGTCATTGTGGTACTGTATGTAGCACTACGGAGGCAGAAGAAAAAGAACACCCTGATGACCTCTAAAGAAGACATCAGAGATAATGTTATCCATTATGATGATGAAGGAGGTGGAGAAGAGGACACCCAGGCTTTCGACATAGGTGCCCTGAGGAATCCCAAAGTGATTGAAGATAACAAAATACGCAGGGACATAAAACCAGATACCTTGCGTTTTCCACGTCAAAGACCACCAGTGGAAGATAACACAGACATAAGAGATTTCATTAATCAAAGGCTGCAGGAAAATGATGTAGATCCAACTGCACCCCCTTACGACTCCTTGGCAACCTATGCTTATGAAGGAAATGGATCTGTGGCAGAGTCTCTCAGCTCTATAGACTCCCTTACTACAGAGGCAGACCAGGATTATGACTATCTGAATGACTGGGGACCTCGCTTTAAGATCTTGGCAGACATGTTTGGAGAAGAAGAAAGTTATAACCCTGACAAAGTCACTTAAGTACAACTACAACAGTGAAATAAAAAGAAAAGTAAACCAACAACAAATTTAAAAGATAAACCTAAGCTTTATAATAGGACAGGATTCCTTTGATTCTAAAAGACAGCAACTGTTTCCAGCAAGTTACTACATTTATCATGTCAGTTTTGGTTTGATCTGCGAAGGAAAGATAAATCTTGTAATATACACAGTTTTTTGTTGTTGTTATTTTGTTACTCTGGAATTACACTGAGACAAGCTCAGGCCTATAAGGTACAGTTTACTGACCTGACTTAGAAAGAAGATAGCTTTCTGGCATCACGGTGGAAGAGTGGTAGCTTTTTCGTAATTCCACTAAAGTGCCTATTGAAACTTTTATCATTTAAGTGGTAAAGAGTCTGCTGTGATGGTGTTACAAAACTGAATGGTAAATTGGACAAGAACTTTAAGACAAGAAGCAATAGCAACATGCTGACTTCTTTTAGAACAAAAATGGAGATCACTTCCTGGAGCATATGTAATAACTAAAACTAAGGCGGGGGGCGTGTGTACATTGTGTTTGGGGGTTATGTTTGGGGTTTTAAAAGAAGAAAACAGTATGTCAAGACGTCATATTTCTTCTTCCAAAATTTCACTGAAAATTTAAATTTAAAATGCTATTGCTCACTCTGAAGAAGTAAAGCCCAAATTAAAAAGGAAAAGAATCTTAGCATACATCAATGAATATTTAAAATGTTCATGCAAATATTACATTTTTCCAAAATAATAAAAAGATGAAAGCAGCTATTCCTTTATGTGAAGGAAATTTCCCTTGGCTCCCCCTCTTCTTTTAAAATGGGACTATTATTAGAACGTAAAATGGAGAAGGTTTTTTAAGAGTATTATTGTATTTTTAGTATCAAGACATTTTTTCCCCTTGTAAGTATCACTAAAGAAGTATATGTAAAGAACTTCACCTCACTTTTCTTTGCAATTAGATTGTTACTCTGTAGGTACTTTAGGCATACATATTATAGAGATAGCTATTTTTCAACTGACCATCTGCTACCGTTCAGCATATCATTGTATTTATTTCACTGTCAGACCCACATCAAACATTTTAGAAAGCCTTTTGAGGATGGAAACCTTATTAATTCTGTTCTTACCAAAATATTACCAGGTGCAGAATAAAAATATGAAATAGTATGTTTGTCCACACTTTATGTACATACCCATGTATAAAAGTAGCTGTGCAGGTAACAGAAGTACAGATATGTGCAAGGCATTATGCCATGGAAGATCTCTTCATCTCTTTCATCTGACTTTTTCTGATGATCTAAGGCATAGACATTTTGTAAGACAATGGCTTATGGCTCCCGAAGTGCATATGTCCTTATATTCTCGTTCTAAAATCTCTGCAGTGCTATACAATCTGCTTGAGCTTTACTCATGATTAATGGCACTGGCAAGGTCAGCCCGAGTCTTTCATGAATCAGAAGTCTTCTATTCACCTCAGGTCTACTTTTTGTACTGCTGAAGAATTAATAACTATCAGATATAGTTAGCTCAGAAGTGTGATATTAACATACACAAAGTTCCCTTTACTCTCTTGGGGAAATGTAAAGGTATTTCAAAGTTGTATAAATTAATCTCCCAATGTGACTTTAAAAGGTGTAGAGTTAAAATAAGTTTTGGATCATTTGGTACAATTGGACAGGGCTGCATTAAAAACACGATTAGCATAGCTTCTACCAGCAGAGTGCTGAGGAAGAGACAGAGCATATGGTAACAAGAAAAGTTTGTGGGTTTTTTCATTATCAGCAAAGGTTTCCTATGTTCCCTGAAAGACAAACTAAGCCAACAAAAGCTCTCTTCTCACAGGACAGGGAAGCAGATGGAGTGGCGGGGCCCATTTGCCAGCATAGCAATTTTCATGTGGAAGGAGATGTTTTTAATTTTCGCACATCTTGACAGCATAGCAAAGGCAACTTAATATTGCAGAGTGGGCCTAAAACAGAGCTCTGGAAAATAAAAAAAAAAATGCTATTAGCTACAACACAGGTTTAATTCATACAAAATTCACACTTGGGGAGGTACTTAGCAATGCTTCCTCATGTAGCATATGCATAGCAATGCTTCCTACCCTGCTGCCACAGCTAAAATAAGCATCTGACACTGCTCATTTACAGATGTGCAATCCTGTAGTCAAACTCTGCTCTTAGTAACTGTATTAGTCCTTTACATGTATTTCACTAGTAAAGTTAACGTAAGTGAGAGCAGTATTTGACTTTTTGACATCATGTGGCATGCTTACTCCTGGGAAAGTTGTATTTGTAGTGGATACGGGGTGAGCATTAGGTCTCTTGAATAGGTTGGTATTTGCTCCAAGCAGGACAGTCTGTATGGGAGCCTGACTTCCAAAATGGGTAGACAGAAAATGTGATCTTAAACATGCTGCTACACACAATCCATATTTGAGAGTGAGTTGTTGTATGTTAAATTAATACCAAATTGAATATCAAATGCGTATTTTTGACATTTAAGAGGTTTGTAACTGAGATGTTTCTATCACATAATTAATAAACCTCCAGGAAGATTTAAAAAACAAAAAAAATTGGTATGCAATTACTAATGCAATTGTCCTATAAAATCATAATTAACATTTTTTAAGATCTTTTTTTAAGGAGAGATCAAACAATTTTAACTTAACAAGGGTATTTTTTGTAAACAGCTCTATAGTACTAAGGAAAATAATTGTTTTTCATTTATGCATAACCTGGGATCCAGGAAATTTGTGTTTAATTCCATGTTCTCTCACTCTTTTTCTAAAAGATGCTTCTCTTTTTTTTGTCTAGGTTGTCTATAAAAACCTTTGTCTAAGGTTTTTAACACCTTATTTTTTAAAAAGTAATTAGACAAATATGGAATTTACAAGATTTAAAATATGCCAGAGCACCTCAGATGACATGAAGTCAATAGGATTAAGGAACCTCAGTGCATTTCTAAATTGTATCAGATAACTACTTCAGTTTTTAAGCATTATAGCTTCAAAAAATCTCTATAAACCTCTGCACAATTAAGATGTTAAAGTGGATGTCTGTCTTTCTCTCAACTGTGGAAAGAGCCATAAACTTTAAATTCTACCAGAGTGACAGGAAGTTAAGATAATGCTTAAAAGGTACAGAAGGGATAGATTTGAGAGAAATACTTTTGTTTAAATTTCCAAACATAAGATACTGGTGCACAAACACCTAGCATCATCTTAAATGTCTCAACAGTGCCCCCCTTCCAAATCACAAGACATTCTGTAAAATGCCTTCTGCACATGAAGGTATTGAGACACTTCACTGGCACAAACAAATCCACTTTTTAAGTTAAATAGTTACAAAATGGACTAGTGGTGCTGAAATAAAAGTCTAAATGTAAAGCATTCAGCTAAGAAGGGAAGTATCTAAGGAAATCTAGCTGATAAGCTTACATTGTGGACATACAGAACTGAAGACAAATTTATAAGAGAACATTTGAAAGGAATTTCAGGGAAGAAGGAAAAAGGTTTCCCTGCCCTCCCAAGAAATCTGAAAATGCCACTACTTAGGAAAGTTCAGGCAATTTCTCTGTGGGATCAGAACACAAAAGATTGCTAATATTTGGATTTAAGAATGCTACCACACAAATCTGAAAATGCTGTTATTCTTGAAACACAGATTTGTAATGTTTTCAGTGAGTCAAATAGGAAGAATTTGGAAAGCAATGACAGTAGATGATGTCTCTTGCACAAAGATATGTTTGAATATTTTATACTTTCAAGATTTTTACTTATTTTATAAATTTGCTCTAAATTTTGCTGTTCAAAATAAAATCAGTTACTGAGGATTTTCTCTAGGTTATGGAAGCAGAGTGCATTATGGAGCAAAGAGCAATGAATGACTCAACAGATTACTGACAATATTATTCTAGACTACTTTGAAAATATTCTTGCCTTAAGAATAAGATGACCATATCCACATAAACACAACTGATCTTTCACACTAGTAAAGAATGTGGTTCTGCAGATGCTATATTCATTTTAGATTTACGTCCATTATTGTTATGAAACAGTTCTTAAGACTGTGTTGCTATGAATTAACAAATCTCTATTAAATGAATACAGGAAGAAAATATAATAATCCACTGGGTTATAGGCATTTCATATGACATTAGTGACTAGATTTTACTTATTGAGATTTGGGTTTGCAAATTCTTTGCAGTTATTTTATTAGTTTTATTATCATTAACATAGACGTTCAAATCCTGTGTGTATAGAAATATTTATGAGCTTTACAAACCTTCATGAAAACAAATAATGAAATGACCCGTAATAATAACCCTACTGAGGTGACATTTAAGTGTGAATGAAAATCAAAGTTTATATTACACCCCTTCACAAACTTCTTTTAATGGCAAATCTATAAAAACCTCATTCCTTTTCTCTTCTTATTGAAATCAAGAACCAGATAAGCTGTCAGAACATGAGCAACAGTTGCTATTTTGAGCAAAACTAAGATAAATTCCTGTTTGTTTGTTTGGGTTTTTTTAAATGTTCTATGTATTTAATTGATAAACTTCCTTTATTCAACTTCAGTTTGAAACTAAAATCCCCAGATAATTTTTTTCTATCTTACTTTCATTGCTGTGGTCACAGTCAAAATACTTCTCAGGGCTCAGGGGGATCTTATCAATGTGTATAAATATCTGATGGATGGAAGTAAAGAAGATGGAGCCAGGTTTTACGCAGTGGTGCCCAGTGACAGGACAAGAGGCAATGGGCACAAATTGAAATGCAGGAAATTCCATTAAAACATAAGAAGAAAGCTTCTTTACTGACAGAATGGTCAAGCATTGGATCAAGTTGCCCAGAGAATTTGTGGTGTATCCATCCTTGGAGATATTCAAAATCCAACTGGATTTGTCCCCGAGCAACCTGCTCTAACTGACCCTGCTGTAAGCAGGGAGATTGGACTAGATGATCTTCAGATGTGTCTTCCAACCTCAGCTATTCTGTGACTTATGCTAAACCCATTCTGTGTACTTAGGCTTCTAACCTCTAGTAAACTCATTGGCATTAGAGACCTAACTACATATGCATAGTAACTATGACTTGGTTTAGAGAGACAGCTCAGATAGGAGCGGAAGAATAGGATAGCAATCTATAAAATTACTAGCAATGTGGATAGACTGGAGAGGGATAAATTATTTACTGTCACTTCCAGTACAAGAAGTAAGGAACATCACATGAAACTAGCAGGAGTCAGAAAGATAATAAAAAAACGGAGGTGGGTCTTCACATGATGAGTAGCTGACATAGTCATGGAGGCTCAGAGTTTACATAGGTTGAAAAAGAGGCTGGACAAATTCATTAAAAACTAGTAATTTGTGGGTTGCTTAATACAGAGGAATCACATCTGGCTCAGGGAGTCCCTGAATACTGCTTGATTAACATCTGGGGTAGTCACATAGCTTGGTCTGTTCCTACATGTTTTGCTGGGTGTATTGGGTTTGCATGGCAAGGTTTTGGTAGGGGGGGGGCTACAGGGGTGGCTTCTGTGAGAAGCTTCCCCTATGTCCGACAGAGCCAATGCCAGCCGGTTCCAAGATGGACCCACCGCTGGCCAAAGCTGAGCCAATCAGTGACGGTGGAAGCGCCCCTGTTATAACATATTTAAGAAGGGGAAAAAAAACTGCTGTGCAACAGTAGCCAGAAAAGAGGAGTGAGAATATGTGAGAGAAACAGCTCTGCAGACGCCAAGGTCAGTGAAGAAGGAGGGGGAGGAGGTGCTCCAGGTGGCGGAGCAGAGATTCCCCTGCAGCCTGTGGTGAAGACCATGGTGAGGCAGGTTGTCCCCCTGCAGCCCATGGAGGTTAACGGTGGAGCAGATATCCACCTGCAGCCTGTGGAGGACCCCACGCTGGAGCAGGTGGATGCCTGAAGGAGGCTGTGACCCTGTGGGAAGCCCACGCTACAGCAGGCTCCTAGCAGGACCTATGAACCTGTGAAGAGAAGCCCATGCTGGAGCAGGTTTGCTGGCAGGACTTGTGAACCCATGGAGAGAGAAGGCTGGAGCAGTCTGTTCCTAAAGGACTGCACCCTGTGGAAAGGACCCACACTGGAGCAGTTTGTGAAGAACTGCAACCTGTGGGAAGGACCCATGTTGGAGAAGTTCGTGGAGGACTGTCTCCCGTGGGTGGGACCCCATGCTGGAGCAGGGGAAGAGCGTGAGGAGGAAGGAGTGGCAGAGACAATGTGTGATGAACTGACCACAGCCCCCATTCCCCATCCCCCTACGCCACTGCGGGGTAGGAGGTAGAGAACTCGGGAGTAAAGTTAAGCTCGGGAAGAAGGGAGGGGTTGGGGGAAAGGTGTTTTAAGATTTAGGGTTTTATTTCTCATTACCCTTCTCTGATTTGTTTGGCAATAAATTAAGCTAATTTCCCCAAGTCGAGTCTGTTTTGCCCATGATGGTAACTGGTGAGTGATCTCTCCCTGTCCTTATCTCGACCCACAAGCCTTTTGTTATATCTTTCTCTCTCCTATCCAGCTGAGGAGTGGAGTGATAGAGTGGTTTTGGTGGGCACCTGACATCTAGCCAGGGTCAACCCACCACACTAGGATATCAGCTTGTGCCAGTGCTGGAAAAGGTTAATACCCCAGTTTGACCAATCTTATTTTCTTATTATGATTTTATTGTAAATTTAATTGATCCTCAAATCACCATTTCCTCAGTTTTAATTTTCCAACTTGCATAGATAAAGCCAATTATTTCTTTTTTATTACATATCACATGCTTATATACATGCATATTTTACATTTTCCCTCAGATTTTTACTATTGTAATTGCCATATTTCCTTCAATTCTGCACACTTGTGTATAGTACTTACCCAATTTTGTCTTTAACAAGGACACTAACACTGATTGCTATCAGTGATGACACAGTTTGGCTTAGTCTCTATTTAAAAAAAAAATATTCCATTACTGCATAAAGATGATAACCTCTACAATGCATGTCATCTTTTGCATGCATTTCACTTCATTAGCTGTCCTGGTTACTCCCCTGTGTCCTGAGAACACATGAAGAAAGAGAAGGGGGAATGTAGTGACTGTCTGGCTGGACGAGTGGCCAGTGTTAGTCCAGTCAGTATTCAGGAGTGCAGCCTACTGCTCTCCTGCTATGTGTTGCAATGTTGGAGGTGATTTGTTGTTCTCACATGTTGAATATTTTGCATTTACTAGTCAAATGCATGTTTTTCAACTATATGCCTCTGTCAGAAAGGATAGTTCAAGAAGCATAAATTAATCCCCTTCTTTCTCTGAAGCTATCAATGTGTATGGGGAGGAAATGGAATCATATTAGGAGAGATCAAAAATAAATATGCCTTAACAGAATGGTCACATTTGGTCACATGCCTGCAGTAAATAGTTACATTTTTAATTTTGTCCTTGGAGTTCATTTTCTCTCTGTACTCAGTGAAGTCAGGGCAATACATTTAACATTATTCAGAATGCTCCCGTTGCCTTCAACCCCTGCTGCTTTAGCCTCTTCGGGTTACTTTGAAGTTTGGTTTTTATTCCCCAGTGCATTCATTACTCTTCCAGTTATGGGTCTTGCTGCATATCTGATTACAGCTGAACTTTCACGGTAGAAACGGCTGACCAAAAAATACATGACACAGAAGTACATAGGGTGTTTCAGAATGAACAAACAGCAACTTAATGTTCTGCAAACTGACATCAGCAGAAATCAGACTATGAACTTAATCAAGAAAAAGCTAATCACAATATCAAAACTTTTAGTATATTTTCTTCCATTCTTCTACAGTATGTAACTCACCTGCTTTCTGTGAAGGGAAGGAGATATAAAAAGAAGGAGGTGAAGTACTCTGGAGTTGTTATGTCCTCTTTTTTCTGCTATTTGTATTTAGCATTCCTTTGTGTATATAAATAACAATCTAACATTTCTTAGCTCGATTTTATTTCTTAGTCTTAAATTATGAAAAATATATTCTATGAAACTAAGGGTGATTTGACAATGACAAATAAAATACATATAAATGTTTCAAATGCAGTACAGCAAGATATCACTCTTCAATTCTTAAAAGGAGAAATTTGAGGACAGAAATTCAGTTTATCTTTTTTCAGGTTTGCTGAATTTACCTCACCAATGAATGATTATTGCTCTTAGTAATGCTGTTCCACAATTGTTAAGTGTTTTATTTTAATTTCTAGGACTAACTTTTATAATTGCAATTGTAGTAACTTAAATTAAATTATTTCAAATCACATACTTTAGTTGTTGAGCTTGGTCCAGATGATGTGACTGAAAGTACTTAATATCATGTGTAGTCAAGAAAGCATGGTAAGTAAACTCAAAAAGTGATTTAATGAAACTATCTGCTGACCAGAAATATTCAACGACAGATACTGAGCACAGGGATTTGTCTGAATTGTTGCTTATCTGGAAGATAGTACTCTGCAGCCCAAGCTGACAGAGATGCTTGCATTCTCTCTTGATGGTTATGGAGAGGAGAAAACCCTGCCAGGGCTGATTTTATGAAACAGCATACTGATTTGACAACTCATCTAGGTAATAGCTCTAGAAAACTGTTCTCATGAGCAGAGTGAAACCCCCGTTCCAAACACTAAGCAGCAGAGGAAACTTAAGTACATGGGAAAAGCTAAATTGGACCATTCTTCCCATTGAAATGGTCTGTAAAGGACTGTAGGGCAGAATGGCCTCCCTAGAAATAGCACACCATTTCTGATCTGTAACTGAGAGACCATTTATGCATTTGCACGAAAGCATTGCAGGATTAAATGAAGCAGCATAACATGAAACAGATAAAATGTTGTGAGCCATGACTGATCTCTCCATTTTGTTAGAAGTCTCTGAGCTGAACCAGGCTCCATCATGCTTATTATTTTCTCTGTATTCAGGAATTCAGAAATCTGCCTTCTTTTCTGTATGTGACAGAGCCTGTGTGGTGGGTTGGCCCCAGCCAGCAGCTAAGCGCTACACAGCCACTCACTCGCTCCCCACCCCCACGGGATGGGGGACAGAGTAGGAAGAGTGAAAGTCACATAACTCATGGATCAAGATAAAGACAGTTCAATAACTGAAGGAAAGAGGAAGGGGGGAAAAAAAACAAACACCAAAAGCAAGTGATGGACTCACCACCTCCTACAAGTAGACGGATGCTCAGCCAGTCTCCAAGCTATGACTATCTCCCAAGAAAAACCCTCCCCCCAGTTTTATTGCTGAGCATGACATCATATGGTGGGGGATATCTCTTTGGTCAGCTGGAGTCAGCTGTCCTTGCTGTGTCCCTTCCCAATGTCCTGTGCACCCTCAGTCTACTCACTGGAGTGGCAGAGTGGGGAAAATAAAGCCTTGACTGCTCAGCAATAACCAAAACATTGGTGTGTTTTCAATGCTGTTTTAGTCACAAATGCAAAGGGTTGCTATGAAGGAAGCTAACTCCATCCCAACCAGACCCAGTACAGCCTCCAAATGTGTGATGAAGAACAAGTAATCTGAAACCTTCTCACAGACACCTATATACCATGCATGGCCTCATTTACGCACAACTGAAAACGTGCTCTGAACAGTACTTTTCCTCCCAAGACAGCGTGCCAGGTTCTTGGAGGAGAAGTTGTCCATAGGTTTTCTTTACTAACCAAGATAACTTTACTATGGAGAATTCCTGGTTAAAGTAGAAAGCCAGTAGCAGAACAAATCAGAATTTAGTGTAATTCTGAAAATCCTCTCTCACTTCATGCCTCTTCCTGTTTACATTTGCCGAACTGCCTCAGCCTCAACAGTGCTCAGTAACACATCTAAATCCTGCTGAAATGCAGAAGGAAATCCTCCCTCTTTTAAATTGTCAATGGCAATCCCATGTATAAGAGGCCTAGCGTATCACACAGGCTGCAAAAATCATTTGCAGAGATCAATCAAAACAAAAGAAAAAACTAACCCTGCCAAATGACAAGAATCTCCCTCCCTCCTGTGCAATAGCTCAGCAGTTAAAGCATGCACACAAAATTTAAGAGCCCCAGTTTTAATGCCCTCCAAAGGTTACAGCAAACAGGCATCTTCCTTCTCCCAAGAGCATATTGAAGCCACTATTGTGTTCCTCACACCACCTGCTGAAGCTATGTAAAAACTGTGTGCAAAAGAGTACGTGATTTATTAAGCCAACCCCAGAAAACATGCTCCATAGGAAAGGTTAGGCTGGCAAGCAAGACACTCTGCTGTCTGGGTTCTTCTCCCACTGCCAATCCTGCACCTTTTATAGGCTCTGAAAAGTCCCTGGCAAACTTCTCTTACCTGCCTCAAGAAAGAATGAACCTTTGTTCATGTATTCCTTCCAGGAACTTCTCTTCCTTTGACAGGAAGACTGAAATACCTACTTTACAAGAAGATTGGTCTTGATCAGTCAAGAGTAAATGCAGGCTGGTCTTTAAATGCTTCTTAGGACCGGGACTGAAGATGCTCCCACTAGATCTAGCCAGGTACATGCTGATTCACTCTCAGTGTTTGGCTAATAAATTGGCTGCTCTGACTCACTGTTCTGAAGCATACAGAAAACCTAGATATCTAGTCCAACAGCTAAACTTGAAGCACTGTTTTGACTTTTTTCCTGGCCTAAAGTTGCTTTCTGTAACTATCCAATAAAAGAAAGTCAAAAAGCTTTTTTCTAAAAGTGCTCAATAGCTGTTCATCTTGTCTGTGCTTGCACATGCTGAATCAACAGTATTTAACATAACTGAAGAATTTTGTTCTATTTTCTATTTATAGCATGAGAAGCACTTGTAAAAGAGCCTACTGCAGGTAATGATTTTTAAAAATATGCAGAGTAAACTGTTTCCTGTGATCCTCCTGCAATGCTCAGTCACCAAAAGCTTAGGAAGTAAAATTTAGGAGACAAAAAATATATCTTTATGAAAAATCACGGGAAAACAGTAAGCAAATTTTAATGAGCTATCAGAACACTATTTTAACTGTATGTGACAGGGCATCTGGATATGCTAGTTAACTACTTAACAGATATAAATATTTTTGAACAATAAAATTTAACAATTTTTTTTTTTTACTTTTTTTTTTTACATCATTTTGTCATACGATGTTTTTTGAATGCTTGACTTTGGATGTCATACATGTTTTACAGTAATGTAACACCATGAACTCTAGTAGAGACACTCCTGATTTTCACTGGCACAAGCCTTGTATATGCAAATAATACTTATTTTGAGTTGCAAAGTCTGTTCTAGGGTACAGAACAAGTTTTCACTGAAAACGTGTATATTTTATTATGTTAATTATTATTTATGAGATTTCATTTAAAAATTATACAAAAGTACAGCAGTCTACTTTGGCTTCTCTAGGCACTGGAACAGGAAATATACTTTCAACAAGAAATGTGTTTAAAACAAATACATGAACTTACTCAAGCATGGCTTTAAAGCATTTCAGAAAGTTTTAGTATGATTCACAGGGCAAACAAAAGTAAAGAGAAGCCACTGAAATAAATGAGGTACAACATACTAGGAAAAATTGACAGTAATTTTTTTAGTACTAGACAACATGTTTCAAATTAAATCCCATTAAAAACATAAAAAGCTAACAAAAATTTTAAAGAATATTACCTATCTAGACAATAAAATCCCTTTTTCTAACCCCAGGTTTATTACATTAAAACTAGGGGGTTTTCACTTTGCAGTCAGACTGATACATTCAGGAATACACAGGAAATAACTTTACTCATCTGGATATGGTGGTGTCTAATTTCCTTTATCACATTGTATTTAAACAGTTTGTTGATTTTTCTTTCTCCCAGTCATCAAGAAGTTTTTTTAAAATGTATTTAATCAAATTTGGTAACATTTTAATTCTAATTTATTAAGTTTTAAAACCAAATGCTGAGCATTTTTAATAAATATTGAAAATTGGCTGAAGTGATTTTTTTAATGATCAATACTTTTCAATACATTGGTATCTAAGCATCTGAAGGAACTTAAGGAAATTATTTCATCAATAATCTGACAGTTTTATTAGGATGAATTATTCCAGTATAAAGACTCAGACTGAGATTGCTTAGTTTGCTAAAATGGTGCAAAATCAATGATTCTGTGGTGGAGACAACCTCTGTCCAAAGCATAACTATGCTGCCCTGTGAAAATGAGGTGAAAGGGAATAAGAAGGAATTTGGAAAGGCTTCAAAGCCTTTGCTGGTTTAAAGCCTCTGTTAGCACCACAAAGAAATCTATCACCATGTATTTTCACACAAGTCAGGCTTTTACAGCCTACAAATGCATGACTAGCTGAGTCAGCATGACTGACTGAAAAATGTTATACTGCTAAGAAATTATGGTAATGGCATGCAAACAGATTGGAAAATAAACACAAATCCAGGACCAATGTATAGCTAGAGTTAGCGTCATCTTCCAGACCTAAGGTTCAGTCTATTTCACTAACCTATTTAAAGTGTCCTCTCTAGAATAATTTCCACTTTTACAGCAAATCGGACAACGGATAATTTAGGTACCAAAGCTTCTTTTGATATATGGGCAGTGATATGTCATCATTCCTATAGGAGATGCCCACTAATATCCTGAATTACTATTATATTGGTCTGTTCTGAAGCGTAAGTAGGATTACTCATGTGCTGGTACTCTTGATCACTTAAAGGGGATCATTAAATCATTCTGTCTCCAATATAGCCTCTACACCCCAAAACATGCAATTAATTTCTTGTCTGTACACTAACTCACATTTTTGCAACAGTCTGCTGAAGCGCTCACAATAGACCTGCCATCATTACAAATCTTGATGTGCAATCGATATGCTCCTTATCATACCTGTGTTGTGGTGTAGTACACTTACGCTACTACTCACGGGCATCTCTTTTGCTCTAACTGTATCAGGTATGCTCTAGTCCTTGCCTCCCTCTTCCTGCTTGATCTGCTCTATATTACAGGAAGAATGTCTGCAGCTATTTCATTTGTTCTGAGAAACAGCTGAAGATGACTTTGCTAGAGGGAAGAAAGGCGAGCAGAACACAAATACACATATGGACCACACATCTCAAAAACACCAGCTGCTGATCTTTTGCCTTTGAGACCGGTCACATACATGCTTATGCCCCAAATGACGTATGACAGGCATGCAGTCCTTTCCCACACAAAAAAAGTGTGGAATGCAGTTTGGGAGATCGTATATGGACCTTACATATAGTAAACACAAAAGGAGTTCTTTGCTGCAAGGACTTGATTCCCTCACTCAACAGAGCAGCTAAGGAGAACTCAGTCTCCCAGCATGTGCAAGGCAACACTAGCGTAATCAAAATCCCACACTGCTATCTGCTTGAAAGACTGAGTTCTGGTTATGATTAATGGGGGCTGGGAGTTAATGGGTAGGCCAGGGTTACTATGGAAAAGAGATGTCTACCATTCATCTCTACTTGCTCTATTTAAGCATCAGCGTTACAGTCACTTAGTAAAAAAGTTTATATTAGCATTAATAAGAATAATAAAAGTAATGATGCCCAACTTCTCACCTCTGCCAGGATAACAGTGGAAGACTAAGGTGGTGACCACCATGATCAGTTTCTTGCTCTATGTGGTATGTGACCAAGTTTCATTCCTGGAAAAGCTCAGATTCTCCTACTACAAATATTTAATGGCTCAGGTAATATTCATATTTGTCACCAATAAGGTTTCAGAAAATGGCACTATACTGGTTGACAACTACTGAGGGAAGAAGCTTGAAGCATGCGAATTTCATCAACTTTCTAACAGCTGCATAACACCAGCGACATATCAAACCATACAGCTTGCAGGTTTTAGAATTTTAATTTACAACAAAAGCTTTACATTTCAGAGGAACTTGACTAAATTTTGACATAAATTTTGACTCATTTCACTGTGTTTAGTTGTGAAATTTTCTGTTTATTACAAGCCAAGAGCGCTGCAGGTCATTCATGCTTATTCATCTAAATTTTATGCATTTCTATGTCTTTTTAAGTTTATTCTCTGACAAGTATGAACACTAGAAAGTAGATATATAGAAACCTGAAATGTATACTCTTGCCATTTAAGATAAGTTTGTACTGAAAAGGCATTAGATAGTTGGGGGATCTCTTGGCTCAGATTACATAAAGTTTCCATTTGTGGAATTTATAAAGAATTGAAACTTAATAATAAAGATCACCGTATTCAGATGCTTTGTAATCAATGTGACAGAAAAAGCAGGTGTGAATGTGAACAGCAAAGTGTACTACTCTAAAGAGGAAATACTACTAAAGCAGTGTACCACAGGAAAACTTTCCATATTCTGCACCTTAGGAACAAAGGAGAAGAGTTTTGGTTTTTATGCCACGATTCAGTTCCTCTCATCCATAGTGTAGAGAAAACAGGCTTTACCAACCTGTTTTGGGATTACAAATTAATGTTGGAAATACCTATTGAAATCCATTTAACCTTCCTCATGGCAGGAGAGTGCCATCAAGTGTCCATCAGAGGCTTGTCCACTTATTTCTAAAAGACTGCAGTGACGGACTTTCCACCATCACTGACATGACCTTCCTAAAATTTAGCTGGGAAAAGAAAAAGGGAAGTGGAAGAATCAAAAAGCCACTTCGGTATGTTTAATTTTTGTCAACGGCTCACGCAACCCTCTTTTAGAGTTTGGGTCTTTGCTGCCCTCATGTGGCTGGTAGATTTAAGAGTCCTCTCAAGGTAGAAAAGGGGCCTAGGTGTGTTCAAACACTGGACAGGTATACTTTTGTTACAGTGCATTCAAACTTCACAATATCTGATGGGGTTTAATTACACTTAGAAACAGTAAGTACTCCTTAAGAAACAAATGATAGCAGGTAGTATTAGGGATTTCTATTTGACTTCTTATTTCTATTTTTGAAGTTAAATATTTCCTTGATATAACATGCATGCCTGCTTATTTTTTCATGTGTTTTCATCATAAAAATAATCTTGGATGTTGTCAATTAATCCTGAAGTAGTAAGGTGAATTGTTACTACCAGTTACAAAAATGTCTTCTGTATATTAAGAAATGAGATCTAAAAATGGCAATGTAACTACAACCATATTTCTTTCTTTTTTTTTTCTTAATCTGTTAATAGATCACAAAAACATAGGCTGAAATCCAGATTACTTTACTGTCAACAGTGAAATTCCCATGAACTCTAGAAGAGTCAAGGGGTCGTTTTAATTCAGACTGAAATTTAAAAAGAATTAATACAACCAATGCTAAATTCCATATAAGTACAGTTTCTTAACCTGTTCAGTCTGTAACAAAAATCCACTGACTCACACCAGTTGTTCCCTCTATTCTTCTCAACAAAGCAAAGTTTTGCCAGCATTAGTTCTTGTTCTAGGCAGTCATTTACTTACTTGCCTTGAGCTTTTCAAATACTGTAATGGAAAAAGGACTATTATTCAGAAAATCTGCAAATATTTTAAAAAGCATGATATCAGGGTGCATGGGGTTTAGCCTAGTTGTATAATCTATAGTGATACACTAGCATCAGAGATAATGGTTCTTTCTATAATAAAGTCACTTCAACCTGCCCAAAACTTGACAGAAACAAGAATAAAATGGTTTGGCAATCAAATACTAGCTAACGAGAAATCAACAAGCTCTAAGCTCTTTTCAGCAGTAGCACTGACTGCAGAGAGGTTTGAATCCTATCAAACAATGCTGTGTGATGCATATTAACACTGTGGAGGGCTCTGTGCACTTCACAAACATAAATTAATAGCAAGTACCTGACAATGGCTCTCCACAGTTCCTGTATTTAGTGTAATGCTTCTCCTGCTAAGTGCTCACAACGTTATTAAGAGCAATGGACCGAATTCAGCTATGACAGAAGTGCTGATCACTCCAAGTCAGCAAGAGTTGTGACATCTTACTTACCAGCTGAATTTAACTGTATGATTATCAGAGAGGCCTCAACAAGGAAGAAATTTCTTAATCATGATAAAAGAAGAATCCTCTATACCACTGCAGGAGGCAGGGTATGGATCCTGCAAGCCTGTTGTACATCACGCAATAGTTGCACATCATCTTACAGAAGTATTGAGTTTCAAAACTTGCCTCTAGTACTGATTTCTTGTCAGGGCCCAGAGTGGGACCAGTCTCTTAGAAGGCTCCTATGCAACTGTGCACATAAATGAAGCAGACAAGAAGCGCATCAACTTCTAACAGCCGCTCTTCTCACTTTTGCTTGACAGCCTCTGGACCAGAACTTGCTGCACCTGAATCCCAATACGGTTGGAACTCGGCAGCCCAAAGGATCCAGGAATTTAGAAGTTTCTGGTATCCTTGGGTACATATTCATTTTTGGAAACAGAGCACACCATGATGTTTTCAGAATAGTTGCATAAATTTGTTTCATAAAATGAAATCAGACATTCAAATATAAACATTTCTCACAGTACAGAAACTGTAAGCTTTGACTAGCACTTCTTTATGCCAAACCTGCTTTTCAAAATATTGAGACAACCCTCTCTGACATTAGTTTATTCCAGTAATAATGCACAGAAATATTCTTAGGTTTATGAGTTTTTAATTAAACATGATTCATTGTTATTTAACACTGATAGAAAATACAATTGTTTATGTGTCTGATTTTCTTGCTTTTACTGCTTGTGACACATGATCCAATTTAGAGTTCCAACGACAAGAGCACTTTGAGTTAGAATAGATTTTCTATTCAGACATAGAGAACACAGACTTTTAGTTATAATCTATAATGCAATTGATGGACAGCCCTCATAATGCTTTATTCTGAATAGAAGGAGCTTTCCAGGGTTATGTTAGGAGTCCTAAGGGAAACTTTTATTAATTTGGAAAAGGGTAAAACATTTGATTTTATAGGAAGGGGGGGGGGGAAGAGGAAGAGGGTATTTTATGGAGATATCCTCTATACAGCAAATCCGAACACAGCCCCTCTCTTTCCCCCCACACCTCCCCTTTCACTTTTTTGTTGTTTTGAGGGGGGGGGTTGGTGGCAGTTTCCTCAAGAGTATTTCATAAGATTAATGAATCAGTATGTGAAGACATTTAAAATGTCCTTGAACCATTATTTTGTTATTCTGAAATAATAACATTTATTGAGTTCTGTGGAGTAGGCATAGCTACTGTTAAAACTCCATGTGTACTTTAGTGTGTTAACACAGGAAAATTGAATTGCATCATAACTCCTACTAAAGAAATATGAATATGAAGAAGTTCCAAGAGAACTAAATAAAATATTTACATTAGTAATATATAAATTACTAATTACTAATATATCATATTAGTAATATGATAATAATTTTTAATGAGCAACTTTATGTCATTTAGCTTGCATCTTAAAGCTTTCTATTTTATAAAAGAATCTAAAACAGCAGTGTGCCACTACGGAGTATTTTGTCACTGTTGCTTGAAAAGCAACAAGGAAAAGCTGTCCAGTGATTTTGAATATCAGCAGAAATTTAATACAGAGAGTGCTAACAACTGCTTTCAAAGTCATTGAAACTATTATTTCATTTATCTTTTCAACAGACACATGGGAGAAGTGAGACAGGCTGAGTTTTTCAGTAGTTTCAGTGGATACAGGGGTTTTGCTAGGAACCTGGTGAACTGAAAAAAATGGCCATAGGGTTCAGATACCATTGTCAGGAGGTTGTTTAGATAGATGATCTGTGTTCTTATCTAGATCTCAGGAGTTACACAAATCTGGATTTTCAACTGATTTACTACAGCTGGCAGGTGAATGTTCAATATTAAATTATGGCAAAAACTATAAGCCCTTTTTCATATTGGAGAGCAATTACATGACAAGTACTACTGAAGCAGTGCAAATGTACTTTTTCCTTTTAATTTGAGGCTGATTTTGTAGACCCATCAGTTCTGAAGACATTTGTGCCAAAATTTCAGCAATCCATAAGTAAAATTTTACATTATGGATGCAATTTGAATTTTACCTGTGACCTTTCAAAGATCCTCAGCACTGCACTTTGTCTTCACTGTTATTAATACTCAGAGATAAATGGGGGGTTTTGCTGAATAACTCAAAATACATTTATCTCTAGAATTTCCTTAATCTCAATTACCGTTTTCATGTGGTTTTCTTAACCTGCTTCATTTTCATTCATACTATGTAATTGTCTAGTAAGCAAAAGGATTAAGTAATTCCATTCCAGTCTTTTTAAGATGTTTTTCCTTTTTTTTTAGTTCTGTGCTATCCATTAGGAATACAGGAAAATAAACAAAAAGAGCTAACTAAAACAGAACTCAAGGAAACACCACACTAAGAGACACAACCTATTTCCATAAAACTTTCTGAGAAACCCCACCAGGTGCAAACATGCTAGTTCCACATTGACTAAGTTCAACCACACAGTCCCTGAAGGTTACCTACTATGTAACATATTTTCTATGCTAGACATTAAAAAAAAAATTCATTCTCTGGAACCCTCATTTGGCAAAAGTAACTGCAGAGTACTCAGATTTTGAAAGTCAGGATGATAACTCCTGTCACTTGCCCTGGAATTTCTCTTGCTGTGAACAAAAGAAGGATCTAGCCTAAGCAGTTTTGATGCATTTTTAAATCATCTAAAATAAAACCCCACAATTATTATCAAACAATTTTTCTAAATGTAACAAATCACATCGGCATGGCATCAGCTGTCCATATAGGATTTTGTAGATGAGCATGAGGTTGGTTTGAGTGTTCTCTTCACTGGCCAAAAGCCATGAGAATATAATTTGTTTTGGCTCAATATGGATCTGAGCTTAAAAATGCTGTCTAAGAATTTATCTGGAAACCAATGAGAAGTCAGTGCAGGTATCAGTGCACAGGTTTTATGTACTTTCTGAAAGGAACTCAAGTTACTAAGCAGGTATATACTCCAGCTCCAATTTCCAGCTGGGTTGTTTTATGTAGCTGCTAATAATATGTATCAGTAGCTTGCAGTGACAAAAGCAGAGATGGCCTGCATCTGCCAGAG